>NW_025335192.1:0-600000 GCF_018152115.1 Drosophila rhopaloa
TTTAAAATTTTTAAAATTTTTAAAATTTAAAATTTTGAAATTTTTAAAATTTTGAAATTTTAAAATTTTAAATTTTTAAATTTTTAAAATTTTGAAATTTTTAAAATTTTAAAATTTTAAATTTAAAATTTTTGAAATTTTAAAATTTTGAAATTTTTAAAAATTTTAAAATTTTGAAATTTTTGAAATTTTTAAAAATTTTTTGAAATTTTTAAAATTTTAAAATTTTTTCAAAATTTTGAAATTTTAAAATTTTAAAAATTTTAAATTTTTTTAAATTTTTAAAATTTTGAAATTTTGAAATTTTAAAATTTTAAAATTTTTGAAATTTTTTGAAATTTTGAAAATTTTTTTGTGAAATTTTGAAATTTTTAAAATTTTTGAAATTTTTGAAATTTTGAAATTTTTAATTTTTGAAATTTTAAAAATTTTGAAATTTTAAAATTTTAAAATTTTAAAAGTTTTTGAAATTTTGAAAATTTTTAAAATTTTAAAAATTTTAAAAATTTTAAATTTTTGAAATTTTAAAATTTTTGAAATTTTAAAATTTTAAAATTTTTAAAATTTTGAAATTTAAAAATTTAATTTTTAAAATTTTGAAATTTTAAAATTTTTAAAATTTTAAAATTTTGAAATTTTTAAAATTTTTAAAATTTTAAAATTTTTAAAATTTTTTTAAAATTTTTAAAATTTTAAAATTTTTAAAATTTTAAATTTTTGAAATTTTAAAATTTTTGAAATTTGAAATTTTTGAAAATTTTTTGAAAATTTTGAAATTTTTAAAATTTTTAAAATTTTGAAATTTTAGAAATTTTGAAATTTTTGAAATTTTGAAATTTTAAAAATTTTTAAAATTTTTAAAATTTTTGAAATTTTAAAATTTTTTAAAATTTAAAAAAATTTTTAAAAAATTTTAAAAATTTTGAAATTTTTTTTGAAATTTTTAAAATTTTTAAATTTTTGAAATTTTGAAATTTTAGAAATTTTTAAAATTTTAAAATTTTTAAAATTTTTAAAATTTTTAAATTTTAAAATTTTAAAATTTTAAAATTTTTGAAATTTTGAAATTTTGAAATTTTAAAATAAATTTTAAAAATTTTAAAATTTTGAAATTTTTAAAATTTTGAAATTTTTGAAATTTTAAAATTTTAAAATTTTTGAAATTTTTGAAATTTTGAAATTTTAAAATTTTTGAAATTTTGAAATTTTGAAATTTTTAAAATTTTGAAATTTTAAAATTTTAAAATTTTTGAAATTTTAAAATTTTTGAAATTTTTAAAATTTTAAAATTTTTGAAATTTTAAAATTTTGAAATTTTTAAAATTTTAAAATTTTAAAATTTTTAAATTTTTTTGAAATTTTGAAATTAAAAATTTTAAAATTTTAAAATTTTAAAATTTTTAAAAATTTTAATTTTTTTTAAATTTTTTAAAATTTTAAAATTTTTAAAATTTTTGAAATTTTGAAATTTTTGAAATTTTTGAAATTTTGAAATTTTGAAATTTTGAAATTTTTGAAATTTTGAAATTTTTAAAATTTTGAAATTTTGAAATTTTTGAAATTTTTAAAATTTTTTGAAATTTTAAAAATTTTTAAAATTTTAAAATTTTTAAAATTTTGAAATTTTTAAATTTTTGAAATTTTTAAAATTTTAAAATTTTTAAAAATTTTGAAATTTTTAAAAATTTTTAAAATTTTTAAATTTTTAAAATTTTGAAAATTTAAAAATTTTTAAAATTTTTAAATTTTTGAAATTTTGAAATTTAAAATTTTGAAATTTTTAAAATTTTAATAAAAATTTTTAAAATTTTAAAATTTTTAAAATTTTTAAAATTTTGAAATTTTTAAAATTTTTTTAAAATTTTGAAATTTTAAAATTTTTAAATTTTTGAAATTTTTTAAAATTTTTGAAATTTTAAAATTTTTTGAAATTTTTAAAATTTTAAAAATTTTTGAAATTTTAAAATTTTAAAAAAATTTTTAAAATTTTTTAAAATTTTTTTTGAAATTTTTAAAATTTTAAAATTTTTAAAATTTTGAAATTTTTGAAATTTTTGAAATTTTTAAAATTTTAAAATTTTTGAAATTTTAAAATTTTTAAAATTTTTTAAAATTTTAATTTTGAAATTTTTAAAATTTTGAAATTTTAAATTTTTAAAATTTTAAAAATTTTTAAATTTTTAAAATTTTAAAATTTTAAAAATTTTTAAAATTTTTAAAATTTTTGAAATTTTTAAAATTTTTAAAATTTTTAGAAATTTTAAATTTTTAAATTTTTTTTTTGAAATTTTAAAATTTTAAAAATTTTGAAATTTTAAAAATTTTAAAATTTTAAAATTTTGAAATTTTTAAAATTTTGAAATTTTAAAATTTTGAAATTTTGAAATTTTTAAAATTTTTAAAATTTTAAAAATTTTTAAAATTTTAAAATTTTAAAATTTTAAAATTTTGAAATTTCAAAATTTTAAAATTTTTGAAATTTTGAAATTTTAAAATTTTTAAAATTTTGAAATTTTTAAAATTTTTAAAATTTTTGAAATTTTTAAAATTTTTTAAAATTTTTGAAATTTTTGAATTTTTAAAATTTTTGAAAATTTTAAAATTTTAAAAATTTTAAAATTTTGAAATTTTTAAAATTTTAAAAATTTTGAAATTTTGAAATTTTGAAATTTTTAAAATTTTGAAATTTTAAAATTTTAAAATTTTAAAATTTTAAAATTTTTAAAATTTTAAAATTTTGAAATTTTTGAAATTTTGAAATTTTTCAAAAATTTTGAAATTTTTGAAATTTTTAAAATTTTTGAAATTTTTAAAATTTTTAAAAATTTTAAATTTTTAAATTTTTTTGAAATTTTTGAAATTTTGAAATTTTAAAATTTTAAAATTTTTGGAAATTTTGAAATTTTTGAAATTTTTAAAATTTTTAAAATTTTTGAAATTTTAAAATTTAAAAATTTTAAAAATTTTTTAAAATTTTAAAATTTTAAAAAATTTTAAAATTTTTAAAATTTTTCAAATTTTTAAAATTTTAAAAATTTTAAAATTTTAAAATTTTAAAATTTTAAAAATTTTAAAATTTTAAATTTTTAAAATTTTAAAAATTTTAAAATTTTTAAAATTTTGAAAAATTTGAAATTTTAAAATTTTGAAATTTTAAAAATTTTGAAAATTTTAAAATTTTAAAATTTTGAAATTTTTAAAATTTTTAAAATTTTAAAATTTTAAAATTTTTAAAATTTTTGAAATTTTAAAATTTTTAAAATTTTTAAAAATTTAAAATTTTTTTAAAATTTTAAAATTTAAAATTTTAAAATTTTAAAATTTTGAAATTTTTAAAATTTTTAAAATTTTTAAAATTTTAAAATTTTTAAAATTTTAAAATTTTAAAATTTTAAAATTTTAAAATTTTGAAATTTTAAAAATTTTTAAATTTTTTAAAATTTTAAAAATTTTAAAAATTTTGAAATTTTGAAATTTGAATTTTTTGAAATTTTGAAATTTTGAAATTTTTAAAATTTTAAAAAAATTTTTAAAATTTTGAAATTTTAAAATTTTTTTTTAAAATTTTGAAATTTTGAAATTTTAAAAAAAATTTTTAAAAATTTTAAAATTTTAAAATTTTGAAATTTTAAAATTTTTAAAATTTTTAAAATTTTTAAAATTTTAAAATTTTGAAATTTTAAAAAATTTAAAAAATTTTGAAATTTTAAAATTTTTAAATTTTAAAATTTTAAAAATTTTAAAATTTTAAAATTTTGAAATTTTTAAAATTTTAAAATTTTTTAAAATTTTTAAAATTTTAAAATTTTAAAAAATTTTTAAAATTTTAAAATTTTTAAAATTTTTAAAATTTTAAAATTTTGAAATTTTTAAAATTTTTAAATTTTTGAAATTTTTGAAATTTTTAAAATTTTTAAAATTTTTAAAATTTTGAAATTTTAAAATTTTAAAATTTTTAAAATTTTTAAAATTTTAAAATTTTTGAAAATTTTAAAATTTTAAAATTTTTAAAATTTTAAAATTTTTAAAATTTTTGAAATTTTTGAAATTTTTAAAATTTTGAAATTTTGAAATTTTTAAAATTTTAAAATTTTAAAATTTTTAAAATTTTTAAAATTTTTAAAATTTTTAAAATTTTAAAAATTTTAAAATTTTTAAAATTTTGAAATTTTTAAAATTTTTAAAATTTTTAAAATTTAAAATTTTAAAATTTTAAAATTTTTAAAATTTTTGAAATTTTAAATTTTTAAAATTTTTTAAAATTTTGAAATTTTTAAAATTTTTGAAATTTTTGAAAAATTTTAAAATTTTTGAAATTTTTTAAATTTTTGAAATTTTAAAATTTTTAAAATTTTGAAAATTTTGAAATTTTAAAAATTTTGAAATTTTTTGAAATTTTGAAATTTTAAAAATTTTAAAAAAATTTTAAAAATTTTTTTAAAATTTTAAAATTTTTAAATTTTGAAATTTTAAAATTTTAAAATTTTTAAAATTTTAAAATTTTAAATTTTAAAATTTTAAAATTTTTAAAATTTTTGAAATTTTTAAAATTTTAAATTTTTTGAAATTTTAAAAATTTTGAAATTTTGAAATTTTGAAAATTTTTAAAATTTTAAAAATTTTGAAATTTTTGAAATTTTAAAAATTTTGAAATTTTTGAAATTTTGAAATTTTTTAAAATTTTAAAATTTTTTTTGAAATTTTTAAAAATTTTTAAATTTTTTTAAAATTTTTAAAATTTTAAAATTTTAAAATTTTAAAATTTTAAAATTTTTGAAATTTTTAAAATTTTTAAAATTTTGAAATTTTAAAATTTTTGAAATTTTGAAATTTTGAAAATTTTTAAAATTTTTATTTTTTGAAATTTTGAATTTTTTTTAAAATTTTTAAAATTTTAAAATTTTTAAAATTTTTAAAATTTTTGAAATTTTAAAAAAATTTTAAAATTTTTGAAATTTTTGAAATTTTTTTTTGAAATTTTTAAATTTTTGAAATTTTGAAATTTTTGAAATTTTGAAATTTTTGAAATTTTGAAATTTTTAAAAATTTTTTAAATTTTTAAAATTTTTAAAATTTTAAAAATTTTAAAATTTTAAAAATTTTTGAAATTTTAAAATTTTTAAAATTTTTGAAATTTTTTAAAAATTTTAAAAATTTTGAAATTTAAAATTTTTAAAATTTTTAAAATTTTTAAAATTTTTGAAATTTTAAAATTTTTAAAATTTTGAAATTTTGAAATTTTAAAATTTTTAAAATTTTTTAAAATTTTAAAATTTTTGAAAAAATTTTGAAAATTTTAAAATTTTGAAATTTTGAAATTTTTAAAATTTTTAAAATTTTTTAAAAATTTTAAAATTTTGAAATTTTAAATTTTGAAATTTTAAAATTTTTAAATTTTTTTGAAATTTTTAAAATTTTTAAAATTTTAAAAATTTTAAAATTTTAAAAATTTTGAAATTTTTTAAAATTTTGAAATTTTTTAAAATTTTAAAAATTTTAAAATTTTAAAAATTTTGAAATTTTGAAATTTTTAAAATTTTTAAAATTTTTTAAAATTTTGAAATTTTTGAAATTTTAAAATTTTAAAATTTTAAAATTTTTTAAAATTTTTAAAATTTTTAAAATTTGAAAAATTTTAAAATTTTTAAAATTTTAAAATTTTTAAAATTTTGAAATTTTAAAATTTTAAAAAAATTTTTAAAATTTTAAAATTTTAAAAATTTAAAAAATTTTAAAATTTTTAAATTTTTAAAATTTTTAAAATTTTTGAAATTTTTAAAATTTTAAAATTTTGAAATTTTGAAATTTTTAAAAATTTTGAAATTTTTAAAATTTTTGAAATTTTAAAATTTTGAAATTTTTTAAAATTTTTAAATTTTGAAATTTTAAAAATTTTAAAATTTTTGAAATTTTAAAAATTTTAAATTTTTAAAATTTTTGAAATTTTTAAAATTTTGAAATTTTTTTGAAATTTTAAATTTTGAATTTTTAAAATTTTTGAAATTTTTAAAATTTTAAAATTTTAAAATTTTTAAATTTTTAAAATTTTGAAATTAAAATTTTGAAATTTTAAAATTTTAAATTTTTAAAATTTTTAAAATTTTTAAAATTTTAAAATTTTGAAATTTTTAAAATTTTTAAAATTTTTGAAATTTTAAAATTTTTGAAAATTTTAAAATTTTTGAAATTTTTAAAATTTTAAAATTTTTAAAATTTTGAAATTTTAAAATTTTGAAAATTTTTAAAATTTTGAAATTTTTGAAATTTTAAAATTTTTGAAATTTTGAAATTTTTAAAATTTTTAAAATTTTGAAATTTTGAAATTTTTAAAATTTTAAAATTTTTAAAATTTTAAAAATTTTAAAATTTTGAAATTTTGAAAATTTTAAAAATTTTAAAAATTTTTGAAATTTTTAAAATTTTGAAATTTTTAAAATTTTTAAATTAAAATTTTTGAAATTTTTGAAATTTTTTGAAAATTTTTTTTTAAAATTTTAAAATTTTGAAATTTTTTAAAATTTTTTTTGAAATTTTTAAAATTTTTAAAATTTTTAAAATTTTTGAAATTTTTAAAATTTTTAAAATTTTTAAAATTTTAAAAATTTTAAAAATTTTTAAAATTTTAAAATTTTAAAATTTTTAAAATTTTTAAAATTTTGAAATTTTAAAATTTTTAAAATTTTAAAATTTTAAAATTTTAAAATTTTGAAATTTTTTTTTAAAATTTTAAAATTTTAAAATTTTTAAAAATTTTTAAAATTTTGAAATTTTTAAATTTTTAAAATTTTAAATTTTTAAAATTTTTTTTTGAAATTTTGAAATTTTAAAATTTTAAAATTTTGAAATTTTTTAAAATTTTAAAATTTTTAAAATTTTAAAATTTTAAAATTTTAAAAATTTAAAAAATTTTAAAATTTTGAAATTTTTTTTTAAAATTTTAAATTTTAAATTTTTGAAATTTTTAAAAATTTTAAAATTTTTTGAAATTTTTGAAATTTTTAAAATTTTAAAATTTTTTAAATTTTTAAAATTTTGAAATTTTTTTAAAATAAATTTTAAAATTTTAAAATTTTGAAATTTTGAAATTTTTGAAATTTTGAAATTTTTTTTTTAAAATTTTTAAAATTTTAAATTTTTAAAATTTTTAAATTTTTAAAATTTTGAAATTTTAAAATTTTTAAAATTTTAAATTTTTTAAAATTTTGAAATTTTAAAATTTTTAAAATTTTAATTTTTTTAAAATTTTTAAAATTTTAAAATTTTTAAATTTTTTTAAAATTTTGAAATTTTTTTAAATTTTTTAAAATTTTTGAAATTTTTTTGAAATTTTTTAAAATTTTAAAAATTTTTAAAAATTTTTAAAATTTTAAAATTTTAAAATTTTAAAATTTTAAAATTTTGAATTTTTAAATTTTTGAAATTTTAAATTTTGAAATTTTAAAAATTTTTAAAATTTTTAAAATTTTGAAATTTTAAAATTTTTGAAATTTTAAAATTTTTGAAATTTTTAAATTTTTTTTAAAATTTTGAAATTTTAAAATTTTTTAAAATTTTAAAATTTTAAAAATTTTAAAAATTTTAAAATTTAAAATTTTAAAAATTTTAAAAATTTTAAAATTTTGAAAATTTTAAAAATTTTAAAATTTTAAAATTTTTAAATTTTTTAAAATTTAAAATTTTTAAATTTTGAAATTTTAAAAATTTTTGAAATTTTTGAAAATTTTAAAATTTTAAAATTTTTGAAATTTTTAAAATTTTAAAATTTTAAAATTTTTAAAATTTTAAAATTTTTAAAATTTTTAAAATTTTTAAATTTTTTTAAAATTTTAAAATTTTAAAATTTTAAAATTTTAAAATTTTTAAAATTTTAAAATTTTGAAATTTTTAAAATTTTTAAAAATTTTAAAATTTTAAAATTTTAAAAAATTTTGAAATTTTGAAAAATTGAAATTTAAAATTTTTAAAATTTTTAAAAATTTTAAAATTTTGAAATTTTTGAAATTTTAAAATTTTTAAAATTTTAAAAATTTTAAAATTTTTTAAAATTTTTAAAATTTTGAAATTTTTAAAAATTTTAAAATTTTTAAAATTTTTAAAATTTTTAAAATTTTTAAAATTTTTGAAATTTTTTGAAAAAATTTTTAAAATTTTGAAATTTTTAAAATTTTTAAAATTTTGAAATTTTAAAATTTTGAAATTTTTAAAATTTTAAAATTTTAAAATTTTTAAATTTTAAAAATTAAAAATTTTTGAAATTTTAAAATTTTTGAAATTTTAAAATTTTTAAAATTTTTAAATTTTGAATTTTTGAAATTTTTGAAATTTTAAAATTTTTAAATTTTTAAAATTTTGAAATTTTGAAATTTTAAATTTTAAAATTTTGAAATTTTGAAATTTTAAAATTTTAAAATTTTGAATTTTTTTAAAATTTTGAAATTTTAAAATTTTTGAAATTTTTGAAATTTTTTTTAAAATTTTAAAAATTTTAAAATTTTAAAATTTTGAAATTTTTAAAATTTTTAAAATTTTTAAAATTTTAAAATTTTAAAATTTTGAAATTTTAAAATTTTTAAAATTTTTAAAATTTTAAATTTTTTGAATTTTTTTTAAAATTTTTGAAATTTTTGAAATTTTTAAAATTTTTAAAATTTTTAAAATTTTTAAAATTTTGAAATTTTGAAATTTTGAAATTTTTAAAATTTTTAAAATTTTTTTGAAATTTTTGAAATTTTTGAAATTTTTAAAATTTTTAAAATTTTTAAAATTTTGAAATTTTAAAATTTTTAAAATTTTGAAATTTTGAAATTTTAAAATTTTAAAATTTTTGAAATTTTTGAAATTTTAAAAATTTTTAAATTTTAAATTTTAAAAATTTTAAAATTTTAAATTTTTTTTAAAATTTTGAAATTTTGAAATTTTTAAAATTTTTAAAATTTTTAAATTTTAAAATTTTAAAATTTTGAAATTTTTAAAAAATTTTAAAATTTTTTGAAATTTTGAAATTTTAAAATTTTAAAATTTTAAAATTTTGAAATTTTTTTTGAAATTTTTAAAATTTTAAAATTTTAAAAATTTTAAAATTTTTAAAATTTTTAAAATTTTTGAAATTTTGAAATTTTTAAAATTTTTTAAAATTTTAAAATTTTTTTAAAATTTTTAAAATTTTTAAAATTTTAAAAATTTTAAAATTTTGAAATTTTTAAATTTTTTTGAAATTTTTAAAAATTTTGAAAATTTTGAAATTTTGAAAATTTTTAAAATTTTAAAATTTTAAAATTTTTTGAAATTTTTAAATTTTGAAATTTTTAAAATTTTAAATTTTTTTAAAATTTTTAAAATTTTTAAAATTTTTTGAAATTTTTGAAATTTTTAAAATTTTAAAATTTTGAAATTTTAAAATTTTAAAAATTTTGAAATTTTTAAATTTTTTTTAAAATTTTTAAAATTTTAAAATTTAAAATTTTTAAAATTTTGAAAATTTTAAAATTTTGAAATTTTAAAATTTTTAAAAATTTTAAAATTTTTAAAATTTTAAAATTTTTTAAAATTTTTAAAATTTTAAAAATTTTTAAATTTTTTTAAAATTTTAAAATTTTAAAATTTTTAAAATTTTTAAAATTTTGAAATTTTAAAATTTTTGAAATTTTTGAAATTTTTTAAAATTTTAAAAAATTTTGAAATTTTAAATTTTTGAAATTTTAAAAAATTTAAAAATTTTAAAATTTTTAAATTTTTTGAAATTTTTAAAATTTTAAAATTTTAAAATTTTTAAAATTTTTAAAATTTTAAAATTTTGAAATTTTTAAAATTTTAAAAAAATTTTTAAAATTTTTAAAAATTTTAAAATTTTTGAAATTTTTAAATTTTTTTGAAATTTTTAAAATTTTTAAATTTTTAAAATTTTTAAAATTTTAAAATTTTAAAATTTTAAAAATTTTGAAAATTTTAAAATTTTTGAATTTTTTGAAATTTTGAAATTTTGAAATTTTTTTAAAATTTTTAAAATTTTAAAATTTTAAAATTTTTAAAATTTTTAAAATTTTAAAATTTTTGAAATTTTGAAATTTTAAAATTTTGAAATTTTGAAATTTTGAAATTTTTAAAATTTTTAAAATTTTTTAAAATTTAAAAATTTTGAAATTTTGAAATTTTTAAAATTTTAAAATTTTAAAAATTTAAAATTTTAAAATTTTGAAAATTTTTAAAATTTTTAAAATTTTTAAAATTTAAAAATTTTAAAATTTTTGAAATTTTTAATTTTAAAAATTTTAAATTTTTAAAAATTTTAAAATTTTAAAATTTTTTAAAAATTTTAAAATTTAAAAATTTTTAAAATTTTTGAAATTTTTAAAATTTTTTAAAAATTTTAAAAATTTTAAATTTTAAAAATTTTTAAAATTTTTAAAAATTTTAAATTTTTTAAATTTTGAAATTTTTAAATTTTGAAATTTTAAAATTTTGAAATTTTTTTTAAAATTTTGAAATTTTAAAATTTTTAAAATTTTTGAATTTTTAAAATTTTAAAAATTTTTAAAATTTTAAAATTTTTAAAATTTTTAAAATTTTAAATTTTTTAAAATTTTAAAATTTTAAAATTTTAAAAATTTTGAAATTTTTAAAATTTTTGAAATTTTTGAAATTTTAAAATTTTAAAATTTTAAAATTTTTTAAAATTTTAAAATTTTGAAATTTTGAAAATTTTGAAATTTTAAAATTTTTTTTGAAATTTTTAAAAATTTTGAAATTTTTAAAATTTTAAAATTTTTAAAATTTTGAAATTTTGAAAAATTTTTTAAATTTTTAAAATTTTAAAATTTTTGAAATTTTGAAATTTTTAAAATTTTAAAAATTTTGAAATTTTTAAATTTTTAAAATTTTAAAATTTTAAAATTTTGAAATTTTTAAAATTTTTAAAATTTTTAAAATTTTTGAAATTTTTTAAAATTTTAAAATTTTTAAAATTTTTAAAATTTTTAAAATTTTTAAAAATTTTGAAATTTTTAAAATTTTTAAAATTTTTAAAATTTTTAAAATTTTGAAATTTTAAATTTTTTTGAAATTTTAAAAAATTTTAAAATTTTGAAATTTTTAAAATTTTTAAAATTTTTGAAATTTTGAAATTTTGAAATTTTAAAAATTTTAAAATTTTAAAATTTTAAAATTTTTTAAAATTTTTAAAATTTTTAAAATTTTTTAAAATTTTAAAATTTTAAAATTTTTTGAAATTTTTAAAATTTTTAAATTTTGAAATTTTTAAAATTTTGAAATTTTGAAATTTTGAAATTTTAAAATTTTAAAATTTTTAAAATTTTTAAAATTTTGAAATTTTTAAAATTTTGAAATTTTTGAAATTTTGAAATTTTGAAATTTTTGAAATTTTGAAATTTTAAAATTTAAAAATTTTGAAATTTTTGAAATTTTTAAAATTTTAAAATTTTTAAAATTTTTAAAATTTTTAAAATTTTAAAATTTTTAAAATTTTTGAAATTTTTAAAATTTTTGAAATTTTTAAATTTTAAAAATTTTTAAAATTTTAAAATTTTTGAAATTTTAAAATTTTGAAATTTTTGAAATTTTTAAAATTTTGAAATTTTAAAATTTTAAAATTTTGAAATTTTAAATTTTTGAAATTTTAAAATTTTAAAATTTTTTGAAATTTTAAAATTTTAAAATTTTTTTAAATTTTTTTGAAATTTTTGAAAATTTTTGAAATTTTGAAATTTTAAAATTTTTAAAATTTTTGAAATTTTTAAAATTTTTTTGAAATTTTGAAATTTTAAAATTTTTTGAAATTTTTAAAATTTTAAAATTTTAAAATTTTAAAATTTTAAATTTTTTGAAATTTTTTGAAATTTTGAAAATTTTTAAAATTTTTAAAATTTTAAAATTTTGAAATTTTGAAATTTTAAAATTTTAAAATTTTTTTGAAATTTTGAAAATTTTAAAAATTTTAAAATTTTTAAAATTTTTAAAATTTTTAAAAATTTTTAAAAATTTAAAATTTTTAAAATTTTTAAAAATTTTAAAATTTTAAAATTTTTTAAAATTTTAAAATTTTTAAAATTTTAAAATTTTGAAATTTTAAATTTTAAAATTTTTAAAATTTTAAAATTTTTTGAAATTTTAAAATTTTAAAAATTTAAAATTTTAAAATTTTAAAAAAATTTTTAAAATTTTAAAATTTTAAAATTTTGAAATTTTAAAATTTTGAAATTTTTTTAAAATTTTTAAAATTTTTAAAATTTTTAAAATTTTAAAAATTTTGAAATTTTGAAATTTTAAAATTTTTAAATTTTAAAATTTTTGAAATTTTAAAAATTTTAAATTTTTAAAAATTTTAAATTTTAAAATTTTTAAAAAATTTTTAAAATTTTAAAATTTTTAAAATTTTAAAATTTTGAAAATTTTAAAATTTTTGAAAATTTTAAAATTTTTTAAAATTTTTAAAATTTTAAAATTTTAAAAATTTTAAAATTTTAAAAAATTTTAAAATTTTAAAAATTTTAAAATTTTAAAATTTTAAAATTTTTTAAAATTTTTGAAATTTTAAAATTTTAAAATTTTTAAAATTTTAAAATTTTTAAAATTTGAAAAATTTTGAAAATTTTAAAATTTTAAAATTTTAAAATTTTAAAATTTTTGAAATTTTTAAAATTTTTAAAATTTTAAAAATTTTAAAATTTTTTTTAAAATTTTGAAATTTTAAATTTTTAAAATTTTAAAAATTTTAAATTTTTAAAAATTTTAAAATTTTGGAAATTTTAAAAATTTTAAATTTTTGAAATTTTAAAATTTTGAATTTTAAAAATTTTTAAAAATTTTAAAAAATTTTGAAATTTTTAAAATTTTAAAAATTTTAAAATTTTGAAATTTTTAAAATTTTGAAATTTTAAAATTTTAAAATTTTAAAATTTTAAAATTTTAAAAATTTTTAAAATTTTAAAAATTTTAAAATTTTTAAAATTTTTAATTAAAATTTTAAAAATTTTAAAATTTTAAAATTTTGAAATTTTTGAAAATTTTAAAATTTTAAAATTTTAAAATTTTTGAAATTTTAAAATTTTTAAAATTTTGAAATTTTAAAAAATTTTTAAATTTTTAAAAATTTTAAAATTTTAAAATTTTTTTAAAAATTTTAAAATTTTAAAATTTTAAAATTTTTAAAATTTTAAAATTTAAAAATTTTAAAATTTTAAAATTTTGAAATTTTAAAAATTTTAAAATTTTAAAAATTTTAAAAATTTAAATTTTGAAATTTTTAAAATTTTAAAATTTTGAAATTTTTAAAATTTTTGAAATTTTAAAATTAAAAATTTTTAAAATTTTTAAAATTTTAAAAATTTTAAAATTTTAAAATTTTTAAAATTTTAAAAATTTTTAAAATTTTAAAATTTTTAAAATTTTAAAAATTGAAATTTTGAAATTTTTGAAAATTTTAAAATTTTAAAAATTTTGAAATTTTTTTTAAAATTTTGAAATTTTTGAAATTTTAAAATTTTAAAATTTTTAAAATTTTAAAATTTTGAAATTTTAAAATTTTGAAATTTTTAAAATTTTAAAATTTTAAAATTTTTAAATTTTAAAAAATTTTCAAATTTTTTGAAATTTTAAAATTTTTGAAATTTTGAAATTTTGAAATTTTTAAAATTTTTAAAATTTTTAAAATTTTTAAAATTTTTAAAATTTAAAATTTTTGAAATTTTTAAAATTTTTTAAAAATTTTTGAAATTTTTAAAATTTTTAAAATTTTAAAATTTTTAAAAATTTTAAAATTTTTGAAATTTTGAAATTTTTAAAATTTTTAAATTTTTAAAATTTTGAAATTTTTGAAATTTTGAAATTTTAAAATTTTGAAATTTTTAAAATTTTAAAATTTTAAAATTTTAAAAATTTTGAAATTTAAAAATTTTGAAATTTTGAAATTTTTAAAATTTTTAAATTTTTTTAAAATTTTAAAATTTTTGAAATTTTTAAAATTTTAAAATTTTTAAAATTTTTAAAATTTTTAAAATTTTAAAAATTTTAAAATTTTGAAATTTTTTAAAATTTTTAAAATTTTTAAAATTTTAAAATTTTGAAAATTTTAAAATTTTAAAATTTTGAAATTTTTAAATTTTTAAAATTTTTAAAATTTTTGAAATTTTTAAAATTTTTTTTGAAATTTTAAAATTTTGAAATTTTAAATTTTTAAAATTTTGAAATTTTAAAATTTTGAAATTTTTAAAATTTTTAAATTTTTAAATTTTAAAAATTTTAAAATTTTAAAATTTTTAAAATTTTAAAATTTTTAAAATTTTAAAATTTAAAAATTTTTAAAATTTTAAAAATTTTAAAATTTTAAAATTTTTAAAATTTTTAAAATTTTTGAAATTTTTAAAATTTTTAAAATTTTAAAATTTTAAATTTTAAAATTTTTGAAATTTTAAAAATTTTAAAAATTTTGAAAATTTTGAAATTTAAAAATTTTAAAATTTTAAAATTTTAAAAATTTTTAAAATTTTGAAATTTTTAAATTTTTAAATTTTTAAAAATTTTTAAAATTTAAAAAAAATTTTGAAATTTTTAAATTTTTAAAATTTTAAAAATTTTTTAAAATTTTAAAAATTTTGAAATTTTTGAAAATTTTTAAAATTTTAAAATTTTTAAAATTTTTTAAATTTTTAAAAATTTTAAAATTTTTAAAATTTTGAAATTTTTAAATTTTAAAATTTTTGAAATTTTGAAATTTTTTGAAATTTTAAAAATTTTAAAATTTTTGAAATTTTTAAAATTTTGAAAAATTTTTAAAATTTTTAAAATTTTGAAATTTTTAAATTTTTTTAAAATTTTGAAATTTTGAAAAATTTTTGAAATTTTTAAAAATTTTTTTGAAAAAATTTTTAAAATTTTAAAATTTTGAAATTTTAAAATTTTTGAAATTTTAAAATTTTAAAATTTAAAATTTTTAAAATTTTAAAAAATTTTAAAATTTTTTAAAAATTTTAAAATTTTTAAAAAATTTTTGAAATTTTAAAAATTTTTAAAATTTTAAAATTTTTGAAATTTTAAAATTTTGAAATTTTAAAATTTTGAAATTTTGAAATTTTAAAATTTTAAAATTTTGAAATTTTTGAAATTTTAAAATTTTAAAAATTTTAAAATTTTTGAAATTTTAAAATTTTTAAAATTTTAAAATTTTTGAAATTTTAAAATTTTAAAATTTTAAAATTTTTAAAATTTTTAAAATTTTAAAATTTTTGAAATTTTAAAATTTTAAAATTTTAAAATTTTGAAATTTTTAAAAATTTTAAAATTTTAAAATTTTAAAAAATTTTGATTTTTAAAATTTTAAAATTTTAAAATTTTGAAATTTTTAAAATTTTAAAATTTTTTGAAATTTTTAAAATTTTAAAATTTTTAAAAATTTTAAAATTTTTTTAAAATTTTTGAAATTTTTAAAATTTTAAAATTTTGAAATTTTTAAAAATTTTAAAATTTTTAAAATTTTAAAATTTTTAAAATTTTAAAATTTTTAAAATTTTTGAAATTTTAAAAATTTTTAAAATTTTAAAATTTTTGAAATTTTTAAAATTTTTAAAATTTTTAAAAATTTGAAATTTTGAAATTTTAAAATTTTTAAAATTTGAAAATTTAAAATTTTTAAAATTTTAAAATTTTTAAAATTTTTAAAATTTTAAAATTTTTAAATTTTTGAATTTTGAAATTTTTGAAATTTTAAAATTTTGAAAAATTTTGAAATTTTAAAAATTTTGAAATTTTGAAATTTTGAAATTTTGAAATTTTTAAAATTTTGAAATTTTTTTAAATTTTAAAAATTTTAAAATTTTTAAAATTTTAAAATTTTTAAAATTTTGAAATTTTGAAATTTTGAAATTTCAAAAATTTTGAAATTTTAAAATTTTTAAAATTTTTGAAATTTTTGAAATTTTTGAAATTTTGAAATTTTTAAAATTTTGAAATTTTGAAATTTTGAAATTTTTAAAATTTTTTTGAAATTTTTTTGAAATTTTTAAAATTTTTAAAATTTTTAAAATTTTTGAATTTTTTTTGAAATTTTTAAAATTTTTAAAATTTTTTGAAATTTTTTAAAATTTTAAAATTTTTTAAATTTTTTAAAATTTTAAAATTTTTAAAATTTTTAAAATTTTAAAATTTTAAAATTTTAAAATTTTTAAAATTTTTGAAATTTTTGAAATTTTGAAATTTTGAAATTTTTAAAATTTTGAAATTTTGAAATTTTTGAAATTTTTAAAATTTTTTTGAAATTTTTGAAAATTTTAAAATTTTTAAAATTTTTAAAATTTTAAAATTTTTAAATTTTGAAAAATTTTTGAAATTTTAAAAATTTTAAAATTTTAAAATTTTAAATTTTTAAAATTTTAAAATTTTAAAATTTTAAAATTTTTAAAATTTTTAAAATTTTGAAATTTTTAAATTTTTGAAATTTTTAAAATTTTTGAAATTTTTAAAATTTTTGAAATTTTAAAATTTTAAAATTTTTAAATTTTTTTTGAAATTTTTAAAATTTTTTTTGAAATTTTAAAATTTTAAAATTTTGAAATTTTAAAATTTTTAAAATTTTTTAAAATTTTGAAATTTTATTTTGAAATTTTTGAAATTTTTGAAAAATTTTGAAATTTTTGAAATTT
Source organism: Drosophila rhopaloa (assembly GCF_018152115.1). Classification (NCBI taxonomy): domain Eukaryota; kingdom Metazoa; phylum Arthropoda; class Insecta; order Diptera; family Drosophilidae; genus Drosophila; species Drosophila rhopaloa. The sequence continues at coordinate 16,650 of NW_025335192.1, forward strand.
TGAAATTTTTGAAATTTTTAAAATTTTTGAAATTTTTAAAATTTGTAAAAGTTTTAAAATTTTTGAAATTTTTGAAATTTTGAAATTTTGAAATTTTGAAATTTTGAAATTTTAAAATTTTTGAAATTTTTGAAATTTTGAAATTTTTGAAATTTTGAAATTTTTAAAATTTTGAAATTTTTAAAATTTTGAAAATTTTTAATTTTTTTTTGAAAATTTTAAAATTTTGAAAATTTTAAAATTTTTGAATTTTTAAAATTTTGAAATTTTGAAATTTTTAAAATTTTTGAAAATTTTGAAAAATTTTTGAAATTTTTAAAAATTTTTGAAATTTTTTTGAAATTTTGAAATTTTTGAAATTTTTGAAATTTTTTGAAATTTTGAAATTTTTAAAATTTTGAAATTTTTTAAATTTTTTTTGAAATTTTTGAAATTTTAAAAATTTTGAAATTTTGAAATTTTTGAAATTTTGAAAATTTTTTGAAATTTTGAAAATTTTTAAAATTTTAAAATTTTAAAATTTTGAAATTTTAAATTTTTAAAATTTTAAATTTTTAAAATTTTAAAATTTTTGAAATTTTTTTTTAAAATTTTGAAATTTTGAAATTTTTAAAATTTTGAAATTTTTGAAATTTTGAAATTTTAAAATTTTTAAAATTTTGAAAATTTTTGAAATTTTAAAATTTAAAATTTTAAAATTTTTAAAATTTTGAAATTTTTGAAATTTTTAAAATTTTGAAATTTTGAAATTTTAAAATTTTTGAAATTTTTGAAATTTTTAAAATTTTTAAAATTTTGAAATTTTAAAAAATTTTTGAAATTTTGAAATTTTGAAATTTTGAAATTTTAAAATTTTTAAATTTTTGAAATTTTGAAATTTTAAAAATTTTTGAAATTTTTTAAAAAATTTTGAAATTTTTAAAATTTTGAAATTTTTGAAATTTTTTGAAATTTTAAAATTTTTTGAAATTTTTGAAATTTTGAAATTTTTGAAATTTTAAAAATTTTAAATTTTTAAAATTTTTTAAAATTTTAAAATTTGAAATTTTTTAAAATTTTGAAATTTTTAAAATTTTTGAAATTTTTAAAATTTTTGAAATTTTTGAAATTTTTGAAATTTTGAAATTTTTGAAATTTTAAAAAATTTTAAAATTTTTTAAAATTTTAAATTTTTTTTGAAATTTTAAAATTTTTGAAATTTTTGAAATTTTGAAATTTTTTGAAATTTTAAAATTTTTAAAATTTTAAAATTTTTGAATTTTTTTTGAAATTTTGAAATTTTTGAAATTTTTGAAATTTTAAAATTTTAAAATTTTTAAAATTTTGAAATTTTAAAATTTTGAAATTTTAAAATTTTAAAATTTTAAAATTTTTGATTTTTTTGAATTTTAAAAATTTTAAAATTTTAAAATTTTTGAAATTTTTAAAATTTTAAAAATTTTAAAATTTTTGAAATTTTTAAAATTTTAAAATTTTTTAAATTTTTAAATTTTTGAAATTTTGAAAATTTTAAAATTTTAAAATTTTTTTTAAAATTTTAAAATTTTTAAAATTTTAAAAATTTTTAAAATTTTTAAAATTTTAAAATTTTTTGAAATTTTTAAAATTTTAAAAATTTTAAAATTTTTAAAATTTTTTAAAATTTTAAAATTTTGAAATTTTTTGAAATTTTAAAATTTTTGAAATTTTTGAAATTTTTAAAATTTTTAAAATTTTGAAATTTTGAAATTTTAAAAATTTTGAAATTTTAAAAATTTTAAAAAAATTTTGAAAATTTTGAAAATTTTGAAATTTTGAAATTTTAAAAATTTTGAAATTTTTAAAATTTTAAAAATTTTGAAATTTTTGAAATTTTTGAAATTTTTTTGAAATTTTTGAAATTTTGAAATTTTGAAATTTTAAAATTTTGAAAATTTTGAAATTTTAAAATTTTTGAAATTTTGAAAAATTTTTAAAATTTTTGAAATTTTTGAAATTTTAAAATTTTGAAAAATTTTTAAAAATTTTTGAAATTTTTGAAATTTTAAAAATTTTGAAATTTTAAAATTTTAAAATTTTAAAATTTTAAAAATTTTAAAATTTTGAAATTTAAAATTTTAAAAAATTTTTAAAATTTTTGAAAATTTTAAAATTTTAAAAATTTTTAAAATTTTAAATTTTGAAATTTTTTGAAATTTTTAAAATTTTTAAAATTTTTAAAATTTTTGAAATTTTAAAATTTTGAAATTTTTAAAATTTTGAAATTTTAAAATTTTAAAATTTTAAAATTTTAAAATTTTGAAAATTTTAAAATTTTGAAATTTTGAAATTTTGAAATTTTAAATTTTTTAAATTTTTAAATTTTTAAAATTTTGAAATTTTGAAATTTTGAAAATTTTGAAATTTTTTTGAAATTTTTAAAATTTTTGAAATTTTTGAATTTTTTTGAAATTTTAAAATTTTTAAAAATTTTTGAAAATTTTAAAATTTTGAAAAATTTTTAAAATTTTTGAAATTTTGAAATTTTTAAAATTTTTAAAATTTTGAAATTTTAAAATTTTTGAAATTTTGAAATTTTGAAATTTTGAAATTTTTAAAATTTTAAAAATTTTGAAATTTTTAAAATTTTGAAATTTTGAAATTTTGAAATTTTTAAAATTTTTAAAATTTTGAAATTTTTAAAATTTTTTAAAATTTTAAAAATTTTAAAATTTTGAAATTTTGAAATTTTAAAATTTTAAAATTTTAAAATTTTAAAATTTTAAAATTTTAAATTTTGAAATTTTTAAAATTTTGAAATTTTAAAATTTTTAAAATTTTGAAATTTTAAAAATTTTGAAATTTTGAAATTTTTAAATTTTGAAATTTTGAAATTTTTAAAATTTTTGAAATTTTTAAAAATTTTGAAATTTTTAAATTTTTTTTAAAATTTTTTGAAATTTTTAAAAATTTTAAAATTTTTGAAATTTTTGAAATTTTGAAATTTTGAAATTTAAAATTTTAAATTTTAAAATTTTGAAATTTTGAAATTTTGAAATTTTTGAAATTTTAAAATTTTTTTTAAAATTTTAAAATTTTTGAAATTTTTGAAATTTTGAAATTTTTAAAATTTTTAAAATTTTAAAATTTTAAAATTTTGAAATTTTAAAATTTTGAAATTTTGAAATTTTTGAAATTTTGAAATTTTTAAAATTTTTTAAAATTTTTGAAATTTTTTTTGAAATTTTGAAATTTTTGAAATTTTTGAAAAATTTTAAAATTTTTTTTTAAAATTTTGAAATTTTTTTAAAATTTTAAAAAATTTTAAAATTTTTAAAATTTTTAAATTTTGAAATTTTAAAAATTTTGAAATTTTAAAATTTTTAAAATTTTGAAATTTTTAAATTTTTTTTTTAAAATTTTTAAAATTTTGAAATTTTAAAATTTTTAAATTTTTGAAATTTTTAAAATTTTAAAATTTTTTTTAAAATTTTTGAAATTTTTAAAATTTTAAAATTTTGAAATTTTTGAAATTTTGAAATTTTTAAAATTTTAAAATTTTGAAATTTTGAAATTTTGAAATTTTTAAAATTTTTGAAATTTTTAAAATTTTTGAAATTTTTTGAAATTTTTGAAATTTTAAAATTTTGAAATTTTTGAAATTTTGAAATTTTTGAAATTTTTGAAATTTTTTTTAAAATTTTTGAAATTTTTGAAATTTTTAAAATTTTAAAATTTTAAAATTTTGAAATTTTTTTAAATTTTTTAAAATTTTGAAATTTTTAAAATTTTGAAATTTTAAAAATTTTAAATTTTAAATTTTTAAATTTTAAAATTTTAAAATTTTGAAATTTTGAAATTTTTAAAATTTTAAAATTTTGAAATTTTAAAAATTTTGAAATTTTATAAAAATTTTGAAATTTTGAATTTTAAAAATTTTAAAATTTTTAAATTTTTTAAAATTTTTAAAATTTTAAAATTTTTTAAAATTTTAAAATTTTTAAAATTTTTAAAATTTTTGAAATTTTTAAAATTTTTAAATTTTGAAATTTTTAAAATTTTGAAATTTTTAAAATTTTTAAAATTTTAAAAAATTTTGAAATTTTAAAATTTTGAAATTTTAAAAATTTAAAAAAATTTTTGAAATTTTAAAAATTTTGAAATTTTAAAATTTTAAAATTTAAAATTTTTGAAATTTTTGAAATTTTTGAAATTTTGAAATTTTAAAATTTTAAAATTTTTTTTGAAATTTTAAAATTTTTGAAATTTTAAAATTTTAAAAATTTTAAATTTTTAAAAAATTTTTGAAATTTTTGAAATTTTGAAATTTTGAAATTTTGAAATTTTTGAAATTTTAAAATTTTGAAAAAAATTTTTTAAAATTTTAAAATTTAAAAATTTGAAAAATTAAAAAAAATTTTTTTTTGAAATTTTTTAAAATTTTTGAAATTTTTAAATTTTTAAATTTTTAAAATTTTAAAATTTTAAAAAATTTTTAAAATTTTTAAAATTTTAAAATTTTTAAAATTTTGAAATTTTAAAATTTTAAAATTTTTAAAATTTTTAAAATTTTTAAAATTTTAAAATTTTAAAATTTTTTAAAATTTTAAAATTTTAAAATTTTAAAATTTTTTTAAAAATTTTAAAAATTTAAAAATTTTTAAAAATTTTAAAATTTTGAAATTTTAAAAATTTTTTTTTAAAATTTTTGAAAATTTTAAAATTTTAAAATTTTTAAAATTTTTAAAATTTTGAAATTTTTAAAATTTTGAAATTTTTAAAAATTTTGAAATTTTGAAATTTTAAAAATTTTTAAAATTTTAAAATTTTAAAATTTTAAAAATTTGAAAATTTTAAAATTTTAAAATTTTAAAATTTTGAAATTTTTTAAAAATTTTAAAATTTTAAATTTTGAAATTTTTTAAAATTTTAAAATTTTAAAAATTTTTTTTAAAAATTTTAAAAATTTTAAAATTTTAAAATTTTTTAAAAAATTTAAAAATTTTAAAATTTTTGAAAATTTTGAAATTTTTTAAATTTTTGAAATTTTAAAATTTTTGAAATTTTTAAAATTTTAAAAATTTTAAAATTTTAAAATTTTAAAAATTTAAAATTTTTTAAAATTTTAAAATTTTAAAATTTTTGAAATTTTTAAAATTTTTAAAATTTTTAAAATTTTTAAAATTTTGAAATTTTGAAATTTTTAAAATTTTAAAATTTTTAAAATTTTAAAATTTTAAAATTTTAAAATTTTTAAAATTTTTAAAATTTTTTTAAAATTTTAAAATTTTGAAATTTTTAAAATTTTGAAATTTAAAAATTTTTAAAATTTTAAAATTTTAAAATTTTTAAAATTTTTAAAATTTTAAAATTTTGAAATTTTGAACAAAATTTTAAAAATTTTTAAAATTTTAAAAAATTTTTGAAATTTTTTGAAATTTTTGAAATTTTGAAATTTTAAAATTTTAAAATTTTGAAAATTTTGAAATTTTTAAATTTTTTGAAATTTTTAAAATTTTTTAAAATTTTAAAAATTTTTAAAATTTTTAAAATTTTTAAAATTTTTAAATTTTTAAAATTAAATTTGAAATTTTTAAAATTTTGAAAATTTTGAAATTTTTAAAATTTTGAAATTTTGAAATTTTTAAAATTTAAAATTTTTAAAATTTTTAAAATTTTTGAAATTTTAAAAATTTTGAAATTTTTTTTAAATTTTTAAAATTTTTAAATTTTTTGAAATTTTTGAAATTTTTAAAATTTTAAAATTTTTAAAATTTTGAAATTTTGAAATTTTTTGAAATTTTTAAAATTTTTAAAATTTTAAAATTTTTAAATTTTTTGAAATTTTAAAATTTTTAAAAATTTTTAAATTTTTTTTAAAATTTTGAAATTTTTTAAAATTTTTAAAAATTTTGAAAAATTTTAAATTTTTTTAAAAATTTTAAAATTTTTGAAATTTTGAAATTTTAAAAAATTTTGAAATTTTTAAAAAATTTTAAAATTTTGAAATTTTTGAAATTTTGAAATTTTGAAATTTTGAAATTTTAAAATTTTAAATTTTTAAAATTTTGAAAATTTTTAAAATTTTTAAATTTTTTTGAAATTTTGAAATTTAAAATTTTAAAATTTTAAAATTTTTAAAATTTTGAAATTTTAAAATTTTGAAATTTTGAAATTTTGAAATTTTAAAATTTTGAAATTTTGAAAATTTTAAAATTTTAAAATTTTTGAAATTTTTAAAATTTTTAAAATTTTGAAAATTTTGAAATTTTAAAATTTTAAAATTTTTAAAGTTTTTTGAAAAAATTTTTAAAATTTTTTGAAATTTTGAAATTTTAAAATTTTTAAATTTTGAAATTTTAAAATTTTGAAATTTTGAAATTTTAAATTTTAAAAAATTTTAAAATTTTTAAAATTTTGAAATTTTTAAATTTTTTGAAATTTTTTAAAATTTTTTTAAAATTTTAAAATTTTGAAATTTTAAAATTTTTGAAATTTTTGAAATTTTTTTGAAATTTTTTTGAAATTTTGAAATTTTAAAATTTTTAAAATTTTAAAATTTTAAAATTTTGAAATTTTTTTTTAAAATTTTGAAATTTTTAAAATTTTGAAATTTTTGAAATTTTAAAATTTTTAAAATTTTTAAAATTTTTGAAATTTTTGAAATTTTAAAATTTTTTAAAATTTTTAAAAATTTTTAAAATTTTAAAATTTTAAATTTTTTTAAAATTTTAAAATTTTGAAATTTTTAAATTTTAAAATTTTTTTAAAATTTTAAAATTTTGAAATTTTAAAAATTTTGAAATTTTTGAAAATTTTAAAAATTTTGAAAAAATTTTAAAATTTTGAAATTTTTAAATTTTTTAAAATTTTGAAATTTTAAAAATTTTAAATTTTTAAAATTTTGAAATTTTTTAAATTTTTGAAATTTTAAAAATTTTTAAAATTTTTGAAATTTTAAAATTTTAAAATTTTGAAATTTTAAAATTTTTGAAATTTTAAAATTTTTTTAAATTTTTAAAAAATTTAAAATTTTAAAATTTTTAAAAATTTTAAAATTTTAAAAATTTTTTAAAATTTTAAAATTTTAAAATTTTAAAAAATTTTTAAAATTTTTAAAATTTTTAAAATTTTAAAAATTTTTAAAATTTTTAAAATTTTTGAAATTTTAAAATTTTAAAATTTTTAAAATTTTTAAAATTTTTGAAATTTTTAAAATTTTGAAATTTTTAAAATTTTAAAAATTTTAAAATTTTTGAAAATTTTGAAATTTTGAAAAATTTTAAAATTTTGAAATTTTAAAAATTTTAAAATTTTTGAAATTTTGAAATTTTTAAAATTTTTAAAATTTTTAAAATTTTTAAAATTTTAAAATTTTTAAAAATTTAAAATTTTGAAATTTTAAAATTTTAAAAAATTTTAAAATTTTTAAAATTTTTAAAATTTTAAATTTTTAAATTTTAAAATTTTAAAAATTTTAAAATTTTTAAAATTTTGAAAATTTTAAAATTTTTGAAAAAATTTTAAAAATTTTAAAATTTTAAAATTTTTAAAATTTTTAAAATTTTTAAATTTTTTTAAAATTTTTGAAATTTTAAAATTTTAAAATTTTAAAAAATTTTTAAAAATTTTAAAATTTTTAAAAATTTTTAAAATTTTGAAATTTTGAAATTTTTAAAATTTTGAAATTTTGAAAAAATTTTTAAAAATTTTAAAAATTTTTAAAATTTTAAAATTTTTAAAATTTTGAAATTTTAAAAATTTTAAAATTTTAAAATTTTAAAAATTTTAAAATTTTAAAATTTTAAAAATTTTAAAATTTTAAAAATTTTAAAAATTTTAAAATTTTAAAATTTTAAAATTTTAAAAATTTTGAAATTTTTTAAAATTTTAAAATTTTAAAATTTTTGAAATTTTTAAAATTTTTAAAATTTTAAAATTTTAAAAATTTTGAAAATTTAAAATTTTAAAAAATTTTTAAAATTTTTAAATTTTTTTAAAAATTTTTTGAAATTTTTTGAAATTTTAAAATTTTTAAAATTTTAAAATTTTTAAAATTTTTAAAATTTTTAAAATTTTAAAATTTTAAAAATTTTAAAATTTTGAAATTTTAAAATTTTGAAAATTTTAAAATTTTAAAATTTTAAAATTTTAAAAATTTTGAAATTTTAAAAATTTTAAAATTTTGAAATTTTTAAAATTTTTAAAATTTTAAAATTTAAAAAATTTTGAAATTTTAAAATTTTAAATTTTTTAAAATTTTTGAAATTTTAAAATTTTTTAAAATTTTTAAAATTTTTAAAATTTTAAAATTTTTAAAATTTTAAAAATTTTTAAAATTTTAAAAATTTTAAAATTTTTCAAAATTTTAAAATTTTAAAATTTTAAAAATTTTAAAAATTTTTGAAAAAATTTTTAAAATTTTAAAATTTAAAAAATTTTTAAAATTTTTAAATTTTAAAATTTAAAAAAATTTTTAAAATTTTAAAAATTTAAAATTTAAAATTTTAAAATTTTTAAAATTTTAAAAATTTTAAAATTTTAAAATTTTTAAAATTTTTAAAATTTTTAAAATTTTTAAAATTTTTAAAATTTTTAAAATTTTAAAATTTTAAAATTTTTTAAAATTTTAAAATTTTAAAATTTTAAATTTTTAAAAATTTCAAAAAAATTTTAAAATTTTTGAAATTTTAAAAATTTTAAAAATTTTAAAAATTTTTAAAATTTTAAAATTTTAAAAATTTTAAAATTTTAAAAATTTTAAAAATTTTAAAATTTTAAAATTTTAAAATTTTTAAAATTTTAAAAATTTTAAAAAATTTTAAATTTTAAAATTTTAAAAATTTTAAAAAATTTTAAAATTTTAAAAATTTTAAATTTTTAAAATTTTTTTTTTTTTAAAATTTTAAAAATTTTAAATTTTAAAATTTTTCAAAATTTTAAAAATTTTGAAATTTTTAAAAATTTTAAAAAATTTTAAAATTTTAAAATTTTAAAAAAATTTTAAAAATTTTTAAAATTTTAAAATTTTAAAATTTTAAAATTTTAAATTTTTTTAAAATTTTTAAAAATTTTAAAATTTTAAAAATTTCAAAATTTTAAAATTTTAAAAATTTCAAAAATTTTAAAAATTTTAAAATTTTAAAATTTTCAAAAATTTTAAAAATTTTAAATTTTCAAATTTTTTTAAAATTTTAAAAAATTTTAAAATTTTAAAAATTTTAAAATTTTTAAAATTTTAAAATTTTTAAAATTTTAAAATTTTTAAAATTTAAAAAATTTTAAAATTTAAAATTAAATTTTTAAAAATTTTAAAAATTTTAAAAATTTTAAAATTTTAAAATTTTAAAAATTTAAAATTTTTAAAATTTCAAAAATTTTTAAAATTTTTAAAATTTTTAAAATTTTAAAATTTTAAAAATTTTAAAATTTTTAAAATTTTAAAATTTAAAAAATTTTAAAATTTTAAAATTTTTAAAATTTTTAAATTTTAAAAATTTAAAAATTTAAAAAATTTTAAAATTTTAAAATTTTAAAATTTTTAAAATTTTTAAAAATTTTAAAAATTTAAAAATTTTTAAAAATTTTAAAAAAATTAATTAAAATTTTAAAAATTTCAAAATTTTTAAAATTTTTAATTTAAAAATTTTAAAATTTCAAAAATTTTAAAAAATTTTAAAAATTTTAAAATTAAAATTTTAAAAATTTAAAATTTTTTAAAAATTTTAAAATTTTAAAATTTTTTAAAAATTTTTTTAAAAATTTTTAAAAATTTTTAAAATTTTAAAAATTTTAAAAATTTTAAAATTTTTTGAAATTTTTAAATTTAAAAATTTCAAAAATTTTAAAATTTTTAAAATTTTTAAAATTTTGAAATTTCAAAAATTTTAAAATTTTAAAATTTTAAAAATTTTTAAAATTTTAAAATTTTAAAAATTTTAAAAATTTTAAAATTTTAAAAATTTAAAAATTTTAAAAATTTTAAAATTTTAAAAATTTTAAAAATTTTAAAAATTTTTAAAATTTTTAAAATTTAAAAAAATTTCAAAAATTTAAAATTTTAAAATTTTTTTTTTAAAATTTTAAAATTTTAAAATTTTAAAAATTTTAAAATTTAAAAATTTCAAAATTTTAAAAATTTTTAAAATTTTTAAAATTTTAAAAAATTTTTAAAATTTAAAAATTTTTAAAATTTTAAAAATTTTAAAATTTTAAAATTTTAAAAATTTTTAAAATTTAAAAATTTTAAAAATTTTTTAAAAATTTTAAAATTTTGAAATTTTTAAAAATTTTAAAATTTTTAAAAATTTTAAAATTTTAAAATTTTTAAAAAATTTTAAAAAATTTTAAAATTTTCAAAATAAAAATAAAAATTTTAAAAATTTTAAAATTTTAAAATTTTGAAATTTTAAATTTTTTTTTCAAAAATTTTAAAAAATTTTAAAAATTTTGAAATTTTTAAAATTTTAAAAATTTTAAAATTTTAAAAATTTTAAAATTTTAAAATTTTTAAAATTTTAAAAATTTTAAATTTTTAAAATTTTTAAAATTTAAAAATTTAAAATTTTAAAAATTTTAAAATTTTTAAAATTTTAAATTTTTAAATTTTTGAAATTTTAATTTTTGAAATTCAAAATTTTTAAAATTTTGAAATTTTAAAAAAATTTTAAAATTTTAAATTTTTAAAATTTTAAAATTTTTAAAATTTAAAAATTTTTAAAATTTCAAAAAATTTTTAAAATTTTAAAATTTTTAAAATTTTTAAAAATTTTTAAATTTTTAAAATTTTTAAAATTTTAAAAATTTGAAAAATTTTAAAATTTTAAAAATTTTAAAATTTTAAAATTTTCAAAATTTAAAATTTTTAAAATTTAAAAATTTAAAAATTTTAAAATTTTAAAAATTTAAAAAATTTCAAAATTTTCAAAAAATTTTAAAATTTTTAAAAATTTTAAAAATTTAAAATTTTAAAAATTTTAAAAATTTTAAAAATTTTAAAATTTTTTTTAAAATTTAAAATTTTAAAATTTTAAAATTTTAAAATTTTTAAAATTTCAAAAATTTTAAAATTTTTAAAAATTTTAAAATTTTAAAATTTTAAAATTTTTAAAATTTTTAAAATTTAAAATTTCAAAAATTTTTAAAATTTTTAAATTTTTAAAAATTTTAAAATTTTAAAAATTTTAAAATTTTTAAATATTAAAATTTTAAATTTTTTAAAATTTTTTAAAAATTTTAAAATTTTAAAATTTTAAAAAATTTTTCAAATTTTTTAAAATTTTTTAAATTTTAAAATTTTAAAAATTTTAAAATTTTTAAAAAATTTTAAAAATTTTAAAATTTTAAAATTTTTAAAATTTTAAAATTTTTAAAATTTTTAAAATTTTCAAAAATTTTTAAAATTTTTAAAATTTTTAAAATTTTAAAATTTTTTTAAAATTTTAAAATTTTAAAATTTTAAAATTTTTAAAATTTTAAAATTTCAAAAATTTTTAAAATTTAAAAATTTTAAAATTTTTAAAAATTTAAAATTTTCAAAAATTTCAAAAATTTTAAAATTTTTAAAATTTTTAAAAATTTTAAAATTTTAAAATTTTAAAATTTCAAAAATTTTAAAAATTTCAAAAAATTTTAAAAATTTTAAAAATTTAAAAAATTTAAAATTTTTAAAAATTTTAAAATTTTTAAAATTTTTAAAATTTAAAATTTTAAAAATTTTAAAAATTCAAAATTTTTTCAAAATTTTAAAAAATTTTAAAAAATTTTAAAAAATTTAAAAATTTTAAAATTTAAAAAAATTTTAAAATTTTCAAAATTTCAAAAATTTTTAAAATTTTAAAATTTAAAAATTTCAAAAATTTTAAAAATTTAAAAAAAATTTCAATTTTAAAAATTTTAAAATTTTAAAATTCAAAAAATTTTAAAATTTCAAAAATTTTAAAATTTTCAAAAAAATTTTTAAAATTTTTAAAATTTTAAAATTTCAAAAATTTTAAAATTTCAAAATTTTTCAAAATTTTAAAATTTTTAAAATTTTAAAAAATTTTAAAATTAAAAATTTAAAATTTTAAAATTTTTAAAAATTTTAAAAATTTCAAAAATTTTAAAAATTTTAAAAATTTTAAAATTTTAAAAATTTTAAAAATTTTAAAAATTTTAAAATTTTAAAAATTTTAAAAATTTCAAAAATTTAAAAATTCAAAAATTTTAAAAATTTTAAAATTTTAAAAATTTAAAAATTTCAAAAAATTTTAAAATTTTCAAAATTTTTAAAATTTTAAAATTTCAAAATTTCAAAAATTTTTAAAATTTCAAAATTTTAAAAAATTTTAAAAATTTTAAAATTTTAAAAAAATTTTAAAAATTTTAAAATTTTTTTAAAAATTTTAAAATTTTAAAATTTAAAAAAATTTAAAAATTTCAAAAATTTTAAAAATTTTAAAATTTTCAAAATTTTCAAAAATTTTAAAATTTTAAAAATTTTAAAATTTAAAAATTTCAAAAAATTTAAAAATTTTCAAAATTTAAAAAAAAATTTTTAAAATTTTTAAAATTTTAAAAATTTTAAAATTTTAAAAAATTTCAAAAATTTTAAAAATTTTAAAATTTTAAAAATTTTTAAAAATTTAAAAAATTTTAAAAATTTTAAAATTTCAAAATTTTTAAAATTTTCAAAAATTTCAAAAATTTCAAAAATTTTAAAAATTTTTAAAAAATTTCAAAAATTTTAAAATTTTAAAAATTTTAAAAATTTAAAAAATTCAAAATTAAAATTTAAAAATTTTAAAAATTTCAAAAATTTCAAAATTTTAAAATTTTAAAAAAAATTTTAAAATTTCAAAAAATTTCAAAAATTTTAAAAATTTTAAAAATTTCAAAAATTTAAAATTTTAAAAATTTTCAAAAAATTTCAAAATTTCAAAAATTTCAAAAAAATTTTCAAAAATTTCAAAAAATTTCAAAAATTTAAAAAAAATTTTAAAAATTTCAAAAATTTAAAAAAATTTCAAAAAAATTTTCAAAATTTCAAAAAATTTTAAAAATTTTAAAATTTAAAATTTAAAATTTTTCAAAAAAAATTTTAAAAATTTCAAAATTTCAAAAATTTTAAAAATTTTCAAAATTTTTAAAATTTTAAAATTAAAATTTTCAAAAAAATTTTAAAAATTTCAAAAATTTTAAAATTTTTCAAAAATTTTAAAAATTTCAAAAATTTTAAAAATTTTAAAATTTAAAAAAATTTTAAAATTTTAAAATTTTAAAAATTTAAAAATTTCAAAAATTTTAAAATTTTAAAATTTTCAAAAATTTCAAAAATTTAAAAATTTTTAAAATAAAAATTTCAAAAATTTAAAAAAATTTCAAAAAATTTTAAAATTTCAAAATTTTAAAAATTTTAAAATTTAAAAAATTTAAAATTTTAAAATTTTCAAAAATTTTAAAATTTTAAAATTTTAAAAATTTTAAAAATTTCAAAAAATTTCAAAATTTTAAAAATTTTAAAATTTTAAAATTTAAAAATTTAAAAAAAATTTTTAAAATTTCAAAAAAATTTTAAATTTTTTTAAAAATTTTAAAAAATTTTAAAAATTTTAAAATTTCAAAATTTTTAAAATTTTTTTAAAATTTTAAAATTTTTAAATTTTAAAAATTTTAAAATTTTAAAAATTTTAAAATTTTAAAATTTTAAAATTTCAAAAATTTTAAAAATTAAAATTTAAAAATTTTAAAATTTCAAAAATTTTTAAAATTTTCAAAAATTTTAAAAATTTTAAAATTTTAAAAATTTTTAAAATTTTTAAAAATTTAAAATTTCAAAAAAATTTTAAAATTTTAAAAATTTCAAAAATTTCAAAAATTTTAAAATTTTTAAAAATTCAAAAATTTTAAAATTTCAAAATTTTTAAAATTTTAAAAATTTTAAAATTTCAAAATTTTTAAATTTTTTAAAAATTTTAAAATTTTTAAAAAAATTTTAAAAATTTTTAAATTTTTTAAAATTTTTAAAATTTTTTAAAATTTCAAAAAATTTTAAAATTTTAAAATTTTAAAATTTTAAAATTTTTTCAAAATTTTAAAATTTTAAAATTTTAAAATTTTTAAAAATTTTAAAATTTTAAAATTTTAAAATTTTAAAATTTTAAAAATTTTAAAAATTTTAAAAATTTTAAAAAATTTTTAAAATTTCAAAAATTTTAAAAAATTTTAAAATTTTAAAATTTTAAAAAATTTAAAATTTTTAAAAATTTTAAAATTTTAAAATTTTTAAAATTTTTAAAAATTTTAAAAATTTTTAAAAATTTTAAAATTTTAAAAATTTAAAATTTTTAAAATTTTAAAATTTCAAAATTTTTAAAATTTTTCAAAAATTTCAAAAATTTAAAAATTTTAAAATTTTTAAAAATTTTAAAATTTTCAAAAAAATTTTCAAAATTCAAAAATTTCAAAAATTTTAAAATTTTTAAAAATTTTAAATTTTAAAAATTTTAAAATTTTTAAAAAAATTTCAAAATTTTTTTTCAAAAATTTTTAAAATTTTAAAAAAATTTTAAAATTTTTAAAAATTTTAAAATTTTAAAAATTTTTAAAATTTTAAAATTTTAAAAATTTTAAAATTTTTAAAATTTTAAAATTTCAAAATTTAAAAAAATTTTCAAAAATTTTAAAATTTTAAAATTTTAAAAATTTTTAAAAATTTTAAAATTTTAAAAATTTAAAATTTCAAAATTTTTAAAATTTCAAAATTTTAAAATTTTCAAAAATTTCAAAAATTTCAAAAATTAAAAATTTTCAAAATTTTTAAAAATTTCAAAAATTTTAAAATTTTTAAAAATTTTAAAATTTTTAAATAAAAAATTTTAAAAATTTCAAAATTTTAAAATTTTAAAATTTTAAAAATTTTAAAATTTTTAAAATTTTAAAAATTTAAAAAATTTTCAAAATTTTAAAATTTTTAAAAATTTTAAAATTTTAAAATTCAAAAATTTTAAAAATTTTAAAATTTTTAAAAATTTTTAAAATTTTAAAATTTTTAAAATTTTTTTAAAATTTTTAAAAATTTTAAAATTTTAAAATTTTAAAATTTTTAAAATTTTCAAAATTTCAAAATTTTTAAAATTTTAAAAAATTTTTCAAATTTTAAAATTTTAAAATTTTAAAAATTTTTTAAAATTTTAAAATTTTAAAAATTTCAAAATTTTAAAATTTTAAAATTTCAAAATTTTTAAAATTTTTCAAAAATTTTTTAAAAATTTTAAAATTTTTAAAAATTTCAAAAATTTCAAAAATTTTAAAATTTTAAAATTTTTAAAATTTAAAATTTTAAAATTTTCAAAAATTTCAAAATTTTTAAAAATTTAAAAAAATTTTAAAATTTCAAAATTTAAAATTTTTAAAATTTCAAAAATTTTTAAAATTTTAAAAAAAATTTTTAAAATTTCAAAAATTTTAAAATTTTTAAAATTTTAAAATTTCAAAATTTTTAAAAATTTTAAAATTTTAAAAAATTTCAAAATTTTTAAAATTTTAAAAAAAATTTCAAAATTTTAAAAATTTTAAAATTTTAAAAATTTTAAAATTTTAAAAATTTTAAATTTTTAAAATTTCAAAAATTTTAAAATTTTAAAAATTTTAAAAATTTTTAAAAATTTCAAAATTTTCAAAAATTTTAAAAATTTTAAAATTTTTAAAATTTTAAAAATTTCAAAAATTTTAAAATTTTCAAAAATTTTTAAAATTTTTAAAATTTTAAAATTTTAAAATTTTAAAATTTTTAAAATTTTTAAAAATTCAAAATTTTTTAAAAATTTTTAAAATTTTAAAATTTAAAAATTTTTTAAAAATTTAAAAATTTTCAAAATTTTTAAAATTTTAAAAATTTTAAAATTTCAAAAATTTTTTAAAATTTTCAAAAATTTAAAAAAAAATTTTAAAAATTTTAAAATTTTAAATTTAAAAATTTTCAAAATTTTAAAATTTTAAAATTTTCAAAATTTTTTAAAAATTTTAAAATTTTAAAAATTTTTAAAATTTAAAATTTTTAAAATTTTAAAATTTTAAAAAATTTTAAAAATTTTAAAATTTTAAAAATTTTAAAATTTTTAAAATTTTTAAAAAAAATTTTAAAATTTTTTTAAAATTTTAAAAATTTTAAAAATTTTAAAATTTTAAAATTTTAAAATTTTTAAAAATTTAAAAATTTTAAAAATTTAAAAATTTAAAATTTTTAAAATTTTTAAAATTTTTAAAATTTTAAAAATTTTAAAATTTTTAAAATTTTTAAAATTTCAAAATTTCAAAAAAAAATTTTAAAATTTTAAATTTTTCAAAAATTTTAAAAATTTTAAAATTTTTTCAAAAATTTCAAAATTTTAAAATTTTTAAAAAATTTTAAAAATTTTAAAATTTTTAAAATTTTAAAAATTTTAAAAATTTTAAAATTTTTTAAATTTTTAAAATTTGAAAAAAATTTAAAAATTTTAAAAATTTTCAAAATTTTAAAATTTTAAAATTTCAAAAAATTTTAAAATTTTAAAATTTTTTCAAAAATTTTTTAAAATTTTAAAATTTTTAAAATTTTAAAATTTCAAAAATTTCAAAATTTCAAAAATTTTAAAAATTTTAAAAATTTCAAAATTTTAAAATTTTAAAATTTTTAAAAATTTTAAAATTTTCAAAATTTTTAAAATTTTAAAATTTCAAAAAATTTCAAAAATTTTAAAAATTTTAAAATTTAAAAAAATTTTAAAATTTTAAAATTTTTAAAATTTTAAAATTTTTAAAATTTTAAAATTTTAAAAATTTTAAAATTTCAAAAATTTTAAAATTTCAAAAATTTCAAAATTTTAAAATTTTCAAAAATTTCAAAAATTTTAAAATTTCAAAATTTTAAAATTTTAAAATTTTAAAAATTAAAAAAAATTTCAAAAATTTTAAAATTTCAAAATTTTCAAAAAATTTCAAAATTTTCAAAAATTTTAAAATTTTAAAATTTTTAAAATTTTTAAAATTTAAAAAATTTTAAAATTTTAAAAATTTCAAAATTTTTAAAAATTTTAAAATTTTAAAATTTTAAAATTTTTCAAAATTTCAAAAATTTTAAAATTTTCAAAATTTTCAAAATTTTAAAATTTTAAAAATTTTAAAATTTTAAAATTTTAAAAAATTTAAAAAATTAAAAAAAAATTTTAAAATTTTTAAAATTTCAAAAATTTCAAAAATTTTAAAATTTTAAAAATTTCAAAAATTTTAAAATTTTAAAATTTCAAAATTTTAAAAATTTTTAAAAATTTCAAAAATTTCAAAAATTTTTAAAATTTTTAAAAATTTTAAAAATTTCAAAAATTTTCAAAAATTTTAAAAATTTTAAAAATTTTAAAATTTCAAAAATTTTAAAATTTTAAAAATTTAAAAAAATTTCAAAATTTTAAAAAATTTTAAAATTTTCAAAAATTTAAAATTAAAATTTCAAAAAATTTTAAAAATTTCAAAATTTTAAAAAATTTTAAAAATTTTAAAAATTTTAAAAATTTTAAAAATTTTTAAAATTTTCAAAATTTTAAAATTTTTTTAAAAAAAATTTTAAAATTTCAAAATTTCAAAATTTTTAAAAATTTCAAAAATTTAAAATTTTAAAAAATTTTTAAAATTTTCAAAATTTCAAAAATTTCAAAAAATTCAAAAATTTCAAAAGTCTAAAATTTTCAAAAATTTTAAAATTTTAATTTTCAAAAATTTTAAAAAATTTTAAAAATTTCAAAAATTTTAAAATTTTTAAAAAATTTCAAAATTTCAAAAATTTCAAAAATTTCAAAAATTTCAAAATTTTAAAAATTTTAAAAATTTTTAAAATTTTAAAATTTTTAAAAATTTTTAAAAATTTTAAAAATTTTCAAAAATTTTTAAAAATTTTCAAAAATTTTAAAATTTCAAAATTTCAAAAATTTTAAAATTTTCAAAATTTTAAAAATTTCAAAAATTTCAAAAATTTCAAAAATTTTCAAAATTTAAAATTTCAAAAATTTTAAAAATTTTTTTTAAAAATTTCAAAAGTTTAAAATTTTCAAAAATTTTAAAAAATTTTAAAAAAATTTTTAAATTTTAAAAATTTCAAAAATTTAAAAAAAATTTCAAAATTTTAAAAATTTCAAAATTTTAAAATTTTTAAAATTTTTAAAATTTTAAAAATTTTAAAAATTTTAAAAATTTTAAAATTTAAAAAAATTTTAAAATTTTAAAATTTAAAAAAAATTTTTAAAATTTCAAAATTTAAAAAATTTTAAAATTTTAAAAATTTCAAAAATTTAAAAATTTCAAAAAATTTTTAAAATTTTCAAAAATTTTAAAAATTTTAAAATTTTAAAAAATTTTTAAAAATTTTAAAAAATTTTAAAAATTTCAAAAAATTTCAAAAATTTTAAAAATTTCAAAAATTTCAAAAAATTTTAAAAAATTTTAAAAAATTTCAAAATTTTTAAAAATTTTAAAATTTTAAAAATTTCAAAAAAATTTTTAAAATTTTAAAATTTCAAAATTTTAAAATTTTAAAAAAATTTCAAAATTTTAAAATTTTCAAAATTTTTAAAATTTTTAAAATTTTAAAATTTTTAAAATTTTAAAATTTTGAAATTTAAAATTTTAAAATTTCAAAATTTCAAAATTTTAAAATTTCAAAAAAATTTTAAAATTTTAAAAAATTTTAAAAATTTTAAAATTTTAAAAATTTTTAAAATTTTAAAATTTTAAAATTTTAAAAATTTTAAAAATTTTAAAAATTTCAAAATTTTAAAATTTTTAAAATTTAAAAATTTTAAAATTTTAAAATTTTTTAAAAATTTTTAAAATTTTAAAATTTTAAAATTTCAAAAATTTTAAAAATTTTTAAAATTTTAAAAAATTTTAAAATTTCAAAATTTAAAAATTTTAAAAATTTCAAAAAAATTTTAAAAATTTTAAAATTTTAAAAATTTTAAAAATTTTTAAAAATTTTAAAAATTTTAAAAAATTTTTAAAATTTTAAAATTTTTAAAATTTTAAAATTTTTAAAAATTTTAAAAAATTTAAAAAATTTTAAAATTTTAAAAAAATTTTAAAAATTTTAAAAATTTTAAAAATTTTAAAATTTTAAAAATTTTAAAAATTTAAAAATTTTAAAATTTTTCAAAAATTTTAAAATTTTAAAATTTTAAAAAATTTTAAAATTTTAAAAATTTTTAAAATTTTTAAAATTTAAAAAATTTTAAAATTTTTAAAAATTTCAAAAATTTTAAAAATTTTAAAAATTTTAAAATTTAAAAAAATTTCAAAATTTTTAAAATTTCAAAAATTTTAAAAATTTTAAAATTTTAAAATTTTAAAATTTTAAAATTTTTTTCAAATTTTCAAAATTTCAAAATTTTCAAAATTTTTAAAATTTTAAAAATTTTAAAAATTTTAAAATTTTAAAAATTTTTAAAAATTTCAAAAATTTTTAAAAATTTTAAAATTTTTAAAATTTTAAATTTTAAAAATTTAAAAATTTTTAAAATTTTAAAAATTTCAAATTAAAATTTCAAAAAATTTTAAAATTTTAAAAATTTTGAAAATTTCAAAAATTTTAAAAATTTTAAAATTTTTAAAAATTTCAAAAATTTTTAAAATTTTTAAAATTTCAAAAAAATTTCAAAAATTTTAAAAATTTTAAAAATTTTAAAATTTCAAAATTTTAAAATTTTTAAAAATTTTTAAAAATTTTAAAATTTTAAAAATTTTAAAATTTTAAAAATTTAAAATTTTCAAAAATTTTAAAAATTTCAAAAATTTTAAAATTTAAAAATTTTTAAAATTTTAAAATTTTAAAATTTTTAAAATTTTAAAATTTCAAAAATTTTAAAATTTTTAAAAATTTTAAAAATTTTAAAAATTTTAAAAAATTTTAAAATTTTAAAATTCAAAAAAAATTTTTAAAATTTTTAAAATTTTAAAATTTTTCAAAAATTTTAAAATTTTAAAATTTAAAATTTTTCAAAATTTTAAAATTTTAAAATTTTAAAAATTTAAAAAATTTTAAAATTTTTAAAATTTTTAAAAATTTTTAAAATTTTAAAATTTTAAAAATTTTAAAAATTTAAAATTTTTAAAAATTTCAAAAATTTAAAAAAATTTTAAAATTTTTAAAAATTTCAAAATTTTAAAATTTTCAAAAATTTCAAAAATTTTAAAAATTTCAAAAATTTCAAAAATTTTAAAATTTTAAAAATTTTAAATTTCAAAATTTTAAAAAATTTTTAAAAATTTCAAAATTTCAAAAATTTAAAATTTTTCAAAATTTTTAAAAATTTCAAAAAATTTCAAAAATTTTAAAAAATTTTCAAAATTTTTAAATTTTTAAAATTTCAAAAATTTCAAAATTTTAAAAATTTTAAAATTTTAAAATTTTAAAAAATTTCAAAAATTTTAAAATTTAAAAATTTTCAAAAATTTTAAAATTTTTCAAAAAAAATTTTAAAAATTTTAAAATTTTAAAAAAAAATTTCAAAATTTTTAAATTTTAAAATTTTAAAAAAAAATTTTTAAAATTTTAAAAATTTTAAAATTTTAAAATTTTCAAAAATTTTTAAAATTTAAAATTTTAAAATTTTAAAAATTTTAAAAATTTAAAAAAATTTCAAAAATTTTAAATTTTTTAAAATTTTTAAAATTTCAAAAATTTTAAAATTTTTAAAATTTTAAAATTTTTAAAATTTTAAAAATTTTTAAAATTTCAAAAATTTAAAAATTTTAAAATTTTTTTAAAATTTTAAAAAATTTCAAAAAATTTCAAAAATTTTCAAAAATTTCAAAAATTTTTAAAAATTTTTAAAATTTTAAATTTTAAAATTTTAAAAATTTTAAAAATTTTAAAATTTTAAAAATTTTTAAAATTTTTAAAAATTTTAAAAATTTAAAAATTTTTAAAATTTAAAAATTTTAAAAATTTTTAAAATTTTAAAATTTTTTTTCAAAATTTAAAAAATTTTAAAATTTTAAAAATTTTTAAAAATTTTCAAAATTTTTAAAATTTTCAAAAATTTCAAAAAATTTCAAAATTTTAAAATTTTAAAATTTTAAAAATTTTTAAAATTTCAAAAATTTTAAAATTTTAAAATTTTAAAAATTTTAAAATTTCAAAAAAATTTCAAAAAAAATTTTAAAATTAAAAATTTAAAAAATTTCAAAATTTCAAAAATTTTAAAAATTTTCAAAAATTTTAAAAATTTTAAAATTTTAAAAATTTTAAAATTTAAAAAATTTCAAAATTTTAAAAATTTCAAAAATTTCAAAAATTTTAAATTTTAAAAATTTTAAAATTTTTTCAAAATTTTAAAATTTTAAAAAATTTCAAAATTTTTTTAAAATTTTAAAATTTTAAAATTTTCAAAATTTTTCAAAATTTTAAAATTTTTAAAATTTTAAAATTTTAAAATTTTAAAAAATTTTAAAAATTTCAAAATTTTAAAAAATTTCAAAATTTAAAAATTTTAAAAATTTCAAAAATTTTAAAAATTTCAAAATTTTAAAAAAAATTTTAAAAATTTAAAAAAATTTCAAAAATTTAAAAAATTTAAAAATTTAAAAAATTTTAAAAATTTAAAAATTTTAAAAATAAAAATTTTAAAAATTTTAAAAATTTTAAAAATTTTAAAATTTTAAAATTTTTAAAAATTTTCAAAAAAATTTTAAAATTTTAAAATTTCAAAATTTTTAAAATTTCAAAATTTTAAAAATTTAAAAATTTCAAAAATTTTAAAAATTTTAAAATTTTAAAAAAATTTCAAAATTTTCAAAAATTTTAAAATTTTAAAAATTTTTAAAAATTTTAAAAATTTTAAAAATTTCAAAAATTTTAAAATTTTAAAATTTTCAAAATTTTTAAAATTTTCAAAAATTTCAAAAATTTTTAAAAATCAAAAAATTTCAAAAATTTTAAAATTTCAAAATTTAAAATTTTCAAAAATTTCAAAATTTAAAAATTTTAAAAATTTTAAAAAAATTTTAAAATTAAAAATTTTAAAAATTTTAAAAATTTTTCAAAATTTTAAAAATTTTCAAAATTTTCAAAATTTCAAAATTTTCAAAAATTTTAAAAATTCAAAAATTTTAAAAATTTCAAAAATTCAAAAAATTTCAAAAAATTTTAAAAATTTTAAAATTTTTAAAAATTTAAAAATTTCAAAATTTTAAAAATTTAAAAATTTCAAAATTTTCAAAATTTTCAAAAATTTAAAAATTTCAAAAATTTTTAAAATTTTAAAATTTTAAAATTTTAAAAAATTTCAAAAATTAAATTTAAAAATTTTAAAAAATTTTCAAAATTTCAAAAATTTCAAAATTTTAAAAAATTTTAAAAATTTCAAAAATTTTAAAAAATTTCAAAAAATTTTAAAAAATTTAAAAAATTTTAAAAAATTTCAAAAATTTTTAAAAAATTTTCAAAAATTTTAAAAAATTTTCAAAATTTTAAAAATTTAAAAATTTCAAAAATTTTAAAATAAAATTTTAAAAATTTTAAAAATTTTAAAATTTTAAATTTTAAAATTTTTAAAATTTTAAAATTTTAAAATTTAAAAATTTCAAAAATTTTTAAAATTTAAAAAAAATTTTTAAAATTTTAAAAATTTTAAAAATTTTAAAATTTTCAAAAATTTCAAAATTTTAAAATTTTAAAAATTTCAAAAATTTAAAATTTTTCAAAATTTTAAAATTTTTAAAATTTTTAAAATTTTAAAAATTTCAAAATTTTAAAAATTTTAAAATTTCAAAATTTTTAAAAATTTTAAAAAAAATTTTTAAAAATTTAAAAATTTTAAAATTTTAAAAATTTTTTTCAAAATTTTAAAATTTTAAAAATTTTAAAATTTCAAAAAAATTTTAAAATTTTAAAAATTTTTAAAAATTTTCAAAATTTTAAAAATTTTAAAATTTTTTAAAAATTTTAAAATTTTAAAATTTCAAAAATTTCAAAAATTAAAAAAAAATTTAAAAATTTTTAAAATTTTTAAAATTTTAAAATTTTAAAATTTTTAAAATTTTTAAATTTTAAAATTTTCAAAAATTTTTCAAAAATTTTTTCAAAAATTTTTAAAAATTTTCAAAAATTTTAAATTTTTAAAAATTTTAAAATTTTCAAAAATTTTTAAAATTTTAAAAATTTCAAAATTTTAAAAATTTAAAATTTTAAAATTTTTAAAATTTTAAAATTTCAAAATTTTTAAAATTTTAAAATTTTAAAAAATTTTAAAATTTTAAAAATTTTAAAAATTTCAAAATTTTTTTAAAATTTTCAAAAATTTTAAATTTTCAAAAATTTTAAAAATTTTAAAATTTTTTTTTAAAATTTTAAAATTTTTAAAAATTTTAAAATTTTAAAATTTTAAAATTTAAAATTTTTAAAAAATTTTCAAAAAAATTTCAAAAATTTCAAAAATTTCAAAAATTTAAAAAATTTTAAAATTTTAAAAAATTTTAAAAATTTTAAATTTTTAAAAATTTTAAAATTTTTAAAATTTTAAAAATTTTAAATTTTAAAAAAAAATTTCAAAATTTTCAAAATTTTAAAATTTTAAAATTTCAAAAATTTCAAAAATTTTCAAAAATTTAAAAATTTCAAAAAATTTCAAAAATTTAAAATTTTTAAATTTTAAAATTTTTCAAAAATTTTAAAATTTTAAAATTTCAAAATTCAAATTTTTAAAAATTTCAAAATTTTAAAAATTTCAAAATTTTTAAAATTTAAAAATTTAAAAATTTCAAAAAAATTTAAAATTTTAAAAATTTTTTTAAAAAATTTAAAAAATTTTAAAATTTTAAAAATTTTAAAATTTCAAAATTTTCAAAATTTCAAAAATTTTAAAAATTTTAAAATTTTTAAAAATTTTTAAAATTTAAAAATTTAAAAATTTCAAAAATTTTTAAAATTTTAAAATTTTTAAAAAAATTTTAAAATTTCAAAAATTTCAAAAATTTCAAAATTTCAAAATTTTAAAAATTTAAAATTTTAAAATTTTAAAAATTTTAAAATTTTAAAATTTTAAAATTTTCAAAATTTCAAAAATTTTAAAAATTTCAAAATTTTAAAATTTCAAAATTTAAAAAATTTTAAAATTTTTAAAAATTTTAAAAATTTTAAAATTTTAAAATTTCAAAAATTTCAAAAATTTCAAAATTTTTCAAAATTTTAAAATTTTAAAAAAAATTTCAAAAATTTTAAAATTTAAAAATTTCAAAATTTTTAAAAATTTTAAAAATTTTAAAATTTCAAAATTTTCAAAAAATTTCAAAATTTCAAAAATTTTAAAATTTAAAAATTTTAAAATTTTAAAAAAATTTAAAAAAAATTTTAAAAATTTCAAAAATTTTCAAAAATTTTCAAATAAAATTTCAAAAATTTTAAAATTTCAAAATTTTAAAAAATTTTAAAATTTTAAAAATTTTAAAATTTTTAAAAATTTTAAAAATTTTAAAAATTTTAAAAATTTCAAAATTTTAAAAATTTTAAAAATTTCAAAAAATTTAAAAATTTCAAAAATTTTTAAAATTTTTAAAATTTTAAAAAATTTTAAAATTTTCAAAAATTTTTAAAAAATTTTAAAATTTTAAAATTTTAAAATTTTCAAAATTTTAAAAAATTTCAAAATTTCAAAAATTTTCAAAAATTTTAAAATTTTCAAAAATTTTCAAAATTTTCAAAAAATTTTAAAAATTAAAAAAATTTAAAAAAAATTTTAAAATTTTCAAAATTTTAAAATTAAAAATTTAAAATTTCAAAAATTTTAAAAATTTTAAAAAAATTTTAAAAATTTCAAAATTTTTTAAAATTTTTTTTAAAAATTTTCAAAAATTTCAAAATTTTAAAATTTTAAAAAATTTTCAAAAAAAATTTTTCAAAATTTTTAAAATTTTTTAAAATTTTAAAATTTTAAAAATTTTAAAATTTTAAAAATTTCAAAAATTTAAAAAATTTAAAAAATTTTAAAATTTCAAAAAATTTTAAAATTTTAAAAATTTTAAAATTTTTAAAATTTTAAAAATTTTAAAATTTCAAAATTTTTAAAATTTTTCAAAAATTTTAAAATTTTAAAAATTTTAAAATTTCAAAATTTTAAAAATTTTTAAAAAATTTTAAAATTTTTAAAATTTTAAAATTTTTAAAATTTTAAAATTTTTAAAATTTTAAAATTTAAAATTTTTAAAATTTTTTTAAAATTTCAAATTTTTTAAAATTTTAAAATTTTAAAAATTTTAAAATTTAAAAATTTTAAAATTTTTAAAATTTTAAAATTTTAAAATTTTAAAAATTTTAAAAAATTTCAAAATTTAAAAAATTTTAAAATTTTTAAAATTTTTAAAATTTTAAAATTTTTAAAATTTTTAAAATTTTTTTAAAATTTTTAAAATTTTAAAATTTCAAAATTTTAAAATTTTTTAAAATTTTAAAATTTTTAAAATTTTAAAATTTTAAAATTTTTCAAAATTTTTAAAATTTTTAAATTTTTAAAATTTTAAAATTTTAAAATTTTAAAATTTTTAAAAATTTTCAAAATTTTAAATTTTAAAAATTTTTTAAAATTTTAAAATTTTTCAAATTTTTAAAATTTTAAAAATTTTTAAATTTTTCAAAATTTTTAAAATTTAAAAATTTTAAAATTTTAAAATTTTAAAATTTTAAAATTTTAAAATTTTAAAAATTTTTAAAATTTTTAAAATTTTAAAATTTTAAAAATTTTAAAAATTTTAAAATTTTAAAAATTTTAAAATTTTAAAAATTTTTTAAAATTTTAAAATTTTTAAAATTTCAAAAAATTTTAAAATTTTAAAAATTTTAAAATTTTAAAAATTTAAAAATTTTAAAATTTTTAAAATTTTAAAATTTTAAAATTTTAAAAATTTTAAAAATTTTAAAATTTTAAAATTTTTCAAAATTTTTAAAATTTTAAAATTTTTAAAAATTTTAAAATTTTCAAAAATTTTAAAATTTTAAAAATTTCAAAATTTTAAAATTTTAAAATTTTAAAATTTTTAAAATTTTTAAAATTTCAAAATTTTAAAATTTTAAATTTTAAAATTTTAAAATTTTTTAAAATTTTTAAAAATTTTAAAATTTTAAAAATTTTAAAAATTTCAAAATTTTTAAAATTTTAAAATTTTAAAAATTTTAAAATTTTTAAAATTTTTAAAAATTTTAAAATTTTTAAAAATTTTAAAATTTTCAAAAATTTTTAAAATTTTAAAATTTTTAAAATTTTAAAATTTTCAAAATTTTAAAATTTTTAAAATTTAAAAATTTAAAATTTTTAAAATTTAAAAATTTAAAAAAATTTCAAAAATTTTAAAAATTTTAAAATTTTTAAAAATTTTAAAATTTTAAAATTTTAAAATTTTTAAAATTTTAAAATTTTTTTAAAATTTAAAAATTTTTGAAATTTTAAAAATTTTAAAATTTTAAAAATTTAAAATTTTTAAAATTTTCAAAATTTTAAAAAAAATTTTAAAATTTTTAAAAAATTTTAATTTTTAAAATTTTAAAATTTTAAAATTTTAAAATTTTAAAAATTTTTAAAATTTTTAAAAATTTTAAAATTTTAAAATTTTTAAAATTTTTAAAATTTTAAAATTTTTAAATTTTAAAAATTTTAAAATTTTAAAATTTTAAAATTTTAAAAATTTTAAATTTTAAAAAATTTTAAAAAATTTTAAAATTTTGAAATTAAAAAATTTCAAAAATTTTAAAAATTTTAAAAATTTTAAAATTTTTTAAAATTTTAAAAATTTCAAAAATTTTAAAATTTTAAAATTTTAAAATTTTAAAATTTTAAAATTTTAAAATTTTCAAAAATTTAAAAAAAATTTTAAAATTTTTAAAAATTTCAAAAATTTTAAAATTTTAAAATTTTAAAATTTTTAAAATTTTAAATTTTTTAAAATTTTAAAATTTTAAAATTTTTAAAATTTTTTAAAATTTTTAAAATTTCAAAAATTTTTAAAATTTAAAAATTTCAAAAATTTTAAAAATTTTTAAATTTTTGAATTTTTTTTCAAAATTTTAAATTTTAAAAAAATTTTTAAAAAATTTTTAAAAATTTTAAAAATTTAAAAATTTTAAAATTTTAAAAATTTTAAAATTTTTTAAAATTTTTAAAAATTTTTAAAATTTCAAAATTTTAAAATTTTAAAATTTTTAAAATTTTAAAAATTTTAAAATTTAAAAATTTTAAAATTTTTAAAATTTCAAAAAATTTTTAAAAATTTTAAATTTTAAAAAATTTTAAAATTTTAAAATTTTAAAAATTTCAAAAATTTTAAAAATTTTAAAATTTTTAAAATTTCAAAAATTTTAAAAATTTCAAAAATTTTTAAAATTTTAAAATTTAAAATTTTAAAATTTCAAAAATTTCAAAAATTTTAAAATTTTCAAATTTTTAAAATTTTCAAAATTTTTAAAAATTTTAAAATTTTTAAAATTTTTAAAATTTTAAAAATTTAAAAAATTTTAAAAAAATTTTAAAATTTTAAAAAATTTTAAAATTTTAAAATTTTAAAATTTTAAAATTTTAAAATAAAAAATTTTAAAATTTTTAAAAATTTCAAAAATTTTAAAATTTAAAATTTCAAAAATTTTTAAAATTTTAAAATTTTAAAATTTTTAAAATTTCAAAAATTTAAAAATTTTAAAAATTTTAAAAATTTTTAAAATTTTTAAAAATTTTAAAAATTTTAAAATTTTTAAAATTTCAAAAATTTTAAAAATTTTAAATTTTTTAAAATTTTAAAATTTCAAAAAATTCAAAATTTTAAAAATTTTTAAATTTTTAAAATTTAAAAAATTAAAAAATTTAAAAAAATTTTTAAAATTTTAAAAATTTTTAAAATTTTTCAAAAAAAAAAAAATTTTTCAAATTTTTTCAAAATTTTAAAAATTTTTCAAAATTTTTAAAATTTTCAAAAAATTTTAAAATTTAAAAATTTTAAAATTTCAAAAATTTAAAAAATTTCAAAAAATTTTAAAAAATTTTCAAAAATTTAAAAAATTTTTAAAATTTTAAAATTTTTAAAATTTTAAAAATTTTAAAAATTTTAAAATTTTTAAAATTTTAAAATTTTAAAATTTTAAAATTTTAAAAAAATTTTAAAATTTTAAAATTTTAAAAATTTCAAAAATTTTAAAAATTTTTAAAATTTTAAAAATTTAAATTTTTTAAAATTTTAAAAAATTTTAAAATTTTAAAAAAATTTTTAAAATTTTAAAATTTTAAAATTTTAAAAATTTTAAAATTTCAAAAATTTTAAAAATTTTAAAATTTTTTAAAATTTTAAAAAATTTTAAAAATTTCAAAAATTTAAAATTTTTAAAATTCAAAAATTTTAAAATTTTTTTTAAAATTTTAAAAATTTTAAAATTTTTAAATTTTTAAAATTTTCAAAAATTTCAAAAATTTTAAAATTTTTAAAATTTTTAAAATTTTAAAATTTTAAAAATTTAAAAAATTTTAAAATTTTAAAATTTTTTCAAAATTTAAAAATTTTAAAATTTAAAATTTTTAAAATTTTAAAAATTTTTAAAATTTTAAAATTTTAAAATTTTTAAAATTTTAAAATTTAAAATTTTTAAAATTTTAAAATTTTTAAAAATTTTAAAATTTTGAAATTTTTAAAATTTTTAAAATTTTTAAAATTTTCAAAATTTTAAAAATTTAAAATTTTCAAAATTTTTAAAAATTTTAAAATTTTTAAAATTTTAAAATTTTAAAAAATTTTTTAAAAAAATTTTTAAAATTTTAAAAATTTTAAAATTTTTTAAAATTTTAAAATTTTAAAATTTTTAAAAATTTTAAAATTTTAAAATTTTTAAAATTTTTTTAAAATTTAAAATTTTTAAAATTTTTAAAATTTTAAAAATTTTAAAATTTTAAAATTTTTAAATTTTAAAAATTTTGAAATTTTCAAAAATTTTAAAATTTTAAAATTTTAAAATTTTAAAATTTTAAAATTTTAAAATTTTTAAAAATTTTAAAATTTTTAAATTTTAAAAATTTTTTAAAATTTTAAAATTTCAAATTTTTAAAATTTTTAAAATTTTTGAAATTTTTGAAATTTTAAAATTTTTAAAAATTTTAAAATTTTAAAAATTTTAAAATTTTTAAAATTTTAAAATTTTAAAATTTTAAAATTTTTAAAATTTTAAAATTTTAAAATTTAAAAATTTTAAAATTAAAATTTTTAAAATTTTAAAATTTTTAAAATTTTAAAATTTCAAAAATTTTTAAAATTTTTAAAATTTTTAAATTTTTTAAAATTTTTAAAATTTTGAAATTTTTAAAATTTTTAAATTTTTTAAAATTTTTAAAATTTTAAAATTTTTAAAATTTTAAAATTTTAAATTTTTTTTAAAAATTTTAAATTTAAAATTTTTAAATTTTTAAAATTTAAAAATTTTTAAAATTTTTAAATTTTTAAAATTTTAAAATTTTTCAAAATTTTAAATTTTGAAATTTTAAAATTTTTAAAATTTTAAAATTTTTAAAATTTTAAAATTTAAAATTTTTAAAATTTTTAAAATTTTAAAATTTTTAAAATTTTAAAATTTAAAAATTTTCAAAAATTTTTAAAATTTTTAAAATTTTTAAAATTTTAAAATTTTTAATTTTTTAAAATTTTAAAATTTTGAAATTTTCAAAATTTCAAAAAATTTTAAAATTTTTAAAATTTTTAAAATTTTAAAATTTTGAAATTTTTAAAAAAAATTTTAAAATTTTAAAATTTAAAAATTTTAAAATTTTAAAATTTTAAATTTTTAAAAATTTTAAAATTTTAAAAATTTTAAAATTTAAAAATTTTAAAATTTTAAAATTTTAAAAATTTTAAAATTTTTAAAATTTTTTAAAATTTTAAAAATTTTAAAATTTTTAAAAATTTAAAAATTTTAAAATTTTTTAAAATTTTTAAAAATTTTTAAAATTTTAAAATTTTGAAAATTTAAAAAAATTTTAAAATTTTAAAATTTTTAAAAATTTTCAAAATTTAAAAATTTCAAAATTTTTAAAATTTCAAAAATTTTAAATTTTTCAAAAATTTCAAAAATTTTAAAATTTTAAAATTTTAAAAAAATTTTAAAATTTTAAATTTTAAAATTTTTGAAAATTTTAAAATTTTAAAATTTTCAAAAATTTTAAAATTTTAAAATTTTAAAAAAAAAATTTTAAAATTTTTTAAAATTTTTCAAAAATTTTAAAATTTTAAAAATTTTAAAATTTTTAAAATTTAAAAATTTTTAAAAATTTAAAAAATTTTAAAATTTCAAAAATTTTCAAAATTTTAAAATTTTAAAAATTTTAAAATTTTAAAATTTTGAAAAATTTTAAAAATTTTAAATTTTTCAAAAAATTTTAAAATTTTAAAATTTAAAAATTTCAAAATTTTAAATTTTTAAAATTTTTAAAATTTTTCAAAATTTTAAAATTTTAAAATTTTAAAATTTCAAAAATTTTAAAATTTTAAAAATTTTAAAAAAAATTTTCAAAAATTTCAAAATTTTAAAAAATTTTAAAAATTTTAAAATTTTTAAAATTTCAAAAATTTTTAAATTTTAAAATTTTAAAAAATTTCAAAAATTTTTAAAAATTTCAAAAATTTTTAAAATTTTAAAATTTTCAAAATTTTTTTAAAATTTAAAATTTTAAAAAATTTTTAAAATTTTTAAAAATTTTAAAATTTTAAAAATTTTTAAAAATTTTAAAAATTTAAAATTTTAAAAAATTTTTAAAATTTAAAAATTTTAAAATTTTTAAAATTTTAAAATTTTTAAAATTTAAAAAAAATTTTAAAATTTTAAAATTTTAAAATTTTTAAAAATTTTAAAATTTTAAAAATTTTAAAATTTAAAAAAATTTTAAAAATTTTAAAATTTTAAAATTTTAAAATTTTTTAAAAATTTTTAAAATTTTTAAAATTTTTCAAATTTTTTAAATTTTAAAATTTTAAAATTTTAAAAAATTTTAAAAATTTTTAAAATTTTAAAATTTTTAAAATTTTTAAAATTTTAAAAATTTTAAAATTTTAAAATTTTAAAATTTCAAAATTTTTCAAAATTTTAAAATTTTAAAATTTTAAAATTTAAAAATTTTTAAAAAATTTTAAAATTTTTTAAAATTTTAAAAATTTTAAAATTTTTTAAAATTTTTAAAAAATTTTAAAAATTTTAAAATTTTAAAATTTTCAAAATTTTAAAATTTTTAAAAATTTTAAAATTTTAAAAATTTTAAAATTTTTAAAATTTTAAAATTTTTAAAATTTTTTAAAATTTTAAAATTTTTAAAATTTTAAAATTTTTAAAATTTTAAAATTTTAAAATTTTTAAAATTTTAAAATTTTAAAATTTAAAATTTTAAAATTTTAAAATTTTTAAAATTTTAAAAATTTTAAAATTTTAAAATTTAAAAATTTTAAAATTTTTAAAATTTTTTTAAAAATTTTTAAAATTTTTAAAAAATTTTAAAATTTTAAAATTTTAAAAATTAAAAATTTTAAAAATTTTAAAATTTCAAAATTTTAAAATTTAAAAATTTTAAAATTTTAAAAATTTTAAAATTTTTAAAATTTTTAAAATTTTAAAAATTTAAAAATTTTAAAATTTTAAAAATTTAAAAATTTTAAAATTTTAAAATTTTTAAATTTTAAAATTTTAAAATTTTAAAATTTTAAAATTTTAAAAATTTTAAAATTTTAAAATTTTCAAAAATTTTAAAATTTTAAAATTTTTAAAATTTTAAAATTTTTAAAATTTTTAAATTTTAAAATTTTTGAAATTTTTTAAAATTTTAAAATTTTAAAAAAATTTTAAAATTTTAAAAATTTTTAAAATTTCAAAATTTTTAAAATTTAAAAAATTTCAAAAATTTTAAAATTTTTAAATTTTTCAAAATTTTAAAATTTTAAAATTTTTAAAATTTTTAAAATTTTAAAATTTTAAAAATTTTTAAAATTTTAAATTTTTTAAAAATTTTAAAATTTTTTAAAATTTCAAAATTTTAAAATTTTAAAAATTTTAAAATTTTTAAATTTTTAAAATTTTAAAATTTTAAAAATTTTTAAATTTTTAAAATTTTTAAAATTTTTAAAAAAATTTTTTTCAAAATTTTTTAAAATTTTTAAAATTTTAAAATTTTAAAATTTTAAAAATTTTAAAATTTTAAAAATTTTTAAAATTTTAAAATTTTTAAAATTTTTAAAATTTTAAAATTTTAAAATTTTAAAAATTTTAAAATTTTAAAATTTCAAAAATTTTAAAATTTTCAAAATTTTAAAATTTTAAAAATTTTAAAATTTAAAAAAAAATTTTAAAAATTTCAAAATTTTAAAATTTTAAATTTCAAAAATTTTAAAATTTTAAAATTTTAAAATTTTAAAAATTTTAAAATTTTTAAATTTAAAAAATTTAAAAATTTTAAAATTTTAAAATTTTAAAATTTCAAAATTTTAAAAATTTTAAAATTTTAAAAATTTTAAAATTTAAAAATTTTTAAAATTTCAAAAATTTCAAAATTTTAAAATTTTAAAATTTTCAAAAATTTTAAAAAATTTTCAAAATTTTTCAAAATTTTAAAATTTTAAAAAAATTTTAAAATTTTTAAAATTTTTAAAATTTTAAAATTTTAAAAATTTCAAAATTTTCAAAATTTTTAAAATTTTAAAAATTTCAAAAAATTTTAAAATTTTCAAAATTTTAAAATTTTTAAAATTTTAAAATTTCAAAAATTTTAAATTTTTAAAAATTTCAAAATTTCAAAAATTTCAAAATTTTAAAAATTTTAAAATTTTTAAAATTTTAAAAATTTCAAAAATTCAAAATTTTAAAATTTTAAAAATTTTCAAAAATTTTAAAATTTTTAAAATTTTAAAAATTTTAAAATTTCAAAAATTTTAAAAATTTTAAAATTTTCAAAAATTTTAAAAAATTTAAAATTTTAAAAATTTTAAAATTTTCAAAAATTTCAAAAATTTTAAAAATTTTAAAATTTTAAAATTTCAAAATTTTCAAAAATTTCAAAAATTTCAAAAATTTCAAAAATTTCAAAAATTTCAAAAATTTCAAAAATTTCAAAAATTTCAAAAATTTCAAAAATTTCAAAAATTTCTAAAATTTCAAAAATTTCAAAAATTTCAAAAATTTCAAAAATTTCAAAAATTTCAAAAATTTCAAAAATTTCAAAAATTTCAAAATTTTCAAAAAATTTCAAAAATTTCAAAATTTCAAAAATTTTTTAAAATTTTAAAATTTTCAAAAATTTCAAAATTTTAAAAAATTTTAAAAATTTCAAAATTTTCAAAAATTTCAAAAATTTTAAAAAATTTTAAAAATTTTAAAAATTTTAAAAAATTTTAAAATTTTTTTAAAAATTTCAAAAATTTTAAAATTTTAAAATTTTAAAATTTCAAAATTTTCAAAAATTTAAAATTTTTAAAAAATTTTAAAAAATTTCAAAAAATTTTAAAAATTTTCAAATTTTTCAAAAATTTTAAAATTTTAAAAAAATTTTAAAAATTTTAAAATTTTTAAAATTTCAAAATTTTAAAAAATTTTTAAAATTTTTAAAATTTTAAAATTTTAAAATTTTCAAAAATTTTCAAAATTTTAAAAATTTCAAAAATTTTAAAAAAATTTTAAAAATTTTAAAAATTTTAAAATTTTAAAATTTTTAAAAAATTTTCAAAATTTTAAAATAAAATTTAAAAATTTTAAAAATTTTAAAATTTTAAAATTTTAAAAATTTTAAAAATTTCAAAATTTTAAAAAATTTTTTAAAATTTAAAAAATTTTCAAAAATTTTTAAAATTTTAAAAATTTTAAAATTTTAAAAAATTTTAAAATTTTTAAAATTTTCAAAATTTTAAAAATTTCAAAAAATTTTTAAAATTTTAAAAATTTCAAAATTTTCAAAAATTTTAAAAATTTTCAAAAATTTCAAAATTTTAAATTTTTTTCAAAATTTCAAAATTTTAAAATTTTAAAATTTTAAAATTTTAAAATTTTTAAAAATTTCAAAAATTTTAAAATTTTTAAAATTTTAAATTTTTAAAAATTTTTAAAATTTTAAAATTTTAAAAATTTCAAAATTTTAAAATTTTCAAAAATTTTAAAAAAAATTTTAAAAATTTCAAAATTTTTAAAAATTTTAAATTTTTAAATTTTTAAAATTTAAAAAATTTTAAATTTTTAAAAATTTCAAAATTTTAAAATTTTAAAATTTTTAAAATTTTAAAATTTTAAAAATTTCAAAAATTTTTTTAAAATTTTAAAAAATTTTAAAAATTTCAAAATTTTAAAATTTTTAAAATTTTAAAATTTTAAAATTTTAAAATTTTAAAATTTTAAAATTTAAAAAAATTTTAAAATTTTTAAAATTTCAAAATTTAAAATTTTAAAAATTTCAAAAATTTTAAAAATTTTTAAAAAATTTTAAAATTTTAAAATTTTAAAATTTTTAATTTTAAATTTTCAAAATTTTAAAATTTTTAAAATTTTAAAAATTTTTAAAATTTTAAAATTTTAAAAATTTTTAAAAATTTTAAAATTTTCAAAAATTTTAAAATTTTAAAATTTTAAAATTTTAAAATTTTAAAAATTTTAAAATTTTAAAATTTTAAATTTTAAAATTTCAAAAATTTTAAAATTTTAAAATTTTCAAAAATTTCAAAAAATTTTAAAAAATTTCAAAATTTTAAAAATTTTCAAAAAATTTCAAAAAATTTCAAAATTTTAAAAAAATTTCAAAATTTTAAAAATTTTCAAAATTTTTAAAAATTTCAAAATTTTAAAAAAAATTTTTAAAAATTCAAAAATTTTCAAAAATTTTAAAATTTCAAAATTTCAAAATTTTTTAAAATTTTAAAAATTTTAAAAAAAAATTTTAAAATTTTCAAAATTTAAAAATTTTAAAATTTTTAAAATTTTAAAATTTCAAAAAAATTTTAAAAATTTTTAAAATTTTTAAAAATTTCAAAAATTTTAAAATTTCAAAAATTTCAAAATTTCAAAATTTTTAAAATTTCAAAAATTTCAAAAATTTTTAAATTTTTCAAAATTTTAAAATTTTAAAATTTTAAAATTTCAAAATTTCAAAATTTTTAAAATTTTTAAAATTTTAAAATTTTTTAAAAAAAATTTTAAAAATTAAAAATTTTTAAAATTTTAAAATTTTAAAATTTTTAAAATTTTTAAAATTTTAAAAATTTTAAAATTTTTAAAATTTTAAAAATTTTAAAAATTTCAAAATTTTAAAATTTTAAATTTTAAAATTTTCAAAATTTTCAAAATTTTAAAATTTTTTCAAAAATTTTTAAAATTTTTAAAATTTTAAAAATTTTAAAATTTTTAAATTTTTAAAATTTTAAAAATTTTTAAAATTTTTAAAAAATTTAAAATTTTTCAAAATTTTAAAATTTTTAAAATTTTAAAATTTTTCAAAATTTTAAAAATTTTAAAAAATTTTAAAAATTTCAAAAAATTTTAAAATTTCAAAAATTTTAAAATTTTCAAAAATTTTCAAAATTTTAAAATTTTCAAAAATTTCAAAAATTTTAAAATTTTAAAAATTTCAAAAATTTTTAAAAATTTTAAAATTTCAAAAATTTTAAAATTTTAAAATTTTAAAATTTTAAAATTTCAAAATTTTAAAAATTTTAAAATTTTAAAATTTTTAAAATTTTTTCAAAATTTTTAAAAATTTTAAAATTTAAAAATTTTAAAATTTCAAAATTTTTAAAAATTTTTAAAATTTCAAAATTTTAAAATTTAAAAATTTTAAAAAATTTCAAAATTTTCAAAATTTAAAAAAATTTTCAAAAATTTCAAAATTTTTAAAATTTTTAAAATTTCAAAATTTTAAAATTTCAAAAAATTAAAAAAAATTTTAAAATTTCAAAATAAAATTTTAAAAATTTCAAAATTTTTAAAATTTTAAAATTTTTAAAATTTTAAAAAATTTCAAAAATTTTAAAATTTCAAAAATTTTTAAAATTTTAAAATTTTAAAAATTTTAAAATTAAAAATTTTTAAAATTTTTAAAATTTTAAAAATTTTAAAATTTTTAAAATTTTAAAATTTTTAAAATTTCAAAAATTTCAAAAATTTTAAAATTTTAAAATTTTTAAAATTTCAAAAATTTTAAAAATTTAAAAAATTTTAAAATTTTAAAATTTTTAAAAATTTTAAAATTTTTCAAAATTTTAAAATTTTAAAATTTTAAAAAATTTCAAAATTTTAAAAAATTTAAAAATTTTAAAAATTTCAAAAATTTCAAAAATTTTAAAATTTTCAAAATTTTAAAAATTTTAAAATTTTTCAAAAATTTCAAAAATTTTTAAAAATTTTAAAATTTTTTTCAAAATTTCAAAATTTTTTAAATTTTTTCAAAAATTTCAAAATTTTAAAAATTTAAAATTAAAATTTCAAAATTTTAAAAATTTTAAAATTTTAAAATTTTTAAAATTTTCAAAAATTTTAAAATTTTTCAAAAATTTTAAAAATTTTAAAATTTTAAAAATTTTAAAATTTTAAAAATTTTAAAATTTCAAAATTTTAAAAATTTCAAAAATTTTAAAATTTAAAATTTTCAAAATTTTTAAAAATTTCAAAATTTAAAAAATTTTAAAATTTTAAAAATTTTAAAAATTTTAAAAATTTTAAAAAATTTTAAAAATTTTAAAAATTTTAAAATTTCAAAAATTTCAAAATTTCAAAAATTTTCAAAATTTTCAAAATTTTCAAAATTTTTAAAATTTAAAAATTTTAAAAATTTTTGAATTTTAAAATTTCAAAATTTCAAAAATTTTAAAAATTTTAAAAAATTTTAAAAATTTTAAAATTTTAAAAAATTTTAAAAATTTCAAAAAATTTTAAAATTTTAAAATTTTAAAATTTTAAAAAAATTTTAAAAATTTTAAAATTTAAAAAAATTTAAAAATTTCAAAAATTTCAAAAAATTTTAAAATTTTTAAAATTTTCAAAAATTTTCAAAATTTTAAAAATTTTAAAATTTCAAAAATTTTTAAAATTTCAAAAATTTAAAAATTAAAAATTTTAAAATTTTTAAAATTTTAAAAATTTTAAAATTTTAAAATTTTTAAAATTAAAAATTTTTAAAAATTTAAAAATTTTAAAATTTCAAAATTTTAAAAATTTTTAAAATTTTAAAATTTTAAAAATTTCAAAATTTTAAAATTTTAAAATTTCAAAATTTTAAAAATTTTAAAAATTTTTAAAATTTTCAAAATTTTAAAAATTTTAAAATTTTCAAAATTTCAAAAAATTTCAAAAATTTTTTAAAATTTTTAAAATTTCAAAAATTTCAAAAATTTTAAAATTTTAAAAAATTTTAAAATTTTCAAAATTTTCAAAATTTTAAAATTTCAAAATTTTTAAAAATTTTTAAAATTTTTAAAATTTTAAAAATTTTAAAATTTTTAAAAATTTTCAAAAATTTTTTAAAATTTTCAAAAATTTCAAAATTTTTAAAAAAATTTTAAAATTTTAAAAATTTTAAAAATTTTAAAAAATTTTTAAAAATTTTAAAATTTTAAAATTTTAAAATTTTAAAATTTCAAAATTTTAAAATTTTTAAAATTTCAAAAATTTTTAAAATTTTAAAATTTTAAAATTTTAAAATTTAAAAATTTAAAAATTTCAAAATTTTTTAAAATTTTAAAATTTTTAAAATTTTAAAAAATTTAAAAATTTTAAAAATTTTCAAAATTTAAAATTTTTTAAAATTTTAAAATTTTTAAAAATTTTAAAATTTTAAAATTTTAAAAATTTCAAAATTTTTTAAAAATTTTAAAATTTTAAAAAATTTTTAAAATTTTTAAAATTTTAAAATTTTAAAAATTTTAAAATTTTAAAAATTTTAAAAATTTCAAAAATTTCAAAAATTTTTAAAATTTTAAAAATTTTAAAATTTCAAAAATTTTTAAAAATTTTAAAATTTTTTAAAAATTTTAAAAATTTTAAAATTTTAAAAATTTTTAAAATTTTTAAAATTTTAAATTTTCAAAAATTTTAAAAATTTTAAAAAAATTTTTAAAATTTCAAAATTTTAAAATTTTAAAATTTAAAAATTTTAAAATTTCAAAATTTTAATTTTTTTTAAAAAATTTAAAAATTTTAAAATTTTCAAAAATTTCAAAAATTTTAAAATTTTTAAAATTTTTTAAAATTTCAAAATTTTAAAAATTTCAAAAATTTTTTTAAAAATTTTAAAATTTTCAAAAATTTTAAAATTTTAAAATTTCAAAATTTTAAAATTTTTAAAATTTTTCAAAATTTTAAAATTTTAAAAATTTTAAAATTTTTAAAATTTTAAAAATTTCAAAATTTTAAAATTTTAAAATTTT
Source organism: Drosophila rhopaloa (assembly GCF_018152115.1). Lineage (NCBI taxonomy): Eukaryota > Metazoa > Arthropoda > Insecta > Diptera > Drosophilidae > Drosophila > Drosophila rhopaloa. The sequence goes on from NW_025335192.1 coordinate 55,008, forward strand.
CAAAATTTTCAAAATTTTAAAATTTTTAAATTTTTAAAATTTTAAAATTTTAAAATTTTAAAATTTTAAAAATTTTAAAATTTCAAAAATTTTTAAAAATTTCAAAATTTTAAAATTTTAAAATTTTAAAAATTTTTAAAATTTAAAATTTTTAAAATTTTAAAATTTTAAAAATTTCAAAATTTTAAAAATTTTAAAATTTTAAATTTAAAAATTTTAAAATTTTTAAAAAATTTTAAAATTTTAAAATTTTAAATTTTTAAATTTTTAAAATTTTAAAATTTTTAAAATTTCAAAAATTTTAAAATTTTAAAATTTTTAAATTTTAAAATTTTAAAATTTTAAAATTTTAAAATTTTAAAAATTTTAAAATTTTAAAAAATTTTTAAAATTTTTTAAAATTTTAAAAATTTTAAAATTTTAAAATTTTTAAAATTTTCAAAAATTTTTTAAAATTTTAAAATTTTTAAATTTTTTAAAATTTTTTTAAAATTTTAAAAAAAATTTTTAAAATTTTAAAATTTAAAAATTTTAAAATTTTAAAATTTTTAAAATTTTTAAATTTTTAAAATTTTTAAAATTTTAAAATTTTTCAAAATTTTAAAATTTTAAAATTTTAAATTTTAAAATTTAAAATTTTCAAAATTTTAAAAATTTTAAAATTTTTAAAATTTTAAAATTTTAAATTTTTAAAATTTAAAAAATTTTTAAAATTTTTAAAATTTTAAAATTTTTAAAAATTTTTAAAATTTTAAAATTTTAAAATTTTAAAAATTTTTAAAATTTTAAAATTTTAAAATTTTTAAAAAATTTTAAAATTTTAAAATTTTAAAATTTTAAAATTTTAAAATTTTAAAATTTTTTCAAAATTTTAAAAAATTTTTAAAATTTTAAAAATTTTAAAATTTTTTAAAAATTTTAAAATTTTAAAATTTTTCAAAAATTTTAAAATTTTGAAAATTTTAAAATTTTTAAAAAATTTTAAAAATTTAAAAAATTTTTAAAATTTTAAAAATTTTTAAAATTTTTAAAATTTTAAAAATTTTAAATTTTTTTCAAAATTTTAAAATTTCAAAATTTTAAAATTTAAAATTTTTAAAATTTAAAATTTAAAAAATTTTAAAATTTTTAAAAATTTCAAAATTTTAAAATTTTAAAATTTTTAAAAAATTTTAAAAATTTTAAAATTTCAAAAATTTTAAAATTTCAAAAATTTCAAAATTTTAAAAATTTCAAAATTTTAAAAATTTCAAAAAAATTTCAAAAATTTTTAAAATTTTAAAAATTTTAAAAAATTTTTAAAATTTTCAAAATTTAAAAAATTTTAAAATTTCAAAATTTTCAAAATTTTTAAAAATTTAAAATTTCAAAATTTTAAAATTTTAAAATTTTAAAAATTTTAAAAATTTTCAAAAATTCAAAAAATTTTCAAAATTTTAAAAAATTTCAAAAAATTTTAAAATTTTTAAAATTTTAAAAATTTCAAAATTTTAAAAATTTTAAAAATTTTAAAATTTTTTTTAAAATTTTTAAAAATTTAAAATTTTTAAAATTTTTAAAATTTTTAAAATTAAAATTTTAAAAATTTCAAAATTTTCAAAAATTTTTAAAATTTTTAAAATTTTAAAATTTTAAAATTTTTGAAATTTTAAAAATTTTAAAAATTTTAAAATTTTTAAAAATTTTTTAAAATTTTCAAAATTTTAAAAATTTTAAAATTTTAAAATTTTAAAATTTTTAAATTTTTAAAATTTTAAAATTTTTAAAATTTTAAAAATTTTAAAATTTTAAAAATTTTAAAATTTTCAAAAATTTTTAAAATTTTAAAAATTTTAAAATTTTTTCAAAATTTTAAAATTTTAAAATTTCAAAAATTTCAAAAATTTCAAAATTTTTAAAAATTTTAAAATTTTTAAATTTTCAAAATTTTAAAATTTTTAAAATTTTAAAAAATTTTAAAATTTTAAAATTTTAAAATTTTAAAAATTTTAAAATTTTCAAAATTTTAAAATTTTAAAATTTTAAAAATTTTAAATTTAAAAATTTTAAAATTTTAAAAAATTTTTTTAAAAATTTTAAAAAATTTTCAAAATTTTAAAATTTTTAAAATTTTTAAAATTTTTTTAAAAATTTTAAAAAATTTTAAAAATTTAAAAATTTTAAAATTTAAAAATTTTAAAATTTTTTTTAAAATTTTAAAATTTTTAAAATTTTTAAAATTTTAAAATTTTAAAATTTTTCAAAATTTCAAAATTTTAAAATTTTTTTTAAAATTTTAAAATTTTAAAATTTTAAAATTTTAAAATTTTGAATTTTAAAATTTTCAAAATTTTAAAATTTTTAAAATTTTAAAATTTTTAAAATTTTTAAAATTTTAAAATTTTTAAAATTTAAAAATTTTTAAAATTTTAAAATTTTTAAAATTTCAAAATTTAAAATTTTAAAAAATTTTTAAAATTTTAAAAATTTCAAATTTTTTCAAAAATTTTTAAAATTTTTTAAAAATTTTTTAAAATTTTAAAATTTTGAAAATAAAATTTTAAAATTTTAAAAATTTTTAAATTTTTAAATTTTTAAAATTTTAAAAATTTTAAAAATTTTTAAAAAATTTTAAAATTTTTAAAATTTTTAAAAATTTTAAAATTTTAAAATTTTAAAATTTTAAAATTTTAAAAATTTTAAAATTTTTAAAATTTTAAAATTTTTAAATTTTTAAAATTTTTTAAATTTTTTTTTAAAATTTTTAAAATTTTCAAAATTTTTAAAAAAATTTTTAAAATTTTTCAAAATTTTAAAATTTTAAAATTTTAAAATTTTTAAAATTTTTAAAATTTTCAAAATTTTAAAATTTTAAATTTTCAAAAATTTTAAAATTTAAAATTTTTAAAATTTCAAAATTTTTAAAATTTTGAAAAATTTCAAAATTTTTAAAAATTTTTAAAAAATTTTAAAAATTTAAAAATTTTAAAATTTTTTAAAAATTTAAAATTTTAAAAATTTTAAAAATTTTAAAATTTTAAAATTTCAAAAATTTTAAAATTTTAAAATTTTTTAAAAATTTTTAAAAATTTTTAAAATTTTCAAAATTTTTTAAAATTTTTCAAAAATTTAAAAATTTTCAAAAATTTTAAAATTTTAAAATTTTAAATTTTTTTTAAAATTTTTAAAATTTTAAAATTTAAAAATTTTTAAAATTTTAAAATTTTAAATTTTTTTAAAATTTTTAAAATTTTAAAAATTTTAAATTTTAAAATTTTTAAAATTTTTAAAATTTTTAAAAATTTAAAAATTTTAAAATTTTAAAATTTTTAAAATTTTTTTCAAAATTTAAAAATTTTAAAATTTCAAAATTTTTAAAATTTTTAAAATTTCAAAATTTTTTTTTTAAAATTTTTAAAATTTTTAAAATTTTCAAAATTTCAAATTTTTAAAATTTTAAAATTTTAAAATTTTAAAATTTTAAAATTTAAAAATTTTTAAAATTTTCAAAATTTTAAAAATTTCAAAAATTTTAAAATTTTAAAATTTTTCAAAATTTCAAAAATTTTCAAAAATTTCAAAATTTCAAAATTTTTAAAATTTTTTCAAAATTTCAAAAATTTTCAAAAATTTTAAAATTTTCAAAAATTTTTTTAAAATTTTCAAAAATTTTAAAATTTTAAAAATTTTCAAAAAATTTCAAAAATTTCAAAAATTTCAAAAATTTTAAAATTTCAAAATTTCAAAAATTTTAAAAATTTTAAAAAATTTTAAAATTTTAAAATTTTAAAAAATTTTAAAAATTTTCAAAATTTTCAAAATTTTAAAATTTTAAAATTTTTAAAATTTCAAAATTTTTCAAAATTTCAAATTTTTTAAAATTTCAAAAATTTTAAAATAAAATTTCAAAATTTTAAAATTTTCAAAATTTTAAAATTTTCAAAATTTTAAAATTTTTCAAAATTTCAAAATTTTAAAATTTCAAAATTTTTTCAAATTTTCAAAATTTCAAAATTTTAAAATTTAAAAATTTCAAAATTTTAAAAAATTTCAAAATTTTTGAAATTTTCAAAATTTTTAAAATTTTAAAATTTTTAAATTTTCAAAAATTTTAAAAATTTTAAAAATTTTAAAATTTCAAAATTTTAAAATTTCAAAAATTTTAAATTTTTAAAAAATTTTAAAAATTTAAAAATTCAAAAATTTTAAAATTTTTAAAATTTTTTAAAAATTTTAAAATTTTTCAAAATTTTTAAAATTTTTTTAAAATTTTAAAATTTAAAAATTTCAAAAAATTTTTAAAAATTTTAAAAATTTTTAAAATTTTTAAAATTTTTAAAATTTTAAAATTTTCAAAATTTTAAAATTTTTCAAAAATTTTAAAAATTTCAAAATTTTAAAAATTTTAAAATTTTCAAAATTTTAAAATTTCAAAAATTTCAAAATTTTTAAAATTTCAAAATTTTTAAAATTTTAAAAATTTTAAAAATTTTAAAATTTTTTTAAAATTTCAAAAATTTTAAAAAAATTTTAAAAATTTCTAAAATTTCAAAATTTTAAAATTTTTAAAATTTTTTAAAAATTTTAAAATTTTAAAAATTTCAAAAATTTCAAAAATTTTAAAAATTTCAAAAAATTTTCAAAATTTTCAAAATTTTAAAAATTTTTAAAATTTTAAAAATTTTTAAAAAAATTTTCAAAAATTTTAAAATTTCAAAAATTTCAAAAATTTCAAAAATTTCAAAAATTTCAAAAATTTTAAAAAATTTCAAAAATTTTAAAAAATTTCTAAAATTTCAAAAAATTTCAAAAATTTTAAAAATTTTCAAAAATTTTAAAAATTTTAAAATTTCAAAAATTTTCAAAAATTTAAAAAATTTCAAAATTTAAAAATTTCAAAAATTTAAAAAATTTTAAAAATTTCAAAATTTTAAAAAATTTCAAAATTTTCAAAAATTTTAAAATTTTTAAAATTCAAAAATTTCAAAAATTTTTAAAATTAAAAATTTTAAAAATTTTAAAAATTTCAAAAATTTTAAAAATTTTTCAAAATTTAAAATTTTTTTTCAAAAATTTTTAAAATTTTTAAAATTTTAAAAATTTTAAAATTTTCAAAATTTCAAAATTTCAAAATTTAAAAAAATTTTAAAATTTTTTTAAAAATTTTAAAATTTTAAAATTTTCAAAATTAAAAATTTTAAAAATTTCAAAATTTTTTTAAAATTTTTAAAATTTTAAAATATAAAAATTTAAAAATTTCAAAATTTTAAAATTTTAAAATTTTTTAAAATTTAAAATTTTCAAAAATTTTAAAAATTTAAAAATTTCAAAAATTTTAAAATTTTAAAATTTTAAAATTTTTTGAAATTTTAAAATTTTAAAATTTTTTAAATTTTTTAAAATTTTTAAAAATTTCAAAATTTTAAAATTTTAAAAATTTCAAAATTTCAAAAAAATTTTCAAAAATTTTTTAAAATTTTCAAAATTTTAAAATTTTAAAATTTTTTAAATTTTGAAATTTTTAAAATTTTAAAATTTTTAAATTTTTAAAAATTTTCAAAATTTTAAAATTTTAAAATTTTAAAAAATTTCAAAATTTTAATTTCAAAAATTTTAAAATTTCAAAATTTCAAAAATTTCAAAAATTTTTAAAATTTTCAAAAATTTTAAAATTTAAAAAATTTTCAAATTTTCAAATTTTTCAAAAATTTCAAAAATTTCAAAATTTTTTAAAATTTCAAAATTTTAAAAATTTCAAAATTTCAAAAATTTCAAAATTTTCAAAAATTTTTCAAAATTTTAAAAATTTTCAAAAATTTTCAAAAATTTAAAAATTTCAAAATTTTAAAATTTTCAAAAATTTTAAAATTTCAATTTTTCAAAAATTTTAAAATTTTAAAAATTTCAAAATTTCAAAAATTTCAAAAATTTTAAAATTTTAAAAATTTTAAAATTTTCAAAATTTCAAAAATTTTAAAATTTCAAAATTTTAAAATTTTTAAAAATTTTTAAAATTTTCAAAAATTTTAAAAATTTCAAAATTTTAAAATTTCAAAATTTTAAAATTTTTTAAATTTTTCAAAATTTTTAAAATTTTAAAATTTTAAAATTTCAAAAATTTTAAAATTTTCAAAATTTTAAAATTTTAAAAATTTCAAAAAAATTTTAAAAATTTCAAAAATTTTAAAATTTTCAAAATTTTAAAAATTTCAAAATTTTAAAAATTTTAAAATTTAAAAATTTCAAAATTTTAAAATTTCAAAATTTTTAAAAATTTTAAAATTTTTAAAAAATTTTAAAAATTTCAAAAATTTCAAAAATTTAAAAATTTCAAAAATTTCAAAATTTTCAAAAATTTCAAAAATTCAAAATTTTTTCAAAATTTTAAAAATTTTAAAAAATTTAAAAATTTCAAAAAATTTTAAAAATTTCAAAATTTAAAAATTTCAAAAATTTTAAAATTTTCAAAAATTTCAAAATTTCAAAAAATTTTAAATTTTAAATTTTTAAAAATTTTCAAAAATTTCAAAAATTTCAAAAATTTCAAAAATTTCAAAAATTTCAAAAATTTCAAAAATTTCAAAAATTTCAAAAATTTCTAAAATTTCAAAAATTTCAAAAATTTCAAAAATTTCAAAAATTTCAAAAATTTCAAAAATTTCTAAAATTTCTAAAATTTCAAAAATTTCAAAAATTTCAAAAATTTTAAAAATTTCAAAAATTTCAAAAATTTCAAAAATTTCAAAAATTAAAAATAAAATTTCAAAAATTTTCAAAAATTTCAAAAATTTCAAAAATTTCAAAAATTTAAAAATTTAAAATCAAAAATTTCAAAAATTTCAAAATTTCAAAAATTTCAAAATTTCAAAATTTCAAAAATTTCAAAAATTTCAAAAATTTCAAAAATTTCAAAAATTCAAAAAAATTTCAAAATTTCAAAAAATTTCAAAATTTCAAAAATTTCAAAAATTTCAAAAATTTTAAAAATTTCAAAATTTTCAAAAAATTTCAAAAATTTCAAAATTTCAAAAATTTCAAAATTTTCAAAAATTTCAAAAATTTCAAAATTTCAAAATTTCAAAAATTTCAAAAATTTTAAAAATTTCAAAAATTTCAAAAAATTTCAAAAATTTCAAAAATTTCAAAAATTTCAAAAATTTCAAAAATTTTAAAAATTTCAAAAATTTTAAAAATTTCAAAAATTTCAAAAATTTCAAAAATTTCAAAAATTTCAAAAATTTCAAAAATTTCAAAAATTTTAAAAAATTTCAAAAAATTTCAAAAAATTTCAAAAATTTTAAAAATTTCAAAATTTCAAAATTCAAAAATTTCAAAAATTTCAAAAATTTCAAAAATTTCAAAAATTTCAAAAATTTCAAAAATTTCAAAAATTTCAAAAATTTAAAAATTTCAAAAATTTCAAAAATTTCAAAAATTTCAAAAATTTCAAAAATTTCAAAAATTTCAAAAATTTCAAAAAAATTTCAAAATTTCAAAAATTTCAAAAAATTTCAAAAATTTCAAAAATTTCAAAATTTTAAAATTTCAAAATTTCAAAAATTTCAAAAATTTCAAAAATTTCAAAAATTTCAAAAATTTCAAAAAATTTCAAAAATTTAAAAATTTCAAAAAAATTTCAAAAATTTCAAAAATTTCAAAATTTCAAAAATTTCAAAAATTTCAAAAATTTCAAAAAATTTCAAAAATTTCAAAAATTTAAAAATTTCAAAAATTTCAAAAAATTTCAAAAATTTCAAAAAATTTCAAAATTTTCAAAAATTTCAAAATTTCAAAATTTCAAAATTTCAAAAATTTCAAAAATTTCAAAAATTTCAAAATTTAAAAATTTCAAAAATTTCAAAAAATTTCAAAAAATTTTAAAAAATTTCAAAAATTTCAAAAATTTCAAAAATTTCAAAAATTTCAAAAATTTCAAAAATTTCAAAAATTTCAAAAATTTCAAAAATTTCAAAAATTTCAAAAATTTCAAAATTTTCAAAAATTTCAAAAATTTCAAAAATTTCAAAAATTTCAAAATTTCAAAAATTTTAAAATTAAAATTTCAAAAATTTCAAAAATTTCAAAAATTTCAAAAAATTTCAAAAATTTCAAAAATTTCAAAAATTTCAAAAATTTCAAAAATTTCAAAAATTTCAAAAATTTCAAAATTTCAAAAATTTAAAAATTTCAAAAATTTCAAAAATTTCAAAATTTTAAAAATTTCAAAAATTTCAAAAAATTTCAAAATTTAAAATTTCAAAAAATTTCAAAATTTAAAATTTCAAAAATTTCAAAAATTTCAAAAAATTTCAAAAATTTCAAAAATTTCAAAAATTTCAAAATTTCAAAAATTTCAAAAAATTTCAAAAATTTCAAAAAATTTCAAAATTTCAAAAATTTCAAAAATTTCAAAATTTCAAAATTTCAAAAATTTCAAAAAATTTCAAAAATTTCAAAAAAATTTCAAAAATTTCAAAATTTCAAAAATTTCAAAAATTTCAAAAATTTAAAATTTTAAAAAATTTCAAAAATTTAAAAAATTTCAAAAATTTAAAAATTTCAAAAATTTCAAAAATTTCAAAAAATTTCAAAATTTCAAAAATTTCAAAAATTTCAAAAAATTTTAAAAATTTAAAAAATTTCAAAATTTCAAAATTTTAAAATTTAAAAATTTCAAAATTTATAAAATTAAAAAATTTTCAAAAATTTTCAAAATTTCAAAAATTTCAAAAATTTCAAAATTTCAAAAATTAAATTTAAAATTTCAAAAAATTTCAAAAATTTCAAAATTTCAAAAATTTCAAAAATTCAAAAATTTCAAAATTTCAAAAATTTCAAAATTTCAAAAAATTTCAAAAATTTCAAAAATTTCAAAAATTTCAAAATTTCAAAATTTCAAAAAATTTCAAAAATTTCAAAATTTCAAAAATTTCAAAAATTTCAAAAATTTCAAAATTTCAAAATAAAATTTAAAAATTTCAAAAAAAATTTCAAAAATTTCAAAAATTTTAAAAATTTCAAAAATTTTAAAAATTTCAAAAATTTCAAAAATTTTAAAAATTTCAAAAATTTCAAAAATTTTAAAAATTTCAAAAATTTCAAAAATTTCAAAAATTTCAAAAATTTCAAAAATTTCAAAAATTTCAAAAATTTCAAAAATTTCAAAAATTTCAAAAATTTCAAAAATTTTAAAAAATTTCAAAAATTTCAAAAATTTCAAAAATTTCAAAAATTTCAAAAATTTCAAAAATTTCAAAAATTTCAAAAATTTCAAAAATTTCAAAAATTTCAAAAATTTCAAAAATTTCAAAAATTTCAAAAATTTCAAAAATTTCAAAAATTTCAAAAAATTTCAAAAATTTCAAAAATTTCAAAAATTTCAAAAAATTTCAAAAATTTCAAAAATTTTTAAAAATTTCAAAATTTCAAAAATTTCAAAAATTTCAAAAATTTCAAAAATTTCAAAAATTTCAAAAATTTCAAAAATTTCAAAAATTTCAAAAATTTCAAAAATTTCAAAAATTTCAAAAATTTCAAAAATTTCAAAAATTTCAAAAATTTCAAAATTTCAAAAATTTCAAAAATTTCAAAAAATTTCAAAAATTTCAAAAAATTTCAAAAATTTCAAAAATTTCAAAAATTTAAAAAATTTCAAAAATTTTAAAATTTTAAAAATTTCAAAAATTTCAAAAATTTCAAAAATTTCAAAAATTTCAAAAATTTCAAAAATTTCAAAAATTTCAAAAATTTCAAAAATTTCAAAAATTTCAAAAATTTCAAAAATTTCAAAAAATTTCAAAAATTTCAAAAATTTCAAAAATTTCAAAAATTTCAAAAATTTCAAAAATTTCAAAAATTTCAAAAATTTCAAAATTTCAAAATTTTAAAAATTTCAAAAATTTCAAAAATTTCAAAAATTTTAAAAATTTCAAAAATTTCAAAAATTTCAAAAATTTCAAAAAATTTCAAAAAATTTCAAAAATTTCAAAAATTTTAAAAAATTTCAAAAATTTCAAAAATTTCAAAAATTTTAAAAATTCAAAAAAATTTCAAAAATTTTAAAAATTTCAAAAATTTCAAAAATTTTAAAATTAAAAATTTCAAAAATTTTAAAAATTTCAAAATTTTAAAAATTTTAAAAATTTTAAAAATTTCAAAAAAATTTCAAAAATTTTAAAAATTTCAAAATTTTAAAAATTTCAAAAATTTCAAAAATTTTAAAAATTTCAAAAAATTTCAAAAATTCAAAAAAATTTCAAAAAAATTTCAAAAATTTCAAAAATTTCAAAAATTTCAAAAATTTCAAAAATTTCAAAAGTTTTAAAAATTTCAAAAATTTCAAAAATTTCAAAAATTTCAAAATTAAAAATTTCAAAAATTTCAAAAATTTCAAAAATTTCAAAAAATTTCAAAAATTTCAAAAATTTTTAAAAATTTCAAAAATTTCAAAAATTTCAAAAATTTCAAAATTTTAAAAATTTTAAAAATTTCAAAAATTTCAAAAATTTCAAAATTTCAAAATTTCAAAAATTTTAAAAATTTCAAAAATTTCAAAAAATTCAAAAAATTTTAAAAATTTCAAAAATTTCAAAAATTTCAAAAATTTCAAAAATTTCAAAAATTTCAAAAATTTCAAAAATTTCAAAATTTTAAAATTTCAAAAATTTCAAAAATTTCAAAAATTTCAAAAATTTTAAAAATTTCAAAAATTTCAAAAATTTAAAAATTTCAAAAATTTCAAAAATTTCAAAAATTTCAAAAATTTCAAAAATTTCAAAAATTTCAAAAATTTCAAAATTTCAAAATTTCAAAAATTTCAAAAATTTCAAAAATTTCAAAAAATTTCAAAAATTTCAAAAATTTCAAAAAATTTCAAAAAATTTCAAAAAATTTCAAAAATTTCAAAAAATTTCAAAAAATTTCAAAAATTTCAAAAATTTCAAAAATTTCAAAAATTTCAAAAATTTCAAAAATTTCAAAAATTTCAAAAATTTCAAAAATTTCAAAAATTTCAAAAATTTCAAAAATTTCAAAAATTTCAAAAATTTCAAAAATTTCAAAAATTTCAAAAATTTCAAAAATTTCAAAAATTTCAAAAATTTCAAAAATTTCAAAAATTTCAAAAATTTTAAAAATTTCAAAAATTTCAAAAATTTTAAAAATTTCAAAAATTTCAAAAATTTCAAAAATTTCAAAAATTTCAAAAATTTTAAAAATTTCAAAAATTTCAAAAATTTCAAAAATTTCAAAAATTTCAAAAATTTCAAAAATTTCAAAAATTTCAAAAATTTCAAAAATTTCAAAAATTTCAAAAATTTCAAAAATTTCAAAAATTTCAAAAATTTAAAAATTTTAAAATTTCAAAAAATTTCAAAAAATTTCAAAAATTTCAAAAAATTTCAAAAATTTCAAAAAATTTCAAAATTTTAAAAAATTTTAAAAAATTTCAAAAATTAAAAAAAATTTCAAAAATTTAAAAAATTTTAAAAATTTCAAAAATTTCAAAAATTTCAAAAATTTCAAAAATTTCAAAAATTTTAAAAATTTTAAAAATTTCAAAAATTTCAAAAATTTCAAAAATTTCAAAAATTTCAAAAATTTTAAAAATTTCAAAAATTTCAAAAATTTCAAAAATTTTCAAAAATTTCAAAAATTTTAAAAATTTCAAAAATTTCAAAATTTCAAAAATTTTAAAAATTTCAAAAATTTCAAAAATTTCAAAAATTTCAAAAATTTCAAAAATTTCAAAAAATTTCAAAAAATTTAAAAAAATTTCAAAAAATTTCAAAAATTTCAAAAATTTCAAAAATTTCAAAAATTTCAAAAATTTCAAAAATTTCAAAAATTTAAAAATTTCAAAATTTCAAAAATTTCAAAAATTTCAAAAATTTCAAAAATTTCAAAAATTTCAAAAATTTCAAAAATTTCAAAAATTTCAAAAATTTCAAAAATTTCAAAAATTTCAAAAATTTCAAAAATTTCAAAAATTCAAAATTAAAATTTCAAAAATTTCAAAAAATTTCAAAAATTTAAAAATTTCAAAAATTTCAAAAATTTCAAAAATTTCAAAAATTTCAAAAATTTCAAAAATTTCAAAAATTTCAAAAATTTCAAAAATTTCAAAAATTTCAAAAATTTCAAAAATTTCAAAAATTTCAAAAATTTCAAAAATTTCAAAAATTTCAAAAATTTCAAAAATTTAAAAAATTTCAAAAATTTCAAAAATTTCAAAAATTTCAAAAATTCCAAAAATTTCAAAAATTTCAAAAATTTCAAAAATTTCAAAAATTTCAAAAATTTCAAAAATTTCAAAAATTTCAAAAATTTCAAAAATTTCAAAAATTTCAAAAATTTCAAAAATTTCAAAAATTTCAAAAATTTCAAAAATTTAAAAATTTTAAAAATTTCAAAAATTTCAAAAATTTCAAAAATTTCAAAAATTTCAAAAATTTCAAAAAATTTCAAAAATTTCAAAAATTCAAAATTTTCAAAAATTTCAAAAATTTCAAAAATTTCAAAAATTTCAAAAATTTCAAAAATTTCAAAAATTTCAAAAATTTCAAAAATTTCAAAAATTTCAAAAATTTCAAAATTTCAAAATTTCAAAATTTCAAAAATTTCAAAATTTCAAAAATTTCAAAATTTCAAAAATTTCAAAAATTTCAAAAAAAATTTCAAAAATTTAAAAATTTAAAAAATTTCAAAAATTTCAAAAATTTCAAAAATTATCAAAATTTCAAAAAATTTTAAAAATTTTAAAAATTTCAAAAAATTTTAAAATTTCAAAAATTTCAAAAAATTTCAAAAAATTTCAAAAAATTTCAAAATTTTAAAAATTTCAAAATTTCAAAAATTTCAAAAATTTTAAAAATTTCAAAAATTTCAAAAATTTCAAAAATTTCAAAAATTTCAAAAATTTTAAAAATTTCAAAAATTTCAAAAATTTTAAAAATTTCAAAAATTTTAAAAATTTCAAAAATTTCAAAAATTTCAAAAATTTCAAAAATTTCAAAAATTTCAAAATTTCAAAAAATTTCAAAAATTTCAAAATTTTCAAAAATTTCAAAATTTCAAAAATTCAAAAATTTCAAAAATTTCAAAAATTTCAAAAATTTCAAAAATTTCAAAAATTTCAAAAATTTCAAAAATTTCAAAATTTTAAAAATTTTAAAATTAAAATTTAAAAATTTCAAAAAAAATTTCAAAAATTTCAAAATTTCAAAAATTTCAAAAATTTCAAAAATTTCAAAAATTTCAAAATTAAAATTTCAAAAATTTCAAAAATTTTAAAAATTTCAAAAATTTCAAAAATTTTAAAAATTAAAAAAATTTAAAAAATTTAAAAAATTTGAAAAAAATTTAAAAAATTTAAAAAATTTAAAAAATTTAAAAATTTCAAAAATTTCAAAATTAAAAATTTTAAAAATTTAAAAAATTTAAAAAATTTCAAAAATTTTAAAAATTTCAAAAAATTTCAAAAATTTCAAAAATTTCAAAAATTTCAAAAATTTTAAAAATTTCAAAAATTTCAAAAATTTTAAAAATTTCAAAAATTTCAAAAATTTTAAAAATTTCAAAAATTTTAAAAATTTCAAAAATTTCAAAAATTTCAAAAATTTCAAAAATTTCAAAAATTTCAAAAATTTTCAAAATTTCAAAAAATTTCAAAAAATTTCAAAAATTTCAAAAATTTTAAAAATTTAAAAATTTCAAAAATTTCAAAAATTTCAAAAATTTCAAAAATTTCAAAAATTTCAAAAATTTCAAAAATTTCAAAAATTTCAAAAATTTCAAAAATTTCAAAATTTTCAAAAATTTCAAAAATTTCAAAAATTTCAAAAATCAAAAAAATTTAAAAATTTTAAAAAATTTTAAAAATTTAAAAATTTCAAAAATTTCAAAAATTTCAAAAAATTTCAAAAATTTCAAAAATTTCAAAAATTTTAAAAATTTAAAATTTTAAAAATTTAAATATAAAATTTCAAAAATTTTAAAAATTTTAAAATTTCAAAATTTTAAAAATTTCAAAAATTTCAAAAATTTCAAAAATTTCAAAAATTTCAAAAATTTCAAAAATTTTAAAAAATTTCAAAATTTCAAAAATTTCAAAATTTTCAAAATTTCAAAAAATTTCAAAAAATTTCAAAATTTTCAAAAAAATTTCAAAAAATTTCAAAAATTTCAAAATTTTAAAATTTCAAAAAAATTTCAAAAATTTCAAAAATTTTTAAAAATTTTAAAAATTTCAAAAATTTCAAAAATTTTAAAAATTTCAAAAATTTCAAAAATTTCAAAAATTTCAAAATTTCAAAAAATTTCAAAAATTTCAAAAATTTTAAAAATTTCAAAAATTTTAAAAATTTCAAAAATTTCAAAAATTTCAAAAATTTCAAAAATTTCAAAAAATTTTAAAAATTTCAAAAATTTCAAAAAATTTCAAAAATTTCAAAAATTTCAAAAATTTCAAAAAATTTCAAAATTTTAAAAATTTCAAAAATTTCAAAATTTCAAAAATTTCAAAAATTTCAAAAATTTCAAAAAATTTCAAAAATTTCAAAAATTTCAAAAATTTCAAAAATTTAAAAAATTTCAAAAATTTCAAAAATTTCAAAAATTTCAAAAATTTCAAAAATTTCAAAAATTTTAAAAATTTCAAAAATTTCAAAAATTTCAAAAATTTCAAAAATTTCAAAAATTTCAAAAATTTCAAAAATTTCAAAAATTTCAAAAATTTCAAAAATTTCAAAAATTTTAAAAAAATTTCAAAAATTTCAAAAATTTCAAAAATTTCAAAAATTTCAAAATTTCAAAAAATTTCAAAAATTTCAAAAAATTTCAAAAATTTCAAAAAATTTAAAAATTTTAAAAAAAATTTCAAAAATTTCAAAAATTTCAAAATTTTCAAAATTTAAAAAATTTCAAAAATTTTAAAAAATTTCAAAAAATTTTAAAAATTTCAAAAATTTCAAAAATTTCAAAAATTTCAAAAATTTCAAAAATTTCAAAAATTTCAAAAATTTCAAAAATTTCAAAAATTTCAAAAATTTCAAAAATTTTAAAAATTTCAAAAATTTCAAAAATTTCAAAAATTTCAAAAATTTCAAAAATTTCAAAAATTTCAAAAATTTTAAAAATTTCAAAAATTTTAAAAATTTCAAAAATTTCAAAAATTTCAAAAATTTCAAAAATTTCAAAAATTTCAAAAATTTCAAAAATTTCAAAAATTTCAAAAATTTCAAAAATTTCAAAAATTTCAAAAATTTCAAAAATTTCAAAATTTCAAAAATTTTAAAAATTTCAAAAATTTCAAAATTTCAAAAATTTCAAAAATTTTAAAAATTTTAAAAATTTCAAAAATTTCAAAAATTTTAAAAATTTCAAAAATTTCAAAAATTTTAAAAATTTCAAAAATTTTAAAAATTTTAAAAATTTCAAAAATTTCAAAAATTTCAAAAATTTCAAAAATTTTAAAATTTCAAAAATTTCAAAAATTTCAAAAAATTTAAAAATTTCAAAATTTAAAATAAAATTTCAAAAATTTCAAAAATTTCAAAAATTTCAAAAATTTCAAAAATTTCAAAAATTTCAAAAAATTTCAAAAATTTCAAAAATTTCAAAAATTTCAAAAAATTTCAAAAAATTTTAAAAATTTCAAAAATTTCAAAAATTTCAAAAATTTCAAAAATTTCAAAAATTTCAAAATTTCAAAAAATTTCAAAAATTTTTAAAATTTCAAAAAATTTCAAAATTTTCAAAAATTTCAAAAATTTCAAAAATTTCAAAATTTCAAAATTTCAAAAATTTCAAAAATTTCAAAAATTTCAAAAATTTCAAAAAATTTCAAAATTTCAAAAATTTCAAAAATTTCAAAAATTCAAAAATTTCAAAAATTTCAAAAATTTCAAAAATTTCAAAAAATTTCAAAAATTTTAAAAATTTCAAAAATTTCAAAAATTTCAAAAATTTCAAAAATTTCAAAAATTTCAAAAATTTCAAAAATTTCAAAAATTTTAAAAAATTTTAAAAATTTTAAAAATTTCAAAAAATTTTAAAAAAATTTTAAAAAATTTCAAAATTTCAAAAATTTCAAAAATTTTTTTAAAATTTTAAAAAATTTAAAAAATTTAAAAATTTCAAAATTTTAAAAATTTTAAAATTTCAAAAAATTTCAAAAATTTTAAAAATTTAAAAATTTCAAAAATTTTAAAATTTTAAAAAAATTTAAAAATTTTTAAAATTTTAAAAAATTTCAAAAAATTTTAAAAATTTTAAAAATTTCAAAAATTTTAAAAATTTCAAAATTTTAAAAATTTTAAAAATTTCAAAAATTTTAAAAATTTTAAAAATTTTAAAAATTTTAAAAATTTAAAAAAATTTAAAAAATTTTAAAAATTTTAAAAATTTAAAAATTAAAAATTTTAAAAATTTTAAAAATTTTAAAAATTTTAAAATTTTAAAAAATTTCAAAAATTTCAAAAATTTTAAAAATTTTAAAATTTTTAAAATTTTAAAAATTTTAAAAATTTCAAAAATTTCAAAATTTCAAAATTTCAAAAATTTCAAAAATTTCAAAAATTTCAAAAATTTCAAAAATTTTAAAAATTTCAAAAATTTTAAAAATTTCAAAAATTTAAAAAATTTAAAAATTTTTAAAATTTCAAAAATTTCAAAAATTTTAAAAATTTTAAAAATTTCAAAAATTTCAAAAATTTCAAAAATTTCAAAAATTTCAAAAATTTCAAAAATTTTAAAAATTTTAAAATTTCAAAAATTTCAAAAATTTCAAACATTTCAAAAATTTCAAAAATTTCAAAAATTTCAAAAATTTCAAAAATTTCAAAAATTTTAAAAATTTCAAAAATTTCAAAAATTTCAAAAATTTTAAAAATTTCAAAAAAAAATTTTCAAAATTTTAAAATTTTAAAATTATTCAAAAATTTCAAAATTTCAAAAATTTCAAAAATTTCAAAATTTTAATTATTTCAAAAATTTTAATTATTTCAAAAATTTTAAAAATTTCAAACATTTCAAGAATTTCAAAAAAAAATTCAAAAATTTCAAAAATTTTAAAAATTTCAAAAAATTTAAAAAATTTCAAATATTTCAAAATTTTAAAAAATTTTAAAAAATTTCAAAATTTTCAAAAATTTCAAAAGTTTCAAAAATTTCAAAAATTTCAAAAATTTTAAAAGTTCCAAAAATTTCAAAAATTTCAAAAATTTCAAAAATTTCAAAAATTTGAATTAAAATTTCAAAAATTTCAAAAATTTCAAAAATTTCAAAAATTTCAAAAATTTCAAAATTTAAAAATTTAAAAAATTTAAAAATTTTAAAAATTTTAAAAATTTTAAAAATTTTAAAAATTTTAAAAATTTTAAAAATTTTAAAAATTTTAAAAATTTTTAAAAAATTTTAAAAATTTTAAAAATTTTAAAAATTTTAAAAATTTTAAAAATTTTAAAAATTTTAAAAATTTTAAAAATTTTAAAAATTTTAAAAATTTTAAAAATTTTAAAAATTTCAAAAATTTTAAAATATTAAAATTATTAAAAATTTTTAAAATTTCAAAAATTTCAAAAATTTTAAAAATTTTAATTATTTCAAAAATTTTAATTATTTCAAAAATTTCAAAAATTTTAAAAATTTCAAAAATTTCAAAAAATTTTAAAAATTTCAAAAATTTTAAAAATTTTAAAAATTTTATTATTATTAAAAATTTTTAAAATTTCAAAAATTTCAAAATTTTAATTATTTCAAAAATTTTAATTATTTCAAAAATTTTAAAAATTTCAAACATTTCAAGAATTTCAAAATTCAAAAATTTCAAAAATTTCAAAAATTTCAAAAATTTCAAATATTTCAAAATTTTAAAAAATTTTAAAATTTTCAAAAATTTCAAAAGTTTCAAAAATTTCAAAAATTTCAAAAAAATTTTAAAAGTTCAAAAAATTTTAAAAATTTCAAAAATTTCAAAAATTTCAAAAATTTGAAAAATTTGAAAAATTTGAAAAATTTTAAAAATTTTAAAAATTTTAAAAAATTTTAAAAATTTTAAAATTTTAAAAATTTTAAAAATTTTAAAAATTTTAAAAATTTTAAAAATTTTAAAAATTTTAAAAATTTTAAAAATTTTAAAAATTTTAAAAATTTTAAAAATTTTAAAAATTTTAAAAATTTTAAAAATTTCAAAAATTTCAAAAATTTTAAAAATTTCAAAAATTTCAAAAATTTCTAAAATTTCAAAAATTTCAAAAATTTTAAAAATTTTAAAAACTTTAAAAATTTCAAAAAATTTCAAAAATTTTAAAAATTTTTAAAATATCAAAATTATTAAAAATTTTTAAAATTTCAAAAATTTTAATTATTTTAAAAGGTTCAAACATTTCAAGAATTTCAAAAAAAATTCAAAAATTTCAAAAATTTTAAAAATTTTAAAAGTTTAAAAAATTTCAAAAATTTCAAAAATTTCAAAAATTTCAAAAATTTCAAAAATTTCAATAATTTCAAAAATTTCAAAAATTTCAAAAATTTCAAAAATTTCAAAAATTTCAAAAATTTCAATAATTTCAAAAATTTCAAAAGTTTAAAAAATTTCCAAAATTTCAAAAGTTTAAAAAATTTCAAAAATTTCAAAAATTTCAAAAATTTCAAAAATTTTAATTATTTCAAAAATTTTAAAAATTTCAAACATTTCAAGAATTTCAAAAAAATTCAAAAATTTCAAAAATTTCAAAAATTTTAAAAATTTCAAAAAATTAAAAAAATTTAAAAATTTCAAAAATTTCAAAAATTTTAAAAATTTTAATAATTTAAAAAATTTCAAAAGTTTAAAAAATTTCCAAAATTTCAAAATTTTCAAAAATTTCAAAAAAATTTTAAAATTTTAACATTTGATCAACGTTAAATTGAAAAATTTGAATGCAAATTTTTAGAGAATAGAATCAGAAGTCTTAAGAGGTATGCCACTTTGGAATCGGCTTAAGTTCGGTAAAGTTATGGACTCTCGAAGTCAAATTTTGGGTCACTCTTTTAGAAGTCATCGGAAAACTAGAAATAACTGACATGAAAATAGGTCAAAAATTTGATCAACGTTAAATTGAACAAGAAAGGAAAGCTAACTTCGGGCGGAGCCGAAGTTGAAATACCCTTGCAGAATATTCTGCAAATTATATTCTCCAAAATTATTCATATGATGCATTCTTAATACTCATAAAAAATCCCAACTTCCTAACTTTAAAAACACCAAAGTTATGGCATTTCCAATCGTT
The DNA here is from genome assembly GCF_018152115.1 of Drosophila rhopaloa. Classification (NCBI taxonomy): domain Eukaryota; kingdom Metazoa; phylum Arthropoda; class Insecta; order Diptera; family Drosophilidae; genus Drosophila; species Drosophila rhopaloa. Next base: position 74,255 of record NW_025335192.1, read on the forward strand.
CAGTTATGTATATGGCAGCTATAGAATATAGTCGGCCGATCCTTATGAAATTTGATATGTCGGATTGATTGGGCAAAAAATAAAACCCATAGAAAATTCCAACTTCCTAACTTAACAAACACTTAAGTTATGGCATTTCCGATCAATCAGTTATATGGCAGCTATAAGATATAGTCGACCGATCCTTATGAAATTTGGTAGGTCGGATTGATTGGCCAAATTTAAATCCCATAGAAAATCCCAACTTCCTAACTTAACAAACAGCAGAGTTATGGCATTTCCGATCAATCAGTTATATGGCAGCTATAGGATATAGTCGGCCGATCGGCCGGCCGTTCCGACTTATATACTGCGTGCAAAGGAAAGAAGGGTGTGTGCAAAGTTTCAATTCGATATCTTTAAAACTGAGAGACTAGTTCGCGTAGAAACAGACAGACGGACAGACAGACGGACAGACAGACGGACAGACAGACGGACAGACGGACATGGCTATATCAACTCAGGAGGTGATCCTGATCAAGAATATATATACTTTATAGGGTCGGAGATGTCTCCTTCACTGCGTTGCACACTTTTGACCAAAATTATAATACCCTCTGCAAGGGTATAACAAGAGAGAACGCTATAGTCGAGTGCCTCGACTATTAGATACCCGTTACTCAGCTAAACAACTTTATATAAATATGCCTTCTTGTGTTTTTTTTTTTTTTTTTAACATAATGTGAATTGTAGTGACCACAGGAAAAAAAGACAAAAATTTTTTAGTTCAAATTATCAATTTGAATTCGGCGATCTCTTTATGCCGGCAGCTTTACAGCACGAGCACTGCGCTGCTTTAGCGCAGGCAGCTTTTGTCCTGCACCAGCAGCTGTGTTTATGTTTATGTTTTTGGGTACAAAAAATTAAAAAAAAAATTTAAAAAAAAAAAATTTATATTAAAAAAACACATACATTCTTAAATAGTATTATGTATATTAAAGTCTAAATGTTTGCATAACACGAGTAAACACGGGTATAGCGAATAGCTTTCTTTGAAAGGAGTTATCTTTGCCGGGCAATTAAAACTATATACAATATAAAAAAAAAAAAAAAAAACACACAAAAAAAAAAAAAAAAAAAACAAAAATTCCCCCCCCCCCCCCCCCCCAACCAAACGCGCAAGGGCGAAACTGCTGATCGCGCATTCCCGGGGCAGTTGCCCGAGGCTCGGTCCCAACACGCCTGCAGCAAGTGATCGTCGCTAGCTGGATACGGAATGCTGACATCGCATTGCAGCGCAAATAAGGGCTTCATGGTGCGACCGGGACAGACCTTCAAGTTAGTTTAAAACTGAACTCCGCAGCTATAGCTGGCGATCAATATTATAATTAACAATCCATTGTATGAATTAAAATATCTTTGGCTTGAAAAGGCTTAAGTGAAATAAAGAAATACCTTGGTATCTAAATAAATAAACTCAATTAAATAACTGGCGCCCAACAGGAATAATTTTCAAAAATCCACCAAAATTAAATTAAAAAAAGTGAAAAAGTGGAATCAATTGAAAATCTAGAACCCAATAAAATTAAATCAAATTCCAAAAAGTGGAACGAATATTACAAAAGTGCAAGTGTTTATGTGAACGCAAATAAAACAGAACGCGCAACAAAGTTTGGCGAGAAAACAAAATATTTGCAAGTTTATAACCAAGAGAGGAACGAAAGGGAGCTGCAGGGAAACACCTCGCCCCCTCCGCGGGAATAATATTGAGCAAAAGGGAGCTGTAGGGAAACCCCTCGCCCCCCTCCGTGGGAGTAACCGAACAACAGGGAGCTGTAGGGAAACCCCTCGCCCCCTCCGGGGGTAAGGCTGAGCAACAGGGGCTGGAAACCTCGCCCCCTCCGCGGGAATAATTGAGCAAAAGGGAGCTGTAGGGAAACCCCTCGCCCCATCCGTGGGATCTACAGCAACAGCAGCAGAATCCAGCAACAATTATAAGAATATTTAAGAAAATGTAAGTAGGCTATTTGTCCGAATTATTATATTAAATAAAAACTCAAATATAAAACGGTTCGCTAAATCTGTGAGCACTGAAATAAAACGATTGAACTTAAATAACACTTACCGTGTCGTCTCGTATTTCAAAAAATACACCGGGAGAATTGGTTCAAATTTTTACCAAATATGAAATATTTTAAAACCAAAGTTTTTGTGTAAATTTTTTTTGGAAGAAGCCAAAATCGATAAATTCACCGAAAGAAATAATATAAAAAATACACAAGATAATATTTTAAAACTTAAAAACATTTATGAATAGTAAATAAAACTTTATATTTCTTAAACAACGTTTTTAATGATATTTGATATTATTTCTCCCCGCTAATTTAATCAATAATATAAAAAAACAACTCTTGATCAATTTTTATGATGACCATATATTTTTACCAATATTAACACATGTCTGATACAGACGAGGACATTTTAGAAGAGTATAGGAAGCTCTTAGAAACCAAAATAAAAAAGCATACAACGAAAGAAAATCAGGATTTTAACGAAGAGGGTAGCCACGCGTCGACCAGTGGGAACACAGGCAAGGTACTTATCCGGAAGAGTGCCTTCGATATAGAAAATCTTGAAACTAGTAGACAGCACAGACAAGCAGAAATGCAGCCAGAACAATTAGCAAATATGGAGGCCGCAATAAATCAGGCACTTCAAACACAGCAGGCGCAATTTGACGAAAAATTAGCCGCAATTATGGGGGAGCTAAATTTACTAAGAAAAACTCCGAAAATTCAAACATTCCAAGAGATTCAAATAGAACCTGAAAAACAATGTAATGAGCCCCTGGACATTATCAAGTCCGTCCCAGAATTCGACGGGAAACAAGAAAATTATGTTTCCTGGAGACAAGCTGCTATCGCAGCCTACAGGGTATTTGAGCCCTATGAAGGGAGCAGTCGCTTTTACCAAGCGGTCGCAATCCTCAGAAATAAAGTAAGGGGACCGGCAGCTGCCGTATTAGCTTCATTTAATACGGTGCTAAATTTTCATGCCATATTGGCACGTTTAGACTTTACGTATGCCGACAAAACTCCGACACACGTAATACAACAGGAATTAAGCCTGTCCAGACAGGGCGACCTGCCCCTACTCAAATATTATGACGAAGTAGAACGGAAGCTAACGCTTCTGACAAACAAAACAATAATGACGCACGACGCCGCCGCGGCGTCTGTTTTAAACACACAATTTAGGAGCGACGCTTTACACGCGTTTATATCAGGTTTAAAAAAATCATTAAAGGTAGCTGTTTTTCCAGCACAACCACCTGATTTACCGTCGGCATTAGCATTAGCTCAAGAAGCCGAATCGAGTAATGAAAGGAGTATTTTCGCGGCCACTTTCGCTCGGCATAACGACGAAAAGACTTATAGGTCAACTAACCAAAACAACCAGCGACAGGCTTGTTGGAAAAATTCACAATACCAAGAGCAAAATCAAAATAAAAAAAAACCCTCATTTCATAAGACCTCAAAGAGGAGGCAATAATCAAACTGGTTCGTCCCGGCAAAAAATACACACTAATGGGGGAAATAATCAGGGACAAACTAAAACAGAACCGATGGAGGTGGACGCCACCTCATCTCGATTCAGGCAACCCACGACATGGCAAAAGGGACAGTCAGCACGAACACAACAAAAAATCAACTTCATGCCAGAAGAAGAATCTGGTGGAGAAGATTATGAGTCCGTTGCTCAGGCGTCCGCCACGGAAATACAGGATGATCTAGATGCAGATGAGTCTTGTAATTTTTTAGGGTAAAGTCCCTGCTTCCATACGTCACACGTAGGCTAGCAGGAAGAGAAATAAAATTGTTAATTGACACGGGCACCTCGAAGAATTTCATCTCTCCACTCCCGGGGCTCAAAGGCATCGTGGCAGTGGATACCCCATTCGACGTAAAATCAATCCATGGCATTACTAAGATAAATAAAAAATGCCTGATTTCGGTATTCAAGGCTAAAACTCCTTTTTTTATCCTTAGCGCTCTTAAAGACTTTGACGGTATTATCGGGCTCGATTTACTTAAACAAGTAAATGCGAAACTCGATTTTACTGGAAATGTTCTACACACCAATAACGGAACTGAGAAAATTCAGTTTACAAGAGTTGAGAATGTAAATTTCATTAAAATCAATGATGGTGACGTGCCCCCCGCAGTAAAAACTGCTTTTGATAAAATAATAATAAAAAACCATAAAGCCTTCGCCGATCCAGACGAGGCGCTACCTTTCAACATTAACACGGTAGCTACGATAAAAACGGATGGGGAGCCGGTATATTCCAGATCATACCCGCACCCCATGGGTGTAACCGAGTTCGTCAACGCAGAGGTTAAACAACTTCTAGCGGACGGCGTAATAAGGCCATCCAAATCTCCTTATAACAACCCAACCTGGGTTGTAGATAAAAAAGGAATTGACCAAAACGGCTTTAAAAAAAAGCGATTGGTTATCGACTTTAGGAAGTTGAACCAAAAAACAGTGGACGATAGATACCCTATCCCTATGATTTCGACAATACTGTCAAATATGGGAGAGTCCAAATTTTTTACCACTCTTGACCTCAAGTCAGGTTTCCACCAGATAGAACTGGCAGAGAAAGACCGTGAAAAAAACGGCTTTTTCGATAAATAACGGCAAATACGAATTCTGTAGACTGCCTTTCGGACTCAAGAATGCTCCAAGTATTTTCCAGAGAGCCATAGATGATGTTTTAAGAGAAGGAATATCTAAGATATGCTACGTTTATGTCGATGATGTTATAATATTCTCCAAAACCAAAGAAGACCATATTAACGATATCAATTGGGTATTACAAAAACTTCTTGAGGCCGGCATGAGAGTATCCCAAGAAAAGTCAAAGTTCTTTAAAAAGAGCGTTGAATATCTGGGATTCATAGTGTCACAAGGGGGCTGCGGACATCACCTGAAAAAGTGAAGGCTATCAAAGAGTTCCCCCCCCCCAAAAACTTTGTTTGAACTTAGATCCTTTCTAGGACTAGCAAGTTACTACAGGTGCTTCATTAAAAACTTCGCGGCAACCGCCAGGCCCTTAACAAGTATCCTTAAAGGCGAAAACGGAAAGACGGAGCAAATATCAGTCAAGGAAAATTAATATCGATCTTAACAAAGAACAAAGTGAAACATTCCACAGACTAAGAGAAATCCTAGCGTCAGAAGATGTTTTACTTTCCTATCCAGACTTTAAGAGACCGTTCGATTTAACAACGGATGCGTCAGGCTTTGGTCTAGGGGCGGTACTATCGCAAGACGGACGCCCGATAACAATGATATCACGAACACTACGTGATAACGAAAAAAACTTTGCCACCAACGAGCGAGAACTCCTCGCCATAGTTTGGGCACTTAAAAATCTTCGTAATTATCTGTACGGAGTAAAAGACTTACGGATCTTTACCGATCATCAGCCTCTAACTTTTGCTGTCTCAGACAAAAACCCTAACGCGAAATTAAAACGATGGAAAGGGATTATTGATGACCACGGGGCAAAGCTGATTTATAAACCGGGGAAAGAAAATTTCGTAGCAGACGCATTATCTCGTCAAAATATAAATGCATTGGAAGATACAGTAGAATCTGACGCGGCTACCATGCACAGCGAACAATCCTTGACCTACACTATAGAAACAACGGACAAACCGGTAAACTGTTTTAGGAACCAAATAATAATTGAAGAGGGGAACAGTTCATCGGTAAGCACACTCATTTTGTTTAAAACCAAGGTGAGACATATAGTAAACATTTCGGACCATGACAATTTGCTAAATGTGTTACAGGATGTAGTTAATGCCAATGCAGTGAACGCAATACATTGCTCGCTCCCAATCCTGGCAAAAATCCAGCACCGACTAGTAGAATTGTTCCCAGGAACTGTATTTAGACACACGAAATATTTCGTTCAAGACATAACGGACAAAAGCGAGCAGAAGGAAATTATATTAACAGAACACAATAGAGCCCATCGAGCGGCTCAAGAAAATGTAAAACAAATTTTAAGGGACTACTTTTTCCCCAAAATGCTTAATTTAGCCACAGAAATAACCTTAAATTGCAAAACCTGTTCTATGGCAAAATACAAACGCCATCCATCCAAACAGGCTATAGCACAAACTCCAATACCAGGTTATGTGGGAGAAATCCTCCATATCGATATCTTTTCCACAGACGGAATCCTCTTTCTTACGTGTGTCGATAAATTTTCTAAATTCGCCACGGTGCAGGCCATCGCATCAAGAGCTATTGTCGACATTAAGGACCCTATATTACACATAGTAAACTTTTTTCCAAATATAAAAACAATTTATTGCGACAATGAAAGGTCATTAAATTCCGAAACAATAAAATCAATGTTATTAAACAACTTTAATATTACTATTTCGAACGCACCACCTCTCCACAGTACCTCAAACGGCCAAGTGGAGAGATTTCATAGCACCTTGGCAGAAATAGCCCGATGCCTAAAAATAGAACACAATCTGAACGACACCACCGAGATAATCCTTTTGGCTACCAACAAATACAATAAATCAATTCATTCGGTAACTAACGAAAAACCCATAGAAATTGTCCATTCCAAGCCCTCAGAATTTGAAAGGGAAATTAGCAAGAAAATCCAACAGGCACAAGAAAAAACGCTCGACCAAATGAACAAAGATAGGACCCATAGGAACTATCAAGTCGGCGAAAAAGTTTTTCTGAAAGCAAATAAACGATTAGGAAACAAGCTTTCGCCGCTATGCTCAGAGGGAATCATTGAGGCAGACCTGGGGACCACGGTTCTCATTAAGGGGAGGGTGGTCCACAAGGACAATCTTCGATAACGATCCTTACTACGTTTTTAGTTATTCTATTCTTTTCATATTATTTCTAGGTTAAGACAATATCTTTTTATCTTGGCACTAGTGGCTGTTAGGACAGACGCGACGGTGAAACTCAACGACTACACGAACGCAGACTATATCCCGATAGAAGACAACGACATCGTAATCTGGGAGACTTACGGATACTTACAACACGCAACGAACCTGACAACTTACGAGGACTACGTGGACCAGACAGAAGCAATGACGAAAACGTTCACTGACGATCACAGGACTTCGGTAATATTAACGGACCTCCGACACATTCGCAAGTTGGTAGCTACCTTAAAAATCCACAAGGAGCCGCTAGAAGTATTAACGTAATTGGAACAGCCCTCAAAGTTATTGCAGGTACGCCTGACTTTAGCGACTGGGAGCAGATAAAAATCAATCAAGAGATTTTAATGAGAGCAAACGAGGGACAAACAGATTTAAATATCAAATTTCAAGAACGCTTAAATGAACTCGCGAACGCGGTGAATGAAATTCAAAAATTCGATACAGAAAAAGAAACACACCTTTTGGAAATTATTTTGGCAAAAAATAGAATCGTTATCACAGATTTAGAAAACATTACAAATATTACAAAAACTTCTTGAGGCCGGCATGAGAGTATCCCAAGAAAAGTCAAAGTTCTTTAAAAAGAGCGTTGAATATCTGGGATTCATAGTGTCACAAGGGGGGCTGCGGACATCACCTGAAAAAGTGAAGGCTATCAAAGAGTTCCCCCCCCCAAAAACTTTGTTTGAACTTAGATCCTTTCTAGGACTAGCAAGTTACTACAGGTGCTTCATTAAAAACTTCGCGGCAATCGCCAGGCCCTTAACAAGTATCCTTAAAGGCGAAAACGGAAAGACGAGCAAATATCAGTCAAGGAAAATTAATATCTTATCGATCTTAACAAAGAACAAAGTGGAACATTCCACAGACTAAGAGAAATCCTAGCGTCAGAAGATGTTTTACTTTCCTATCCAGACTTTAAGAGACCGTTCGATTTAACAACGGATGCGTCAGGCTTTGGTCTAGGGGCGGTACTATCGCAAGACGGACGCCCGATAACAATGATATCACGAACACTACGTGATAACGAAAAAAACTTTGCCACCAACGAGCGAGAACTCCTCGTCATAGTTTGGGCACTTAAAAATCTTCGTAATTATCTGTACGGAGTAAAAGACTTACGGATCTTTACCGATCATCAGCCTCTAACTTTTGCTGTCTCAGACAAGAACCCTAACGCGAAATTAAAACGATGGAAAGGGATTATTGATGACCACGGGGCAAAGCTGATTTATAAACCGGGGAAAGAAAATTTCGTAGCAGACGCATTATCTCGTCAAAATATAAATGCATTGGAAGATACAGTAGAATCTGACGCGGCTACCATGCACAGCGAACAATCCTTGACCTACACTATAGAAACAACGGACAAACCGGTAAACTGTTTTAGGAACCAAATAATAATTGAAGAGGGGAACAGTTCATCGGTAAGCACACTCATTTTGTTTAAAACCAACGTGAGACATATAGTAAACATTTCGGATCATGACAATTTGCTAAATGTGTTACAGGATGTAGTTAATGCCAATGCAGTGAACGCAATACATTGCTCGCTCCCAATCCTGGCAAAAATCCAGCACTGACTAGTAGAATTGTTCCCAGGAACTGTATTTAGACACACGAAATATTTCGTTCAAGACATAACGGACAAAAGCGAGCAGAAGGAAATTATATTAACAGAACACAATAGAGCCCATCGAGCGGCTCAAGAAAATGTAAAACAAATTTTAAGGGACTACTTTTTCCCCAAAATGCAAAAAATAGAATCGTTATCACAGATTTAGAAAACATTCTTATGGGCTTAACCCTGGCAAAAATAAACATTGTTAGTCCGGCTATCCTGGATAGCACTGACATTGGCGAATTTAAGGACAAACAGCCTATCAACATTAGTCTTGTAGAAATATTAGAAGTATCTAGCATAAGTGTCTTCCAAAATTCAGAAATTCTTCACTTCCTAATTAAATTTCCAACTCCTAAGTTCGTATGTAAGAAGGTAAAGGTCTACCCGGTCCAGCACAACAACAAGATCCTAGACTTTGAAAACGGGAACTTAGTCGCCGAATGCCCAACACAGAACCTTAACATCGGCTACTGTAAAGCGACTGTAGGCGCCACCTTCTGCAAGGAACTACAAAACAACACTTGCGCACAGCAAATCGTTTCCGGAACCACTGCGCACTGTCTCACGCTCCCGGGTCACCTAGAACCGGTTACGATAGTGGATCATGGTACCCTCATCATCAACGACGTTAACGCAACCATTACCGATAATCAGGGCCGAGACCAGGGAATATCGGGAACTTACATGGTGACGTACTCCGACAGGGTAGCCGTCAATGGAACCTGGTTCATAAACCAACTGGGAAGCTCGAAGAAGAAACCTGCAGTATCAGCTATGACCGTAGTAAACATCACTGGTCATCATAACCGGCTAAGTCTTCCATTTCTTCATGAGCTTAGCCTGAGGAACCTCCACCACATTGGAACCCTTAATGAGCGGTACTCGATGAGATCCTTCCTCAACAATTCTCTCATCATACTAGTCGCCATCCTGTTATGCTGCACTATCTGGGTCGGCAAACATTATCTGAAGAACAAACGTCTTGCCAGATCAAGGGCTGCCGATGACATAGAACAGACGGGTCACCGGGACGGCGACCATTTAAAGGAAGGAGAAGTTAACACGCGCAAAAAGAATTTGGAAAAATTGCCAAATTGCAGACCGGATCCGACGGCCAACACGCGCAAGGGCGAAACTGCTGATCGCGCATTCCCAGGGCAGTTGCCCGAGGCTCGGTCCCAACACGCCTGCAGCGAGTGATTGTCGCTAGCTGGATACGGAATGCTGACATCGCACTTAGGCGACTGCGCTGCAGCGCAAATAAGGGCTTCATGGTGCGACCGGGACAGACCTTTAAGTTAGTTTAAAACTGAACTCCGCAGCTATAGCTGGCGATCAACATTATAATTAACAATCCATTGTATGAATTAAAATATCTTTGGCTTGAAAAGGCTTAAGTGAAATAAAGAAATACCTTGGTATCTAAATAAATAACCACAATTAAATAACTTACATATGTATATGCTTACACACATACACACATACGCCATTGTTTGACTCAGACCTCCAATTTGGCTAACTAGATTTAATTGGCATAGTTCTTGGGATATAGTTCGGTATTGACAAATGAAAACCATTGCAATTTCCTTTAATAGAAATTATCGAGAATTAACGTTGACTCTGTTGAGCACCTTGGCCAGCTGTTCCAAAGTCATCCGTTAGATGGCGCCATGAAAGGCGGAAATGTAGGCGCTAGCCAGGCTTAAGCGTTTAATGGGTTTTTGGGCGTTAGAGTGGGCGTGGCAAACTTTTATTAGGCCAATCGATATTTATTGACGAAACAAATACATATTAATTAAAATTTTCATAATATCATCAAAACTGTGGCCACAGCTTGTGGCTTGTGGGCGTCAGAGGGGGCGTGGCACAAACTTGCGCTGCGTAGGAACTCCTAAAATCTACATGCAAAATGCCAATCTTCTAGCTTTTATAGCTTCCGAGATCTCAGCGTTCATACGGACAGACAGACGGACAGACGGACATGGCTAGATCGACTCGGCTAGTGATCCTGATCAAGAATATATATACTTTATAGGGTCGGAAACGCTTCCTTCTACCTGTTACATACTTTTGCACGAATACAATATACCCTTTTACTCTACGAGTAACGGGTATAAAAAAACCCCAGGCGGGTATCAAATAACTCCCAAAATGTTAATCGAACTTCCAAACTATGCTGTTGAGGTTATTTGTAAACTCTTTAACGGGATTACACGACTTGGCTATTTTCCAAAAAAATGGAAAAAATCATAGTGATCTCAAAGCCAGGAAAAGATCACACAATACCAGCTTCGTACAGACCGATAAGTTTACTCTCGTGTCTGTCAAAACTGCTCGAAAAATGCCTTTTGACGCGCATAATCCCATATCTGAAAGAGCACAACGTTATTCCAGCACACCAATTTGGCTTTCGAGAAAGCCATGGAACAATAGAGCAAGTCAACAGACTAACAACAGAAATACGGACTGCATTCGAGCTTCGGGAATACTGCAGTGCGGTATTCCTTGACGTTGCACAGGCTTTCGACTGAGTCTGGCTTGATGGCCTTATGCATAAAATCAGAACGATCCTGCCGGGAAACACTCACAGGATACTTGAATCGTACCTTTACAACAGAGCCTTCGCCGTGAGATGCAACACTACAACATCCGACGACTACGCTATAGAGGCTGGAGTTCCCCAAGGTAGCGCCCTTGGCCCAACTCTATTTCTGCTCTACACCGCAGATATCCCCACGAACGACCGGCTAACTACTTCTACATTCGCAGACGATACCGCGATCATAAGTCGGTCCAAATGCCCAATTCAGGCAACAGCACTACTAGCTAATCATCTCGTTGTAGTGGAGAGGTGGTTATCAGACTGGCGTATAAAAATAAATGCGCAAAAGTGTAAACATATAACGTTTACTCTTAACAGACAAACGTGTCCCCCGCTAACCCTGAATAACACGCCACTTCCACAAGCTGACGATGTAACGTACCTTGGCATCCACCTAGACAGGAGACTTACATGGCGGAGACATACGAAGCTAAGAAAATTCACCTAAAACTAAAGTCAAACAGTCTCCATTGGCTTATAAACGCGCGCTCCCTCCTCTGCCAGGACTTCAAGGTCCTGCTCTACAATTCAACGCATAAGCCAGTCTGGACCTACGGCTCCCAATTGTGGGGAAACGCGAGCAGCAGTAACATCGACATTATTCAGCGAGCACAATCAAAAATCCTGAGAACTATCACTGGGGCACCTTGGTATGTTCGGAACGACAACATCCACAGAGATCTTGGCATTCTTCCCGTAAAAGATGAAATATCAAAACAAAAAGCGTCCTACCACACCAATATAACTTCTCATCCAAACCAGCTCGCCAGGAGCCTAGCCAGGGTTTCCAACCGTACCCGATAGCAACGCAATGACCTTCCAGCTCAGCAATAGTTATTAGAGCCCCTAAATCTCGCGCCAGTCACCTTGACTGTCAGATAGTTTTTATACCCTTGCAGAGGGTATTATAATTTCAGTCAAAAGTTTGCAACGCAGTGAAGGAGACATTTCCGACCCTATAAATATTTTCTGAGAGATTAGATTGTTGACAATGTTTATGCAAAAAATTTTGAAAAAATATTTAATAGTTTTTAAGGTGTGGCTGTTTCCCTTAAACGCCTTTTTTTAAAGAGACTTGCGGTGATAATTCCCCAGAACTGGGGGGGTCAACTGATACCGAAACAAGAAAGGAAAGCTAACTTCGGGCGGAGCCGAAGTTGAAATACCCTTGCAGAATATTCTGCAAATTATATTCTCCAAAATCATTCATAATGCATTCTTAATACTCATAAAAAATCCCAATTTCCTAACTTTAAAAACACTAAAGTTATGGCATTTCCAATCGTTCAGTTATATGGCAGATATAGAATATAGTCGGCCGATCCTTATGAAATTTGATATGTCGGATTGATTAGGCAAAAATAAAACCCATAGAAAATCCCAACTTCCTAACTTAACAAACACCAAAGTTATGGCATTTCCGATCAATCAGTTATATGGCAGCTATAAGATATAGTCGGCCGATCCTTATGAAATTTGGTACGTCTGATTGATTGGCCAAATATAAAACCCATAGAAAATCCCAACTTCCTAACTTTACAAACACCAAAGTTATGGCATTTCCGATCAATCAGTTATATGGCAGCTATAAGATATAGTCGGCCGATCCTTATGAAATTTGGTACGTCGGATTGATTGGCCAAATATAAAACCCATAGAAAATCCCAACTTCCTAACTTTACAAACACCAAAGTTATGGCATTTCCGATCAATCAGTTATATGGCAGCTATAAGATATAGTCGGCCGATCCTTATGAAATTTGGTACGTCGGATTGATTGGCCAAATATAAAACCCATAGAAAATCCCAACTTCCTAACTTTACAAACACCAAAGTTATGGCATTTCCGATCAATCAGTTATATGGCAGCTATAAGATATAGTCGGCCGATCCTTATGAAATTTGGTACGTCGGATTGATTGGCCAAATATAAAACCCATAGAAAGTCCCAACTTCCTAACCTAACAAACAGCAGAGTTATGGCATTTCCGATCAATCAGTTATATGGCAGCTATAGGATATAGTCGGCCGATCCCGGCCGTTCCGACTTATATACTGCGTGCAAAGGAAAGAAGGGTGTGTGCAAAGTTTCAATTCGATATCTTTAAAACTGAGAGACTAGTTCGCGTAGAAACAGACAGACGGACAGACAGACGGACAGACGGACAGACGGACAGACGGACAGACGGACAGACGGACAGACGGACAGACGGACATGGCTATATCAACTCAGGAGGTGATCCTGATCAAGAATATATATACTTTATAGGGTCGGACATGTCTCCTTCACTGCGTTGCACACTTTTGACCAAAATTATAATACCCTCTGCAAGGGTATAAAAATAAAAATATTTCATATATATATATAAATAAGTTTAAAGTAGTATCCTGTACTTGAACGAACGTTTAAAAAAAAGTTTTTTTTGTGCATACGGGAAAGTTTTATGCAAAAAATTACGTTTTTGGACGCTTAAATTCTTAAAAAAGAAAAAAAGTTCAAATTATCAATTTGAATTCGGCGATCTCTTAGTGCCGGCAGCTTTACCTGCACCAGCAGCTGTGTTTATGTTTATGTTTTTGAGTGCAATAAATTGACTAGAAATATTAAACATACATACTTATATTGGCTAAACACATACATTCTTAAATAGTATTATGTATATTAAAGTCTAAATGTTTGCACAACACGTGTAACGGGTATAGCAAATAGCTTTCTTTGAAAGGAGTTATCTTTGCCGGGCAATTGCAACTGTGTACAATGTAAATACATACATATGTATATGCTTACATACATACACACATACGCCATTGTTTGACTCAGACCTCCAATTTGGCTAACTAGATTTGATTGGCATAGTTCTTGGGATATAGTTCGGTATTGACAAATGAAAACCATTGCAATTTCCTTTAATAGAAATTATCGAGAATTAACGTTGACTCTGTTGAGCACCTTGGCCAGCTGTTCCAAAGTCATCCGTTAGATGGCGCCATGAAAGGCGGAAATGTAGGCGCTAGCCAGGCTTAAGCGTTTAATGGGTTTTTGGGCGTTAGAGTGGGCGTGGCAAACTTTTATTAGGCCAATCGATATTTATTGACGAAACAAATACATATCAATTAAAATTTTCATAATATCATCAAAACTGTGGCCACAGCTTGTGGCTTGTGGGCGTCAGAGGGAGCGTGGAACCATTTTAAAACAAACTTGCGCTGCGTAGGAACTCCTAAAATCTACATGCAAAATGCCAATCTTCTAGCTTTTATAGTTTCCGAGATCTCAGCGTTCATACGGACAGACAGACGGACAGACAGACGGACAGACGGACAGACGGACAGACAGACGGACAGACAGACGGACAGACAGACGGACAGACAGACGGACAGACGGACATGGCTAGATCGACTCGGCTAGTGATCCTGAACAAGAATATATATACTTTATAGGGTCGGAAACGCTTCCTTCTACCTGTTACATACTTTTGCACGAATACAATATACCCTTTTACTCTACGAGTAACGGGTATAAAAATTTGAATGCAGATTTTTAGAGAATCGAATCTGAAGTCCTTAGAGGTATGCCACTTTAGAATCGGCTTAAGCTTGGTAAAGTTATGGACTCTCGAAGTTCAATTTTGGGTGAAAGTTAAACAAGTCAAATTAGAAATAACTGACATGAAAATCGGTGAAAAATTTCATCAACGTTAAATTGAAAAATTTGAATGCAGATTTTTAGAGAATCGAATCTGAAGTCTTTAGAGGTATGCCACTTTAGAATCGGCTTAAGTTTGGTAAATTTATGGACTCTCGAAGTTCAATTTTGAGTCACTATGTTACAAGTCATCGGAAAATTAGAAATAACTGACATGAAAATGGGTAAAAAATTTGATCAACGATAAATTAAAAAATTTGAATGCAGATTTTTAGAGAATCGAATCAGAAGTCTTTAGAGGTATGCCACTTTGGAATCGGCTTAAGTTTGGTAAAGTTATGGACTCTCGAAGTCCAATTTTGGGTCACTCTTTTACAAGTCATCGGAAAACTAGAAATAACTGACATGAAAATGGGTCAAAAATTTGATCAACGTTAAATCGAAAAATTTGAATGCAGATTTTTAGAGAATCGAATCTGAAGTCCTTAGAGGTATGCCACTTTAGAATCGGCTTAAGCTTGGTAAAGTTATGGACTTTCGAAGTTCAATTTTGGGTCAAAGTTAAACAAGTCAAATTAGAAATCACTGACATGAAAATGGGTCAAAAATTTGATGAACGTTAAATTTAAAAATTTGAATGCAGATTTTTAGAGAATCGAATCTGAAGTCTGAGGTATGCCACTTTGGAATCGGCTTAAGTTTGGTAAATTTATGGACTCTCGAAGTTCAATTTTGGGTCAAAGTTAAACAAGTCTAATTAGAAATAACTGACATGAAAATGGGTAAAAAATTTGATCAACGATAAATTAAAAAATTTGAATGCAGATTTTTAGAGAATCGAATCAGAAGTCTTTAGAGGTATGCCACTTTGGAATCGGCTTAAGTTTGGTAAAGTTATGGACTCTCGAAGTCCAATTTTGGGTCACTCTTTTACAAGTCATCGGAAAATTAGAAATAACTGACATGAAAATGGGTGAAAAATTTGATCAACGTTAAATTGAAAAATTTAAATGCATATTTTTAGAGAATCGAATCAGAAGTCTTTAGAGGTATGCCACTTTAGAATCGGCTTAAGCTTGGTAAAGTTATGGACTCTCGAAGTTCAATTTTGGGTGAAAGTTAAGCAAGTCAAATTAGAAATAAGTGACATGAAAATCGGTGAAAAATTTCATCAACGTTAAATTGAAAAATTTGAATGCAGATTTTTAGAGAATCGAATCAGAAGTCTTTAGAGGTATGCCACTTTGGAATCGGCTTAAGTTTGGTAAATTTATGGACTCTCGAAGTTCAATTTTGGGTCAAAGTTAAACAAGTCTAATTAGAAATAACTGACATGAAAATGGGTGAAAAATTTGATCAACGACAAATTAAAAAATTTGAATGCAGATTTTTAGAGAATCGAATCAGAAGTCTTTAGAGGTATGCCACTTTGGAATCGGCTTAAGTTTGGTAAAGTTATGGACTCTCGAAGTCCAATTTTGAGTCACTCTGTTACAAGTCATCGGAAAACTAGAAATCACTGACATGGGTCAAAAATTTGATCAACGTTAAATTGAAAAATTTGAATGCAAATTTTTAGAGAATAGAATCAGAAGTCTTAAGAGGTATGCCACTTTGGAATTGGGTTGAGTTTGGTGAAGTGATGGACTCTCTAAGTCCAATTTTGAGTCACTCTTTTAAAAGTTTTTAGAGAATCGAATCTGAAGTCCTTAGAGGTATGGACTCTGGAAGTCCAATTTTTGGTTACTCTTTTACAAGTCATCGGAAAACTAGAAATAACTGACATGGTCAAAAATTTGATCAACGTTAAATCGAAAAATTTGAATGCAGATTTTTAGAGAATCGAATCTGAAGTCTTTAGAGGTATGCCACTTTAGAATCGGCTTAAGCTTGGTAAAGTTATGGACTTTCGAAGTTCAATTTTGGGTCAAAGTTAAACCAGTCAAATTAGAAATAACTGACATGAAAATGGGTGAAAAATTTGATCAACGTTAAATTGAAAAATTTGAATGCAGATTTTTAGAGAATCGAATCAGAAGTCTTTAGAGGTATGCCACTTTAGAATCGGCTTAAGCTTGGTAAAGTTATGGACTTTAGAAATAACTGACATGAAAATGGGTGAAAAATTTGATCAACGATAAATTAAAAAGTTTGAATGCAGATTTTTAGAGAATCGAATCAGAAGTCTTTAGAGGTATGCCACTTTGGAATCGGCTTAAGTTTGGTAAAGTTATGGACTCTCGAAGTCCAATTTTGGGTCACTCTTTTACAAGTAATCGGAAAATTAGAAATAACAGACATGAAAATGGGTGAAAAATTTGATCAACGTTAAATTGAAAAATTTGAATGCAGATTTTTAGAGAATCGAATTAGAAGTCTTTAGAGGTATGCCACTTTAGAATCGCCTTAAGCTTGGTAAAGTTATGGACTCTGGAAGTCCAATTTTGGGTCACTCTTTTAGAAGTCATCGGAAAATTAGAAATAACTGACATGAAAATGGGTCAACAATTAGATCAACGTTAAATTGAAAAATTTAAATGCATATTTTTAGAGAATCGAATCAGAAGTCTTTAGAGGTATGCCACTTTAGAATCGGCTTTAGCTTGGTAAAGTTATGGACTCTCGAAGTTCAATTTTGGGTCATAAGTTAATCAAGTCATGGAAAATTAGAAATAACTGACATGAAAATGGGTGAAAAATTTGATCAACGTTAAATTGAAAAATTTGAATGCAGATTTTTAGAGAATCGAATCTGAAGTCTTTAGAGGTATGCCACTTTAGAATCGGCTTAAGTTTGGTAAATTTATGGACTCTCGAAGTTCAATTTTGGGTCAAAGTTAAACAAGTCTAATTAGAAATAACTGACATGAAAATGGGTAAAAAATTTGATCAACGATAAATTGAAAAATTTGAATGCAGATTTTTAGAGAATCGAATCAGAAGTCTTTAGAGGTATGCCACTTTGGAATCGGCTTAAGTTTGGTAAAGTTATGGACTCTCGAAGTCCAATTTTGGGTCACTCTTTTACAAGTCATCGGAAAATTAGAAATAACTGACATGAAAATGGGTGAAAAATTTGATCAACGTTAAATTGAAAAATTTGAATGCAGATTTTTAGAGAATCGAATCAGAAGTCTTTAGAGGTATGCCACTTTGGAATCGGCTTAAGTTTGGTAAAGTTATGGACTCTCTAAGTCCAATTTTGAGTCACTCTGTTACAAGTCATCGGAAAACTAGAATGAAATCACTGAACATGGGTGAAAAATTTGATCAACGTTAAATTGAAAAATTTGAATGCAAATTTTTAGAGAATAGAATCAGAAGTCTTAAGAGGTATGCCACTTTGGAATTGGGTTGAGTTTGGTGAAGTGATGGACTCTCGAAGTCCAATTTTGGGTCACTCTTTTACAAGTCATCGGAAAACTAGAAATAACTGACATGAAAATGGGTCAAAAATTTGATCAACGTTAAATCGAAAAATTTGAATGCAGATTTTTAGAGAATCGAATCTGAAGTCTTTAGAGGTATGCCACTTTGGAATCGGCTTAAGTTTGGTAAAGTTATGGACTTTCGAAGTTCAATTTTGGGTCAAAGTTAAACAAGTCATCGGAAAATTAGAAATAACTGACATGAAAATGGGTCAAAAATTTGATCAACGTTAAATTGAAAAATTTGAATGCAGATTTTTAGAGAATCGAATCTGAAGTCTTTAGAGGTATGCCACTTTGGAATCGGCTTAAGTTTGGTAAATTTATGGACTCTCGAAGTTCAATTTTGGGTCAAAGTTAAACAAGTCAAATTAGAAATAACTGACATGAAAATGGGTGAAAAATTTGATCAACGTTAAATTAAAAAATTTGAATGCAGATTTTTAGAGAATCGAATCAGAAGTCTTTAGAGGTATGCCACTTTGGAATCGGCTTAAGTTTGGTAAAGTTATGGACTCTCGAAGTCCAATTTTGGGTCACTCTTTTACAAGTCATCGGAAAATTAGAAATAACTGACATGAAAATGGGTGAAAAATTTGATCAACGTTAAATTGAAAAATTTGAATGCAGATTTTTAGAGAATCGAATCAGAAGTCTTTAGAGGTATGCCACTTTAGAATCGGCTTAAGTTTGGTAAAGTTATGGACTCTCGAAGTTCAATTTTGGGTCAAAGTTAAACAAGTCAAATTAGAAATAACTGACATGAAAATGGGTGAAAAATTTGATCAACGTTAAATTGAAAAATTTGAATGCAGATTTTTAGAGAATCGAATCAGAAGTCTTTAGAGGTATGCCACTTTGGAATCGGCTTAAGTTTGGTAAAGTTATGGACTCTCGAAGTTCAATTTTGGGTCAAAGTTAAACAAGTCAAATTAGAAATAACTGACATGAAAATGGGTGAAAAATTTGATCAACGTTAAATTGAAAAATTTGAATGCAGATTTTTAGAGAATCGAATCAGAAGTCTTTAGAGGTATGCCACTTTGGAATCGGCTTAAGTTTGGTAAAGTTATGGACTCTCGAAGTCCAATTTTGAGTCACTCTGTTACAAGTCATCGGAAAACTAGAAATCACTGACATGGGTCAAAAATTTGATCAACGTTAAATTGAAAAATTTGAATGCAAATTTTTAGAGAATAGAATCAGAAGTCTTAAGAGGTATGCCACTTTGGAATTGGGTTGAGTTTGGTGAAGTGATGGACTCTCTAAGTCCAATTTTGAGTCACTCTTTTAGAAGTTTTTAGAGAATCGAATCTGAAGTCTTTAGAGGTATGCCACTTTGGAATCGGCTTAAGTTTGGTAAAGTTATGGACTCTGGAAGTCCAATTTTTGGTTACTCTTTTACAAGTCATCGGAAAATTAGAAATAACTGACATGAAAATGGGTCAAAAATTTGATCAACGTTAAATTGAAAAATTTGAATGCAGATTTTTAGAGAATCGAATCTGAAGTCTTTAGAGGTATGCCACTTTAGAATCGGCTTAAGTTTGGTAAAGTTATGGACTTTCGAAGTTCAATTTTGGGTCAAAGTTAAACAAGTCAAATTAGAAATAACTGACATGAAAATGGGTGAAAAATTTGATCAACGTTAAATTTAAAAATTTGAATGCAGATTTTTAGAGAATCGAATCAGAAGTCTTTAGAGGTATGCCACTTTGGAATCGGCTTAAGTTTGGTAAAGTTATGGACTCTCGAAGTCCAATTTTGGGTCACTCTTTTACAAGTCATCGGAAAATTAGAAATAACTGACATGAAAATGGGTCAAAAATTTGATCAACGTTAAATTGAAAAATTTGAATGCAGATTTTTAGAGAATCGAATCAGAAGTCTTTAGAGGTATGCCACTTTGGAATCGGCTTAAGTTTGGTAAAGTTATGGACTCTCGAAGTCCAATTTTGGGTCACTCTTTTACAAGTCATCGGAAAATTAGAAATAACTGACATGAAAATGGGTGAAAAATTTGATCAACGTTAAATTGAAAAATTTGAATGCAGATTTTTAGAGAATCGAATCAGAAGTCTTTAGAGGTATGCCACTTTGGAATCGGCTTAAGTTTGGTAAAGTTATGGACTCTGGAAGTCCAATTTTGGGTCACTTTTTTACAAGTCATCGGAAAATAGAAATAACTGACATGAAAATGGGTCAAAAATTTGATCAACGTTAAATTGAAAAATTTGAATGCAGATTTTTAGAGAATCGAATCAGAAGTCTTTAGAGGTATGCCACTTTGGAATCGGCTTAAGTTTGGTAAAGTTATGGACTCTCGAAGTTCAATTTTGGGTCAAAGTTAAACAAGTCATCGGAAATTAGAAATAACTGACATGAAAATGGGTGAAAAATTTGATCAACGTTAAATTGAAAAATTTGAATGCAGATTTTTAGAGAATCGAATCAGAAGTCTTTAGAGGTATGCCACTTTGGAATCGGCTTAAGTTTGGTAAAGTTATGGACTCTCGAAGTTCAATTTTGGGTCAAAGTTAAACAAGTCTCAAAATTAGAAATAACTGACATGAAAATGGGTGAAAAATTTGATCAACGTTAAATTAAAAAATTTGAATGCAGATTTTTAGAGAATCGAATCAGAAGTCTTTAGAGGTATGCCACTTTGGAATCGGCTTAAGTTTGGTAAAGTTATGGACTCTCGAAGTCCAATTTTGGGTCACTCTTTTACAAGTCATCGGAAAATTAGAAATAACTGACATGAAAATGGGTGAAAAATTTGATCAACGTTAAATTGAAAAATTTGAATGCAGATTTTTAGAGAATCGAATCAGAAGTCTTTAGAGGTATGCCACTTTGGAATCGGCTTAAGTTTGGTAAAGTTATGGACTCTCTAAGTCCAATTTTGAGTCACTCTGTTACAAGTCATCGGAAAACTAGAAATAACTCACATGAAAATGGGTCAAAAATTTGATCAACGTTAAATTGAAAAATTTGAATGCAGATTTTTAGAGAATCGAATCAGAAGTCTTTAGAGGTATGCCACTTTGGAATCGGCTTAAGTTTGGTAAAGTTATGGACTCTCGAAGTCCAATTTTGGGTCACTCTTTTACAAGTCATCGGAAAACTAGAAATAACTGACATGAAAATGGGTCAAAAATTTGATCAACGTTAAATTGAAAAATTTGAATGCAGATTTTTAGAGAATCGAATCAGAAGTCTTTAGAGGTATGCCACTTTGGAATCGGCTTAAGTTTGGTAAAGTTATGGACTCTCGAAGTCCAATTTTGGGTCAAAGTTAAACAAGTCAAATTAGAAATAACTGACATGAAAATGGGTCAAAAATTTGATCAACGTTAAATTGAAAAATTTGAATGCAGATTTTTAGAGAATCGAATCTGAAGTCTTTAGAGGTATGCCACTTTGGAATCGGCTTAAGTTTGGTAAATTTATGGACTCTCGAAGTTCAATTTTGGGTCAAAGTTAAACAAGTCTAATTAGAAATAACTGACATGAAAATGGGTGAAAAATTTGATCAACGATAAATTAAAAAATTTGAATGCAGATTTTTAGAGAATCGAATCAGAAGTCTTTAGAGGTATGCCACTTTGGAATCGGCTTAAGTTTGGTAAAGTTATGGACTCTCGAAGTACAATTTTGGGTCACTTTTTTACAAGTCATCGGAAAATTAGAAATAACTGACATGAAAATGGGTGAAAAATTTGATCAACGTTAAATTGAAAAATTTGAATGCAGATTTTTAGAGAATCGAATCAGAAGTCTTTAGAGGTATGCCACTTTGGAATCGGCTTAAGTTTGGTAAAGTTATGGACTCTCGAAGTTCAATTTTGGGTCAAAGTTAAACAAGTCATCGGAAAATTAGAAATAACTGACATTGAAAAATTTGAATGCAGATTTTTAGAGAATCGAATCAGAAGTCTTTAGAGGTATGCCACTTTGGAATCGGCTTAAGTTTGGTAAAGTTATGGACTCTCGAAGTTCAATTTTGGGTCAAAGTTAAACAAGTCATCGGAAAATTAGAAATAACTGACATTGAAAAATTTGAATGCAGATTTTTAGAGAATCGAATCAGAAGTCTTTAGAGGTATGCCACTTTGGAATCGGCTTAAGTTTGGTAAAGTTATGGACTCTCGAAGTCCAATTTTGAGTCACTCTGTTACAAGTCATCGGAAAACTAGAAATCACTGACATGGGTCAAAAATTTGATCAACGTTAAATTGAAAAATTTGAATGCAAATTTTTAGAGAATAGAATCAGAAGTCTTAAGAGGTATGCCACTTTGGAATTGGGTTGAGTTTGGTGAAGTGATGGACTCTCTAAGTCCAATTTTGAGTCACTCTTTTAGAAGTTTTTAGAGAATCGAATCTGAAGTCCTTAGAGGTATGCCACTTTAGAATCGGCTTAAGCTTGGTAAAGTTATGGACTTTCGAAGTTCAATTTTGGGTCAAGGTTAAACCAGTCAAATTAGAAATAACTGACATGAAAATGGGTGAAAAATTTGATCAACGTTAAATTGAAAAATTTGAATGCAGATTTTTAGAGAATCGAATCAGAAGTCTTTAGAGGTATGCCACTTTGGAATCGGCTTAAGTTTGGTAAAGTTATGGACTCTCGAAGTTCAATTTTTTGGGTCACAAGTTAAACAAGTCGGAGGAAATTAGAAATAACTGACATGAAAATGGGTCAAAAATTTGATCAACGTTAAATTGAAAAATTTGAATGCAGATTTTTAGAGAATCGAATCAGAAGTCTTTAGAGGTATGCCACTTTGGAATCGGCTTAAGTTTGGTAAAGTTATGGACTCTCGAAGTCCAATTTTGGGTCACTATGTTAAACAAGTCATCGGAAAATTAGAAATAACTGACATGAAAATGGGTAAAAAATTTGATCAACGTTAAATTGAAAAATTTGAATGCAGATTTTTAGAGAATCGAATCAGAAGTCTTTAGAGGTATGCCACTTTGGAATCGGCTTAAGTTTGGTAAAGTTATGGACTCTCGAAGTCCAATTTTGGGTCACTCTTTTACAAGTCATCGGAAAATTAGAAATAACTGACATGAAAATGGGTCAAAAATTTGATCAACGTTAAATTGAAAAATTTGAATGCAGATTTTTAGAGAATCGAATCAGAAGTCTTTAGAGGTATGCCACTTTGGAATCGGCTTAAGTTTGGTAAAGTTATGGACTCTCGAAGTCCAATTTTGGGTCACTCTTTTTACAAGTCATCGGAAAATTAGAAATAACTGACATGAAAATGGGTCAAAAATTTGATCAACGTTAAATTGAAAAATTTGAATGCAGATTTTTAGAGAATCGAATCAGAAGTCTTTAGAGGTATGCCACTTTGGAATCGGCTTAAGTTTGGTAAAGTTATGGACTCTCGAAGTCCAATTTTGGGTCACTAAGTTTTACAAGTCATCGGAAAATTAGAAATAACTGACATGAAAATGGGTGAAAAATTTGATCAACGTTAAATTGAAAAATTTGAATGCAGATTTTTAGAGAATCGAATCAGAAGTCTTTAGAGGTATGCCACTTTGGAATCGGCTTAAGTTTGGTAAAGTTATGGACTCTCGAAGTTCAATTTTGGGTCAAAGTTAAACAAGTCAAATTAGAAATAACTGACATGAAAATGGGTGAAAAATTTGATCAACGTTAAATTAAAAAATTTGAATGCAGATTTTTAGAGAATCGAATCAGAAGTCTTTAGAGGTATGCCACTTTGGAATCGGCTTAAGTTTGGTAAAGTTATGGACTCTCGAAGTCCAATTTTGGGTCACTCTTTTACAAGTCATCGGAAAATTAGAAATAACTGACATGAAAATGGGTGAAAAATTTGATCAACGTTAAATTGAAAAATTTGAATGCAGATTTTTAGAGAATCGAATCAGAAGTCTTTAGAGGTATGCCACTTTGGAATCGGCTTAAGTTTGGTAAAGTTATGGACTCTCTAAGTCCAATTTTGAGTCACTCTGTTACAAGTCATCGGAAAACTAGAAATCACTGACATGGGTCAAAAATTTGATCAACGTTAAATTGAAAAATTTGAATGCAAATTTTTAGAGAATAGAATCAGAAGTCTTAAGAGGTATGCCACTTTGGAATTGGGTTGAGTTTGGTGAAGTGATGGACTCTCTAAGTCCAATTTTGAGTCACTCTTTTAGAAGTTTTTAGAAAATCGAATCAGAAGTCTTTAGAGGTATGCAACTTTGGAATCGGCTTAAGTTTGGTAAAGTTATGGACTCTCGAAGTACAATTTTGGGTCACTTTTTTACAAGTCATCGGAAAATTAGAAATAACTGACATGAAAATGGGTGAAAAATTTGATCAACGTTAAATTGAAAAATTTGAATGCAGATTTTTAGAGAATCGAATCAGAAGTCTTTAGAGGTATGCCACTTTGGAATCGGCTTAAGTTTGGTAAAGTTATGGACTCTCTAAGTCCAATTTTGAGTCACTCTGTTACAAGTCATCGGAAAACTAGAAATAACTGACATGAAAATGGGTCAAAAATTTGATCAACGTTAAATTGAAAAATTTGAATGCAGATTTTTAGAGAATCGAATCAGAAGTCTTTAGAGGTATGCCACTTTGGAATCGGCTTAAGTTTGGTAAAGTTATGGACTCTCTAAGTCCAATTTTGAGTCACTTTTTTTTAACAAGTCATCGGAAAACTTTTCAAATTAGAAATAACTGACATGAAAATGGGTCAAAAATTTGATCAACGTTAAATTGAAAAATTTGAATGCAGATTTTTAGAGAATCGAATCAGAAGTCTTTAGAGGTATGCCACTTTGGAATCGGCTTAAGTTTGGTAAAGTTATGGACTCTCGAAGTTCAATTTTGGGTCACTAAGTTACAAGTCAAGTCGAAATTAGAAATAACTGACATGAAAATGGGTGAAAAATTTGATCAACGTTAAATTGAAAAATTTGAATGCAGATTTTTAGAGAATCGAATCAGAAGTCTTTAGAGGTATGCCACTTTGGAATCGGCTTAAGTTTGGTAAAGTTATGGACTCTCGAAGTTCAATTTTGGGTCAAAGTTAAACAAGTCATCGGAAAATTAGAAATAACTGACATGAAAATGGGTGAAAAATTTGATCAACGTTAAATTGAAAAATTTGAATGCAGATTTTTAGAGAATCGAATCAGAAGTCTTTAGAGGTATGCCACTTTGGAATCGGCTTAAGTTTGGTAAAGTTATGGACTCTCGAAGTCCAATTTTGGGTCACTCTTTTACAAGTCATTCGAAAATTAGAAATAACTGACATGAAAATGGGTCAAAAATTTGATCAACGTTAAATTGAAAAATTTGAATGCAGATTTTTAGAGAATCGAATCAGAAGTCTTTAGAGGTATGCCACTTTGGAATCGGCTTAAGTTTGGTAAAGTTATGGACTCTCGAAGTCCAATTTTGGGTCACTTTTTTACAAGTCATCGGAAAATTAGAAATAACTGACATGAAAATGGGTGAAAAATTTGATCAACGTTAAATTGAAAAATTTGAATGCAGATTTTTAGAGAATCGAATCAGAAGTCTTTAGAGGTATGCCACTTTGGAATCGGCTTAAGTTTGGTAAAGTTATGGACTCTCTAAGTCCAATTTTGAGTCACTCTGTTACAAGTCATCGGAAAACTAGAAATCACTGACATGGGTCAAAAATTTGATCAACGTTAAATTGAAAAATTTGAATGCAAATTTTTAGAGAATAGAATCAGAAGTCTTAAGAGGTATGCCACTTTGGAATTGGGTTGAGTTTGGTGAAGTGATGGACTCTCTAAGTCCAATTTTGAGTCTTTTCACTTTTTAGAAGTTTTTAGAGAATCGAATCTGAAGTCCTTAGAGGTATGCCACTTTAGAATCGGCTTAAGCTTGGTAAAGTTATGGACTTTCGAAGTTCAATTTTGGGTCAAAGTTAAACCAGTCAAATTAGAAATAACTGACATGAAAATGGGTGAAAAATTTGATCAACGTTAAATTGAAAAATTTGAATGCAGATTTTTAGAGAATCGAATCAGAAGTCTTTAGAGGTATGCCACTTTGGAATCGGCTTAAGTTTGGTAAAGTTATGGACTCTCGAAGTTCAATTTTGGGTCACTCTGTTCAAGTTATACAAGTCTCTGGAAAATTAGAAATAACTGACATGAAAATGGGTCAAAAATTTGATCAACGTTAAATTGAAAAAATTTGAATGCAGATTTTTAGAGAATCGAATCAGAAGTCTTTAGAGGTATGCCACTTTGGAATCGGCTTAAGTTTGGTAAAGTTATGGACTCTCGAAGTCCAATTTTGGGTCACTTTTACAAGTCATCGGAAAATTAGAAATAACTGACATGAAAATGGGTCAAAAATTTGATCAACGTTAAATTGAAAAATTTGAATGCAGATTTTTAGAGAATCGAATCAGAAGTCTTTAGAGGTATGCCACTTTGGAATCGGCTTAAGTTTGGTAAAGTTATGGACTCTCGAAGTTCAATTTTGGGTCACTATGTTAAACAAGTCATCGGAAAATTAGAAATAACTGACATGAAAATGGGTCAAAAATTTGATCAACGTTAAATTGAAAAATTTGAATGCAGATTTTTAGAGAATCGAATCAGAAGTCTTTAGAGGTATGCCACTTTGGAATCGGCTTAAGTTTGGTAAAGTTATGGACTCTCGAAGTCCAATTTTGGGTCACCTTTTTACAAGTCAACGGAAAATTAGAAATAACTGACATGAAAATGGGTCATAAAATTTGATCAACGTTAAATTGAAAAATTTGAATGCAGATTTTTAGAGAATCGAATCAGAAGTCTTTAGAGGTATGCCACTTTGGAATCGGCTTAAGTTTGGTAAAGTTATGGACTCTCGAAGTCCAATTTTGGGTCACATGTTATACAAGTCATCGGAAAATTAGAAATAACTGACATGAAAATGGGTCAAAAATTTGATCAACGTTAAATTGAAAAATTTGAATGCAGATTTTTAGAGAATCGAATCAGAAGTCTTTAGAGGTATGCCACTTTGGAATCGGCTTAAGTTTGGTAAAGTTATGGACTCTCGAAGTCCAATTTTGGGTCACTCTTTTACAAGTCATCGGAAAATTAGAAATAACTGACATGAAAATGGGTGAAAAATTTGATCAACGTTAAATTGAAAAATTTGAATGCAGATTTTTAGAGAATCGAATCAGAAGTCTTTAGAGGTATGCCACTTTGGAATCGGCTTAAGTTTGGTAAAGTTATGGACTCTCTAAGTCCAATTTTGAGTCACTCTGTTACAAGTCATCGGAAAACTAGAAATCACTGACATGAAAATGGGTCAAAAATTTGATCAACGTTAAATTGAAAAATTTGAATGCAAATTTTTAGAGAATAGAATCAGAAGTCTTAAGAGGTATGCCACTTTGGAATTGGGTTGAGTTTGGTGAAGTGATGGACTCTCTAAGTCCAATTTTGAGTCAAAGTTAAACAAGTCAAATTAGAAATAACTGACATGAAAATGGGTGAAAAATTTGATCAAAGTTAAATTGAAAAATTTGAATGCAGATTTTTAGAGAATCGAATCAGAAGTCTTTAGAGGTATGCCACTTTGGAATCGGCTTAAGTTTGGTAAAGTTATGGACTCTCGAAGTACAATTTTGGGTCACTTTTTTACAAGTCATCGGAAAATTAGAAATAACTGACATGAAAATGGGTGAAAAATTTGATCAACGTTAAATTGAAAAATTTGAATGCAGATTTTTAGAGAATCGAATCAGAAGTCTTTAGAGGTATGCCACTTTGGAATCGGCTTAAGTTTGGTAAAGTTATGGACTCTCGAAGTCCAATTTTGAGTCACTCTGTTACAAGTCATCGGAAAACTAGAAATCACTGACATGGGTCAAAAATTTGATCAACGTTAAATTGAAAAATTTGAATGCAAATTTTTAGAGAATAGAATCAGAAGTCTTAAGAGGTATGCCACTTTGGAATTGGGTTGAGTTTGGTGAAGTGATGGACTCTCTAAGTCCAATTTTGAGTCACTCTTTTAGAAGTTTTTAGAGAATCGAATCAGAAGTCTTTAGAGGTATGCCACTTTGGAATCGGCTTAAGTTTGGTAAAGTTATGGACTCTCGAAGTCCAATTTTGGGTCACTTTTTTACAAGTCATCGGAAAATTAGAAATAACTGACATGAAAATGGGTGAAAAATTTGATCAACGTTAAATTGAAAAATTTGAATGCAGATTTTTAGAGAATCGAATCAGAAGTCTTTAGAGGTATGCCACTTTGGAATCGGCTTAAGTTTGGTAAAGTTATGGACTCTCGAAGTCCAATTTTTGAGTCACTCTTTTACAAGTCATCGGAAAACTAGAAATAACTGACATGAAAATGGGTCAATTGAAAAATTTGATCAACGTTAAATTGAAAAATTTGAATGCAGATTTTTAGAGAATCGAATCAGAAGTCTTTAGAGGTATGCCACTTTGGAATCGGCTTAAGTTTGGTAAAGTTATGGACTCTCGAAGTTCAATTTTGGGTCACTAAGTTAAACAAGTCATCGGAAAATTAGAAATAACTGACATGAAAATGGGTGAAAAATTTGATCAACGTTAAATTGAAAAATTTGAATGCAGATTTTTAGAGAATCGAATCAGAAGTCTTTAGAGGTATGCCACTTTGGAATCGGCTTAAGTTTGGTAAAGTTATGGACTCTCGAAGTCCAATTTTGGGTCACACTTTTACAAGTCATCGGAAAACTAGAAATAACTGACATGAAAATGGGTCAAAAATTTGATCAACGTTAAATTGAAAAATTTGAATGCAGATTTTTAGAGAATCGAATCAGAAGTCTTTAGAGGTATGCCACTTTGGAATCGGCTTAAGTTTGGTAAAGTTATGGACTCTCGAAGTTCAATTTTGGGTCAAAGTTACAAGTCAAGTCAAATTAGAAATAACTGACATGAAAATGGGTGAAAAATTTGATCAACGTTAAATTGAAAAATTTGAATGCAGATTTTTAGAGAATCGAATCAGAAGTCTTTAGAGGTATGCCACTTTGGAATCGGCTTAAGTTTGGTAAAGTTATGGACTCTCGAAGTCCAATTTTGGGTCAACTCTTTTACAAGTCATCGGAAAATTAGAAATAACTGACATGAAAATGGGTGAAAAATTTGATCAACGTTAAATTGAAAAATTTGAATGCAGATTTTTAGAGAATCGAATCAGAAGTCTTTAGAGGTATGCCACTTTGGAATCGGCTTAAGTTTGGTAAAGTTATGGACTCTCTAAGTCCAATTTTGAGTCACTCTGTTACAAGTCATCGGAAAACTAGAAATAACTGACATGAAAATGGGTCAAAAATTTGATCAACGTTAAATTGAAAAATTTGAATGCAGATTTTTAGAGAATCGAATCAGAAGTCTTTAGAGGTATGCCACTTTGGAATCGGCTTAAGTTTGGTAAAGTTATGGACTCTGGAAGTCCAATTTTGAGTTACCTTTTTACAAGTCATCGGAAAACTAGAAATAACTGACATGAAAATGGGTCAAAAATTTGATCAACGTTAAATTGAAAAATTATAATGAATTTTAGAGAATCGAATCTGAAGTCCTTAGAGGTATGCCACTTTGGAATCGGCTTAAGTTTGGTAAAGTTATGGACTCTCGAAGTTCAATTTTGGGTCAAAGTTAAACAAGTCAAATTAGAAATAACTGACATGAAAATGGGTGAAAAATTTGATCAACGTTAAATTGAAAAATTTGAATGCAGATTTTTAGAGAATCGAATCAGAAGTCTTTAGAGGTATGCCACTTTGGAATCGGCTTAAGTTTGGTAAAGTTATGGACTCTCGAAGTCCAATTTTGGGTCAGAGTTACTCTTTTACAAGTCATCGGAAAACTAGAAATAACTGACATGAAAATGGGTCAAAAATTTGATCAACGTTAAATTGAAAAATTTGAATGCAGATTTTTAGAGAATCGAATCTGAAGTCTTTAGAGGTATGCCACTTTGGAATCGGCTTAAGTTTGGTAAAGTTATGGACTTTCGAAGTTCAATTTTGGGTCAAAGTTAAACAAGTCAAATTAGAAATAACTGACATGAAAATGGGTGAAAAATTTGATCAACGTTAAATTGAAAAATTTGAATGCAGATTTTTAGAGAATCGAATCAGAAGTCTTTAGAGGTATGCCACTTTGGAATCGGCTTAAGTTTGGTAAAGTTATGGACTCTGGAAGTCCAATTTTGGTTACTCTTTTACAAGTCATCGGAAAACTAGAAATAACTGACATGAAAATGGGTCAAAAATTTGATCAACGTTAAATTGAAAAATTTGAATGCAGATTTTTAGAGAATCGAATCAGAAGTCTTTAAAGGTATGCCACTTTGGAATCGGCTTAAGTTTGGTAAAGTTATGGACTTTCGAAGTTCAATTTTGGGTCACTAAGTTAAACAAGTCTCGGAAATTAGAAATAACTGACATGAAAATGGGTGAAAAATTTGATCAACGTTAAATTGAAAAATTTGAATGCAGATTTTTAGAGAATCGAATCAGAAGTCTTTAGAGGTATGCCACTTTGGAATCGGCTTAAGTTTGGTAAAGTTATGGACTCTGGAAGTCCAATTTTTGGTCACTCTTTTACAAGTCATCGGAAAACTAGAAATAACTGACATGAAAATGGGTCAAAAATTTGATCAACGTTAAATCGAAAAATTTGAATGCAGATTTTTAGAGAATCGAATCAGAAGTCTTTAGAGGTATGCCACTTTGGAATCGGCTTAAGTTTGGTAAAGTTATGGACTCTGGAAGTCCAATTTTTGGTCACTCTTTTACAAGTCATCGGAAAACTAGAAATAACTGACATGAAAATGGGTCAAAAATTTGATCAACGTTAAATCGAAAAATTTGAATGCAGATTTTTAGAGAATCGAATCAGAAGTCTTTAGAGGTATGCCACTTTGGAATCGGCTTAAGTTTGGTAAAGTTATGGACTCTCGAAGTTCAATTTTGGGTCACTTTTTAAACAAGTCATCGGAAAATTAGAAATAACTGACATGAAAATGGGTGAAAAATTTGATCAACGTTAAATTGAAAAATTTGAATGCAGATTTTTAGAGAATCGAATCAGAAGTCTTTAGAGGTATGCCACTTTGGAATCGGCTTAAGTTTGGTAAAGTTATGGACTCTCGAAGTCCAATTTTTGGTCACTCTTTTACAAGTCATCGGAAAACTAGAAATAACTGACATGAAAATGGGTCAAAAATTTGATCAACGTTAAATCGAAAAATTTGAATGCAGATTTTTAGAGAATCGAATCTGAAGTCCTTAGAGGTATGCCACTTTAGAATCGGCTTAAGTTTGGTAAAGTTATGGACTTTCGAAGTTCAATTTTGGGTCAAAGTTAAACAAGTCAAATTAGAAATAACTGACATGAAAATGGGTGAAAAATTTGATCAACGTTAAATTGAAAAATTTGAATGCAGATTTTTAGAGAATCGAATCAGAAGTCTTTAGAGGTATGCCACTTTGGAATCGGCTTAAGTTTGGTAAAGTTATGGACTCTCGAAGTTCAATTTTGGGTACACTTTTACAAGTCATCGGAAAATTAGAAATAACTGACATGAAAATGGGTGAAAAATTTGATCAACGTTAAATTGAAAAATTTGAATGCAGATTTTTAGAGAATCGAATCAGAAGTCTTTAGAGGTATGCCACTTTGGAATCGGCTTAAGTTTGGTAAAGTTATGGACTCTCGAAGTTCAATTTTGGGTCAAAGTTAAACAAGTCAAATTAGAAATAACTGACATGAAAATGGGTGAAAAATTTGATCAACGTTAAATCGAAAAATTTGAATGCAGATTTTTAGAGAATCGAATCTGAAGTCCTTAGAGGTATGCCACTTTAGAATCGGCTTAAGTTTGGTAAAGTTATGGACTCTCGAAGTCCAATTTTGGGTCAAAGTTAAACAAGTCAAATTAGAAATAACTGACATGAAAATGGGTGAAAAATTTGATCAACGTTAAATTGAAAAATTTGAATGCAGATTTTTAGAGAATCGAATCAGAAGTCTTTAGAGGTATGCCACTTTGGAATCGGCTTAAGTTTGGTAAAGTTATGGACTCTGGAAGTCCAATTTTTGGTTACTCTTTTACAAGTCATCGGAAAACTAGAAATAACTGACATGAAAATGGGTCAAAAATTTGATCAACGTTAAATTGAAAAATTTGAATGCAGATTTTTAGAGAATCGAATCAGAAGTCTTTAGAGGTATGCCACTTTGGAATCGGCTTAAGTTTGGTAAAGTTATGGACTTTCGAAGTTCAATTTTGGGTCAAAGTTAAACAAGTCAAATTAGAAATAACTGACATGAAAATGGGTGAAAAATTTGATCAACGTTAAATTGAAAAATTTGAATGCAGATTTTTAGAGAATCGAATCAGAAGTCTTTAGAGGTATGCCACTTTGGAATCGGCTTAAGTTTGGTAAAGTTATGGACTCTGGAAGTCCAATTTTTGGTTACTCTTTTACAAGTCATCGGAAAACTAGAAATAACTGACATGAAAATGGGTCAAAAATTTGATCAACGTTAAATCGAAAAATTTGAATGCAGATTTTTAGAGAATCGAATCAGAAGTCTTTAGAGGTATGCCACTTTGGAATCGGCTTAAGTTTGGTAAAGTTATGGACTCTGGAAGTCCAATTTTTGGTTACTCTTTTACAAGTCATCGGAAAACTAGAAATAACTGACATGAAAATGGGTCAAAAATTTGATCAACGTTAAATCGAAAAATTTGAATGCAGATTTTTAGAGAATCGAATCTGAAGTCCTTAGAGGTATGCCACTTTAGAATCGGCTTAAGCTTGGTAAAGTTATGGACTTTCGAAGTTCAATTTTGGGTCAAAGTTAAACAAGTCAAATTAGAAATAACTGACATGAAAATGGGTGAAAAATTTGATCAACGTTAAATTGAAAAATTTGAATGCAGATTTTTAGAGAATCGAATCAGAAGTCTTTAGAGGTATGCCACTTTGGAATCGGCTTAAGTTTGGTAAAGTTATGGACTCTGGAAGTCCAATTTTTGGTTACTCTTTTACAAGTCATCGGAAAACTAGAAATAACTGACATGAAAATGGGTCAAAAATTTGATCAACGTTAAATCGAAAAATTTGAATGCAGATTTTTAGAGAATCGAATCTGAAGTCCTTAGAGGTATGCCACTTTAGAATCGGCTTAAGCTTGGTAAAGTTATGGACTTTCGAAGTTCAATTTTGGGTCAAAGTTAAACAAGTCAAATTAGAAATAACTGACATGAAAATGGGTGAAAAATTTGATCAACGTTAAATTGAAAAATTTGAATGCAGATTTTTAGAGAATCGAATCAGAAGTCTTTAGAGGTATGCCACTTTGGAATCGGCTTAAGTTTGGTAAAGTTATGGACTCTCTAAGTCCAATTTTGAGTCACTCTGTTACAAGTCCTCGGAAAACTAGAAATAACTGACATGAAAATGGGTCAAAAATTTGATCAACGTTAAATTGAAAAATTTGAATGCAGATTTTTAGAGAATCGAATCAGAAGTCTTTAGAGGTATGCCACTTTGGAATCGGCTTAAGTTTGGTAAAGTTATGGACTCTCGAAGTTCAATTTTGGGTCAAAGTTAAACAAGTCAAATTAGAAATAACGAAAAAATTTGATCAACGTTAAATTGAAAAATTTGAATGCAGATTTTTAGAGAATCGAATCAGAAGTCTTTAGAGGTATGCCACTTTGGAATCGGCTTAAGTTTGGTAAAGTTATGGACTCTCTAAGTCCAATTTTGGGTCAACGTTAAAGAAGTCAAATTAGAAAAATTTGATCAACGTCAAATTGAAAAATTTGAATGCAGATTTTTAGAGAATCGAATCAGAAGTCTCTAGAGGTATGCCACTTTGGAATCGGAAATAACTGACATGAAAATGGGTCAAAAATTTGATCAACGTTAAATTGAAAAATTTGAATGCAGATTTTTAGAGAATCGAATCAGAAGTTTTTAGAGGTATGCCACTTTGGAATCGGCTTAAGTTTGGTAAAGTTATGGACTCTCGAAGTTCAATTTTGGGTCAAAGTTAAACAAGTCAAATTAGAAATAACTGACATGAAAATGGGTGAAAAATTTGATCAACGTTAAATTGAAAAATTTGAATGCAGATTTTTAGAGAATCGAATCAGAAGTCTTTAGAGGTATGCCACTTTGGAATCGGCTTAAGTTTGGTTAAGTTATGGACTCTCTAAGTCCAATTTTTAGTCACTCTGTTACAAAACATCGGAAAATTGGAAATAACTGACATTGAAAAATTTAAATGCAGATTTTTAGAGAATCGAATCAGAAGTCTTTAGAGGTATGCCACTTTGGAATCGGCTTAAGTTTGGTTAAGTTATGGACTCTCTAAGTCCAATTTTGAGTCACTCTGTTACAAGTCATCGGAAAATTGGAAATAACTGACATTGAAAAATTTAAATGCAGATTTTTAGAGAATCGAATCAGAAGTCTTTAGAGGTATGCCACTTTGGAATCGGCTTAAGTATGGTAAAGTTATGGACTCCTGAAAATTTAAATGCAGATTTTTAGAGAATCGAATCAGAAGTCTTTAGAGGTATGCCACTTTGCAATCGGCTTAAGCTTGGTAAAGTTATGGACTCTCGAAGTTCAATTTTGGGTGAAAGTTAAACAAGTCAAATTAGAAATAACTGACATGAAAATGGGTCAAAAATATGATCAACGTTAAATTGAAAAATTTGAATGCAGATTTTTAGAGAATCGAATCAGAAGTCTTTAGAGGTATGCCACTTTGGAATCGGCTTAAGTTTGATTAAGTTATGGACTCTCGAAGTTCAATTTTGGGTCAAAGTTAAACAAGTCAAATTAGAAATAGCTGACATGAAAATGGGTGAAAAATTTGATCAAAGTTAAATTGAAAAATTTGAATGCAGATTTTTAGAGAATCGAATCAAAAGTCTTTAGAGGTATGCCACTTTGGAATCGGCTTAAGTTTGGTAAAGTTATGGACTGTCTAAGTCCAATTTTTAGTCACTCTGTTACAAGTCCTCGGAAATCTAGAAATAACTGACATGAAAATGGGTCAAAAAATTAATCGACGTTAAATTGAAAAATTTGAATGCAGATTTTTAGAGAATCGAATCAGAAGTCTTTAGAGGTATGCAATCGGCTTTAGCTTGGTAAAGTTATGGACTCTCGAAGTTCAATTTTGGGTCAAAGTTAAACAAGTCAAATTAGGAATAACTGACATGAAAATGGGTGAAATATTTGATCAAAGTTAAATTGAAAAATTTGAATGCAGATTTTTAGAGAATCGAATCAGAAGTCTTTAGAGGTATGCCACTTTGCAATCGGCTTTAGCTTGGTAAAGTTATGGACTCTCTAAGTCCAATTTTGAGTCACTCTGTTACAAGTCCTCGGAAAACTAGAAATAACTGACATGAAAATGGGTCAAAAATTTGATCAACGTTAAATTGAAAAATTTGAATGCAGATTTTTAGAGAATCGAATCAGAAGTTTTTAGAGGTATGCCACTTTGGAATCGGCTTAAGTTTGGTAAAGTTATGGACTCTCGAAGTTCAATTTTGGGTCAAAGTTAAACAAGTCAAATTAGAAAAATTTGATCAACGTTAAATTGAAAAATATGAATGCAGATTTTTAGAGAATCGAATCAGAAGTCTTTAGAGGTATGCCACTTTGGAATCGGCTTAAGTTTGGTTAAGTTATGGACTCTCTTAGTCCTATTTTGGGTCAACGTTAAAGAAGTCAAATTAGAAAAATTTGATCAACGTCAAATTGAAAAATATGAATGCAGATTTTTAGATAATCGAATCAGAAGTCTCTAGAGGTATGCCACTTTGGAATCGGAAATAACTGACATGAAAATGGGTCAACAACTTGATCAACGTTAAATTGAAAAATTTGAATGCAGATTTTTAGAGAATCGAATCAGAAGTTTTTAGAGGTATGCCACTTTGGAATCGGCTTAAGTTTGGTAAAGTTATGGACTCTCGAAGTTCAATTTTGGGTCAAAGTTAAACAAGTCAAATTAGAAATAACTGACATGAAAATGGGTGAAAAATTTGATCACCGTTAAATTGAAAAATTTGAATGCAGATTTTTAGAGAATCGAATCAGAAGTCTTTAGAGGTATGCCACTTTGGAATCGGCTTAAGTTTGGTTAAGTTATGGATTCTCTAAGTCCAATTTTTAGTCACTCTGTTACAAAACATCGGAAAATTGGAAATAACTGACATTGAAAAATTTAAATGCAGATTTTTAGAGAATCGAATCAGAAGTCTTTAGAGGTATGCCACTTTGGAATCGGCTTAAGTTTGGTTAAGTTATGGATTCTCTAAGTCCAATTTTGAGTCACTCTGTTACAAGTCATCGGAAAATTGGAAATAACTGACATTGAAAAATTTAAATGCAGATTTTTAGAGAATCGAATCAGAAGTCTTTAGAGGTATGCCACTTTGGAATCGGCTTAAGTATGGTAAAGTTATGGACTCCTGAAAATTTAAATGCAGATTTTTAGAGAATCGAATCAGAAGTCTTTAGAGGTATGCCACTTTGCAATCGGCTTAAGCTTGGTAAAGTTATGGACTCTCGAAGTTCAATTTTGGGTGAAAGTTAAACAAGTCAAATTAGAAATAGCTGACATGAAAATGGGTGAAAAATTTTATCAAAGTTAAATTGAAAAATTTGAATGCAGATTTTTAGAGAATCGAATCAAAAGTCTTTAGAGGTATGCCACTTTGGAATCGGCTTAAGTTTGGTAAAGTTATGGACTGTCTAAGTCCAATTTTTAGTCACTCTGTTACAAGTCCTCGGAAATCTAGAAATAACTGACATGAAAATGGGTCAAAAAATTAATCGACGTTAAATTGAAAAATTTGAATGCAGATTTTTAGAGAATCGAATCAGAAGTCTTTAGAGGTATGCCACTTTGCAATCGGCTTTAGCTTGGTAAAGTTATGGACTCTCGAAGTTCAATTTTGGGTCAAAGTTAAACAAGTCAAATTAGGAATAACTGACATGAAAATGGGTGAAATATTTGATCAAAGTTAAATTGAAAAATTTGAATGCAGATTTTTAGAGAATCGAATCAGAAGTCTTTAGAGGTATGCCACTTTGCAATCGGCTTTAGCTTGGTAAAGTTATGGACTCTCTAAGTCCAATTTTGAGTCACTCTGTTACAAGTCCTCGGAAAACTAGAAATAACTGACATGAAAATGGGTCAAAAATTTGATCAACGTTAAATTGAAAAATTTGAATGCAGATTTTTAGAGAATCGAATCAGAAGTTTTTAGAGGTATGCCACTTTGGAATCGGCTTAAGTTTGGTAAAGTTATGGACTCTCGAAGTTCAATTTTGGGTCAAAGTTAAACAAGTCAAATTAGAAATAACTGACATGAAAATGGGTGAAAAATTTGATCAAAGTTAAATTGAAAAATTTGAATGCAGTTTTTTAGAGAATCGAACCAGAAGTCTTTAGAGGTATGCCACTTTGCAATCGGCTTTAGCTTGGTAAAGTTATGGACTCTCGAAGTTCAATTTTGGGTCAAAGTTAAACAAGTCAAATTAGAAATAACTGACATGAAAATGGGTGAAAAATTTGATCAAAGTTAAATTGAAAAATTTGAATGCAGATTTTTAGAGAATCGAATCAGAAGTCTTTAGAGGTATGCCACTTTGGAATCGGCTTAAGTTTGGTAAAGTTATGGACTCTCTAAGTCCAATTTTTAGTCACTCTGTTACAAGTCCTCGGAAATCTAGAAATAACTGACATGAAAATGGGTCAAAAAATTAATCGACGTTAAATTGAAAAATTTGAATGCAGATTTTTAGAGAATCGAATCAGAAGTCTTTAGAGGTATGCCACTTTGCAATCGGCTTTAGCTTGGTAAAGTTATGGACTCTCGAAGTTCAATTTTGGGTCAAAGTTAAACAAGTCAAATTAGAAATAACTGACATGAAAATGGGTGAAAAATTTGAACAAAGTTAAATTGAAAAATTTGAATGCAGATTTTTAGAGAATCGAATCAGAAGTCTTTAGAGGTATGCCACTTTGCAATCGGCTTTAGCTTGGTAAAGTTATGGACTCTCGAAGTTCAATTTTGGGTCAAAGTTAAACAAGTCAAATTAGAAATAACTGACATGAAAATGGGTGAAAAATTTGATGAAAGTTAAATTGAAAAATTTGAATGCAGCTTTTTAGAGAATCGAACCAGAAGTCTTTAGAGGTATGCCACTTTGCAATCGGCTTTAGCTTGGTAAAGTTATGGACTCTCGAAGTTCAATTTTGGGTCAAAGTTAAACAAGTCAAATTAGAAATAACTGACATGAAAATGGGTGAAAAATTTGATCAAAGTTAAATTGAAAAATTTGAATGCAGATTTTTAGAGAATCGAATCAGAAGTCTTTAGAGGTATGCCACTTTGGAATCGGCTTAAGTTTGGTAAAGTTATGGACTCTCTAAGTCCAATTTTTAGTCACTCTGTTACAAGTCCTCGGAAATCTAGAAATAACTGACATGAAAATGGGTCAAAAAATTAATCGACGTTAAATTGAAAAATTTGAATGCAGATTTTTAGAGAATCGAATCAGAAGTCTTTAGAGGTATGCCACTTTGCAATCGGCTTTAGCTTGGTAAAGTTATGGACTCTCAAAGTTCAATTTTGGGTCAAAGTTAAACAAGTCAAATTAGAAATAACTGACATGAAAATGGGTGAAAAATTTGAACAAAGTTAAATTGAAAAATTTGAATGCAGTTTTTTAGAGAATCGAACCAGAAGTCTTTAGAGGTATGCCACTTTGCAATCGGCTTTAGCTTGGTAAAGTTATGGACTCTCGAAGTTCAATTTTGGGTCAAAGTTAAACAAGTCAAATTAGAAATAACTGACATGAAAATGGGTGAAAAATTTGATGAAAGTTAAATTGAAAAATTTGAATGCAGCTTTTTAGAGAATCGAACCAGAAGTCTTTAGAGGTATGCCACTTTGCAATCGGCTTTAGCTTGGTAAAGTTATGGACTCTCGAAGTTCAATTTTGGGTCAAAGTTAAACAAGTCAAATTAGAAATAACTGACATGAAAATGGGTGAAAAATTTGATCAAAGTTAAATTGAAAAATTTGAATGCAGATTTTTAGAGAATCGAATCAGAAGTCTTTAGAGGTATGCCACTTTGGAATCGGCTTAAGTTTGGTAAAGTTATGGACTCTCTAAGTCCAATTTTTAGTCCCTCTGTTACAAGTCCTCGGAAATCTAGAAATAACTGACATGAAAATGGGTCAAAAAATTAATCGACGTTAAATTGAAAAATTTGAATGCAGATTTTTAGAGAATCGAATCAGAAGTCTTTAGAGGTATGCCACTTTGCAATCGGCTTTAGCTTGGTAAAGTTATGGACTCTCAAAGTTCAATTTTGGGTCAAAGTTAAACAAGTCAAATTAGAAATAACTGACATGAAAATGGGTGAAAAATTTGATCAAAGTTTTTTTTTATACCCTTGCAGAGGGTATTATGATTTTGGTCAAAAGTGTGCAACGCAGTGAAGGAGACATCTCCGACCCTATAAAGTATATATATTCTTGATCAGGATCACCTCCTGAGTTGATATAGCCATGTCCGTCTGTCCGTCTGTCCGTCTGTCTGTTTCTACGCAAACTAGTCTCTCAGTTTTAAAGCTATCGAGTTGAAACTTTGCACACACCCTTCTTTCCTTTGCACGCAGTATATATGTCGGAACGGCCGGGATCGGCCGACTATATCCTATAGCTGCCATATAACTGATTGATCGGAAATGCCATAACATTGGTGTTTGTAAAGTTAGGAAGTTGGAATTTTCTATGGGTTTTATATTTGGCCAATCAATCCGACCTACCAAATTTCATAAGGATCGGCCGACTATATCCTATAGCTGCCATATAACTGATTGATCGGAATTGCCATAACTTTGGTGTTTGTGAAGTTAGGAAGTTGGGATTTTCTATGGGTTTTATATTTGGCCTATCAATCCGACCTACTAAATTTCATAAGGATCGGCCGACTTTATCCTATAGCCGCCATATAACTGATTGATCGGAAATGCCATAACTTTGGTTTTTGTTAAGTTAGGAAGTTGGGATTTTTTATGGGTTTTATTTTTAGCCAATCAATCCAACCTATCAAATTTCATAAGGATCGGCCGACTATATCCTATAGCTGCCATATAACTGAACGATTGGAAATGCCATAACTTTGGTGTTTTTAAAGTTAGGAAGTTGGGATTTTTTATGAGTATTAAGACTGCATCATATGAATAATTTTGGAGATTATAATTTACAGAATATTCTGCAAGGGTATATCAACTTCGGCTCCGCCCGAAGTTAGCTTTCCTTTCTTGTTTTTTTTTTTTTTTTTGTAAATATATGCTTTATTTATTGAATCTTCTCTATATGAGACTAACAATAAGTATATCAAATCTTAAGAATATAACTTAACTTACAGTCATGTAGACTGAATTTAGACTAACGGGCCCTAATATTTATTGCTGGGCTGGTAGATCGTTACGATGCAGACGAGTTCTGTTCGAAACCCGTCTTAGGTTCCTTGCGAGATTATTTGGGTGCAGTGTAAGCTTGTTATGGTAGTCCGCTTTCTGCTTTGCTATTTCATCTTTGACCGGTGGTATGCCCAGATCCCTGTGGATGTTTTCGTTCCGAACATACCATGGTGCCCCAGTGATTGTTCGCAGGATTTTTGATTGTGAGCGCTGTATGATGTCAACGTTGCTGTTGCTCGCGTTCCCCCAGAGCTGGGAGCCGTAGGTCCAAGTGGGCTTGAGGGTGGAGTTGTAGAGAAGAACTTTAAAGTCCAGACACAGGGGTGATCGAGAATTTATAATCCAGTGTAGGCTGCTAGCTTTAAGTCTGAGATGTACTTTCTTGCATTCAATGTGCCTCCGCCAGGTTAGGCGTCTGTCGAGGTGGACGCCGAGATATGTTACATCGCTGGCTTGGGAATCTGCGTACCATTCAAAGTTAGCGGCGGGCACGATTGTCTGTTAAGGGTAAACGTTATATGTTTACACTTTTGTTCATTAATTTTGATTCGCCAGTCTGATAGCCACTTTTCAACTACCACCAAATGATCAGCCAGTTGAGCTGTTGCTCTAGTTGGGCATCTCGAGCTGCTC
This sequence comes from Drosophila rhopaloa, assembly GCF_018152115.1. NCBI lineage: Eukaryota > Metazoa > Arthropoda > Insecta > Diptera > Drosophilidae > Drosophila > Drosophila rhopaloa. The sequence goes on from NW_025335192.1 coordinate 115,742, forward strand.
AGGATTGCGGTGTCGTCAGCAAATGTGGACGTAGTCAGCCTCTCGTTCGTAGGGATGTCTGCTGTGTATAGAATAAACAGGGTAGGGCCCAGGGCGCTACCTTGTGGGACTCCGGCTTCAATGTTATACTCGTTGGATGTCGTTGTATTGCATCTAACCTCAAAGACTCTGTGGTAGAGGTACGACTTAAGTAACTTATGAGTGTTTTCTGGCAGTAATGTTATGACTTTATGCATAAGGCCTTCAAGCCACACTCGGTCGAATGCCTGAGAGACGTCGAGGAATATCGCACTACAATATTCCCGATGTTCGAAGGCTGTACGAATTTCTGAAGTTATCCGGTTGACTTGCTCGATGGTTCCGTGGCTTTCACGAAACCCGAATTGATGTGCCGGGATTAAGTTTTGTTCTCTTAAATATGGTGTAATGCGCGTGAGCAGGCATTTTTCCAGTAATTTGGACAGGCACTATAGTAAGCTTATTGGCCTGTACGATGAGGGAATTGTGTGGTCTTTGCCAGGCTTCGGTATCATTATAACCACGGACTTTTTCCATTTTCTGGGGTAGTAGCCAAGTTTTGCGATCCCGTTAAATAGCTTGCATATAACATCCACTGCGCAGTTTGGAAGTTCAATTATCATTTTTGGGGTTATTAGGTCGGCCCCTGGAGCCTTTTTCGGTTTTATTTGCTTCCTAATGACGTTAGCAATTTCAGGTGTTTGAAACAAAATCGGGTTAATTGCAATTTCAGAGCTAAACGGCGGTAGTTGAAGAGAGTTTGTGGCGGCGTTCGGCTGAAATACATTTCGTAGGTGTAAAGTAAATGTTTCGGCTCTGTCTTCGTCACTGCGGGCCCAAGTACCCGAGGAGTTTCTAATCGGAGTGACTGATTCTATCGGAGAGCTTAAATTTGGGTGAGCTCTCCACAAAGGATGCTTTGTATTGGTCGGCGACAGTTTCTCGATGTACCGGCGCTGCGCAAGCTCCTCTTCTTGCTTTAGGGTTTTGGTGAGTCTGGGGGTGGCATCATTATAGAGTTGCTTCGAATGGGGCGATCTGCAGGATTGCCAAACGCGTCGTAGACGTCGTTTTTTCCCGAACCAGTTGTTCGATTTGCAGATTAGTTTTGTATTGGTTGCTACGCACGATTGTCTCTTCTGGTGTTGAGATTTTGGCTGCTGCCACGAGTACTGACTCCAGGGCATCAGCACAGAAGTCGATGTCGTTCTCTATGTTTAACTGTGGTGTTAGTTCAATGTGGGAACTTACGTACTTTTTGTACTTTAGCCAGTTAGTTCTAGTCGAGGTCAGCCTGAAGGGGTGCTCGATTACTTTCGGGCTTTGAAGGAGAGTTATTAAAACAGGCGAGTGGTCCGATGATAAGTCCGATAGCGATTTGGCGCTGACTAAATTTCTTGGGATGTTCTTGGTCACAGCGAAGTCAATTAAGTCCGGGAGTTTTCTGGGGTCAGCTGGCCAATATGTGGGGCTGCCAGGGGAGACATAGTCGAGTTTGTTGCTCAAATTTATGATTGCTTTATACAGTTGTCTTCCTTTGGGCGTCACTAGTCTTGATCCCCAGTGCGTGTGCTTGGCGTTGTAGTCTCCTCCTGCTATAAAGCGATCTCCGAGTGAATTGTAGAAGTCCAAGAATTGCTCTTCAGTTATTGTAAAACGCGGTGGGCAATAGACAGCGGCTATAGTGATACTGCCGTCGCCTGCTTGTAGTTTTATAGATGTTGCCTGCAAATAATTTGTTGCAAACCTCTGGTGAAAGTGGTGCTTAATGCGTTCCCTGATTAGGATTCCAGTTCCTCCGTGAGCCTTACCGTCCGGATGATCTGTGCAGTATGAAGTATAACCTCTTATTTGCAAGTTGTATTTACTTGTGAGATGCGTTTCTGCCAGCAGCATTACATCTATTTGGTTTTCATTGAGGAATTGAGTTATTTCAAGTTTGTGCCGTGAAACGCCATTGGCATTCCACATGGATATTCGAAGACAAGACATCGATTATTTAGATTGTTGGGATGTGAGCAAATTTATTAAAATGTTTTGATTTTGCATAAGGTTTGTCATTGTTGTTTTCATGAAGGACATAAATTCCATCATACCCTGTTGTAAAGTCAGCATCATGGTTTCCATGCTGTTTGGTATTTGTCCTATTGCTTGCTGAGGTGTTATTATATTTTGCTCAGAGCATTGAGCTTGTGGGAACCCCGTCTGATTGGCAAGTCCTGATTTTAGGGCACTGGCGTATGAAACTCCCCCATTTGTGTTGAGGGGCCCAAATGAAGATCTGGCTGCTTTCGCAAAGAAAACATTAGGTGTGGTTTGGGATTGCACGTACGCATTTCGTGCATTCTGGGAGCGTGCTTGTTTTGCTTGTTGAAACTGACTCTTTAGCTCTTTATAGACCGGGCAGCCTCTGTAGTTTGCGGTATGGTTATCTCCACAGTTAGCGCATTTCTTTGTCTTTTGGTCTTCTTTGCTTGCAGGGCAAGGTTCGGATTTGTGGAAGCCACCACAAGCTACGCAGACTGAACGAAGCCCGCAGTTGTTTCTGGTGTGTCCATACTCTTGGCAGTTTGTGCATTGTAGCGGGCCTTCTGTGCAACAGGTATTGCAGTTTATAGATCGGGTGCACTTCATTTTTCTTCAAGGCTCTGCTTTCAGGCTCCAGTTCGACCTTAAAGAGTGGTTGCGGCTTTTTATTTTTGTTGATAATATTAATAATATTTTTGGAGAAGAATCCTTTTTCTTTCAGTGCCTCTTTTACCTCATTGGTGGATACGTCGGGCTCTATGCCCTTTAGCACTACTTGCAAGCCCTTGCTACTCTTGAGCTGGTACGTGTAGTAGGGTTTCCTAGCCTCGTCTAGGTAATTTGTTACAGCTCTGAATTGATCTTCTGTTTTAGCTTGAAGCTTTGTTTCATGAATATTCCCTTTAACAAGGGGAGTAACATAAAAGTTGTCATTCCCGACCAGCGCAACAATTTTCTTTACTAGGGCATTTGAGTTCTGTTCCCTTATGTAAATTGGTGGGGGCTTTGGTTTCTTTTGAACAGCCTGTCCAGATTCGGATTGGTTATTATCAATTTCCGACAATAGGGCGAATCTGTTGTTACTAGATGCCCCTGGTTGTTCGCTGCCTTTATTAGGGCAATTTTGTTTTGGTTTATTTCCAACCATTTTATTTTGCGGGCTTAGCTTCCGTTTGATTTGGATGTAACGGTCCATGACAGTCTGTATAGCCGGACCCACTTGTTGTTGTTTGATATTGCCGATATTGGCACTCGTACTTACACTTGGCTTTGTAGTTTTATTCGGCGCTGCAGAAGTTGCAAACGCATTCGAAATCGCGTTGTTGTTAACGGCGACCGTTGATGTTGTTGTTGCAGTGGCTGCGGTTGCAGAAATTAACGAGGTCGCAGTGCTCGTGGCTGGTGAGCTGTTAGTCGAAGCTGGGGGTGGGGTTCTACACTGCAAGCTCCATGAAGTGGGAGTTGGTGTGAGTAGGGCGGGAGAACAAGACCGTGCTCTCGCACTGTCAATGGTCAGTAGGGCTGAGTTGCTCTTTGAAGAAGTTCTTTCTACTTCTGTATCGCGGGTTGAGAAATAAGAAATATAACTGTTTCTCTGGTCTACGGAGCTTCTACGCTCATTTTTTGAATCGCCGCTCATTGAGCTATCACTCGTGGCACTTCTTAGTTTTTATAATAACTTTGCACTAGTTTTTTACATAGCACTAATTATTATTTACTGTTTTTAGCAATAAGATTGCCTTTATTACACCACTCTAGTATTTTTAGTTATTGTTTTTCACTTTTGAGCTGTTTTTTTCCGGAGCTCGCGCAAAACACGTCTGCACTATCCGGCTGTTGTTTGTTGTTTTTGATGAAAGTTAAATTGAAAAATTTGAATGCAGATTTTTAGAGAATCGAATCAGAAGTCTTTAGAGGTATGCCACTTTGGAATCGGCTTAAGTTTGGTTAAGGTCTGGACTGTCTAAGTCCAATTTTTAGTCACTCTGTTACAAGTCCTCCGAAATCTAGAAATAACTGACATGAAAATGGGTCAAAAAATTAATCGACGTTAAATTGAAAAATTTGAATGCAGATTTTTAGAGAATCGAATCAGAAGTCTTTAGAGGTATGCCACTTTGCAATCGGCTTTAGCTTGGTAAAGTTATGGACTCTCGAAGTTCAATTTTGGGTCAAAGTTAAACAAGTCAAATTAGAAATAACTGACATGAAAATGGGTGAAAAATTTGATCACAGTTAAATTGAAAAATTTGAATGCAGATTTTTAGAGAATCGAATCAGAAGTCTTTAGAGGTATGCCACTTTGGAATCGGCTTAAGTTTGATAAAGATATGGACTCTCTAAGTCCAATTTTGAGTCACTCTGTTAAAAGTCCTCGGAAAACTAGAAATAACTGACATGAAAATGGGTCAAAAATTTGATCAACGTTAAATTGAAAAATTTGAATGCAGATTTTTAGAGAATCGAATCAGAAGTTTTTAGAGGTATGCCACTTTGGAATCGGCTTAAGTTTGGTAAAGTTATGGACTCTCGAAGTTCAATTTTGGGTCAAAGTTAAACAAGTCAAATTAGAAATAACTGACATGAAAATGGGTGAAAAATTTGATCACAGTTAAATTGAAAAATTTGCATGCAGATTTTTAGAGAATCGAATCGGAAGTCTTTAGAGGTATGCCACTTTGGAATCGGCTTAAGTTTGGTTAAGTTATGGATTCTCTAAGTCCAATTTTGAGTCACTCTGTTACAAGTCATCGGAAAATTGGAAATAACTGACATTGAAAAATTTAAATGCAGATTTTTAGAGAATCGAATCAGAAGTCTTTAGAGGTATGCCACTTTGGAATCGGCTTAAGTTTGGTAAAGTTATGGACTCCCGAAGTCCAATTTTGGGTCAACGTTAAATAAGTCAAATTAAAAAAATTTGATCAACGTTAAATTGAAAAATATGAATGCAGATTTTTAGAGAATCGAATCAGAAGTCTTTAGAGGTATGCCACTTTGGAATCGGCTTAAGTTTGGTTAAGTTATGGATTCTCTAAGTCCAATTTTGAGTCACTCTGTTACAAGTCATCGGAAAATTGGAAATAACTGACATTGAAAAATTTAAATGCAGATTTTTAGAGAATCGAATCAGACGTCTTTAGAGGGATGCCACTTTGGAATCGGCTTAAGTTTGGTTAAGTTATGGATTCTCTAAGTCCAATTTTGAGTCACTCTGTTACAAGTCATCGGAAAATTGGAAATAACTGACATTGAAAAATTTAAATGCAGATTTTTAGAGAATCGAATCAGAAGTCTTTAGAGGTATGCCACTTTGCAATCGGCTTAAGCTTGGTAAAGTTATGGACTCTCGAAGTTCAATTTTGGGTCAAAGTTAAACAAGTCAAATTAGAAATAACTGACATGAAAATGGGTCAAAAATTTGATCACAGTTAAATTGAAAAATTTGAATGCAGATTTTTAGAGAATCGAATCAGAAGTCTTTAGAGATATGCCACTTTGGAATCGGCTTAAGTTTGGTAAAGTTATGGACTCTCTAAGTCCAATTTTTAGTCACTCTGTTAAAAGTCCTCGGAAAACTAGAAATAACTGACATGAAAATGGGTCAAAAATTTGATCAACGTTAAATTGAAAAATTTGAATGCAGATTTTTAGAGAATCGAATCAGAAGTTTTTAGAGGTATGCCACTTTGGAATCGGCTTAAGTTTGGTAAAGTTATGGACTCTCGAAGTTCAATTTTGGGTCAAAGTTAAACAAGTCAAATTAGAAATAACTGACATGAAAATGGGTGAAAAATTTGATCACAGTTAAATTGAAAAATTTGAATGCAGATTTTTAGAGAATCGAATCGGAAGTCTTTAGAGGTATGCCACTTTGGAATCGGCTTAAGTTTGGTTAAGTTTTGGATTCTCTAAGTCCAATTTTGAGTCACTCTGTTACAAGTCATCGGAAAATTGGAAATAACTGACATTGAAAAATTTAAATGCAGATTTTTAGAGAATCGAATCAGAAGTCTTTAGAGGTATGCCACTTTGGAATCGGCTTAAGTTTGGTAAAGTTATGGACTCCCGAAGTCCAATTTTGGGTCAACGTTAAATAAGTCAAATTAAAAAAATTTGATCAACGTTAAATTGAAAAATATGAATGCAGATTTTTAGAGAATCGAATCAGAAGTCTTTAGAGGTATGCCACTTTGGAATCGGCTTAAGTTTGGTTAAGTTATGGATTCTCTAAGTCCAATTTTGAGTCAATCTGTTACAAGTCATCGGAAAATTGGAAATAACTGACATTGAAAAATTTAAATGCAGATTTTTAGAGAATCGAATCAGACGTCTTTAGAGGGATGCCACTTTGGAATCGGCTTAAGTTTGGTTAAGTTATGGATTCTCTAAGTCCAATTTTGAGTCACTCTGTTACAAGTCATCGGAAAATTGGAAATAACTGACATTGAAAAATTTAAATGCAGATTTTTAGAGAATCGAATCAGAAGTCTTTTGAGGTATGCCACTTTGGAATCGGCTTAAGTTTGGTAAAGTTATGGACTCCCGAAAATTTAAATGCAGATTTTTAGAGAATCGAATCAGAAGTCTTTAGAGGTATGCCACTTTGCAATCGGCTTAAGCTTGGTAAAGTTATGGACTCTCGAAGTTCAATTTTGGGTCAAAGTTAAACAAGTCAAATTAGAAATAACTGACATGAAAATGGGTCAAAAATTTGATCACTGTTAAATTGAAAAATTTGAATGCAGATTTTTAGAGAATCGAATCAGAAGTCTTTAGAGGTATGCCACTTTGGAATCGGCTTAAGTTTGGTTAAGTTATGGATTCTCTAAGTCCAATTTTGAGTCACTCTGTTACAAGTCATCGGAAAATTGGAAATAACTGACATTGAAAAATTTAAATGCAGATTTTTAGAGAATCGAATCAGAAGTCTTTAGAGGGATGCCACTTTGGAATCGGCTTAAGTTTGGTTAAGTTATGGATTCTCTAAGTCCAATTTTGAGTCACTCTGTTACAAGTCATCGGAAAATTGGAAATAACTGACATTGAAAAATTTTAATGCAGATTTTTAGAGAATCGAATCAGAAGTCTTTAGAGGTATGCCACTTTGGAATCGGCTTAAGTTTGGTTAAGTTATGGATTCTCTAAGTCCAATTTTGAGTCACTCTGTTACAAGTCATCGGAAAATTGGAAATACTTGACATTGAAAAATTTAAATGCAGATTTTTAGAGAATCGAATCAGAAGACTTTAGAGGTATGCCACTTTGGAATCGGCTCAAGTTTGGTAAAGTTATGGACTCCCGAAGTCCAATTTTGGGTCAACGTTAAATAAGTCAAATTAAAAAAATTTGATCAACGTTAAATTGAAAAATATGAATGCAGATTTTTAGAGAATCGAATCAGAAGTCTTTAGAGGTATGCCACTTTGGAATCGGCTTAAGTTTGGTTAAGTTATGGATTCTCTAAGTCCAATTTTGAGTCACTCTGTTACAAGTCATCGGAAAATTGGATATAACTGACATTGAAAAATTTAAATGCAGATTTTTAGAGAATCGAATCAGACGTCTTTAGAGGGATGCCACTTTGGAATCGGCTTAAGTTTGGTTAAGTTATGGATTCTCTAAGTCCAATTTTGGGTCACTCTGTTACAAGTCATCGGAAAATTGGAAATAACTGACATTGAAAAATTTAAATGCAGATTTTTAGAGAATCGAATCAGAAGTCTTTAGAGGTATGCCACTTTGCAATCGGCTTAAGCTTGGTAAAGTTATGGACTCTCGAAGTTCAATTTTGGGTCAAAGTTAAACAAGTCAAATTAGAAATAACTGACATGAAAATGGGTCAAAAATTTGATCACAGTTAAATTGAAAAATTTGAATGCAGATTTTTAGAGAATCGAATCAGAAGTCTTTAGAGATATGCCACTTTGGAATCGGCTTAAGTTTGGTAAAGTTATGGACTCTCTAAGTCCAATTTTTAGTCACTCTGTTAAAAGTCCTCGGAAAACTAGAAATAACTGACATGAAAATGGGTCAAAAATTTGATCAACGTTAAATTGAAAAATTTGAATGCAGATTTTTAGAGAATCGAATCAGAAGTTTTTAGAGGTATGCCACTTTGGAATCGGCTTAAGTTTGGTAAAGTTATGGACTCTCGAAGTTCAATTTTGGGTCAAAGTTAAACAAGTCAAATTAGAAATAACTGACATGAAAATGGGTGAAAAATTTGATCACAGTTAAATTGAAAAATTTGAATGCAGATTTTTAGAGAATCGAATCGGAAGTCTTTAGAGGTATGCCACTTTGGAATCGGCTTAAGTTTGGTTAAGTTTTGGATTCTCTAAGTCCAATTTTGAGTCACTCTGTTACAAGTCATCGGAAAATTGGAAATAACTGACATTGAAAAATTTAAATGCAGATTTTTAGAGAATCGAATCAGAAGTCTTTAGAGGTATGCCACTTTGGAATCGGCTTAAGTTTGGTTAAGTTATGGATTCTCTAAGTCCAATTTTGAGTCACTCTGTTACAAGTCATCGGAAAATTGGAAATAACTGACATTGAAAAATTTAAATGCAGATTTTTAGAGAATCGAATCAGACGTCTTTAGAGGGATGCCACTTTGGAATCGGCTTAAGTTTGGTTAAGTTATGGATTCTCTAAGTCCAATTTTGAGTCACTCTGTTACAAGTCATCGGAAAATTGGAAATAACTGACATTGAAAAATTTAAATGCAGATTTTTAGAGAATCGAATCAGAAGTCTTTTGAGGTATGCCACTTTGGAATCGGCTTAAGTTTGGTAAAGATATGGACTCCCGAAAATTTAAATGCAGATTTTTAGAGAATCGAATCAGAAGTCTTTAGAGGTATGCCACTTTGCAATCGGCTTAAGCTTGGTAAAGTTATGGACTCTCGAAGTTCAATTTTGGGTCAAAGTTAAACAAGTCAAATTAGAAATAACTGACATGAAAATGGGTCAAAAATTTGATCACAGTTAAATTGAAAAATTTGAATGCAGATTTTTAGAGAATCGAATCAGAAGTCTTTAGAGGTATGCCACTTTGGAATCGGCTTAAGTTTGGTTAAGTTATGGATTCTCTAAGTCCAATTTTGAGTCACTCTGTTACAAGTCATCGGAAAATTGGAAATAACTGACATTGAAAAATTTAAATGCAGATTTTTAGAGAATCGAATCAGAAGTCTTTAGAGGGATGCCACTTTGGAATCGGCTTAAGTTTGGTTAAGTTATGGATTCTCTAAGTCCAATTTTGAGTCACTCTGTTACAAGTCATCGGAAAATTGGAAATAACTGACATTGAAAAATTTAAATGCAGATTTTTAGAGAATCGAATCAGAAGTCTTTAGAGGTATGCCACTTTGGAATCGGCTTAAGTTTGGTTAAGTTATGTATTCTCTAAGTCCAATTTTGAGTCACTCTGTTACAAGTCATCGGAAAATTGGAAATAACTGACATTGAAAAATTTAAATGCAGATTTTTAGAGAATCGAATCAGAAGACTTTAGAGGTATGCCACTTTGGAATCGGCTCAAGTTTGGTAAAGTTATGGACTCCCGAAGTCCAATTTTGGGTCAACGTTAAATAAGTCAAATTAAAAAAATTTGATCAACGTTAAATTGAAAAATATGAATGCAGATTTTTAGAGAATCGAATCAGAAGTCTTTAGAGGTATGCCACTTTGGAATCGGCTTAAGTTTGGTTAAGTTATGGATTCTCTAAGTCCAATTTTGAGTCACTCTGTTACAAGTCATCGGAAAATTGGAAATAACTGACATTGAAAAATTTAAATGCAGATTTTTAGAGAATCGAATCAGACGTCTTTAGAGGGATGCCACTTTGGAATCGGCTTAAGTTTGGTTAAGTTATGGATTCTCTAAGTCCAATTTTGGGTCACTCTGTTACAAGTCATCGGAAAATTGGAAATAACTGACATTGAAAAATTTAAATGCAGATTTTTAGAGAATCGAATCAGAAGTCTTTAGAGGTATGCCACTTTGCAATCGGCTTAAGCTTGGTAAAGTTATGGACTCTCGAAGTTCAATTTTGGGTCAAAGTTAAACAAGTCAAATTAGAAATAACTGACATGAAAATGGGTCAAAAATTTGATCACAGTTAAATTGAAAAATTTGAATGCAGATTTTTAGAGAATCGAATCAGAAGTCTTTAGAGATATGCCACTTTGGAATCGGCTTAAGTTTGGTAAAGTTATGGACTCTCTAAGTCCAATTTTTAGTCACTCTGTTAAAAGTCCTCGGAAAACTAGAAATAACTGACATGAAAATGGGTCAAAAATTTGATCAACGTTAAATTGAAAAATTTGAATGCAGATTTTTAGAGAATCGAATCAGAAGTTTTTAGAGGTATGCCACTTTGGAATCGGCTTAAGTTTGGTAAAGTTATGGACTCTCGAAGTTCAATTTTGGGTCAAAGTTAAACAAGTCAAATTAGAAATAACTGACATGAAAATGGGTCAAAAATTTGATCACAGTTAAATTGAAAAATTTGAATGCAGATTTTTAGAGAATCGAATCAGAAGTCTTTAGAGGTATGCCACTTTGGAATCGGCTTAAGTTTGGTTAAGTTATGGATTCTCTAAGTCCAATTTTGAGTCACTCTGTTACAAGTCATCGGAAAATTGGAAATAACTGACATTGAAAAATTTAAATGCAGATTTTTAGAGAATCGAATCAGAAGTCTTTAGAGGGATGCCACTTTGGAATCGGCTTAAGTTTGGTTAAGTTATGGATTCTCTAAGTCCAATTTTGAGTCACTCTGTTACAAGTCATCGGAAAATTGGAAATAACTGACATTGAAAAATTTAAATGCAGATTTTTAGAGAATCGAATCAGAAGTCTTTAGAGGTATGCCACTTTGGAATCGGCTTAAGTTTGGTTAAGTTATGTATTCTCTAAGTCCAATTTTGAGTCACTCTGTTACAAGTCATCGGAAAATTGGAAATAACTGACATTGAAAAATTTAAATGCAGATTTTTAGAGAATCGAATCAGAAGACTTTAGAGGTATGCCACTTTGGAATCGGCTCAAGTTTGGTAAAGTTATGGACTCCCGAAGTCCAATTTTGGGTCAACGTTAAATAAGTCAAATTAAAAAAATTTGATCAACGTTAAATTGAAAAATATGAATGCAGATTTTTAGAGAATCGAATCAGAAGTCTTTAGAGGTATGCCACTTTGGAATCGGCTTAAGTTTGGTTAAGTTATGGATTCTCTAAGTCCAATTTTGAGTCACTCTGTTACAAGTCATCGGAAAATTGGAAATAACTGACATTGAAAAATTTAAATGCAGATTTTTAGAGAATCGAATCAGACGTCTTTAGAGGGATGCCACTTTGGAATCGGCTTAAGTTTGGTTAAGTTATGGATTCTCTAAGTCCAATTTTGGGTCACTCTGTTACAAGTCATCGGAAAATTGGAAATAACTGACATTGAAAAATTTAAATGCAGATTTTTAGAGAATCGAATCAGAAGTCTTTAGAGGTATGCCACTTTGCAATCGGCTTAAGCTTGGTAAAGTTATGGACTCTCGAAGTTCAATTTTGGGTCAAAGTTAAACAAGTCAAATTAGAAATAACTGACATGAAAATGGGTCAAAAATTTGATCACAGTTAAATTGAAAAATTTGAATGCAGATTTTTAGAGAATCGAATCAGAAGTCTTTAGAGATATGCCACTTTGGAATCGGCTTAAGTTTGGTAAAGTTATGGACTCTCTAAGTCCAATTTTTAGTCACTCTGTTAAAAGTCCTCGGAAAACTAGAAATAACTGACATGAAAATGGGTCAAAAATTTGATCAACGTTAAATTGAAAAATTTGAATGCAGATTTTTAGAGAATCGAATCAGAAGTTTTTAGAGGTATGCCACTTTGGAATCGGCTTAAGTTTGGTAAAGTTATGGACTCTCGAAGTTCAATTTTGGGTCAAAGTTAAACAAGTCAAATTAGAAATAACTGACATGAAAATGGGTGAAAAATTTGATCACAGTTAAATTGAAAAATTTAAATGCAGATTTTTAGAGAATCGAATCAGAAGTCTTTAGAGGTATGCCACTTTGGAATCGGCTTAAGTTTGGTTAAGTTATGGATTCTCTAAGTCCAATTTTGAGTCACTCTGTTACAAGTCATCGGAAAATTGGAAATAACTGACATTGAAAAATTTAAATGCAGATTTTTAGAGAATCGAATCAGACGTCTTTAGAGGGATGCCACTTTGGAATCGGCTTAAGTTTGGTTAAGTTATGGATTCTCTAAGTCCAATTTTGAGTCACTCTGTTACAAGTCATCGGAAAATTGGAAATAACTGACATTGAAAAATTTAAATGCAGATTTTTAGAGAATCGAATCAGAAGTCTTTAGAGGTATGCCACTTTGCAATCGGCTTAAGCTTGGTAAAGTTATGGACTCTCGAAGTTCAATTTTGGGTCAAAGTTAAACAAGTCAAATTAGAAATAACTGACATGAAAATGGGTCAAAAATTTGATAACAGTTAAATTGAAAAATTTGAATGCAGATTTTTAGAGAATCGAATCAGAAGTCTTTAGAGATATGCCACTTTGGAATCGGCTTAAGTTTGGTAAAGTTATGGACTCTCGAAGTTCAATTTTGGGTCAAAGTTAAACAAGTCAAATTAGAAATAACTGACATGAAAATGGGTGAAAAATTTGATCACAGTTAAATTGAAAAATTTGAATGCAGATTTTTAGAGAATCGAATCGGAAGTCTTTAGAGGTATGCCACTTTGGAATCGGCTTAAGTTTGGTTAAGTTATGGATTCTCTAAGTCCAATTTTGAGTCACTCTGTTACAAGTCATCGGAAAATTGGAAATAACTGACATTGAAAAATTTAAATGCAGATTTTTAGAGAATCGAATCAGAAGTCTTTAGAGTTATGCCACTTTGGAATCGGCTTAAGTTTGGTAAAGTTATGGACTCCCGAAGTCCAATTTTGGGTCAACGTTAAATAAGTCAAATTAAAAAAATTTGATCAACGTTAAATTGAAAAATATGAATGCAGATTTTTAGAGAATCGAATCAGAAGTCTTTAGAGGTATGCCACTTTGGAATCGGCTTAAGTTTGGTTAAGTTATGGATTCTCTAAGTCCAATTTTGAGTCACTCTGTTACAAGTCATCGGAAAATTGGAAATAACTGACATTGAAAAATTTAAATGCAGATTTTTAGAGAATCGAATCAGACGTCTTTAGAGGGATGCCACTTTGGAATCGGCTTAAGTTTGGTTAAGTTATGGATTCTCTAAGTCCAATTTTGAGTCACTCTGTTACAAGTCATCGGAAAATTGGAAATAACTGACATTGAAAAATTTAAATGCAGATTTTTAGAGAATCGAATCAGACGACTTTAGAGGGATGCCACTTTGGAATCGGCTTAAGTTTGGTTAAGTTATGGATTCTCTAAGTCCAATTTTGGGTCACTCTGTTACAAGTCATCGGAAAATTGGAAATAACTGACATTGAAAAATTTAAATGCAGATTTTTAGAGAATCGAATCAGAAGTCTTTAGAGGTATGCCACTTTGGAATCGGCTTAAGTTTGGTAAAGTTATGGACTCCCGAAGTCCAATTTTGGGTCAACGTTAAATAAGTCATATTAAAAAAATTTGATCAACGTTAAATTGAAAAATATGAATGCAGATTTTTAGAGAATCGAATCAGAAGTCTTTAGAGATATGCCACTTTGGAATCGGCTTAAGTTTGGTAAAGTTATGGACTCTCTAAGTCCAATTTTTAGTCACTCTGTTAAAAGTCCTCGGAAAACTAGAAATAACTGACATGAAAATGGGTCAAAAATTTGATCAACGTTAAATTGAAAAATTTGAATGCAGATTTTTAGAGAATCGAATCAGAAGTTTTTAGAGGTATGCCACTTTGGAATCGGCTTAAGTTTGGTAAAGTTATGGACTCTCGAAGTTCAATTTTGGGTCAAAGTTAAACAAGTCAAATTAGAAATAACTGACATGAAAATGGGTGAAAAATTTGATCACAGTTAAATTGAAAAATTTGAATGCAGATTTTTAGAGAATCGAATCGGAAGTCTTTAGAGGTATGCCACTTTGGAATCGTCTTAAGTTTGGTTAAGTTATGGATTCTCTAAGTCCAATTTTGAGTCACTCTGTTACAAGTCATCGGAAAATTGGAAATAACTGACATTGAAAAATTTAAATGCAGATTTTTAGAGAATCGAATCAGAAGTCTTTAGAGGTATGCCACTTTGGAATCGGCTTAAGTTTGGTAAAGTTATGGACTCCCGAAGTCCAATTTTGGGTCAACGTTAAATAAGTCAAATTAAAAAAATTTGATCAACGTTAAATTGAAAAATATGAATGCAGATTTTTAGAGAATCGAATCAGAAGTCTTTAGAGGTATGCCACTTTGGAATCGGCTTAAGTTTGGTTAAGTTATGGATTCTCTAAGTCCAATTTTGAGTCACTCTGTTACAAGTCATCGGAAAATTGGAAATAACTGACATTGAAAAATTTAAATGCAGATTTTTAGAGAATCGAATCAGACGTCTTTAGAGGGATGCCACTTTGGAATCGGCTTAAGTTTGGTTAAGTTATGGATTCTCTAAGTCCAATTTTGAGTCACTCTGTTACAAGTCATCGGAAAATTGGAAATAACTGACATTGAAAAATTTAAATGCAGATTTTTAGAGAATCGAATCAGACGTCTTTAGAGGGATGCCACTTTGGAATCGGCTTAAGTTTGGTTAAGTTATGGATTCTCTAAGTCCAATTTTGAGTCACTCTGTTACAAGTCATCGGAAAATTGGAAATAACTGACATTGAAAAATTTAAATGCAGATTTGTAGAGAATCGAATCAGAAGTCTTTTGAGGTATGCCACTTTGGAATCGGCTTAAGTTTGGTAAAGTTATGGACTCCCGAAAATTTAAATGCAGATTTTTAGAGAATCGAATCAGAAGTCTTTAGAGGTATGCCACTTTGCAATCGGCTTAAGCTTGGTAAAGTTATGGACTCTCGAAGTTCAATTTTGGGTCAAAGTTAAACAAGTCAAATTAGAAATAACTGACATGAAAATGGGTCAAAAATTTGATCACAGTTAAATTGAAAAATTTGAATGCAGATTTTTAGAGAATCGAATCAGAAGTCTTTAGAGGTATGCCACTTTGGAATCGGCTTAAGTTTGGTTAAGTTATGGATTCTCTAAGTCCAATTTTGAGTCACTCTGTTACAAGTCATCGGAAAATTGGAAATAACTGACATTGAAAAATTTAAATGCAGATTTTTAGAGAATCGAATCAGACGTCTTTAGAGGGATGCCACTTTGGAATCGGCTTAAGTTTGGTTAAGTTATGGATTCTCTAAGTCCAATTTTGAGTCACTCTGTTACAAGTCATCGGAAAATTGGAAATAACTGACATTGAAAAATTTAAATGCAGATTTTTAGAGAATCGAATCAGAAGTCTTTTGAGGTATGCCACTTTGGAATCGGCTTAAGTTTGGTAAAGTTATGGACTCCCGAAAATTTAAATGCAGATTTTTAGAGAATCGAATCAGAAGTCTTTAGAGGTATGCCACTTTGCAATCGGCTTAAGCTTGGTAAAGTTATGGACTCTCGAAGTTCAATTTTGGGTCAAAGTTAAACAAGTCAAATTAGAAATAACTGACATGAAAATGGGTCAAAAATTTGATCACAGTTAAATTGAAAAATTTGAATGCAGATTTTTAGAGAATCGAATCAGAAGTCTTTAGAGGTATGCCACTTTGGAATCGGCTTAAGTTTGGTTAAGTTATGGATTCTCTAAGTCCAATTTTGAGTCACTCTGTTACAAGTCATCGGAAAATTGGAAATAACTGACATTGAAAAATTTAAATGCAGATTTTTAGAGAATCGAATCAGACGTCTTTAGAGGGATGCCACTTTGGAATCGGCTTAAGTTTGGTTAAGTTATGGATTCTCTAAGTCCAATTTTGAGTCACTCTGTTACAAGTCATCGGAAAATTGGAAATAACTGACATTGAAAAATTTAAATGCAGATTTTTAGAGAATCGAATCAGAAGTCTTTAGAGGTATGCCACTTTGCAATCGGCTTAAGCTTGGTAAAGTTATGGACTCTCGAAGTTCAATTTTGGGTCAAAGTTAAACAAGTCAAATTAGAAATAACTGACATGAAAATGGGTCAAAAATTTGATAACAGTTAAATTGAAAAATTTGAATGCAGATTTTTAGAGAATCGAATCAGAAGTCTTTAGAGATATGCCACTTTGGAATCGGCTTAAGTTTGGTAAAGTTATGGACTCTCTAAGTCCAATTTTTAGTCACTCTGTTAAAAGTCCTCGGAAAACTAGAAATAACTGACATGAAAATGGGTCAAAAATTTGATCAACGTTAAATTGAAAAATTTGAATGCAGATTTTTAGAGAATCGAATCAGAAGTTTTTAGAGGTATGCCACTTTGGAATCGGCTTAAGTTTGGTAAAGTTATGGACTCTCGAAGTTCAATTTTGGGTCAAAGTTAAACAAGTCAAATTAGAAATAACTGACATGAAAATGGGTGAAAAATTTGATCAACGTTAAATTGAAAAATTTGAATGCAGATTTTTAGAGAATCGAATCGGAAGTCTTTAGAGGTATGCCACTTTGGAATCGGCTTAAGTTTGGTTAAGTTATGGATTCTCTAAGTCCAATTTTGAGTCACTCTGTTACAAGTCATCGGAAAATTGGAAATAACTGACATTGAAAAATTTAAATGCAGATTTTTAGAGAATCGAATCAGAAGTCTTTAGAGGTATGCCACTTTGGAATCGGCTTAAGTTTGGTAAAGTTATGGACTCCCGAAGTCCAATTTTGGGTCAACGTTAAATAAGTCAAATTAAAAAAATTTGATCAACGTTAAATTGAAAAATATGAATGCAGATTTTTAGAGAATCGAATCAGAAGTCTTTAGAGGTATGCCACTTTGGAATCGGCTTAAGTTTGGTTAAGTTATGGATTCTCTAAGTCCAATTTTGAGTCACTCTGTTACAAGTCATCGGAAAATTGGAAATAACTGACATTGAAAAATTTAAATGCAGATTTTTAGAGAATCGAATCAGACGTCTTTAGAGGGATGCCACTTTGGAATCGGCTTAAGTTTGGTTAAGTTATGGATTCTCTAAGTCCAATTTTGAGTCACTCTGTTACAAGTCATCGGAAAATTGGAAATAACTGACATTGAAAAATTTAAATGCAGATTTTTAGAGAATCGAATCAGAAGTCTTTTGAGGTATGCCACTTTGGAATCGGCTTAAGTTTGGTAAAGTTATGGACTCCCGAAAATTTAAATGCAGATTTTTAGAGAATCGAATCAGAAGTCTTTAGAGGTATGCCACTTTGCAATCGGCTTAAGCTTGGTAAAGTTATGGACTCTCGAAGTTCAATTTTGGGTCAAAGTTAAACAAGTCAAATTAGAAATAACTGACATGAAAATGGGTCAAAAATTTGATCACAGTTAAATTGAAAAATTTGAATGCAGATTTTTAGAGAATCGAATCAGAAGTCTTTAGAGGTATGCCACTTTGGAATCGGCTTAAGTTTGGTTAAGTTATGGATTCTCTAAGTCCAATTTTGAGTCACTCTGTTACAAGTCATCGGAAAATTGGAAATAACTGACATTGAAAAATTTAAATGCAGATTTTTAGAGAATCGAATCAGAAGTCTTTAGAGGGATGCCACTTTGGAATCGGCTTAAGTTTGGTTAAGTTATGGATTCTCTAAGTCCAATTTTGAGTCACTCTGTTACAAGTCATCGGAAAATTGGAAATAACTGACATTGAAAAATTTAAATGCAGATTTTTAGAGAATCGAATCAGAAGTCTTTTGAGGTATGCCACTTTGGAATCGGCTTAAGTTTGGTAAAGTTATGGACTCCCGAAAATTTAAATGCAGATTTTTAGAGAATCGAATCAGAAGTCTTTAGAGGTATGCCACTTTGCAATCGGCTTAAGCTTGGTAAAGTTATGGACTCTCGAAGTTCAATTTTGGGTCAAAGTTAAACAAGTCAAATTAGAAATAACTGACATGAAAATGGGTCAAAAATTTGATCACAGTTAAATTGAAAAATTTGAATGCAGATTTTTAGAGAATCGAATCAGAAGTCTTTAGAGGTATGCCACTTTGGAATCGGCTTAAGTTTGGTTAAGTTATGGATTCTCTAAGTCCAATTTTGAGTCACTCTGTTACAAGTCATCGGAAAATTGGAAATAACTGACATTGAAAAATTTAAATGCAGATTTTTAGAGAATCGAATCAGACGTCTTTAGAGGGATGCCACTTTGGAATCGGCTTAAGTTTGGTTAAGTTATGGATTCTCTAAGTCCAATTTTGAGTCACTCTGTTACAAGTCATCGGAAAATTGGAAATAACTGACATTGAAAAATTTAAATGCAGATTTTTAGAGAATCGAATCAGAAGTCTTTAGAGGTATGCCACTTTGCAATCGGCTTAAGCTTGGTAAAGTTATGGACTCTCGAAGTTCAATTTTGGGTCAAAGTTAAACAAGTCAAATTAGAAATAACTGACATGAAAATGGGTCAAAAATTTGATAACAGTTAAATTGAAAAATTTGAATGCAGATTTTTAGAGAATCGAATCAGAAGTCTTTAGAGATATGCCACTTTGGAATCGGCTTAAGTTTGGTAAAGTTATGGACTCTCTAAGTCCAATTTTTAGTCACTCTGTTAAAAGTCCTCGGAAAACTAGAAATAACTGACATGAAAATGGGTCAAAAATTTGATCAACGTTAAATTGAAAAATTTGAATGCAGATTTTTAGAGAATCGAATCAGAAGTTTTTAGAGGTATGCCACTTTGGAATCGGCTTAAGTTTGGTAAAGTTATGGACTCTCGAAGTTCAATTTTGGGTCAAAGTTAAACAAGTCAAATTAGAAATAACTGACATGAAAATGGGTGAAAAATTTGATCAACGTTAAATTGAAAAATTTGAATGCAGATTTTTAGAGAATCGAATCGGAAGTCTTTAGAGGTATGCCACTTTGGAATCGGCTTAAGTTTGGTTAAGTTATGGATTCTCTAAGTCCAATTTTGAGTCACTCTGTTACAAGTCATCGGAAAATTGGAAATAACTGACATTGAAAAATTTAAATGCAGATTTTTAGAGAATCGAATCAGAAGTCTTTAGAGGTATGCCACTTTGGAATCGGCTTAAGTTTGGTAAAGTTATGGACTCCCGAAGTCCAATTTTGGGTCAACGTTAAATAAGTCAAATTAAAAAAATTTGATCAACGTTAAATTGAAAAATATGAATGCAGATTTTTAGAGAATCGAATCAGAAGTCTTTAGAGGTATGCCACTTTGGAATCGGCTTAAGTTTGGTTAAGTTATGGATTCTCTAAGTCCAATTTTGAGTCACTCTGTTACAAGTCATCGGAAAATTGGAAATAACTGACATTGAAAAATTTAAATGCAGATTTTTAGAGAATCGAATCAGACGTCTTTAGAGGGATGCCACTTTGGAATCGGCTTAAGTTTGGTTAAGTTATGGATTCTCTAAGTCCAATTTTGAGTCACTCTGTTACAAGTCATCGGAAAATTGGAAATAACTGACATTGAAAAATTTAAATGCAGATTTTTAGAGAATCGAATCAGAAGTCTTTTGAGGTATGCCACTTTGGAATCGGCTTAAGTTTGGTAAAGTTATGGACTCCCGAAAATTTAAATGCAGATTTTTAGAGAATCGAATCAGAAGTCTTTAGAGGTATGCCACTTTGCAATCGGCTTAAGCTTGGTAAAGTTATGGACTCTCGAAGTTCAATTTTGGGTCAAAGTTAAACAAGTCAAATTAGAAATAACTGACATGAAAATGGGTCAAAAATTTGATCACAGTTAAATTGAAAAATTTGAATGCAGATTTTTAGAGAATCGAATCAGAAGTCTTTAGAGGTATGCCACTTTGGAATCGGCTTAAGTTTGGTTAAGTTATGGATTCTCTAAGTCCAATTTTGAGTCACTCTGTTACAAGTCATCGGAAAATTGGAAATAACTGACATTGAAAAATTTAAATGCAGATTTTTAGAGAATCGAATCAGAAGTCTTTAGAGGGATGCCACTTTGGAATCGGCTTAAGTTTGGTTAAGTTATGGATTCTCTAAGTCCAATTTTGAGTCACTCTGTTACAAGTCATCGGAAAATTGGAAATAACTGACATTGAAAAATTTAAATGCAGATTTTTAGAGAATCGAATCAGAAGTCTTTAGAGGTATGCCACTTTGGAATCGGCTTAAGTTTGGTAAAGTTATGGACTCCCGAAAATTTAAATGCAGATTTTTAGAGAATCGAATCAGAAGTCTTTAGAGGTATGCCACTTTGGAATCGGCTTAAGTTTGGTTAAGTTATGGATTCTCTAAGTCCAATTTTGAGTCACTCTGTTACAAGTCATCGGAAAATTGGAAATAACTGACATTGAAAAATTTAAATGCTGATTTTTAGAGAATCGAATCAGAAGTCTTTAGAGGGATGCCACTTTGGAATCGGCTTAAGTTTGGTTAAGTTATGGATTCTCTAAGTCCAATTTTGAGTCACTCTGTTACAAGTCATCGGAAAATTGGAAATAACTGACATTGAAAAATTTAAATGCAGATTTTTAGAGAATCGAATCAGAAGTCTTTAGAGGTATGCCACTTTGGAATCGGCTTAAGTTTGGTAAAGTTATGGACTCCCGAAAATTTAAATGCAGATTTTTAGAGAATCGAATCAGAAGTCTTTAGAGGTATGCCACTTTGGAATCGGCTTAAGTTTTGTTAAGTTATGGATTCTCTAAGTCCAATTTTGAGTCACTCTGTTACAAGTCATCGGAAAATTGGAAATAACTGACATTGAAAAATTTAAATGCAGATTTTTAGAGAATCGAATCAGAAGTCTTTAGAGGTATGCCACTTTGGAATCGGCTTAAGTTTGGTAAAGTTATGGACTCTCGAAGTACAATTTTGGGTCACTTTTTTACAAGCCATCGGAAAATTAGAAATAACTGACATGAAAATGGGTGAAAAATTTGATCAACGTCAAATTGAAAAATTTGAATGCAGATTTTTAGAGAATCGAATCAGAAGTCTTTAGAGGTATGCCACTTTGGAATCGGCTTAAGTTTGGTTAAGTTATGGATTCTCTAAGTCCAATTTTGAGTCACTCTGTTACAAGTCATCGGAAAATTGGAAATAACTGACATTGAAAAATTTAAATGCAGATTTTTAGAGAACGGAATCAGAAGTCTTTAGAGGGATGCCACTTTGGAATCGGCTTAAGTTTGGTTAAGTTATGGATTCTCTAAGTCCAATTTTGAGTCACTCTGTTACAAGTCATCGGAAAATTGGAAATAACTGACATTGAAAAATTTAAATGCAGATTTTTAGAGAATCGAATCAGAAGTCTTTAGAGGTATGCCACTTTGGAATCGGCTTAAGTTTGGTAAAGTTATGGACTCCCGAAAATTTAAATGCAGATTTTTAGAGAATCGAATCAGAAGTCTTTAGAGGTATGCCACTTTGGAATCGGCTTAAGTTTGGTTAAGTTATGGATTCTCTAAGTCCAATTTTGAGTCACTCTGTTACAAGTCATCGGAAAATTGGAAATAACTGACATTGAAAAATTTAAATGCAGATTTTTAGAGAATCGAATCAGAAGTCTTTAGAGGTATGCCACTTTGGAATCGGCTTAAGTTTGGTAAAGTTATGGACTCCCGAAAATTTAAATGCAGATTTTTAGAGAATCGAATCAGAAGTCTTTAGAGGTATGCCACTTTGCAATCGGCTTAAGCTTGGTAAAGTTATGGACTCTCGAAGTTCAATTTTGGGTCAAAGTTAAACAAGTCAAATTAGAAATAACTGACATGAAAATGGGTCAAAAATTTGATCAACGTTAAATTGAAAAATTTGAATGCAGATTTTAAGAGAATCGAATCAGAAGTCTTTAGAGGTATGCCACTTTGGAATCGGCTTAAGTTTGATTAAGTTAGGGACTGTCGAAGTTCAATTTTGGGTCAAAGTTAAACAAGTCAAATTAGAAATAACTGACATGAAAATGGGTGAAAAATTTGATCAAAGTTAAATTGAAAAATTTTACTGCAGATTTTTAGAGAATCGAATCAGAAGTCTTTAGGGGTATGCCACTTTGGAATCGGCTTAAGTTTGGTTAAGTTATGGATTCTCTAAGTCCAATTTTGAGTCACTCTGTTACAAGTCATCGGAAAATTGGAAATAACTGACATTGAAAAATTTAAATGCAGATTTTTAGAGATTCGAATCAGAAGTCTTTAGAGGGATGCCACTTTGGAATCGGCTTAAGTTTGGTTAAGTTATGGATTCTCTAAGTCCAATTTTGAGTCACTCTGTTACAAGTCATCGGAAAATTGGAAATAACTGACATTGAAAAATTTAAATGCAGATTTTTAGAGATTCGAATCAGAAGTCTTTAGAGGTATGCCACTTTGGAATCGGCTTAAGTTTGGTAAAGTTATGGACTCCCGAAAATTTAAATGCAGATTTTTAGAGAATCGAATCAGAAGTCTTTAGAGGTATGCCACTTTGCAATCGGCTTAAGCTTGGTAAAGTTATGGACTCTCGAAGTTCAATTTTGGGTCAAAGTTAAACAAGTCAAATTAGAAATAACTGACATGAAAATGGGTGAAAAATTTGATCAAAGTTAAATTGAAAAATTTTAATGCAGATTTTTAGAGAATCGAATCAGAAGTCTTTAGAGGTATGCCACTTTGCAATCGGCTTTAGCTTGGTAAAGTTATGGACTCTCGAAGTTCAATTTTGGGTCAAAGTTAAACAAGTCAAATTAGAAATAACTGACATGAAAATGGGTGAAAAATTTGATCAAAGTTAAATTGAAAAATTTGAATGCAGATTTTTAGAGAATCGAATCAGAAGTCTTTAGAGGTATGCCACTTTGGAATCGGCATAAGTTTGATAAAGTTATGGACTCTCTAAGTCCAATTTTGAGTCACTCTGTTACAAGTCCTCGGAAAACTAGAAATAACTGACATGAAAATGGGTCAAAAATTTGATCAACGTTAAATTGAAAAATTTGAATGCAGATTTTTAGAGAATCAAATCAGAAGTTTTTAGAGGTATGCCACTTTGGAATCGTCTTAAGTTTGGTAAAGTTATGGACTCTCGAAGTTCAATTTTGGGTCAAAGTTAAACAAGTCAAATAAGAAATAACTGACATGAAAATGGGTGAAAAATTTGATCACAGTTAAATTGAAAAATTTGAATCCAGATTTTTAGAGAATCGAATCAGAAGTCTTTAGAGGTATGCCACTTTGGAATCGGCTTAAGTTTGGTTAAGTTATGGATTCTCTAAGTCAATTTTGAGTCACTCTGTTACAAGTCATCGGAAAATTGGAAATAACTGACATTGAAAAATTTAAATGCAGATTTTTAGAGAATCGAATCAGAAGTCTTTAGAGGGATGCCACTTTGGAATCGGCTTAAGTTTGGTTAAGTTATGGATTCTCTAAGTCCAATTTTGAGTCACTCTGTTACAAGTCATCGGAAAATTGGAAATAACTGACATTGAAAAATTTAAATGCAGATTTTTAGAGATTCGAATCAGAAGTCTTTAGAGGTATGCCACTTTGGAATCGGCTTAAGTTTGGTTAAGTTATGGATTCTCTAAGTCCAATTTTGAGTCACTCTGTTACAAGTCATCGGAAAATTGGAAATAACTGACATTGAAAAATTTAAATGCAGATTTTTAGAGAATCGAATCAGAAGTCTTTAGAGGTATGCCACTTTGGAATCGGCTTAAGCTTGGTAAAGTTATGGACTCTCGAAGTTCAATTTTGGGTCAAAGTTAAACAAGTCAAATTAGAAATAACTGACATGAAAATGGGTCAAAAATTTGATCAACGTTAAATTGAAAAATTTGAATGCAGATTTTAAGAGAATCGAATCAGAAGTCTTTAGAGGTATGCCACTTTGGAATCGGCTTAAGTTTGATTAAGTTAGGGACTCTCGAAGTTCAATTTTGGGTCAAAGTTAAACAAGTCAAATTAGAAATAACTGACATGAAAATGGGTGAAAAATTTGATCAAAGTTAAATTGAAAAATTTTAATGCAGATTTTTAGAGAATCAAATCAGAAGTTTTTAGAGGTATGCCACTTAAGAATCGGCTTAAGTTTGGTAAAGTTATGGACTCTCGAAGTTCAATTTTGGGTCAAAGTTAAACAAGTCAAATTAGAAATAACTGACATGAAAATGGGTCAAAAAATTAATCGACGTTAAATTGAAAAATTTGAATGCAGATTTTTAGAGAATCGAATCAGAAGTCTTTAGAGGTATGCCACTTTGCAATCGGCTTTAGCTTGGTAAAGTTATGGACTCTCGAAGTTCAATTTTGGGTCAAAGTTAAACAAGTCAAATTAGAAATAACTGACATGAAAATGGGTGAAAAATTTGATCAAAGTTAAATTGAAAAATTTGAATGCAGATTTTTAGAGAATCGAATCAGAAGTCTTTAGAGGTATGCCACTTTGGAATCGGCTTAAGTTTGATAAAGTTATGGACTCTCTAAGTCCAATTTTGAGTCACTCTGTTACAAGTCCTCGGAAAACTAGAAATAACTGACATGAAAATGGGTCAAAAATTTGATCAACGTTAAATTGAAAAATTTGAATGCAGATTTTTAGAGAATCGAATCAGAAGTCTTTAGAGGTATGCCACTTTGGAATCGGCTTAAGTTTGATAAAGTTATGGACTCTCTAAGTCCAATTTTGAGTCACTCTGTTACAAGTCCTCGGAAAACTAGAAATAACTGACATGAAAATGGGTCAAAAATTTGATCAACGTTAAATTGAAAAATTTGAATGCAGATTTTTAGAGAATCAAATCAGAAGTTTTTAGAGGTATGCCACTTTGGAATCGGCTTAAGTTTGGTAAAGTTATGGACTCTCGAAGTTCAATTTTGGGTCAAAGTTAAACAAGTCAAATAAGAAATAACTGACATGAAAATGGGTGAAAAATTTGATCACAGTTAAATTGAAAATTTTGAATCCAGATTTTTAGAGAATCGAATCAGAAGTCTTTAGAGGTATGCCACTTTGGAATCGGCTTAAGTTTGGTGAAGTTATGGATTCTCTAAGTCCAATTTTGAGTCACTCTGTTACAAGTCATCGGAAAATTGGAAATAACTGACATTGAAAAATTTAAATGCAGATTTTTAGAGAATCGAATCAGAAGTCTTTAGAGGTATGCCACTTTGGAATCGGCTTAAGTTTGGTGAAGTTATGGATTCTCTAAGTCCAATTTTGAGTCACTCTGTTACAAGTCATCGGAAAATTGGAAATAACTGACATTGAAAAATTTAAATGCAAATTTTTAGAGAATCGAATCAGAAGTCTTTAGAGGTATGCCACTTTGGAATCGGCTTAAGTTTGGTAAAGTTATGGACTCCCGAAAATTTAAATGCAGATTTTTAGAGAATCGAATCAGAAGTCTTTAGAGGTATGCCACTTTGGAATCGGCTTAAGTTTGGTAAAGTTATGAACTCCCGAAAATTTAAATGCAGATTTTTAGAGAATCGAATCAGAAGTCTTTAGAGGTATGCCACTTTGGAATCGGCTTAAGTTTGGTAAATTTATGGACTCTCTAAGTCCAATTTTTAGTCACTCTGTTACAAGTCCTCGGAAAACTAGAAATAACTGACATGAAAATGGGTCAAAAATTTGATCGACGTTAAATTGAAAAATTTGAATGCAGATTTTTAGAGAATCGAATCAGAAGTCTTTAGAGGTATGCCACTTTGCAATCGGCTTTAGCTTGGTAAAGTTATGGACTCTCGAAGTTCAATTTTGGGTCAAAGTTAAACAAGTCAAATTAGAAATAACTGACATGAAAATGGGAGAAAAATTTGATTAAAGTTAAATTGAAAAATTTGAATCCAGATTTTTAGAGAAACGAATCAGAAGTCTTTAGAGGTATGCCACTTTGGAATCGGCTTAAGTTTGATAAAGTTATGGACTCTCTAAGTCCAATTTTGAGTCACTCTGTTACAAGTCCTCGGAAAACTAGAAATAACTGACATGAAAATGGGTCAAAAATTTGATCAACGTTAAATTGAAAAATTTGAATGCAGATTTTTAGAGAATCGAATCAGAAGTCTTTAGAGGTATGCCACTTTGGAATCGGCTTAAGTTTGGTAAAGTTATGGACCCTCGAAGTTCAATTTTGGGTCAAAGTTAAACAAGTCAAATTAGAAATAACTGACATGAAAATGGGTGAAAAATTTGATCAAAGTTAAATTGAAAAATTTGAATGCAGATTTTTAGAAAGTCGAATCAGAAGTCTTTAGAGGTATGCCACTTTGGAATCGGCTTAAGTTTGGTAAAGTTATGGACTCTCTAAGTCCAATTTTTAGTCACTCTGTTACAAGTCCTCGGAAATCTAGAAATAACTGACATGATTTTCATGGGTCAAAAAATTAATCGACGTTAAATTGAAAAATTTGAATGCAGATTTTTAGAGAATCGAATCAGAAGTCTTTAGAGGTATGCCACTTTGCAATCGGCTTTAGCTTGGTAAAGTTATGGACTCTCGAAGTTCAATTTTGGGTCAAAGTTAAACAAGTCAAATTAGAAATAACTGACATGAAAATGGGTAAAAAATTTGATCAAAGTTTTTTTTTTTTTTTTTTTTGTAAATATATGCTTTATTTATTGAATCTTCTCTATATGAGACTAACAATAAGTATATCAAATCTTAAGAATATAACTTAACTTACAGTCATGTAGACTGAATTTAGACTAACGGGCCCTAATATTTATTGCTGGGCTGGTAGATCGTTACGATGCAGACGAGTTCTGTTCGAAACCCGTCTTAGGTTTGGGTGCAGTGTAAGCTTGTTATGGTAGTCCGCTTTCTGCTTTGCTATTTCATCTTTGACCGGTGGTATGCCCAGATCCCTGTGGATGTTTTCGTTCCGAACATACCATGGTGCCCCAGTGATTGTTCGCAGGATTTTTGATTGTGAGCGCTGTATGATGTCAACGTTGCTGTTGCTCGCGTTCCCCCAGAGCTGGGAGCCGTAGGTCCAAATGGGCTTGAGGGTGGAGTTGTAGAGAAGAACTTTAAAGTCCAGACACAGGGGTGATCGAGAATTTATAATCCAGTGTAGGCTGCTAGCTTTAAGTCTGAGATGTACTTTCTTGCATTCAATGTGCCTCCGCCAGGTTAGGCGTCTGTCGAGGTGGACGCCGAGATATGTTACATCGCTGGCTTGGGGAATCTGCGTACCATTCAAAGTTAGCGGCGGGCACGATTGTCTGTTAAGGGTAAACGTTATATGTTTACACTTTTGTTCATTAATTTTGATTCGCCAGTCTGATAGCCACTTTTCAACTACCACCAAATGATCAGCCAGTTGAGCTGTTGCTCTAGTTGGGCATCTCGAGCGGCTCAGGATTGCGGTGTCGTCAGCAAATGTGGACGTAGTCAGCCTCTCGTTCGTAGGGATGTCTGCTGTGTATAGAATAAACAGGGTAGGGCCCAGGGCGCTACCTTGTGGGACTCCGGCTTCAATGTTATACTCGTTGGATGTCGTTGTATTGCATCTAACCTCAAAGACTCTGTGGTAGAGGTACGACTTAAGTAACTTATGAGTGTTTTCTGGCAGTAATGTTATGACTTTATGCATAAGGCCTTCAAGCCACACTCGGTCGAATGCCTGAGAGACGTCGAGGAATATCGCACTACAATATTCCCGATGTTCGAAGGCTGTACGAATTTCTGAAGTTATCCGGTTGACTTGCTCGATGGTTCCGTGGCTTTCACGAAACCCGAATTGATGTGCCGGGATTAAGTTTTGTTCTCTTAAATATGGTGTAATGCGCGTGAGCAGGCATTTTTCCAGTAATTTGGACAGGCACTATAGTAAGCTTATTGGCCTGTACGATGAGGGAATTGTGTGGTCTTTGCCAGGCTTCGGTATCATTATAACCACGGACTTTTTCCATTTTCTGGGGTAGTAGCCAAGTTTTGCGATCCCGTTAAATAGCTTGCATATAACATCCACTGCGCAGTTTGGAAGTTCAATTATCATTTTTGGGGTTATTAGGTCGGCCCCTGGAGCCTTTTTCGATTTTATTTGCTTCCTAATGACGTTAGCAATTTTAGGTGTTTGAAACAAAATCGGGTTAATTGCAATTTCAGAGCTAAACGGCGGTAGTTGAAGAGAGTTTGTGGCGGCGTTCGGCTGAAATACATTTCGTAGGTGTAAAGTAAATGTTTCGGCTCTGTCTTCGTCACTGCGGGCCCAAGTACCCGAGGAGTTTGTACTTTAGCCAGTTAGTTCTAGTCGAGGTCAGCCTGAAGGGGTGCTCGATTACTTTCGGGCTTTGAAGGAGAGTTATTAAAACAGGCGAGTGGTCCGATGATAAGTCCGATAGCGATTTGGCGCTGACTAAATTTCTTGGGATGTTCTTGGTCACAGCGAAGTCAATTAAGTCCGGGAGTTTTCTGGGGTCAGCTGGCCAATATGTGGGGCTGCCAGGGGAGACATAGTCGAGTTTGTTGCTCAAATTTATGATTGCTTTATACAGTTGTCTTCCTTTGGGCGTCACTAGTCTTGATCCCCAGTGCGTGTGCTTGGCGTTGTAGTCTCCTCCTGCTATAAAGCGATCTCCGAGTGAATTGTAGAAGTCCAAGAATTGCTCTTCAGTTATTGTAAAACGCGGTGGGCAATAGACAGCGGCTATAGTGATACTGCCGTCGCCTGCTTGTAGTTTTATAGATGTTGCCTGCAAATAATTTGTTGCAAACCTCTGGTGAAAGTGGTGCTTAATGCGTTCCCTGATTAGGATTTCAGTTCCTCCGTGAGCCTTTCCGTCCGGATGATCTGTGCAGTATGAAGTATAACCTCTTATTTGGAAGTTGTATTTACTTGTGAGATGCGTTTCTGCCAGCAGCATTACATCTATTTGGTTTTCATTGAGGAATTGAGTTATTTCAAGTTTGTGCAGTGAAACGCCATTGGCATTCCACATGGATATTCGAAGACAAGACATCGATTATTTAGATTGTTGGGATGTGAGCAAATTTATTAAAATGTTTTGATTTTGCATAAGGTTTGTCATTGTTGTTTTCATGAAGGACATAAATTCCATCATACCCTGTTGTAAAGTCAGCATCATGGTTTCCATGCTGTTTGGTATTTGTCCTATTGCTTGCTGAGGTGTTATTATATTTTGCTCAGAGCATTGAGCTTGTGGGAACCCCGTCTGATTGGCAAGTCCTGATTTTAGGGCATTTGTGTTGAGGGGCCCAAATGAAGATCTGGCTGCTTTCGCAAAGAAAACATTAGGTGTGGTTTGGGATTGCACGTACGCATTTCGTGCATTCTGGGAGCGTGCTTGTTTTGCTTGTTGAAACTGACTCTTTAGCTCTTTATAGACCGGGCAGCCTCTGTAGTTTGCGGTATGGTTATCTCCACAGTTAGCGCATTTCTTTGTCTTTTGGTCTTCTTTGCTTGCAGGGCAAGGTTCGGATTTGTGAAAGCCACCACAAGCTACGCAGACTGAACGAAGCCCGCAGTTGTTTCTGGTGTGTCCATACTCTTGGCAGTTTGTGCATTGTAGCGGGCCTTCTGTGCAACAGGTATTGCAGTTTATAGATCGGGTGCACTTCATTTTTCTTCAAGGCTCTGCTTTCAGGCTCCAGTTCGACCTTAAAGAGTGGTTGCGGCTTTTTATTTTTGTTGATAATATTAATAATATTTTTGGAGAAGAATCCTTTTTTCTTTCAGTGCCTCTTTTACCTCATTGGTGGATACGTCGGGCTCTATGCCCTTTAGCACTACTTGCAAGCCCTTGCTACTCTTGAGCTGGTACGTGTAGTAGGGTTTCCTAGCCTCGTCTAGGTAATTTGTTACAGCTCTGAATTGATCTTCTGTTTTAGCTTGAAGCTTTGTTTCATGAATATTCCCTTTAACAAGGGGAGTAACACAAAAGTTGTCATTCCCGACCAGCGCAACAATTTTCTTTACTAGGGCATTTGAGTTCTGTTCCCTTATGTAAATTGGTGGGGGCTTTGGTTTCTTTTGAACAGCCTGTCCAGATTCGGATTGGTTATTATCAATTTCCGACAATAGGGCGAATCTGTTGTTACTAGATGCCCCTGGTTGTTCGCTGCCTTTATTAGGGCAATTTTGTTTTGGTTTATTTCCAACCATTTTATTTTGCGGGCTTAGCTTCCGTTTGATTTGGATGTAACGGTCCATGCCAGTCTGTATAGCCGGACCCACTTGTTGTTGTTTGATATTGCCGATATTGGCACTCGTACTTACACTTGGCTTTGTAGTTTTATTCGGCGCTGCAGAAGTTGCAAACGCATTCGAAATCGCGTTGTTGTTAACGGCGACCGTTGATGTTGTTGTTGCAGTGGCTGCGGTTGCAGAAATTAACGAGGTCGCAGTGCTCGTGGCTGGTGAGCTGTTAGTCGAAGCTGGGGGTGGGGTTCTACACTGCAAGCTCCATGAAGTGGGAGTTGGTGTGAGTAGGGCGGGAGAACAAGACCGTGCTCTCGCACTGTCAATGGTCAGTAGGGCTGAGTTGCTCTTTGAAGAAGTTCTTTCTACTTCTGTATCGCGGGTTGAGAAATAAGAAATATAACTGTTTCTCTGGTCTACGGAGCTTCTACGCTCATTTTTTGAATCGCCGCTCATTGAGCTATCACTCGTGGCACTTCTTAGTTTTTATAATAACTTTGCACTAGTTTTTTACATAGCCCTAATTATTATTTACTGTTTTTAGCAATAAGATTGCCTTTATTACACCACTCTAGTATTTTTATACCCTTGCAGAGGGTATTATAATTTTGGTCAAAAGTGTGCAACGCAGTGAAGGAGACATCTCCGACCATATAAAGTATATATATTCTTGATCAGGATCACCTCCTGAGTTGATATAGCCATGTCCGTCTGTCCGTCTGTCCGTCTGTCTGTCCGTCTGTCTGTCCGTCTGTCTGTTTCTACGCAAACTAGTCGCTCAGTTTTAAAGCTATCGAATTGAAACTTTGCACACACCCTTCTTTTCCTTTGCACGCAGTATATAAGTCGGAACGGCCGGGATCGGCCGACTATATCCTATAGCTGCCATATAACTGATTGATCGGAAATGCCATAACTCTGCTGTTTGTTAAGTTAGGAAGTTGGGACTCTCTATGGGTATTATATTTGGCCAATCAATCCGACGTACCAAATTTCATAAGGATCGGCCGACTATATCCTATAGCTGCCATATAACTGATTAATCCGAAATGCCATAACTTTGGTGTTTGTAAAGTTAGGAAGTTGGGATTTTCTATGGGTTGTATTTTTGGCCAATCAATCCGACGTTCCCAATTTCATATGGATCGGTCGACTATATCCTATAGCTGCGATATAACTGAACGATCAGAAATGCCATAACTTTGGTGTTTTTAAAGTTAGGAAGTTCGGATTTTTTATGGGTTCTATATTTGGCCAATCAATCTGACCTACCAAATTTTAAAAGGATCGGTCGACTATATTCTATAGCTGCCATATAACTGAACGATCGGAAATGCCATAACATTGGTGTTTTTATACCCTTGCAGAGGGTATTATAATTTTGGTCAAAAGTGTGCAACGCAGTGAAGGAGACATCTCCGACCATATAAAGTATATATATTCTTGATCAGGATCACCTCCTGAGTTGATATAGCCATGTCCGTCTGTCCGTCTGTCTGTCCGTCTGTCTGTCCGTCTGTCTGTCCGTCTGTCTGTCCGTCTGTCTGTCCGTCTGTCTGTTTCTACGCAAACTAGTCGCTCAGTTTTAAAGCTATCGAATTGAAACTTTGCACACACCCTTCTTTCCTTTGCACGCAGTATATAAGTCGGAACGGCCGGGATCGGCCGACTATATCCTATAGCTGCCATATAACTGATTGATCGGAAATGCCATAACTTTCGTGTTTGTAAAGTTAGGAAGTTGGGACTTTCTATGGGTTTTAAATTTGGCCAATCAATCCGACCTACCAAATTTCATAAGGATCGGCCGACTATATCCTATAGCTGCCATATAACTGATTAATCCGAAATGCCATAACTTTGGTGTTTGTAAAGTTAGGAAGTTGGGATTTTCTATGGGTTGTATTTTTGGCCAATCAATCCGACGTTCCCAATTTCATATGGATCGGTCGACTATATCCTATAGCTGCGATATAACTGAACGATCAGAAATGCCATAACTTTGGTGTTTTTAAAGTTAGGAAGTTGGGATTTTTTATGGGTTCTATATTTGGCCAATCAATCTGACCTACCAAATTTTAAAAGGATCGGTCGACTATATTCTATAGCTGCCATATAATTGAACGATCGGAAATGCCATAACATTGGTGTTTTTATACCCTTGCAGAGGGTATTATAATTTTGGTCAAAAGTGTGCAACGCAGTGAAGGAGACATCTCCGACCATATTAAGTATATATATTCTTGATCAGGATCACCTCCTGAGTTGATATAGCCATGTCCGTCTGTCCGTCTGTCCGTCTGTCCGTCTGTCTGTCCGTCTGTCTGTCCGTCTGTCTGTCCGTCTGTCTGTCCGTCTGTCTGTTTCTACGCAAACTAGTCGCTCAGTTTTAAAGCTATCGAATTGAAACTTTGCACACACCCTTCTTTCCTTTGCACGCAGTATATAAGTCGGAACGGCCGGGATCGGCCGACTATATCCTATAGCTGCCATATAACTGATTGATCGGAAATGCCATAACTTTCGTGTTTGTAAAGTTAGGAAGTTGGGACTTTCTATGGGTTTTAAATTTGGCTAATCAATCCGACCTACCAAATTTCATAAGGATCGGCCGACTATATCCTATAGCTGCCATATAACTGATTAATCCGAAATGCCATAACTTTGGTGTTTGTAAAGTTAGGAAGTTGGGATTTTCTATGGGTTGTATTTTTGGCCAATCAATCCGACGTTCCCAATTTCATATGGATCGGTCGACTATATCCTATAGCTGCGATATAACTGAACGATCAGAAATGCCATAACTTTGGTGTTTTTAAAGTTAGGAAGTTGGGATTTTTTATGGGTTCTATATTTGGCCAATCAATCTGACCTACCAAATTTTAAAAGGATCGGTCGACTATATTCTATAGCTGCCATATAACTGAACGATCGGAAATGCCATAACATTGGTGTTTTTTTTATTTTTAAAGTTAGGATATTGGGATTTTTTATGGGTTTTATATTTGGCCAATCAATCTGACCTACCAAATTTCATAAGGATCGGACGACTATATTCTATAGCTGCCATTTAACTGAACGATCGGAAATGCCATAACATTGGTGTTTTTAAAGTTAGGAAATTGGGATTTTGTATTGGTTTTTTATTTGGTCAATCTATCTATTTCATAAGGATCTTTGGTGTGTTTTTCAGATTTAATTTTAAACCTAATTTAGAATTGTTATTGAGCACTGGTACATATAAGAAAATTTGTACTTAGTCATAGAATATGTCATAGAATATAAAATCAATCAATAAAATTCAACCCCCTCGAACTTTTCCTTAATGGTAATGCCAACTTTTGAGAAATAGATTTATTAAATATTATTTTGAATCTATCGCCGATACATTTTTATACCCTTGCAGAGGGTATTATAATTTTGGTCAAAAGTGTGCAACGCAGTGAAGGAGACATCTCCGACCCTATAAAGTATATATATTCTTGATCAGGATCACCTCCTGAGTTGATATAGCCATGTCCGTCTGTCCGTCTGTCCGTCTGTCTGTCCGTCTGTCTGTCCGTCTGTCTGTCCGTCTGTCTGTCCGTCTGTCTGTCCGTCTGTCTGTCCGTCTGTCTGTCCGTTGTCTGTCCGTCTGTCTGTCCGTCTGTCTGTTTCTACGCGAACTAGTCTCTCAGTTTTAAAGATATCGAATTGAAACTTTGCACACACCCTTCTTTCCTTTGCACGCAGTATATAAGTCGGAACGGCCGGGATCGGCCGACTATATCCTATAGCTGCCATATAACTGATTGATCGGAAATGCCATAACTCTGCTGTTTGTTAAGTTAGGAAGTTGGGATTTTCTATGGGTTTTATATTTGGCCAATCAATCCGACCTACCAAATTTCATAAGGATCGGTCGACTATATCTTATAGCTGCCATATAACTGATTGATCGGAAATGCCATAACTTAAGTGTTTGTTAAGTTAGGAAGTTGGAATTTTCTATGGGTTTTTTTTTGCCCAATCAATCCGACATATCAAATTTCATAAGGATCGGCCGACTATATTCTATAGCTGCCATATACATAACTGAACGATTGGAAATGCCATAACTTTGGTGTTTTTAAAGTTAGGAAGTTGGGATTTTTGATGAGTATTAAGAATGCATCATATGAATAATTTTGGAGAATATAATTTGCAGAATATTCTGCAAGGGTATTTCAACTTCGGCTCCGCCCGAAGTTAGCTTTCCTTTCTTGTTAGTTATTGTTTTTCACTTTTGAGCTGTTTTTTTCCGGAGCTCGCGCAAAACACGTCTGCACTATCCGGCTGTTGTTTGTTGTTTTTGATGAAAGTTAAATTGAAAAATTTGAATGCAGATTTTTAGAGAATCGAATCAGAAGTCTTTAGAGGTATGCCACTTTGGAATCGGCTTAAGTTTGGTTAAGGTCTGGACTGTCTAAGTCCAATTTTTAGTCACTCTGTTACAAGTCCTCCGAAATCTAGAAATAACTGACATGAAAATGGGTCAAAAAATTAATCGACGTTAAATTGAAAAATTTGAATGCAGATTTTTAGAGAATCGAATCAGAAGTCTTTAGAGGTATGCCACTTTGCAATCGGCTTTAGCTTGGTAAAGTTATGGACTCTCGAAGTTCAATTTTGGGTCAAAGTTAAACAAGTCAAATTAGAAATAACTGACATGAAAATGGGTGAAAAATTTGATCAAAGTTAAATTGAAAAATTTGAATGCAGATTTTTAGAGAATCGAATCAGAAGTCTTTAGAGGTATGCCACTTTGGAATCGGCTTAAGTTTGATAAAGTTATGGACTCTCTAAGTCCAATTTTGAGTCACTCTGTTAAAAGTCCTCGGAAAACTAGAAATAACTGACATGAAAATGGGTCAAAAATTTGATCAACGTATAATTGAAAAATTTGAATGCAGATTTTTAGAGAATCGAATCAGAAGTTTTTAGAGGTATGCCACTTTGGAATCGGCTTAAGTTTGGTAAAGTTATGGACTCTCGAAGTTCAATTTTGGGTCAAAGTTAAACAAGTCAAATTAGAAATAACTGACATGAAAATGGGTGAAAAATTTGATCACAGTTAAATTGAAAAATTTGAATGCAGATTTTTAGAGAATCGAATCGGAAGTCTTTAGAGATATGCCACTTTGGAATCGGCTTAAGTTTGGTTAAGTTATGGATTCTCTAAGTCCAATTTTGAGTCACTCTGTTACAAGTCATCGGAAAATTGGAAATAACTGACATTGAAAAATTTAAATGCAGATTTTTAGAGAATCGAATCAGAAGTCTTTAGAGGTATGTTACTTTGGAATCGGCTTAAGTTTGGTAAAGTTATGGACTCCCGAAGTCCAATTTTGGGTCAACGTTTAATAAGTCAAATTAAAAAAAATATGATCAACGTTAAATTGAAAAATATGAATGCAGATTTTTAGAGAATCGAATCAGAAGTCTTTAGAGGTATGCCACTTTGGAATCGGCTTAAGTTTGGTTAAGTTATGGATTCTCTAAGTCCAATTTTGAGTCACTCTGTTACAAGTCATCGGAAAATTGGAAATAACTGACATTGAAAAATTTAAATGCAGATTTTTAGAGAATCGAATCAGACGTCTTTAGAGGGATGCCACTTTGGAATCGGCTTAAGTTTGGTTAAGTTATGGATTTTCTAAGTCCAATTTTGAGTCACTCTCTTACAAGTCATCGGAAAATTGGAAATAACTGACATTGAAAAATTTAAATGCAGATTTTTAGAGAATCGAATCAGAAATCTTTTGAGGTATGCCACTTTGGAATCGGCTTAAGTTTGGTAAAGTTATGGACTCCCGAAAATTTAAATGCAGATTTTTAGAGAATCGAATCAGAAGTCTTTAGAGGTATGCCACTTTGCAATCGGCTTAAGCTTGGTAAAGTTATGGACTCTCGAAGTTCAATTTTGGGTCAAAGTTAAACAAGTCAAATTAGAAATAACTGACATGAAAATGGGTCAAAAATTTGATCACAGTTAAATTGAAAAATTTGAATGCAGATTTTTAGAGAATCGAATCAGAAGTCTTTAGAGGTATGCCACTTTGGAATCGGCTTAAGTTTGGTTAAGTTATGGATTCTCTTAGTCCAATTTTGAGTCACTCTGTTACAAGTCATCGGAAAATTGGAAATAACTGACATTGAAAAATTTAAATGCAGATTTTTATAGAATCGAATCAGAAGTCTATAGGGGGAGGCCACTTTGGAATCGGCTTAAGTTTGGTTAAGTTATGGATTCTCTAAGTCCAATTTTGAGTCACTCTGTTACAAGTCATCGGAAAATTGGAAATAACTGACATTGAAAAATTTAAATGCAGATTTTTATAGAATCGAATCAGAAGTCTATAGGGGGAGGCCACTTTGGAATCGGCTTAAGTTTGGTTAAGTTATGGATTCTCTAAGTCCAATTTTGAGTCACTCTGTTACAAGTCATCGGAAAATTGGAAATAACTGACATTGAAAAATTTAAATGCAGATTTTTAGAGAATCGAATCAGAAGTCTTTAGAGGTATGCCACTTTGCAATCGGCTTAAGCTTGGTGAAGTTATGGACTCTCGAAGTTCAATTTTGGGTCAAAGTTAAACAAGTCAAATTAGAAATAACTGACATGAAAATGGGTCAAAAATTTGATCAACGTTAAATTGAAAAATTTGAATGCAGATTTTTAGAGAATCGAATCAGAAGTCTTTAGAGGTATGCCACTTTGGAATCGGCTTAAGTTTGGTAAAGTTATGGACTCCCGAAAATTTAAATGCAGATTTTTAGAGAATCGAATCAGAAGTCTTTAGAGGTATGCCACTTTGCAATCGGCTTAAGCTTGGTAAAGTTATGGACTCTCGAAGTTCAATTTTGGGTCAAAGTTAAACAGGTCAAATTAGAAATAACTGACATGAAAATGGGTCAAAAATTTGATCACAGTTAAATTGAAAAATTTGAATGCAGATTTTTAGAGAATCGAATCAGAAGTCTTTAGAGGTATGCCACTTTGGAATCGGCTTAAGTTTGGTTAAGTTATGGATTCTCTAAGTCCAATTTTGAGTCACTCTGTTACAAGTCATCGGAAAATTGGAAATAACTGACATTGAAAAATTTAAATGCAGATTTTTAGAGAATCGAATCAGAAGTCTTTAGAGGGATGCCACTTTGGAATCGGCTTAAGTTTGGTTAAGTTATGGATTCTCTAAGTCCAATTTTGAGTCACTCTCTTACAAGTCATCGGAAAATTGGAAATAACTGACATTGAAAAATTTAAATGCAGATTTTTAGAGAATCGAATCAGAAATCTATTGAGGTATGCCACTTTGGAATCGGCTTAAGTTTGGTAAAGTTATGGACTCCCGAAAATTTAAATGCAGATTTTTAGAGAATCGAATCAGAAGTCTTTAGAGGTATGCCACTTTGCAATCGGCTTAAGCTTGGTAAAGTTATGGACTCTCGAAGTTCAATTTTGGGTCAAAGTTAAACAAGTCAAATTAGAAATAACTGACATGAAAATGGGTCAAAAATTTGATCACAGTTAAATTGAAAAATTTGAATGCAGATTTTTAGAGATTCGAATCAGAAGTCTTTAGAGGTATGCCACTTTGGAATCGGCTTAAGTTTGGTTAAGTTATGGATTCTCTTAGTCCAATTTTGAGTCACTCTGTTACAAGTCATCGGAAAATTGGAAATAACTGACATTGAAAAATTTAAATGCAGATTTTTATAGAATCGAATCAGAAGTCTATAGGGGAGGCCACTTTGGAATCGGCTTAAGTTTGGTTAAGTTATGGATTCTCTAAGTCCAATTTTGAGTCACTCTGTTACAAGTCATCGGAAAATTGGAAATAACTGACATTGAAAAATTTAAATGCAGATTTTTAGAGAATCGAATCAGAAGTCTTTAGAGGTATGCCACTTTGCAATCGGCTTAAGCTTGGTGAAGTTATGGACTCTCGAAGTTCAATTTTGGGTCAAAGTTAAACAAGTCAAATTAGAAATAACTGACATGAAAATGGGTCAAAAATTTGATCAACGTTAAATTGAAAAATTTGAATGCAGATTTTTAGAGAATCGAATCAGAAGTCTTTAGAGGTATGCCACTTTGGAATCGGCTTAAGTTTGGTAAAGTTATGGACTCCCGAAAATTTAAATGCAGATTTTTAGAGAATCGAATCAGAAGTCTTTAGAGGTATGCCACTTTGCAATCGGCTTAAGCTTGGTAAAGTTATGGACTCTCGAAGTTCAATTTTGGGTCAAAGTTAAACAGGTCAAATTAGAAATAACTGACATGAAAATGGGTCAAAAATTTGATCACAGTTAAATTGAAAAATTTGAATGCAGATTTTTATAGAATCGAATCAGAAGTCTATAGGGGGAGGCCACTTTGGAATCGGCTTAAGTTTGGTTAAGTTATGGATTCTCTAAGTCCAATTTTGAGTCACTCTGTTACAAGTCATCGGAAAATTGGAAATAACTGACATTGAAAAATTTAAATGCAGATTTTTATAGAATCGAATCAGAAGTCTATAGGGGGAGGCCACTTTGGAATCGGCTTAAGTTTGGTTAAGTTATGGATTCTCTAAGTCCAATTTTGAGTCACTCTGTTACAAGTCATCGGAAAATTGGAAATAACTGACATTGAAAAATTTAAATGCAGATTTTTAGAGAATCGAATCAGAAGTCGTTAGAGGTATGCCACTTTGCAATCGGCTTAAGCTTGGTAAAGTTATGGACTCTCGAAGTTCAATTTTGGGTCAAAGTTAAACAAGTCAAATTAGAAATAACTGACATGAAAATGGGTCAAAAAATTTGATCGACGTTAAATTGAAAAATTTGAATGCAGATTTTAAGAGAATCGAATCAGAAGTCTTTAGAGGTATGCCACTTTGGAATCGGCTTAAGTTTGATTAAGTTAGGGACTCTCGAAGTTCAATTTTGGGTCAAAGTTAAACAAGTCAAATTAGAAATAACTGACATGAAAATGGGTGAAAAATTTGATCAAAGTTAAATTGAAA
Source organism: Drosophila rhopaloa (assembly GCF_018152115.1). Classification (NCBI taxonomy): domain Eukaryota; kingdom Metazoa; phylum Arthropoda; class Insecta; order Diptera; family Drosophilidae; genus Drosophila; species Drosophila rhopaloa. The sequence goes on from NW_025335192.1 coordinate 155,086, forward strand.
AATTTTAATGCAGATTTTTAGAGAATCAAATCAGAAGTTTTTAGAGGTATGCCACTTTGGAATCGGCTTAAGTTTGGTAAAGTTATGGACTCCCGAAAATTTAAATGCAGATTTTTAGAGAATCGAATCAGAAGTCTTTAGAGGTATGCCACTTTGCAATCGGCTTAAGCTTGGTAAAGTTATGGACTCTCGAAGTTCAATTTTGGGTCAAAGTTAAACAGGTCAAATTAGAAATAACTGACATGAAAATGGGTCAAAAATTTGATCACAGTTAAATTGAAAAATTTGAATGCAGATTTTTAGAGAATCGAATCAGAAGTCTTTAGAGGTATGCCACTTTGGAATCGGCTTAAGTTTGGTTAAGTTATGGATTCTCTAAGTCCAATTTTGAGTCACTCTGTTACAAGTCATCGGAAAATTGGAAATAACTGACATTGAAAAATTTAAATGCAGATTTTTAGAGAATCGAATCAGAAGTCTTTAGAGGGATGCCACTTTGGAATCGGCTTAAGTTTGGTTAAGTTATGGATTCTCTAAGTCCAATTTTGAGTCACTCTGTTACAAGTCATCGGAAAATTGGAAATAACTGACATTGAAAAATTTAAATGCAGATTTTTAGAGAATCGAATCAGAAGTCTTTAGAGGGATGCCACTTTGGAATCGGCTTAAGTTTGGTTAAGTTATGGATTCTCTAAGTCCAATTTTGAGTCACTCTCTTACAAGTCATCGGAAAATTGGAAATAACTGACATTGAAAAATTTAAATGCAGATTTTTAGAGAATCGAATCAGAAATCTATTGAGGTATGCCACTTTGGAATCGGCTTAAGTTTGGTAAAGTTATGGACTCCCGAAAATTTAAATGCAGATTTTTAGAGAATCGACTCAGAAGTCTTTAGAGGTATGCCACTTTGCAATCGGCTTAAGCTTGGTAAAGTTATGGACTCTCGAAGTTCAATTTTGGGTCAAAGTTAAACAAGTCAAATTAGAAATAACTGACATGAAAATGGGTCAAAAATTTGATCACAGTTAAATTGAAAAATTTGAATGCAGATTTTTAGAGAATCGAATCAGAAGTCTTTAGAGGTATGCCACTTTGGAATCGGCTTAAGTTTGGTTAAGTTATGGATTCTCTTAGTCCAATTTTGAGTCACTCTGTTACAAGTCATCGGAAAATTGGAAATAACTGACATTGAAAAATTTAAATGCAGATTTTTATAGAATCGAATCAGAAGTCTATAGGGGGAGGCCACTTTGGAATCGGCTTAAGTTTGGTTAAGTTATGGATTCTCTAAGTCCAATTTTGAGTCACTCTGTTACAAGTCATCGGAAAATTGGAAATAACTGACATTGAAAAATTTAAATGCAGATTTTTATAGAATCGAATCAGAAGTCTATAGGGGAGGCCACTTTGGAATCGGCTTAAGTTTGGTTAAGTTATGGATTCTCTAAGTCCAATTTTGAGTCACTCTGTTACAAGTCATCGGAAAATTGGAAATAACTGACATTGAAAAATTTAAATGCAGATTTTTAGAGAATCGAATCAGAAGTCTTTAGAGGTATGCCACTTTGCAATCGGCTTAAGCTTGGTAAAGTTATGGACTCTCGAAGTTCAATTTTGGGTCAAAGTTAAACAAGTCAAATTAGAAATAACTGACATGAAAATGGGTCAAAAATTTGATCAACGTTAAATTGAAAAATTTGAATGCAGATTTTAAGAGAATCGAATCAGAAGTCTTTAGAGGTATGCCACTTTGGAATCGGCTTAAGTTTGATTAAGTTAGGGACTCTCGAAGTTCAATTTTGGGTCAAAGTTAAACAAGTCAAATTAGAAATAACTGACATGAAAATGGGTGAAAAATTTGATCAAAGTTAAATTGAAAAATTTTAATGCAGATTTTTAGAGAATCAAATCAGAAGTTTTTAGAGGTATGCCACTTTGGAATCGGCTTAAGTTTGGTAAAGTTATGGACTCTCGAAGTTCAATTTTGGGTCAAAGTTAAACAAGTCAAATTAGAAATAACTGACATGAAAATGGGTCAAAAAATTAATCGACGTTAAATTGAAAAATTTGAATGCAGATTTTTAGAGAATCGAATCAGAAGTCTTTAGAGGTATGCCACTTTGCAATCGGCTTTAGCTTGGTAAAGTTATGGACTCTCGAAGTTCAATTTTGGGTCAAAGTTAAACAAGTCAAATTAGAAATAACTGACATGAAAATGGGTGAAAAATTTGATCAAAGTTAAATTGAAAAATTTGAATGCAGATTTTTAGAGAATCGAATCAGAAGTCTTTAGAGGTATGCCACTTTGGAATCGGCTTAAGTTTGGTTAAGTTATGGATTCTCTAAGTCCAATTTTGAGTCACTCTGTTACAAGTCATCGGAAAATTGGAAATAACTGACATTGAAAAATTTAAATGCAGATTTTTAGAGAATCGAATCAGAAGTCTTTAGAGGGATGCCACTTTGGAATCGGCTTAAGTTTGGTTAAGTTATGGATTCTCTAAGTCCAATTTTGAGTCACTCTGTTACAAGTCATCGGAAAATTGGAAATAACTGACATTGAAAAATTTAAATGCAGATTTTTAGAGAATCGAATCAGAAGTCTTTAGAGGGATGCCACTTTGGAATCGGCTTAAGTTTGGTTAAGTTATGGATTCTCTAAGTCCAATTTTGAGTCACTCTCTTACAAGTCATCGGAAAATTGGAAATAACTGACATTGAAAAATTTAAATGCAGATTTTTAGAGAATCGAATCAGAAATCTATTGAGGTATGCCACTTTGGAATCGGCTTAAGTTTGGTAAAGTTATGGACTCCCGAAAATTTAAATGCAGATTTTTAGAGAATCGAATCAGAAGTCTTTAGAGGTATGCCACTTTGCAATCGGCTTAAGCTTGGTAAAGTTATGGACTCTCGAAGTTCAATTTTGGGTCAAAGTTAAACAAGTCAAATTAGAAATAACTGACATGAAAATGGGTCAAAAATTTGATCACAGTTAAATTGAAAAATTTGAATGCAGATTTTTAGAGAATCGAATCAGAAGTCTTTAGAGGTATGCCACTTTGGAATCGGCTTAAGTTTGGTTAAGTTATGGATTCTCTTAGTCCAATTTTGAGTCACTCTGTTACAAGTCATCGGAAAATTGGAAATAACTGACATTGAAAAATTTAAATGCAGATTTTTATAGAATCGAATCAGAAGTCTATAGGGGAGGCCACTTTGGAATCGGCTTAAGTTTGGTTAAGTTATGGATTCTCTAAGTCCAATTTTGAGTCACTCTGTTACAAGTCATCGGAAAATTGGAAATAACTGACATTGAAAAATTTAAATGCAGATTTTTATAGAATCGAATCAGAAGTCTATAGGGGGAGGCCACTTTGGAATCGGCTTAAGTTTGGTTAAGTTATGGATTCTCTAAGTCCAATTTTTGAGTCACTCTGTTACAAGTCATCGGAAAATTGGAAATAACTGACATTGAAAAATTTAAATGCAGATTTTTAGAGAATCGAATCAGAAGTCTTTAGAGGTATGCCACTTTGCAATCGGCTTAAGCTTGGTAAAGTTATGGACTCTCGAAGTTCAATTTTGGGTCAAAGTTAAACAAGTCAAATTAGAAATAACTGACATGAAAATGGGTCAAAAATTTGATCAACGTTAAATTGAAAAATTTGAATGCAGATTTTAAGAGAATCGAATCAGAAGTCTTTAGAGGTATGCCACTTTGGAATCGGCTTAAGTTTGATTAAGTTAGGGACTCTCGAAGTTCAATTTTGGGTCAAAGTTAAACAAGTCAAATTAGAAATAACTGACATGAAAATGGGTGAAAAATTTGATCAAAGTTAAATTGAAAAATTTTAATGCAGATTTTTAGAGAATCAAATCAGAAGTTTTTAGAGGTATGCCACTTTGGAATCGGCTTAAGTTTGGTAAAGTTATGGACTCTCGAAGTTCAATTTTGGGTCAAAGTTAAACAAGTCAAATTAGAAATAACTGACATGAAAATGGGTCAAAAAATTAATCGACGTTAAATTGAAAAATTTGAATGCAGATTTTTAGAGAATCGAATCAGAAGTCTTTAGAGGTATGCCACTTTGCAATCGGCTTTAGCTTGGTAAAGTTATGGACTCTCGAAGTTCAATTTTGGGTCAAAGTTAAACAAGTCAAATTAGAAATAACTGACATGAAAATGGGTGAAAAATTTGATCAAAGTTAAATTGAAAAATTTGAATGCAGATTTTTAGAGAATCGAATCAGAAGTCTTTAGAGGTATGCCACTTTGGAATCGGCTTAAGTTTGGTAAAGTTATGGATTCTCTAAGTCCAATTTTGAGTCACTCTGTTACAAGTCATCGGAAAATTGGAAATAACTGACATTGAAAAATTTAAATGCAGATTTTTAGAGAATCGAATCAGAAGTCTTTAGAGGGATGCCACTTTGGAATCGGCTTAAGTTTGGTTAAGTTATGGATTCTCTAAGTCCAATTTTGAGTCACTCTGTTACAAGTCATCGGAAAATTGGAAATAACTGACATTGAAAAATTTAAATGCAGATTTTTAGAGATTCGAATCAGAAGTCTTTAGAGGTATGCCACTTTGGAATCGGCTTAAGTTTGGTTAAGTTATGGATTCTCTAAGTCCAATTTTGAGTCACTCTGTTACAAGTCATCGGAAAATTGGAAATAACTGACATTGAAAAATTTAAATGCAGATTTTTAGAGAATCGAATCAGAAGTCTTTAGAGGGATGCCACTTTGGAATCGGCTTAAGTTTGGTTAAGTTATGGATTCTCTAAGTCCAATTTTGAGTCACTCTCTTACAAGTCATCGGAAAATTGGAAATAACTGACATTGAAAAATTTAAATGCAGATTTTTAGAGAATCGAATCAGAAATCTATTGAGGTATGCCACTTTGGAATCGGCTTAAGTTTGGTAAAGTTATGGACTCCCGAAAATTTAAATGCAGATTTTTAGAGAATCGAATCAGAAGTCTTTAGAGGTATGCCACTTTGCAATCGGCTTAAGCTTGGTAAAGTTATGGACTCTCGAAGTTCAATTTTGGGTCAAAGTTAAACAAGTCAAATTAGAAATAACTGACATGAAAATGGGTCAAAAATTTGATCACAGTTAAATTGAAAAATTTGAATGCAGATTTTTAGAGAATCGAATCAGAAGTCTTTAGAGGTATGCCACTTTGGAATCGGCTTAAGTTTGGTTAAGTTATGGATTCTCTTAGTCCAATTTTGAGTCACTCTGTTACAAGTCATCGGAAAATTGGAAATAACTGACATTGAAAAATTTAAATGCAGATTTTTATAGAATCGAATCAGAAGTCTATAGGGGGAGGCCACTTTGGAATCGGCTTAAGTTTGGTTAAGTTATGGATTCTCTAAGTCCAATTTTGAGTCACTCTGTTACAAGTCATCGGAAAATTGGAAATAACTGACATTGAAAAATTTAAATGCAGATTTTTATAGAATCGAATCAGAAGTCTATAGGGGAGGCCACTTTGGAATCGGCTTAAGTTTGGTTAAGTTATGGATTCTCTAAGTCCAATTTTGAGTCACTCTGTTACAAGTCATCGGAAAATTGGAAATAACTGACATTGAAAAATTTAAATGCAGATTTTTAGAGAATCGAATCAGAAGTCTTTAGAGGTATGCCACTTTGCAATCGGCTTAAGCTTGGTAAAGTTATGGACTCTCGAAGTTCAATTTTGGGTCAAAGTTAAACAAGTCAAATTAGAAATAACTGACATGAAAATGGGTCAAAAATTTGATCAACGTTAAATTGAAAAATTTGAATGCAGATTTTAAGAGAATCGAATCAGAAGTCTTTAGAGGTATGCCACTTTGGAATCGGCTTAAGTTTGATTAAGTTAGGGACTCTCGAAGTTCAATTTTGGGTCAAAGTTAAACAAGTCAAATTAGAAATAACTGACATGAAAATGGGTGAAAAATTTGATCAAAGTTAAATTGAAAAATTTTAATGCAGATTTTTAGAGAATCAAATCAGAAGTTTTTAGAGGTATGCCACTTTGGAATCGGCTTAAGTTTGGTAAAGTTATGGACTCTCGAAGTTCAATTTTGGGTCAAAGTTAAACAAGTCAAATTAGAAATAACTGACATGAAAATGGGTCAAAAAATTAATCGACGTTAAATTGAAAAATTTGAATGCAGATTTTTAGAGAATCGAATCAGAAGTCTTTAGAGGTATGCCACTTTGCAATCGGCTTTAGCTTGGTAAAGTTATGGACTCTCGAAGTTCAATTTTGGGTCAAAGTTAAACAAGTCAAATTAGAAATAACTGACATGAAAATGGGTGAAAAATTTGATCAAAGTTAAATTGAAAAATTTGAATGCAGATTTTTAGAGAATCGAATCAGAAGTCTTTAGAGGTATGCCACTTTGGAATCGGCTTAAGTTTGGTAAAGTTATGGATTCTCTAAGTCCAATTTTGAGTCACTCTGTTACAAGTCATCGGAAAATTGGAAATAACTGACATTGAAAAATTTAAATGCAGATTTTTAGAGAATCGAATCAGAAGTCTTTAGAGGGATGCCACTTTGGAATCGGCTTAAGTTTGGTTAAGTTATGGATTCTCTAAGTCCAATTTTGAGTCACTCTGTTACAAGTCATCGGAAAATTGGAAATAACTGACATTGAAAAATTTAAATGCAGATTTTTAGAGATTCGAATCAGAATTCTTTAGAGGTATGCCACTTTGGAATCGGCTTAAGTTTGGTAAAGTTATGGACTCCCGAAAATTTAAATGCAGATTTTTAGAGAATCGAATCAGAAGTCTTTAGAGGTATGCCACTTTGCAATCGGCTTAAGCTTGGTAAAGTTATGGACTCTCGAAGTTCAATTTTGGGTCAAAGTTAAACAAGTCAAATTAGAAATAACTGACATGAAAATGGGTCAAAAATTTGATCAACGTTAAATTAAAAAATTTGAATGCAGATTTTAAGAGAATCGAATCAGAAGTCTTTAGAGGTATGCCACTTTGGAATCGGCTTAAGTTTGATTAAGTTAGGGACTCTCGAAGTTCAATTTTGGGTCAAAGTTAAACAAGTCAAATTAGAAATAACTGACATGAAAATGGGTGAAAAATTAGATCAAAGTTAAATTGAAAAATTTTAATGCAGATTTTTAGAGAATCAAATCAGAAGTTTTTAGAGGTATGCCACTTTGGAATCGGCTTAAGTTTGGTAAAGTTATGGACTCTCGAAGTTCAATTTTGGGTCAAAGTTAAACAAGTCAAATTAGAAATAACTGACATGAAAATGGGTCAAAAAATTAATCGACGTTAAATTGAAAAATTTGAATGCAGATTTTTAGAGAATCGAATCAGAAGTCTTTAGAGGTATGCCACTTTGCAATCGGCTTTAGCTTGGTAAAGTTATGGACTCTCGAAGTTCAATTTTGGGTCAAAGTTAAACAAGTCAAATTAGAAATAACTGACATGAAAATGGGTGAAAAATTTGATCAAAGTTAAATTGAAAAATTTGAATGCAGATTTTTAGAGAATCGAATCAGAAGTCTTTAGAGGTATGCCACTTTGGAATCGACTTAAGTTTGGTAAAGTTATGGACTCTCTAAGTCCAATTTTGAGTCACTCTGTTACAAGTCCTCGGAAAACTAGAAATAACTGACATGAAAATTGGTTTAAAAATTTGATCAACGTTAAATTGAAAAATTTGAATGCAGATTTTTAGAGAATCAAATCAGAAGTCTTTAGAGGTATGCCACTTTGCAATCGGCTTTAGCTTGGTAAAGTTATGGACTCTCGAAGTTCAATTTTGGGTCAAAGTTAAACAAGTCAAATAAGAAATAACTGACATGAAAATGGGTGAAAAATTTGATCACAGTTAAATTGAAAAATTTGAATCCAGATTTTTAGAGAATCGAATCAGAAGTCTTTAGAGGTATGCCACTTTGGAATCGGCTTAAGTTTGGTTAGGTTATGGATTCTCTAAGTCCAATTTTGAGTCACTCTGTTACAAGTCATCGGAAAATTGGAAATAACTGACATTGAAAAATTTAAATGCAGATTTTTAGAGAATCGAATCAGAAGTCTTTAGAGGGATGCCACTTTGGAATCGGCTTAAGTTTGGTTAAGTTATGGATTCTCTAAGTCCAATTTTGAGTCACTCTGTTACAAGTCATCGGAAAATTGGAAATAACTGACATTGAAAAATTTAAATGCAGATTTTTAGAGATTCGAATCAGAAGTCTTTAGAGGTATGCCACTTTGGAATCGGCTTAAGTTTGGTAAAGTTATGGACTCCCGAAAATTTAAATGCAGATTTTTAGAGAATCGAATCAGAAGTCTTTAGAGGTATGCCACTTTGCAATCGGCTTAAGCTTGGTAAAGTTATGGACTCTCGAAGTTCAATTTTGGGTCAAAGTTAAACAAGTCAAATTAGAAATAACTGACATGAAAATGGGTCAAAAATTTGATCAACGTTAAATTAAAAAATTTGAATGCAGATTTTAAGAGAATCGAATCAGAAGTCTTTAGAGGTATGCCACTTTGGAATCGGCTTAAGTTTGATTAAGTTAGGGACTCTCGAAGTTCAATTTTGGGTCAAAGTTAAACAAGTCAAATTAGAAATAACTGACATGAAAATGGGTGAAAAATTTGATCAAAGTTAAATTGAAAAATTTTAATGCAGATTTTTAGAGAATCAAATCAGAAGTTTTTAGAGGTATGCCACTTTGGAATCGGCTTAAGTTTGGTAAAGTTATGGACTCTCGAAGTTCAATTTTGGGTCAAAGTTAAACAAGTCAAATTAGAAATAACTGACATGAAAATGGGTCAAAAAATTAATCGACGTTAAATTGAAAAATTTGAATGCAGATTTTTAGAGAATCGAATCAGAAGTCTTTAGAGGTATGCCACTTTGCAATCGGCTTTAGCTTGGTAAAGTTATGGACTCTCGAAGTTCAATTTTGGGTCAAAGTTAAACAAGTCAAATTAGAAATAACTGACATGAAAATGGGTGAAAAATTTGATCAAAGTTAAATTGAAAAATTTGAATGCAGATTTTTAGAGAATCGAATCAGAAGTCTTTAGAGGTATGCCACTTTGGAATCGGCTTAAGTTTGATAAAGTTATGGACTCTCTAAGTCCAATTTTGAGTCACTCTGTTACAAGTCCTCGGAAAACTAGAAATAACTGACATGAAAATGGGTCAAAAATTTGATCAACGTTAAATTGAAAAATTTGAATGCAGATTTTTAGAGAATCGAATCAGAAGTCTTTAGAGGTATGCCACTTTGCAATCGGCTTTAGCTTGGTAAAGTTATGGACTCTCGAAGTTCAATTTTGGGTCAAAGTTAAACAAGTCAAATTAGAAATAACTGACATGAAAATGGGTGAAAAAATTAATCGACGTTAAATTGAAAAATTTGAATGCAGATTTTTAGAGAATCGAATCAGAAGTCTTTAGAGGTATGCCACTTTGCAATCGGCTTTAGCTTGGTAAAGTTATGGACTCTCGAAGTTCAATTTTGGGTCAAAGTTAAACAAGTCAAATTAGAAATAACTGACATGAAAATGGGTGAAAAATTTGATCACAGTTAAATTGAAAAATTTGAATCCAGATTTTTAGAGAATCGAATCAGAAGTCTTTAGAGGTATGCCACTTTGGAATCGGCTTAAGTTTGGTTAAGTTATGGATTCTCTAAGTCCAATTTTGAGTCACTCTGTTACAAGTCATCGGAAAATTGGAAATAACTGACATTGAAAAATTTAAATGCAGATTTTTAGAGATTCGAATCAGAAGTCTTTAGAGGTATGCCACTTTGGAATCGGCTTAAGTTTGGTTAAGTTATGGATTCTCTAAGTCCAATTTTGAGTCACTCTGTTACAAGTCATCGGAAAATTGGAAATAACTGACATTGAAAAATTTAAATGCAGATTTTTAGAGAATCGAATGAGAAGTCTTTAGAGGTATGCCACTTTGGAATCGGCTTAAGTTTGGTAAAGTTATGGACTCCCGAAAATTTAAATGCAGATTTTTAGAGAATCGAATCAGAAGTCTTTAGAGGTATGCCACTTTGGAATCGGCTTAAGTTTGGTAAATTTATGGACTCTCTAAGTCCAATTTTTAGTCACTCTGTTACAAGTCCTCGGAAATCTAGAAATAACTTACATGAAAATGGGTCAAAAAATTAATCGACGTTAAATTGAAAAATTTGAATGCAGATTTTTAGAGAATCGAATAAGAAGTCTTTAGAGGTATGCCACTTTGCAATCGGCTTTAGCTTGGTAAAGTTATGGACTCTCGAAGTTCAATTTTGGGTCAAAGTTAAACAAGTCAAATTAGAAATAACTGACATAAAAATGGGAGAAAAATTTGATTAAAGTTAAATTAAAAAATTTGAATCCAGATTTTTAGAGAAACGAATCAGAAGTCTTTAGAGGTATGCCACTTTGGAATCGGCTTAAGTTTGATAAAGTTATGGACTCTCTAAGTCCAATTTTGAGTCACTCTGTTACAAGTCCTCGGCAAACTAGAAATAACTGACATGAAAATGGGTCAAAAATTTGATCAACGTTAAATTGAAAAATTTGAATGCAGATTTTTAGAGAATCGAATCAGAAGTCTTTAGAGGTATGCCACTTTGGAATCGGCTTAAGTTTGGTAAAGTTATGGACCCTCGAAGTTCAATTTTGGGTCAAAGTTAAACAACTCAAATTAGAAATAACTGACATGAAAATGGGTGAAAAATTTGATCAAAGTTAAATTGAAAAATTTGAATGCAGATTTTTAGAAAATCGAATCAGAAGTCTTTAGAGGTATGCCACTTTGGAATCGGCTTAAGTTTGGTAAAGTTATGGACTCTCTAAGTCCAATTTTGAGTCACTCTGTTAAAAGTCCTCGGAAAACTAGAAATAACTGACATGAAAATGGGTCAAAAATTTGATCAACGTTAAATTGAAAAATTTGAATGCAGATTTTTAGAGAATCGAATCAGAAGTCTTTAGAGGTATGCCACTTTGGAATCGGCTTAAGTTTGGTAAAGTTATGGACTCTCGAAGTTCAATTTTGGGTCAAAGTTAAACAAGTCAAATTAGAAATAACTGACATGAAAATGGGTCAAAAATTTGATCAAAGTTAAATTGAAAAATTTAAATGCAGATTTTTAGAGAATCGAATCAGAAGTCTTTAGAGGTATGCCACTTTGGAATCGGCTTAAGTTTGGTTAAGTTATGGATTCTCTAAGTCCAATTTTGAGTCACTCTGTTACAAGTCATCGGAAAATTGGAAATAACTGACATTGAAAAATTTAAATGCAGATTTTTAGAGATTCGAATCAGAAGTCTTTAGAGGTATGCCACTTTGGAATCGGCTTAAGTTTGGTAAAGTTATGGACTCCCGAAAATTTAAATGCAGATTTTTAGAGAATCGAATCAGAAGTCTTTAGAGGTATGCCACTTTGCAATCGGCTTAAGCTTGGTAAAGTTATGGACTCTCGAAGTTCAATTTTGGGTCAAAGTTAAACAAGTCAAATTAGAAATAACTGACATGAAAATGGGTCAAAAATTTGATCAACGTTAAATTGAAAAATTTGAATGCAGATTTTTAGAGAATCGAATCAGAAGTCTTTAGAGGTATGCCACTTTGGAATCGGCTTAAGTTTGGTAAAGTTATGGACTCTCGAAGTTCAATTTTGGGTCAAAGTTAAACAAGTCAAATTAGAAATAACTGACATGAAAATGGGTCAAAAATTTGATCAAAGTTAAATTGAAAAATTTAAATGCAGATTTTTAGAGAATCGAATCAGAAGTCTTTAGAGGTATGCCACTTTGGAATCGGCTTAAGTTTGGTAAAGTTATGGACTCTCTAAGTCCAATTTTGAGTCACTCTGTTACAAGTCATCGGAAAATTGGAAATAACTGACATTGAAAAATTTAAATGCAGATTTTTAGAGATTCGAATCAGAAGTCTTTAGAGGTATGCCACTTTGGAATCGGCTTAAGTTTGGTAAAGTTATGGACTACTTGAAAATTTAAATGCAGATTTTTAGAGAATCGAATCAGAAGTCTTTAGAGGTATGCCACTTTGCAATCGGCTTAAGTTTGGTAAAGTTATGGACTCTCGAAGTTCAATTTTGGGTCAAAGTTAAACAAGTCAAATTAGAAATAACTGACATGAAAATGGGTCAAAAATTTGATCAACGTTAAATTGAAAAATTTGAATGCAGATTTTAAGAGAATCGAATCAGAAGTCTTTAGAGGTATGCCACTTTGGAATCGGCTTAAGTTTGGTTAAGTTATGGACTCTCTAAGTTCAATTTTGGGTCAAAGTTAAACAAGTCAAATTAGAAATAACTGACATGAAAATGGGTGAAAAATTTGATCAAAGTTAAATTGAAAAATTTTAATGCAGAGTTTTAGAGAATCGAATCAGAAGTCTTTAGAGGTATGCTACTTTGGAATCGGCTTAAGTTTGGTAAAGTTATGGACTCTCGAAGTTCAATTTTGGGTCAAAGTTAAACAAGTCAAATTAGAAATAACTGACATGAAAATGGGTGAAAAATTTGATCAAAGTTAAATTGAAAAATTTGAATGCAGATTTTTAGAGAATCGAATCAGAAGTCTTTAGAGGTATGCCACTTTGGAATCGGCTTAAGTTTGGTAAAGTTATGGACTCTCTAAGTCCACTTTTGAGTCACTCTGTTAAAAGTCCTCGGAAAACTAGAAATAACTGACATGAAAATGGGTCAAAAATTTGATCAACGTTAAATTGAAAAATTTGAATGCAGATTTTTAGAGAATCGAATCAGAAGTCTTTAGAGGTATGCTACTTTGGAATCGGCTTAAGCTTGGTAAAGTTATGGACTCTCGAAGTTCAATTTTGGGTCAAAGTTAAACAAGTCAAATTAGAAATAACTGACATGAAAATGGGTCAAAAATTTGATCAACGTTAAATTGAAAAATTTGAATGCAGATTTTAAGAGAATCGAATCAGAAGTCTTTAGAGGTATGCCACTTTGGAATCGGCTTAAGTTTGGTAAAGTTATGGACTCTCTAAGTCCAATTTTGAGTCACTCTGTTAAAAGTCCTCGGAAAACTAGAAATAACTGACATGAAAATGGGTCAAAAATTTGATCAACGTTAAATTGAAAAATTTAAATGCAGATTTTTAGAGAATCGAATCAGAAGTCTTTAGAGGTATGCCACTTTGGAATCGGCTTAAGTTTGGTTAAGTTATGGATTCTCTAAGTCCAATTTTGAGTCACTCTGTTACAAGTCATCGGAAAATTGGAAATAACTGACATTGAAAAATTTAAATGCAGATTTTTAGAGATTCGAATCAGAAGTCTTTAGAGGTATGCCACTTTGGAATCGGCTTAAGTTTGGTAAAGTTATGGACTCCCGAAAATTTAAATGCAGATTTTTAGAGAATCGAATCAGAAGTCTTTAGAGGTATGCCACTTTGCAATCGGCTTAAGCTTGGTAAAGTTATGGACTCTCGAAGTTCAATTTTGGGTCAAAGTTAAACAAGTCAAATTAGAAATAACTGACATGAAAATGGGTCAAAAATTTGATCAACGTTAAATTGAAAAATTTGAATGCAGATTTTAAGAGAATCGAATCAGAAGTCTTTAGAGGTATGCCACTTTGGAATCGGCTTAAGTTTGATTAAGTTAGGGACTCTCGAAGTTCAATTTTGGGTCAAAGTTAAACAAGTCAAATTAGAAATAACTGACATGAAAATGGGTGAAAAATTTGATCAAAGTTAAATTGAAAAATTTTAATGCAGATTTTTAGAGAATCAAATCAGAAGTTTTTAGAGGTATGCCACTTTGGAATCGGCTTAAGTTTGGTAAAGTTATGGACTCTCGAAGTTCAATTTTGGGTCAAAGTTAAACAAGTCAAATTAGAAATAACTGACATGAAAATGGGTCAAAAAATTAATCGACGTTAAATTGAAAAATTTGAATGCAGATTTTTAGAGAATCGAATCAGAAGTCTTTAGAGGTATGCCACTTTGCAATCGGCTTTAGCTTGGTAAAGTTATGGACTCTCGAAGTTCAATTTTGGGTCAAAGTTAAACAAGTCAAATTAGAAATAACTGACATGAAAATGGGTGAAAAATTTGATCAAAGTTAAATTGAAAAATTTGAATGCAGATTTTTAGAGAATCGAATCAGAAGTCTTTAGAGGTATGCCACTTTGGAATCGGCTTAAGTTTGATAAAGTTATGGACTCTCTAAGTCCAATTTTGAGTCACTCTGTTACAAGTCCTCGGAAAACTAGAAATAACTGACATGAAAATTGGTTTAAAAATTTGATCAACGTTAAATTGAAAAATTTGAATGCAGATTTTTAGAGAATCAAATCAGAAGTCTTTAGAGGTATGCCACTTTGCAATCGGCTTTAGCTTGGTAAAGTTATGGACTCTCGAAGTTCAATTTTGGGTCAAAGTTAAACAAGTCAAATAAGAAATAACTGACATGAAAATGGGTGAAAAATTTGATCACAGTTAAATTGAAAAATTTGAATCCAGATTTTTAGAGAATCGAATCAGAAGTCTTTAGAGGTATGCCACTTTGGAATCGGCTTAAGTTTGGTTAAGTTATGGATTCTCTAAGTCCAATTTTGAGTCACTCTGTTACAAGTCATCGGAAAATTGGAAATAACTGACATTGAAAAATTTAAATGCAGATTTTTAGAGAATCGAATCAGAAGTCTTTAGAGGGATGCCACTTTGGAATCGGCTTAAGTTTGGTTAAGTTATGGATTCTCTAAGTCCAATTTTGAGTCACTCTGTTACAAGTCATCGGAAAATTGGAAATAACTGACATTGAAAAATTTAAATGCAGATTTTTAGAGATTCGAATCAGAAGTCTTTAGAGGTATGCCACTTTGGAATCGGCTTAAGTTTGGTAAAGTTATGGATCCCGAAAATTTAAATGCAGATTTTTAGAGAATCGAATCAGAAGTCTTTAGAGGTATGCCACTTTGCAATCGGCTTAAGCTTGGTAAAGTTATGGACTCTCGAAGTTCAATTTTGGGTCAAAGTTAAACAAGTCAAATTAGAAATAACTGACATGAAAATGGGTCAAAAATTTGATCAACGTTAAATTGAAAAATTTGAATGCAGATTTTAAGAGAATCGAATCAGAAGTCTTTAGAGGTATGCCACTTTGGAATCGGCTTAAGTTTGATTAAGTTAGGGACTCTCGAAGTTCAATTTTGGGTCAAAGTTAAACAAGTCAAATTAGAAATAACTGACATGAAAATGGGTGAAAAATTTGATCAAAGTTAAATTGAAAAATTTTAATGCAGATTTTTAGAGAATCAAATCAGAAGTTTTTAGAGGTATGCCACTTTGGAATCGGCTTAAGTTTGGTAAAGTTATGGACTCTCGAAGTTCAATTTTGGGTCAAAGTTAAACAATTCAAATTAGAAATAACTGACATTGAAATGGGTCAAAAAATTAATCGACGTTAAATTGAAAAATTTGAATGCAGATTTTTAGAGAATCGAATCAGAAGTCTTTAGAGGTATGCCACTTTGCAATCGGCTTTAGCTTGGTAAAGTTATGGACTCTCGAAGTTCAATTTTGGGTCAAAGTTAAACAAGTCAAATTAGAAATAACTGACATGAAAATGGGTGAAAAATTTGATCAAAGTTAAATTGAAAAATTTGAATGCAGATTTTTAGAGAATCGAATCAGAAGTCTTTAGAGGTATGCCACTTTGGAATCGGCTTAAGTTTGATAAAGTTATGGACTCTCTAAGTCCAATTTTGAGTCACTCTGTTACAAGTCCTCGGAAAACTAGAAATAACTGACATGAAAATGGGTCAAAAATTTGATCAACGTTAAATTGAAAAATTTGAATGCAGATTTTTAGAGAATCAAATCAGAAGTCTTTAGAGGTATGCCACTTTGCAATCGGCTTTAGCTTGGTAAAGTTATGGACTCTCGAAGTTCAATTTTGGGTCAAAGTTAAACAAGTCAAATAAGAAATAACTGACATGAAAATGGGTGAAAAATTTGATCACAGTTAAATTGAAAAATTTGAATCCAGATTTTTAGAGAATCGAATCAGAAGTCTTTAGAGGTATGCCACTTTGGAATCGGCTTAAGTTTGGTTAAGTTATGGATTCTCTAAGTCCAATTTTGAGTCACTCTGTTACAAGTCATCGGAAAATTGGAAATAACTGACATTGAAAAATTTAAATGCAGATTTTTAGAGAATCGAATCAGAAGTCTTTAGAGGTATGCCACTTTGGAATCGGCTTAAGTTTGGTGAAGTTATGGATTCTCTAAGTCCAATTTTGAGTCACTCTGTTACAAGTCATCGGAAAATTGGAAATAACTGACATTGAAAAATTTAAATGCAGATTTTTAGAGAATCGAATCAGAAGTCTTTAGAGGTATGCCACTTTGGAATCGGCTTAAGTTTGGTAAAGTTATGGACTCCCGAAAATTTAAATGCAGATTTTTAGAGAATCGAATCAGAAGTCTTTAGAGGTATGCCACTTTGGAATCGGCTTAAGTTTGGTAAATTTATGGACTCTCTAAGTCCAATTTTTAGTCACTCTGTTAAACAAGTCCTCGGAAATCTAGAAATAACTTACATGAAAATGGGTCAAAAAATTAATCGACGTTAAATTGAAAAATTTGAATGCAGATTTTTAGAGAATCGAATCAGAAGTCTTTAGAGGTATGCCACTTTGCAATCGGCTTTAGCTTGGTAAAGTTATGGACTCTCGAAGTTCAATTTTGGGTCAAAGTTAAACAAGTCAAATTAGAAATAACTGACATAAAAATGGGAGAAAAATTTGATTAAAGTTAAATTAAAAAATTTGAATCCAGATTTTTAGAGAAACGAATCAGAAGTCTTTAGAGGTATGCCACTTTGGAATCGGCTTAAGTTTGATAAAGTTATGGACTCTCTAAGTCCAATTTTGAGTCACTCTGTTACAAGTCCTCGGAAAACTAGAAATAACTGACATGAAAATGGGTCAAAAATTTGATCAACGTTAAATTGAAAAATTTGAATGCAGATTTTTAGAGAATCGAATCAGAAGTCTTTAGAGGTATGCCACTTTGCAATCGGCTTTAGCTTGGTAAAGTTATGGACTCTCGAAGTTCAATTTTGGGTCAAAGTTAAACAAGTCAAATTAGAAATAACTGACATGAAAATGGGTGAAAAATTTGATCAAAGTTAAATTGAAAAATTTGAATGCAGATTTTTAGAGAATCGAATCAGAAGTCTTTAGAGGTATGCCACTTTGGAATCGGCTTAAGTTTGATAAAGTTATGGACTCTCTAAGTCCAATTTTGAGTCACTCTGTTACAAGTCCTCGGAAAACTAGAAATAACTGACATGAAAATGGGTCAAAAATTTGATCAACGTTAAATTGAAAAATTTGAATGCAGATTTTTAGAGAATCGAATCAGAAGTCTTTAGAGGTATGCCACTTTGGAATCGGCTTAAGTTTGGTAAAGTTATGGACTCTCGAAGTTCAATTTTGGGTCAAAGTTAAACAAGTCAAATTAGAAATAACTGACATGAAAATGGGTCAAAAAATTAATCAACGTTAAATTGAAAAATTTGAATGCAGATTTTTAGAGAATCGAATCAGAAGTCTTTAGAGGTATGCCACTTTGGAATCGGCTTAAGTTTGGTAAAGTTATGGACTCTCGAAGTTCAATTTTGGGTCAAAGTTAAACAAGTCAAATTAGAAATAACTGACATGAAAATGGGTGAAAAATTTGATCACAGTTAAATTGAAAAATTTGAATGCAGATTTTTAGAGAATCGAATCAGAAGTCTTTAGAGGTATGCCACTTTGGAATCGGCTTAAGTTTGGTTAAGTTATGGATTCTCTAAGTCCAATTTTGAGTCACTCTGTTACAAGTCATCGGAAAATTGGAAATAACTGACATTGAAAAATTTAAATGCAGATTTTTAGAGAATCGAATCAGAAGTCTTTAGAGGTATGCCACTTTGGAATCGGCTTAAGTTTGGTGAAGTTATGGATTCTCTAAGGGAATTTTGAGTCACTCTGTTACAAGTCATCGGAAAATTGGAAATAACTGACATTGAAAAATTTAAATGCAGATTTTTAGAGAATCGAATCAGAAGTCTTTAGAGGTATGCCACTTTGGAATCGGCTTAAGTTTGGTAAAGTTATGGACTCCTGAAAATTTAAATGCAGATTTTTAGAGAATCGAATCAGAAGTCTTTAGAGGTATGCCACTTTGGAATCGGATTAAGTTTGGTAAAGTTATGGACTGTCGAAGTCCAATTTTTAGTCATCTGTTAAACAAGTCCGGAAATCTAGAAATAACTGACATGAAAATGGGTCAAAAAATTAATCGACGTTAAATTGAAAAATTTGAATGCAGATTTTTAGAGAATCGAATCAGAAGTCTTTAGAGGTATGCCACTTTGCAATCGGCTTTAGCTTGGTAAAGTTATGGACTCTCGAAGTTCAATTTTGGGTCAAAGTTAAACAAGTCAAATTAGAAATAACTGACATAAAAATGGGTAGAAAAATTTGATTAAAGTTAAATTAAAAAATTTGAATCCAGATTTTTAGAGAAACGAATCAGAAGTCTTTAGAGGTATGCCACTTTGGAATCGGCTTAAGTTTGATAAAGTTATGGACTCTCTAAGTCCAATTTTGAGTCACTCTGTTACAAGTCCTCGGAAAACTAGAAATAACTGACATGAAAATGGGTCAAAAATTTGATCAACGTTAAATTGAAAAATTTGAATGCAGATTTTTAGAGAATCGAATCAGAAGTCTTTAGAGGTATGCCACTTTGGAATCGGCTTAAGTTTGGTAAAGTTATGGACCCTCGAAGTTCAATTTTGGGTCAAAGTTAAACAAGTCAAATTAGAAATAACTGACATGAAAATGGGTGAAAAATTTGATCAAAGTTAAATTGAAAAATTTGAATGCAGATTTTTAGAGAAATCGAATCAGAAGTCTTTAGAGGTATGCCACTTTGGAATCGGCTTAAGTTTGGTAAAGTTATGGACTCTCTAAGTCCAATTTTGAGTCACTCTGTTAAAAGTCCTCGGAAAACTAGAAATAACTGACATGAAAATGGGTCAAAAATTTGATCAACGTTAAATTGAAAAATTTGAATGCAGATTTTTAGAGAATCGAATCAGAAGTCTTTAGAGGTATGCCACTTTGGAATCGGCTTAAGTTTGGTAAAGTTATGGACTCTCGAAGTTCAATTTTGGGTCAAAGTTAAACAAGTCAAATTAGAAATAACTGACATGAAAATGGGTCAAAAATTTGATCGACGTTAAATTGAAAAATTTGAATGCAGATTTTTAGAGAATCGAATCAGAAGTCTTTAGAGGTATGCCACTTTGGAATCGGCTTTAGCTTGGTAAAGTTATGGACTCTCGAAGTTCAATTTTGGGTCAAAGTTAAACAAGTCAAAATTAGAAATAACTGACATGAAATGGGTAAAATTTGATCAAGTTAAATTGAAAAATTTGAATGCAGATTTTTAGAGAATCGAATCAGAAGTCTTTAGAGGTATGCCACTTTGGAATCGGCTTAAGTTTGGTAAAGTTATGGACTCTCTAAGTCCAATTTTGAGTCACTCTGTTACAAGTCCTCGGAAAACTAGAAATAACTGACATGAAAATGGGTCAAAAATTTGATCAACGTTAAATTGAAAAATTTGAATGCAGATTTTTAGAGAATCGAATCAGAAGTCTTTAGAGGTATGCCACTTTGCAATCGGCTTTAGCTTGGTAAAGTTATGGACTCTCGAAGTTCAATTTTGGGTCAAAGTTAAACAAGTCAAATTAGAAATAACTGACATGAAAATGGGTGAAAAATTTGATCACAGTTAAATTGAAAAATTTGAATCCAGATTTTTAGAGAATCGAATCAGAAGTCTTTAGAGGTATGCCACTTTGGAATCGGCTTAAGTTTGGTAAAGTTATGGATTCTCTAAGTCCAATTTTGAGTCACTCTGTTACAAGTCATCGGAAAATTGGAAATAACTGACATTGAAAAATTTAAATGCAGATTTTTAGAGAATCGAATCAGAAGTCTTTAGAGGTATGCCACTTTGGAATCGGCTTAAGTTTGGTGAAGTTATGGATTCTCTAAGTCCAATTTTGAGTCACTCTGTTACAAGTCATCGGAAAATTGGAAATAACTGACATTGAAAAATTTAAATGCAGATTTTTAGAGAATCGAATCAGAAGTCTTTAGAGGTATGCCACTTTGGAATCGGCTTAAGTTTGGTAAAGTTATGGACTCCCGAAAATTTAAATGCAGATTTTTAGAGAATCGAATCAGAAGTCTTTAGAGGTATGCCACTTTGGAATCGGCTTAAGTTTGGTAAATTTATGGACTCTCTAAGTCCAATTTTTAGTCACTCTGTTACAAGTCCTCGGAAATCTAGAAATAACTTACATGAAAATGGGTCAAAAAATTAATCGACGTTAAATTGAAAAATTTGAATGCAGATTTTTAGAGAATCGAATCAGAAGTCTTTAGAGGTATGCCACTTTGCAATCGGCTTTAGCTTGGTAAAGTTATGGACTCTCGAAGTTCAATTTTGGGTCAAAGTTAAACAAGTCAAATTAGAAATAACTGACATAAAAATGGGAGAAAAATTTGATTAAAGTTAAATTAAAAAATTTGAATCCAGATTTTTAGAGAAACGAATCAGAAGTCTTTAGAGGTATGCCACTTTGGAATCGGCTTAAGTTTGATAAAGTTATGGACTCTCTAAGTCCAATTTTGAGTCACTCTGTTACAAGTCCTCGGAAAACTAGAAATAACTGACATGAAAATGGGTCAAAAATTTGATCAACGTTAAATTGAAAAATTTGAATGCAGATTTTTAGAGAATCGAATCAGAAGTCTTTAGAGGTATGCCACTTTGGAATCGGCTTAAGTTTGGTAAAGTTATGGACCCTCGAAGTTCAATTTTGGGTCAAAGTTAAACAAGTCAAATTAGAAATAACTGACATGAAAATGGGTGAAAAATTTGATCAAAGTTAAATTGAAAAATTTGAATGCAGATTTTTAGAGAAACGAATCAGAAGTCTTTAGAGGTATGCCACTTTGGAATCGGCTTAAGTTTGGTAAAGTTATGGACTCTCTAAGTCCAATTTTGAGTCACTCTGTTAACAAGTCCTCGGAAAACTAGAAATAACTGACATGAAAATGGGTCAAAAATTTGATCAACGTTAAATTGAAAAATTTGAATGCAGATTTTTAGAGAATCGAATCAGAAGTCTTTAGAGGTATGCCACTTTGGAATCGGCTTAAGTTTGGTAAAGTTATGGACTCTCGAAGTTCAATTTTGGGTCAAAGTTAAACAAGTCAAATTAGAAATAACTGACATGAAAATGGGTCAAAAATTTGATCAAAGTTAAATTGAAAAATTTAAATGCAGATTTTTAGAGAATCGAATCAGAAGTCTTTAGAGGTATGCCACTTTGGAATCGGCTTAAGTTTGATAAAGTTATGGACTCTCTAAGTCCAATTTTGAGTCACTCTGTTACAAGTCCTCGGAAAACTAGAAATAACTGACATGAAAATGGGTCAAAAAATTTGATCAACGTTAAATTGAAAAATTTGAATGCAGATTTTTAGAGAATCGAATCAGAAGTTTTTAGAGGTATGCCACTTTGGAATCGGCTTAAGTTTGGTAAAGTTATGGACTCTCGAAGTTCAATTTTGGGTCAAAGTTAAACAAGTCAAATTAGAAATAACTGACATGAAAATGGGTCAAAAATTTGATCAACGTTAAATTGAAAAATTTGAATGCAGATTTTAAGAGAATCGAATCAGAAGTCTTTAGAGGTATGCCACTTTGGAATCGGCTTAAGTTTGGTAAAGTTATGGACTCCCGAAAATTTAAATGCAGATTTTTAGAGAATCGAATCAGAAGTCTTTAGAGGTATGCCACTTTGGAATCGGCTTAAGTTTGGTAAAGTTATGGACTCCCGAAGTCCAATTTTGGGTCAACGTTAAATAAGTCAAATTAGAAAAATTTGATCAACGTTAAATTGAAAAATTTGAATGTAGATTTTAAGAGAATCGAATCAGAAGTCTTTAGAGGTATGCCACTTTGGAATCGGCTTAAGTTTGGTTAAGTTATGGACTCTCTAAGTCCTATTTTGGGTCAACATTAGATAAGTCAAATTAGAAAAATTTGATCACAGTTAAATTGAAAAATTTGAATCCAGATTTTTAGAGAATCGAATCAGAAGTCTTTAGAGGTATGCCACTTTGGAATCGGCTTAAGTTTGGTTAAGTTATGGATTCTCTAAGTCCAATTTTGAGTCACTCTGTTACAAGTCATCGGAAAATTGGAAATAACTGACATTGAAAAATTTAAATGCAGATTTTTAGAGAATCGAATCAGAAGTCTTTAGAGGTATGCCACTTTGGAATCGGCTTAAGTTTGGTGAAGTTATGGATTCTCTAAGTCCAATTTTGAGTCACTCTGTTACAAGTTATCGGAAAATTGGAAATAACTGACATTGAAAAATTTAAATGCAGATTTTTAGAGAATCGAATCAGAAGTCTTTAGAGGTATGCCACTTTGGAATCGGCCTAAGTTTGGTAAAGTTATGGACTCCCGAAAATTTAAATGCAGATTTTTAGAGAATCGAATCAGAAGTCTTTAGAGGTATGCCACTTTGGAATCGGCTTAAGTTTGGTAAAGTTATGGACTCCCGAAGTCCAATTTTGGGTCAACGTTAGATAAGTCAAATTAGAAAAATTTGATCAACGTTAAATTGAAAAATTTGAATGCAGATTTTTAGAGAATCGAATCAGAAGTCTTTAGAGGTATGCCACTTTGCAATCGGCTTTAGTTTGGTAAAGTTATGGACTCTCGAAGTTCAATTTTGGGTCAAAGTTAAACAAGTCAAATTAGAAATAACTGACATGAAAATGGGTCAAAAATTTGATCAAAGTTAAATTGAAAAATTTGAATGCAGATTTTTAGAGAATCGAATCAGAAGTCTTTAGAGGTATGCCACTTTGGAATCGGCTTAAGTTTGATAAAGTTATGGACTCTCTAAGTCCAATTTTGAGTCACTCTGTTACAAGTCCTCGGAAAACTAGAAATAACTGACATGAAAATGGGTCAAAAATTTGATCAACGTTAAATTGAAAAATTTGAATGCAGATTTTTAGAGAATCGAATCAGAAGTTTTTAGAGGTATGCCACTTTGGAATCGGCTTAAGTTTGGTAAAGTTATGGACTCTCGAAGTTCAATTTTGGGTCAAAGTTAAACAAGTCAAATTAGAAATAACTGACATGAAAATGGGTCAAAAATTTGATCAACGTTAAATTGAAAAATTTAAATGCAGATTTTTAGAGAATCGAATCAGAAGTCTTTAGAGGTATGCCACTTTGGAATCGGCTTAAGTTTGGTAAAGTTATGGACTCCCGAAAATTTAAATGCAGATTTTTAGAGAATCGAATCAGAAGTCTTTAGAGGTATGCCACTTTGGAATCGGCTTAAGTTTGGTAAAGTTATGGACTCCCGAAGTCCAATTTTGGGTCAACGTTAGATAAGTCAAATTAGAAAAATTTGATCAACGTTAAATTGAAAAATTTGAATGTAGATTTTAAGAGAATCGAATCAGAAGTCTTTAGAGGTATGCCACTTTGGAATCGGCTTAAGTTTGGTTAAAGTTATGGACTCTCTAAGTCCTATTTTGGGTCAACATTAGATAAGTCAAATTAGAAAAATTTGATCACAGTTAAATTGAAAAATTTGAATCCAGATTTTTAGAGAATCGAATCAGAAGTCTTTAGAGGTATGCCACTTTGGAATCGGCTTAAGTTTGGTTAAGTTATGGATTCTCTAAGTCCAATTTTGAGTCACTCTGTTACAAGTCATCGGAAAATTGGAAATAACTGACATTGAAAAATTTAAATGCAGATTTTTAGAGAATCGAATCAGAAGTCTTTAGAGGTATGCCACTTTGGAATCGGCTTAAGTTTGGTGAAGTTATGGATTCTCTAAGTCCAATTTTGAGTCACTCTGTTACAAGTCATCGGAAAATTGGAAATAACTGACATTGAAAAATTTAAATGCAGATTTTTAGAGAATCGAATCAGAAGTCTTTAGAGGTATGCCACTTTGGAATCGGCTTAAGTTTGGTAAAGTTATGGACTCCCGAAAATTTAAATGCAGATTTTTAGAGAATCGAATCAGAAGTCTTTAGAGGTATGCCACTTTGGAATCGGCTTAAGTTTGGTAAAGTTATGGACTCCCGAAGTCCAATTTTGGGTCAACTGTTAGATAAGTCTCGAAAATTAGAAAAATTTGATCAACGTTAAATTGAAAAATTTGAATGCAGATTTTAAGAGAATCGAATCAGAAGTCTTTAGAGGTATGCCACTTTGGAATCGGCTTAAGTTTGGTAAAGTTATGGACTCTCGAAGTTCAATTTTGGGTCAAAGTTAAACAAGTCAAATTAGAAATAACTGACATGAAAATGGGTCAAAAATTTGATCAACGTTAAATTGAAAAATTTGAATGCAGATTTTAAGAGAATCGAATCAGAAGTCTTTAGAGGTATGCCACTTTGGAATCGGCTTAAGTTTGGTAAAGTTATGGACTCCCGAAAATTTAAATGCAGATTTTTAGAGAATCGAATCAGAAGTCTTTAGAGGTATGCCACTTTGGAATCGGCTTAAGTTTGGTAAAGTTATGGACTCCCGAAGTCCAATTTTGGGTCAACGTTAGATAAGTCAAATTAGAAAAATTTGATCAACGTTAAATTGAAAAATTTGAATGTAGATTTTAAGAGAATCGAATCAGAAGTCTTTAGAGGTATGCCACTTTGGAATCGGCTTAAGTTTGGTAAAGTTATGGACTCTCTAAGTCCAATTTTGAGTCACTCTGTTAACAAGTCAATTCGGAAAATTGGAAATAACGTGACATTGAAAAATTTAAATGCAGATTTTTAGAGAATCGAATCAGAAGTCTTTAGAGGTATGCCACTTTGGAATCGGCTTAAGTTTGGTGAAGTTATGGATTCTCTAAGTCCAATTTTGAGTCACTCTGTTACAAGTCATCGGAAAATTGGAAATAACTGACATTGAAAAATTTAAATGCAGATTTTTAGAGAATCGAATCAGAAGTCTTTAGAGGTATGCCACTTTGGAATCGGCTTAAGTTTGGTGAAGTTATGGATTCTCTAAGTCCAATTTTGAGTCACTCTGTTACAAGTCATCGGAAAATTGGAAATAACTGACATTGAAAAATTTAAATGCAGATTTTTAGAGAATCGAATCAGAAGTCTTTAGAGGTATGCCACTTTGGAATCGGCTTAAGTTTGGTAAAGTTATGGACTCCCGAAAATTTAAATGCAGATTTTTAGAGAATCGAATCAGAAGTCTTTAGAGGTATGCCACTTTGGAATCGGCTTAAGTTTGGTAAAGTTATGGACTCCCGAAGTCCAATTTTGGGTCAACGTTAGATAAGTCAAATTAGAAAAATTTGATCAACGTTAAATTGAAAAATTTGAATGTAGATTTTAGAGAATCGAATCAGAAGTCTTTAGAGGTATGCCACTTTGAATCGGCTTTAGTTTGGTAAAGTTATGGACTCGTATTTTGTCGTTAACAAGTCAAATTAGAAATAACTGACATGAAATGGGTGAAAATTTGATCAAGTTAAATTGAAAAATTTAAATGCAGATTTTTAGAGAATCGAATCAGAAGTCTTTAGAGGTATGCCACTTTGGAATCGGCTTAAGTTTGATAAAGTTATGGACTCTCTAAGTCCAATTTTGAGTCACTCTGTTACAAGTCCTCGGAAAACTAGAAATAACTGACATGAAAATGGGTCAAAAATTTGATCAACGTTAAATTGAAAAATTTGAATGCAGATTTTTAGAGAATCGAATCAGAAGTTTTTAGAGGTATGCCACTTTGGAATCGGCTTAAGTTTGGTAAAGTTATGGACTCTCGAAGTTCAATTTTGGGTCAAAGTTAAACAAGTCAAATTAGAAATAACTGACATGAAAATGGGTCAAAAATTTGATCAACGTTAAATTGAAAAATTTAAATGCAGATTTTAAGAGAATCGAATCAGAAGTCTTTAGAGGTATGCCACTTTGGAATCGGCTTAAGTTTGGTAAAGTTATGGACTCCCGAAAATTTAAATGCAGATTTTTAGAGAATCGAATCAGAAGTCTTTAGAGGTATGCCACTTTGGAATCGGCTTAAGTTTGGTAAAGTTATGGACTCCCGAAGTCCAATTTTGGGTCAACGTTAGATAAGTCAAATTAGAAAAATTTGATCAACGTTAAATTGAAAAATTTGAATGTAGATTTTAAGAGAATCGAATCAGAAGTCTTTAGAGGTATGCCACTTTGGAATCGGCTTAAGTTTGGTAAAGTTATGGACTCTCGAAGTCCAATTTTGGGTCAACATTAGATAAGTCAAATTAGAAAAATTTGATCACAGTTAAATTGAAAAATTTGAATCCAGATTTTTAGAGAATCGAATCAGAAGTCTTTAGAGGTATGCCACTTTGGAATCGGCTTAAGTTTGGTTAAGTTATGGATTCTCTAAGTCCAATTTTGAGTCACTCTGTTACAAGTCATCGGAAAATTGGAAATAACTGACATTGAAAAATTTAAATGCAGATTTTTAGAGAATCGAATCAGAAGTCTTTAGAGGTATGCCACTTTGGAATCGGCTTAAGTTTGGTGAAGTTATGGATTCTCTAAGTCCAATTTTGAGTCACTCTGTTACAAGTCATCGGAAAATTGGAAATAACTGATATTGAAAAATTTAAATGCAGATTTTTAGAGAATCGAATCAGAAGTCTTTAGAGGTATGCCACTTTGGAATCGGCTTAAGTTTGGTAAAGTTATGGACTCCTCGAAAATTTAAATGCAGATTTTTGAGAATCGAATCAGAAGTCTTTAGAGGTATGCCACTTTGGAATCGGCTTAAGTTTGGTAAAGTTATGGACTCTCTAAGTCCAATTTTGAGTCACTCTGTTACAAGTCTCGGAAAACTAGAAATAACTGACATGAAAATGGGTCAAAAATTTGATCAACGTTAAATTGAAAAATTTGAATGCAGATTTTAAGAGAATCGAATCAGAAGTCTTTAGAGGTATGCCACTTTGGAATCGGCTTAAGTTTGGTAAAGTTATGGACTCTCGAAGTTCAATTTTGGGTCAAAGTTAAACAAGTCAAATTAGAAATAACTGACATGAAAATGGGTCAAAAATTTGATCAACGTTAAATTGAAAAATTTGAATGCAGATTTTAAGAGAATCGAATCAGAAGTCTTTAGAGGTATGCCACTTTGGAATGGGCTTAAGTTTGGTAAAGTTATGGACTCCCGAAAATTTAAATGCAGATTTTTAGAGAATCGAATCAGAAGTCTTTAGAGGTATGCCACTTTGGAATCGGCTTAAGTTTGGTAAAGTTATGGACTCCCGAAGTCCAATTTTGGGTCAACGTTAGATAAGTCAAATTAGAAAAATTTGATCAACGTTAAATTGAAAAATTTGAATGTAGATTTTAAGAGAATCGAATCAGAAGTCTTTAGAGGTATGCCACTTTGGAATCGGCTTAAGTTTGGTAAAGTTATGGACTCTCCGAAGTCCAATTTTGGGTCAACGTTAGATAAGTCAAATTAGAAAAATTTGATCACAGTTAAATTGAAAAATTTGAATCCAGATTTTTAGAGAATCGAATCAGAAGTCTTTAGAGGT
Source organism: Drosophila rhopaloa (assembly GCF_018152115.1). Taxonomy (NCBI): domain Eukaryota; kingdom Metazoa; phylum Arthropoda; class Insecta; order Diptera; family Drosophilidae; genus Drosophila; species Drosophila rhopaloa. The sequence continues at coordinate 182,817 of NW_025335192.1, forward strand.
ATGCCACTTTGGAATCGGCTTAAGTTTGGTTAAGTTATGGATTCTCTAAGTCCAATTTTGAGTCACTCTGTTACAAGTCATCGGAAAATTGGAAATAACTGACATTGAAAAATTTAAATGCAGATTTTTAGAGAATCGAATCAGAAGTCTTTAGAGGTATGCCACTTTGGAATCGGCTTAAGTTTGGTGAAGTTATGGATTCTCTAAGTCCAATTTTGAGTCACTCTGTTACAAGTCATCGGAAAATTGGAAATAACTGACATTGAAAAATTTAAATGCAGATTTTTAGAGAATCGAATCAGAAGTCTTTAGAGGTATGCCACTTTGGAATCGGCTTAAGTTTGGTAAAGTTATGGACTCCCGAAAATTTAAATGCAGATTTTTAGAGAATCGAATCAGAAGTCTTTAGAGGTATGCCACTTTGGAATCGGCTTAAGTTTGGTAAAGTTATGGACTCCCGAAGTCCAATTTTGGGTCAACGTTAGATAAGTCAAATTAGAAAAATTTGATCAACGTTAAATTGAAAAATTTGAATGTAGATTTTAAGAGAATCGAATCAGAAGTCTTTAGAGGTATGCCACTTTGGAATCGGCTTAAGTTTGGTAAAGTTATGGACTCTCGAAGTCCAATTTTGGGTCAACGTTAAATAAGTCAAATTAGAAAAATTTGATCACAGTTAAATTGAAAAATTTGAATCCAGATTTTTAGAGAATCGAATCAGAAGTCTTTAGAGGTATGCCACTTTGGAATCGGCTTAAGTTTGGTTAAGTTATGGATTCTCTAAGTCCAATTTTGAGTCACTCTGTTACAAGTCATCGGAAAATTGGAAATAACTGACATTGAAAAATTTAAATGCAGATTTTTAGAGAATCGAATCAGAAGTCTTTAGAGGTATGCCACTTTGGAATCGGCTTAAGTTTGGTGAAGTTATGGATTCTCTAAGTCCAATTTTGAGTCACTCTGTTACAAGTCATCGGAAAATTGGAAATAACTGACATTGAAAAATTTAAATGCAGATTTTTAGAGAATCGAATCAGAAGTCTTTAGAGGTATGCCACTTTGGAATCGGCTTAAGTTTGGTAAAGTTATGGACTCCCGAAAATTTAAATGCAGATTTTTAGAGAATCGAATCAGAAGTCTTTAGAGGTATGCCACTTTGGAATCGGCTTAAGTTTGGTAAAGTTATGGACTCCCGAAAATTTAAATGCAGATTTTTAGAGAATCGAATCAGAAGTCTTTAGAGGTATGCCACTTTGGAATCGGCTTAAGTTTGGTAAGTTATGGACTCTCTAATATTTTTCAATTATATAATAAATATTTATTGAAAATTTAAATGCAGATTTTTAGAGAATCGAATCAGAAGTCTTTAGAGGTATGCCACTTTGGAATGGGCTTAAGTTTGATAAAGTTATGGACTCTCTAAGTCCAATTTTGAGTCACTCTGTTACAAGTCCTCGGAAAACTGGAAATAACTGACATGAAAATGGGTCAAAAATTTGATCAACGTTAAATTGAAAAATTTGAATGCAGATTTTTAGAGAATCGAATCAGAAGTTTTTAGAGGTATGCCACTTTGGAATCGGCTTAAGTTTGGTAAAGTTATGGACTCTCGAAGTTCAATTTTGGGTCAAAGTTAAACAAGTCAAATTAGAAATAACTGACATGAAAATGGGTCAAAAATTTGATCAACGTTAAATTGAAAAATTTGAATGCAGATTTTAAGAGAATCGAATCAGAAGTCTTTAGAGGTATGCCACTTTGGAATGGGCTTAAGTTTGGTAAAGTTATGGACTCCCGAAAATTTAAATGCAGATTTTTAGAGAATCGAATCAGAAGTCTTTAGAGGTATGCCACTTTGGAATCGGCTTAAGTTTGGTAAAGTTATGGACTCCCGAAGTCCAATTTTGGGTCAACGTTAGATAAGTCAAATTAGAAAAATTTGATCAACGTTAAATTGAAAAATTTGAATGTAGATTTTAAGAGAATCGAATCAGAAGTCTTTAGAGGTATGCCACTTTGGAATCGGCTTAAGTTTGGTAAAGTTATGGACTCCCGAAGTCCAATTTTGGGTCAACGTTAGATAAGTCAAATTAGAAAAATTTGATCACAGTTAAATTGAAAAATTTGAATCCAGATTTTTAGAGAATCGAATCAGAAGTCTTTAGAGGTATGCCACTTTGGAATCGGCTTAAGTTTGGTTAAGTTATGGATTCTCTAAGTCCAATTTTGAGTCACTCTGTTACAAGTCATCGGAAAATTGGAAATAACTGACATTGAAAAATTTAAATGCAGATTTTTAGAGAATCGAATCAGAAGTCTTTAGAGGTATGCCACTTTGGAATCGGCTTAAGTTTGGTGAAGTTATGGATTCTCTAAGTCCAATTTTGAGTCACTCTGTTACAAGTCATCGGAAAATTGGAAATAACTGACATTGAAAAATTTAAATGCAGATTTTTAGAGAATCGAATCAGAAGTCTTTAGAGGTATGCCACTTTGGAATCGGCTTAAGTTTGGTAAAGTTATGGACTCCCGAAAATTTAAATGCAGATTTTTAGAGAATCGAATCAGAAGTCTTTAGAGGTATGCCACTTTGGAATGGGCTTAAGTTTGGTAAAGTTATGGACTCCCGAATTAAGTATTTGTTTTTGAAAATTTAAATGCAGATTTTTAGAGAATCGAATCAGAAGTCTTTAGAGGTATGCCACTTTGGAATGGGCTTAAGTTTGATAAAGTTATGGACTCTCTAAGTCCAATTTTGAGTCACTCTGTTACAAGTCCTCGGAAAACTGGAAATAACTGACATGAAAATGGGTCAAAAATTTGATCAACGTTAAATTGAAAAATTTGAATGCAGATTTTTAGAGAATCGAATCAGAAGTCTTTAGAGGTATGCCACTTTGGAATCGGCTTAAGTTTGGTAAAGTTATGGACTCTCGAAGTTCAATTTTGGGTCAAAGTTAAACAAGTCCTCGGAAAATTAGAAATAACTGACATGAAAATGGGTCAAAAATTTGATCAACGTTAAATTGAAAAATTTGAATGCAGATTTTTAGAGAATCGAATCAGAAGTCTTTAGAGGTATGCCACTTTGGAATGGGCTTAAGTTTGGTAAAGTTATGGACTCCCGAAAATTTAAATGCAGATTTTTAGAATAATCGAAAATGAAGTCTTTAGATTTATGCCACTTTGGAATCGGCTTAAGTTTGCAGAAGTTATGGACTCCCGAAGTCCAATTTTGGGTCAACGTTAGATAAGTCAATTTAGAAAAATTTGATCAACGTTAAATTGAAAATTTTGAATGTAGATTTTAAGAGAATCGAATCAGAAGTCTTTAGAGGTATGCCACTTTGGAATCGGCTTAAGTTTGGTAAAGTTATGGACTCCCGAAGTCCAATTTTGGGTCAACGTTAGATAAGTCAAATTAGAAAAATTTGATCACAGTTAAATTGAAAAATTTGAATCCAGATTTTTAGAGAATCGAATCAGAAGTCTTTAGAGGTATGCCACTTTGGAATCGGCTTAAGTTTGGTTAAGTTATGGATTCTCTAAGTCCAATTTTGAGTCACTCTGTTACAAGTCATCGGAAAATTGGAAATAACTGACATTGAAAAATTTAAATGCAGATTTTTAGAGAATCGAATCAGAAGTCTTTAGAGGTATGCCACTTTGGAATCGGCTTAAGTTTGGTGAAGTTATGGATTCTCTAAGTCCAATTTTGAGTCACTCTGTTACAAGTCATCGGAAAATTGGAAATAACTGACATTGAAAAATTTAAATGCAGATTTTTAGAGAATCGAATCAGAAGTCTTTAGAGGTATGCCACTTTGGAATCGGCTTAAGTTTGGTAAAGTTATGGACTCCCGAAAATTTAAATGCAGATTTTTAGAGAATCGAATCAGAAGTCTTTAGAGGTATGCCACTTTGGAATGGGCTTAAGTTTGGTTAAGTTATGGACTCGAAAATTTAAATGCAGATTTTAGAGAATCGAATCAGAAGTCTTTAGAGGTATGCCACTTTGGAATGGGCTTAAGTTTGGTAAAGTTATGGACTCTCTGAAAGTCCAATTTTGGGTCAACGTTAGATAAGTCAAATTAGAAAAATTTGATCAACGTTAAATTGAAAAATTTGAATGCAGATTTTAAGAGAATCGAATCAGAAGTCTTTAGAGGTATGCCACTTTGGAATCGGCTTAAGTTTGGTAAAGTTATGGACTCTCGAAGTTCAATTTTGGGTCAAAGTTAAACAAGTCAAATTAGAAATAACTGACATGAAAATGGTCAAAAATTTGATCAACGTTAAATTGAAAAATTTGAATGCAGATTTTAAGAGAATCGAATCAGAAGTCTTTAGAGGTATGCCACTTTGGAATCGGCTTAAGTTTGGTAAAGTTATGGACTCCCGAAGTCCAATTTTGGGTCAACGTTAGATAAGTCAAATTAGAAAAATTTGATCAACGTTAAATTGAAAAATTTGAATGCAGATTTTTAGAGAATCGAATCAGAAGTCTTTAGAGGTATGCCACTTTGGAATCGGCTTAAGTTTGGTTAAGTTATGGACTCTCTAAGTCCAATTTTGGGTCACACTGTTAGATAAGTCAAATTAGAAAAATTTGATCACACTTAAATTGAAAAATTTGAATGCAGATTTTTAGAGAATCGAATCAGAAGTCTTTAGAGGTATGCCACTTTGGAATCGGCTTAAGTTTGATAAAGTTATGGATTCTCTAAGTCCAATTTTGAGTCACTCTGTTACAAGTCATCGGAAAATTGGAAATAACTGACATTGAAAAATTTAAATGCAGATTTTTAGGAGAATCGAATCAGAAGTCTTTAGAGGTATGCCACTTTGGAATCGGCTTAAGTTTGGTAAAGTTATGGACTCTCTAAGTCCAATTTTGAGTCACTCTGTTACAAGTCATCGGAAAATTGGAAATAACTGACATTGAAATGGGCAAAGTTTGGTAAGTTATTGACAAAATTTAAATGCAGATTTTTAGAGAATCGAATCAGAAGTCTTTAGAGGTATGCCACTTTGGAATGGGCTTAAGTTTGGTAAAGTTATGGACTCCCGAAAATTTAAATGCAGATTTTTAGAGAATCGAATCAGAAGTCTTTAGAGGTATGCCACTTTGGAATCGGCTTAAGTTTGGTAAAGTTATGGACTCCTCGAAGTCCAATTTTGAGGTCAACGTTAGATAAGTCTAAATTAGAAAAATTTGATCAACGTTAAATTGAAAAATTTGGAATGCAGATTTTAAGAGAATCGAATCAGAAGTCTTTAGAGGTATGCCACTTTGGAATCGGCTTAAGTTTGGTAAAGTTATGGACTCTCGAAGTCCAATTTTGGGTCAACGTTAGATAAGTCAAATTAGAAAAATTTGATCACAGTTAAATTGAAAAATTTGAATCCAGATTTTTAGAGAATCGAATCAGAAGTCTTTAGAGGTATGCCACTTTGGAATCGGCTTAAGTTTGGTTAAGTTATGGATTCTCTAAGTCCAATTTTGAGTCACTCTGTTACAAGTCATCGGAAAATTGGAAATAACTGACATTGAAAAATTTAAATGCAGATTTTTAGAGAATCGAATCAGAAGTCTTTAGAGGTATGCCACTTTGGAATCGGCTTAAGTTTGGTGAAGTTATGGATTCTCTAAGTCCAATTTTGAGTCACTCTGTTACAAGTCATCGGAAAATTGGAAATAACTGACATTGAAAAATTTAAATGCAGATTTTTAGAGAATCGAATCAGAAGTCTTTAGAGGTATGCCACTTTGGAATCGGCTTAAGTTTGGTAAAGTTATGGACTCCCGAAAATTTAAATGCAGATTTTTAGAGAATCGAATCAGAAGTCTTTAGAGGTATGCCACTTTGGAATCGGCTTAAGTTTGGTAAAGTTATGGACTCCCGAAAATTTAAATGCAGATTTTTAGAGAATCGAATCAGAAGTCTTTAGAGGTATGCCACTTTGGAATCGGCTTAAGTTTGGTAAAGTTATGGACTCTCTAAGTCCAATTTTGGGTCACTCTGTTACAAGTCCTCGGAAAACTAGAAATAACTGACATGAAAATGGGTCAAAAATTTGATCAACGTTAAATTGAAAAATTTGAATGCAGATTTTTAGAGAATCGAATCAGAAGTCTTTAGAGGTATGCCACTTTGGAATCGGCTTAAGTTTGGTAAAGTTATGGACTCTCTAAGTCCAATTTTGAGTCATGTTAAACAAGTTAAACAACTGTCATCGGAAAATGGGTCAAAAATTTGATCAACGTTAAATTGAAAAATTTGAATGCAGATTTTTAGAGAATCGAATCAGAAGTCTTTAGAGGTATGCCACTTTGGAATCGGCTTAGTTTGGTAGTTATGGATTCTCAAGTCCAATTTTAGTCACTCTGTTACAAGTCGACGAAAATTGGAAATAACTGAATTGAAAAATTTGAATGCAGATTTTTAGAGAATCGAATCAGAAGTCTTTAGAGGTATGCCACTTTGGAATGGGCTTAAGTTTGGTAAAGTTATGGACTCCCGAAAATTTAAATGCAGATTTTTAGAGAATCGAATCAGAAGTCTTTAGAGGTATGCCACTTTGGAATCGGCTTAAGTTTGGTAAAGTTATGGACTCCCGAAGTCCAATTTTGGGTCAACGTTAGATAAGTCAAATTAGAAAAATTTGATCAACGTTAAATTGAAAAATTTGAATGTAGATTTTAAGAGAATCGAATCAGAAGTCTTTAGAGGTATGCCACTTTGGAATCGGCTTAAGTTTGGTAAAGTTATGGACTCCCGAAGTCCAATTTTGGGTCAACGTTAGATAAGTCAAATTAGAAAAATTTGATCACAGTTAAATTGAAAAATTTGAATCCAGATTTTTAGAGAATCGAATCAGAAGTCTTTAGAGGTATGCCACTTTGGAATCGGCTTAAGTTTGGTTAAGTTATGGATTCTCTAAGTCCAATTTTGAGTCACTCTGTTACAAGTCATCGGAAAATTGGAAATAACTGACATTGAAAAATTTAAATGCAGATTTTTAGAGAATCGAATCAGAAGTCTTTAGAGGTATGCCACTTTGGAATCGGCTTAAGTTTGGTGAAGTTATGGATTCTCTAAGTCCAATTTTGAGTCACTCTGTTACAAGTCATCGGAAAATTGGAAATAACTGACATTGAAAAATTTAAATGCAGATTTTTAGAGAATCGAATCAGAAGTCTTTAGAGGTATGCCACTTTGGAATCGGCTTAAGTTTGGTAAAGTTATGGACTCCCGAAAATTTAAATGCAGATTTTTAGAGAATCGAATCAGAAGTCTTTAGAGGTATGCCACTTTGGAATCGGCTTAAGTTTGGTAAAGTTATGGACTCCCGAAAATTTAAATGCAGATTTTTAGAGAATCGAATCAGAAGTCTTTAGAGGTATGCCACTTTGGAATCGGCTTAAGTTTGGTAAAGTTATGGACTCTCGAAGTTCAATTTTGGGTCAAAGTTAAACAAGTCAAATTAGAAATAACTGACATGAAAATGGGTCAAAAATTTGATCAACGTTAAATTGAAAAATTTGAATGCAGATTTTAAGAGAATCGAATCAGAAGTCTTTAGAGGTATGCCACTTTGGAATCGGCTTAAGTTTGGTAAAGTTATGGACTCCCGAAGTCCAATTTTGGGTCAACGTTAGATAAGTCAAATTAGAAAAATTTGATCAACGTTAAATTGAAAAATTTGAATGCAGATTTTTAGAGAATCGAATCAGAAGTCTTTAGAGGTATGCCACTTTGGAATCGGCTTAAGTTTGGTAAAGTTATGGACTCTCTAAGTCCAATTTTGGGTCAACGTTAGATAAGTCAAATTAGAAAAATTTGATCACAGTTAAATTGAAAAATTTGAATCCAGATTTTTAGAGAATCGAATCAGAAGTCTTTAGAGGTATGCCACTTTGGAATCGGCTTAAGTTTGGTTAAGTTATGGATTCTCTAAGTCCAATTTTGAGTCACTCTGTTACAAGTCATCGGAAAATTGGAAATAACTGACATTGAAAAATTTAAATGCAGATTTTTAGAGAATCGAATCAGAAGTCTTTAGAGGTATGCCACTTTGGAATCGGCTTAAGTTTGGTGAAGTTATGGATTCTCTAAGTCCAATTTTGAGTCACTCTGTTACAAGTCATCGGAAAATTGGAAATAACTGACATTGAAAAATTTAAATGCAGATTTTTAGAGAATCGAATCAGAAGTCTTTAGAGGTATGCCACTTTGGAATCGGCTTAAGTTTGGTAAAGTTATGGACTCCCGAAAATTTAAATGCAGATTTTTAGAGAATCGAATCAGAAGTCTTTAGAGGTATGCCACTTTGGAATCGGCTTAAGTTTGGTAAAGTTATGGACTCCTGAAAATTTAAATGCAGATTTTTAGAGAATCGAATCAGAAGTCTTTAGAGGTATGCCACTTTGGAATCGGCTTAAGTTTGGTAAAGTTATGGACTCTCGAAGTTCAATTTTGGGTCAAAGTTAAACAAGTCAAATTAGAAATAACTGACATGAAAATGGGTCAAAAATTTGATCAACGTTAAATTGAAAAATTTGAATGCAGATTTTAAGAGAATCGAATCAGAAGTCTTTAGAGGTATGCCACTTTGGAATCGGCTTAAGTTTGGTAAAGTTATGGACCCCGAAAATTTAAATGCAGATTTTTAGAGAATCGAATCAGAAGTCTTTAGAGGTATGCCACTTTGGAATCGGCTTAAGTTTGGTAAAGTTATGGACTCTCGAAGTCCAATTTTGGGTCAACGTTAAACAAGTCAAATTAGAAAAATTTGATCAAAGTTAAATTGAAAAATTTGAATGTAGATTTTTAGAGAATCGAATCAGAAGTCTTTAGAGGTATGCCACTTTGGAATCGGCTTAAGTTTGGTTAAGTTATGGATTCTCTAAGTCCAATTTTGAGTCACTCTGTTACAAGTCATCGGAAAATTGGAAATAACTGACATTGAAAAATTTAAATGCAGATTTTTAGAGAATCGAATCAGAAGTCTTTAGAGGTATGCCACTTTGGAATCGGCTTAAGTTTGGTGAAGTTATGGATTCTCTAAGTCCAATTTTGAGTCACTCTGTTACAAGTCATCGGAAAATTGGAAATAACTGACATTGAAAAATTTAAATGCAGATTTTTAGAGAATCGAATCAGAAGTCTTTAGAGGTATGCCACTTTGGAATCGGCTTAAGTTTGGTAAAGTTATGGACTCCCGAAAATTTAAATGCAGATTTTTAGAGAATCGAATCAGAAGTCTTTAGAGGTATGCCACTTTGGAATCGGCTTAAGTTTGGTAAAGTTATGGACTCCCGAAAATTTAAATGCAGATTTTTAGAGAATCGAATCAGAAGTCTTTAGAGGTATGCCACTTTGGAATCGGCTTAAGTTTGGTAAAGTTATGGACTCTCGAAGTTCAATTTTGGGTCAAAGTTAAACAAGTCAAATTAGAAATAACTGACATGAAAATGGGTCAAAAATTTGATCAACGTTAAATTGAAAAATTTGAATGCAGATTTTAAGAGAATCGAATCAGAAGTCTTTAGAGGTATGCCACTTTGGAATCGGCTTAAGTTTGGTAAAGTTATGGACCCCCGAAAATTTAAATGCAGATTTTTAGAGAATCGAATCAGAAGTCTTTAGAGGTATGCCACTTTGGAATCGGCTTAAGTTTGGTAAAGTTATGGACTCCCGAAGTCCAATTTTGGGTCAACGTTAGATAAGTCAAATTAGAAAAATTTGATCAACGTTAAATTGAAAAATTTGAATGTAGATTTTAAGAGAATCGAATCAGAAGTCTTTAGAGGTATGCCACTTTGGAATCGGCTTAAGTTTGGTTAAGTTATGGATTCTCTAAGTCCAATTTTGAGTCACTCTGTTACAAGTCATCGGAAAATTGGAAATAACTGACATTGAAAAATTTAAATGCAGATTTTTAGAGAATCGAATCAGAAGTCTTTAGAGGTATGCCACTTTGGAATCGGCTTAAGTTTGGTGAAGTTATGGATTCTCTAAGTCCAATTTTGAGTCACTCTGTTACAAGTCATCGGAAAATTGGAAATAACTGACATTGAAAAATTTAAATGCAGATTTTTAGAGAATCGAATCAGAAGTCTTTAGAGGTATGCCACTTTGGAATCGGCTTAAGTTTGGTAAAGTTATGGACTCCCGAAAATTTAAATGCAGATTTTTAGAGAATCGAATCAGAAGTCTTTAGAGGTATGCCACTTTGGAATCGGCTTAAGTTTGGTAAAGTTATGGACTCCCGAAGTCAATTTTGGGTCAACGTTAGATAAGTCAAATTAGAAAAATTTGATCAACGTTAAATTGAAAAATTTGAATGTAGATTTTAAGAGAATCGAATCAGAAGTCTTTAGAGGTATGCCACTTTGGAATCGGCTTAAGTTTGGTAAAGTTATGGACTCTCGAAGTCCAATTTTGGGTCAACGTTAAACAAGTCAAATTAGAAATAACTGACATGAAAATGGGTGAAAAATTTGATCAAAGTTAAATTGAAAAATTTGAATCCAGATTTTTAGAGAATCGAATCAGAAGTCTTTAGAGGTATGCCACTTTGGAATCGGCTTAAGTTTGATAAAGTTATGGACTCTCTAAGTCCAATTTTGAGTCACTCTGTTAACAAGTCCTCGGAAAACTAGAAATAACTGACATGAAAATGGGTCAAAAATTTGATCAACGTTAAATTGAAAAATTTGAATGCAGATTTTTAGAGAATCGAATCAGAAGTCTTTAGAGGTATGCCACTTTGGAATCGGCTTAAGTTTGGTAAAGTTATGGACTCTGGAAGTCTAATTTTGGGTCACTCTTTTAAAGTACAAGTCATCGGAAAACTAAAAATAACTGACATGAAAATGGGTCAAAAATTTGATCAACGTTAAATTGAAAAATTTGAATGCAGATTTTAAGAGAATCGAATCAGAAGTCTTTAGAGGTATGCCACTTTATGGACTCTCTAAGTCCAATTTTTAGTCACTCTGTTACAAGTCCTCGGAAATCTAGAAATAACTTACATGAAAATGGGTCAAAAAATTAATCGACGTTAAATTGAAAAATTTGAATGCAGATTTTTAGAGAATCGAATCAGAAGTCTTTAGAGGTATGCCACTTTGCAATCGGCTTTAGTTTGGTAAAGTTATGGACTCTCGAAGTTCAATTTTGGGTCAAAGTTAAACAAGTCAAATTAGAAATAACTGACATGAAAATGGGTGAAAAATTTGATCAAAGTTAAATTGAAAAATTTGAATGCAGATTTTTAGAGAATCGAATCAGAAGTCTTTAGAGGTATGCCACTTTGGAATCGGCTTAAGTTTGATAAAGTTATGGACTCTCTAAGTCCAATTTTGAGTCACTCTGTTACAAGTCCTCGGAAAATTAGAAATAACTGACATGAAAATGGGTCAAAAATTTTATCAACGTTAAATTGAAAAATTTGAATGCAGATTTTTAGAGAATCGAATAAGAAGTTTTTAGAGGTATGCCACTTTGGAATCGGCTTAAGTTTGGTAAAGTTATGGACTCCCGAAAATTTAAATGCAGATTTTTAGAGAATCGAATCAGAAGTCTTTAGAGGTATGCCACTTTGGAATCGGCTTAAGTTTGGTAAATTTATGGACTCTCTAAGTCCAATTTTTAGTCACTCTGTTACAAGTCCTCGGAAATCTAGAAATAACTTACATGAAAATGGGTCAAAAAATTAATCGACGTTAAATTGAAAAATTTGAATGCAGATTTTTAGAGAATCGAATCAGAAGTCTTTAGAGGTATGCCACTTTGCAATCGGCTTTAGTTTGGTAAAGTTATGGACTCTCGAAGTTCAATTTTGGGTCAAAGTTAAATAAGTCAAATTAGAAATAACTGACATAAAAATGGGAGAAAAATTTGATTAAAGTTAAATTAAAAAATTTGAATCCAGATTTTTAGAGAAACGAATCAGAAGTCTTTAGAGGTATGCCACTTTGGAATCGGCTTAAGTTTGGTAAAGTTATGGACTCCCGAAAATTTAAATGCAGATTTTTAGAGAATCGAATCAGAAGTCTTTAGAGGTATGCCACTTTGGAATCGGCTTAAGTTTGGTAAAGTTATGGACTCTCGAAGTTCAATTTTGGGTCAAAGTTAAACAAGTCAAATTAGAAATAACTGACATGAAAATGGGTCAAAAATTTGATCAACGTTAAATTGAAAAATTTGAATGCAGATTTTAAGAGAATCGAATCAGAAGTCTTTAGAGGTATGCCACTTTGGAATCGGCTTAAGTTTGGTAAAGTTATGGACCCCCGAAAATTTAAATGCAGATTTTTAGAGAATCGAATCAGAAGTCTTTAGAGGTATGCCACTTTGGAATCGGCTTAAGTTTGGTAAATTTATGGACTCTCTAAGTCCAATTTTTAGTCACTCTGTTACAAGTCCTCGGAAATTTGGAAATAACTTGAAAATTTAAATGCAGATTTTTAGAGAATCGAATCAGAAGTCTTTAGAGGTATGCCACTTTGGAATCGGCTTAAGTTTGGTAAAGTTATGGACTCCCGAAGTCCAATTTTGGGTCAACGTTAGATAAGTCAAATTAGAAAAATTTGATCAACGTTAAATTGAAAAATTTGAATGTAGATTTTAAGAGAATCGAATCAGAAGTCTTTAGAGGTATGCCACTTTGGAATCGGCTTAAGTTTGGTTAAGTTATGGATTCTCTAAGTCCAATTTTGAGTCACTCTGTTACAAGTCATCGGAAAATTGGAAATAACTGACATTGAAAAATTTAAATGCAGATTTTTAGAGAATCGAATCAGAAGTCTTTAGAGGTATGCCACTTTGGAATCGGCTTAAGTTTGGTGAAGTTATGGATTCTCTAAGTCCAATTTTGAGTCACTCTGTTACAAGTCATCGGAAAATTGGAAATAACTGACATTGAAAAATTTAAATGCAGATTTTTAGAGAATCGAATCAGAAGTCTTTAGAGGTATGCCACTTTGGAATCGGCTTAAGTTTGGTAAAGTTATGGACTCCCGAAAATTTAAATGCAGATTTTTAGAGAATCGAATCAGAAGTCTTTAGAGGTATGCCACTTTGGAATCGGCTTAAGTTTGGTAAAGTTATGGACTCCCGAAGTCCAATTTTGGGTCAACGTTAGATAAGTCAAATTAGAAAAATTTGATCAACGTTAAATTGAAAAATTTGAATGTAGATTTTAAGAGAATCGAATCAGAAGTCTTTAGAGGTATGCCACTTTGGAATCGGCTTAAGTTTGGTTAAGTTATGGACTCTCTAAGTCCTATTTTGGGTCAACGTTAAACAAGTCAAATTAGAAATAACTGACATGAAAATGGGAGAAAAATTTGATTAAAGTTAAATTGAAAAATTTGAATCCAGATTTTTAGAGAATCGAATCAGAAGTCTTTAGAGGTATGCCACTTTGGAATCGGCTTTTAAGTTTGGTAAAGTTATGGACTCCCGAAAATTTAAATGCAGATTTTTAGAGAATCGAATCAGAAGTCTTTAGAGGTATGCCACTTTGGAATCGGCTTAAGTTTGGTAAAGTTATGGACTCTCTAAGTCCAATTTTGAGTCACTCTGTTACAAGTCCTCGGAAAACTAGAAATAACTGACATGAAAATGGGTCAAAAATTTGATCAACGTTAAATTGAAAAATTTGAATGCAGATTTTTAGAGAATCGAATCAGAAGTCTTTAGAGGTATGCCACTTTGGAATCGGCTTAAGTTTGGTAAAGTTATAGACTCTGGAAGTCTAATTTTGGGTCACTCTTTTACAAGTCATCGGAAAACTAAAAATAACTGACATGAAAATGGGTCAAAAATTTGATCAACGTTAAATTGAAAAATTTGAATGCAGATTTTAAGAGAATCGAATCAGAAGTCTTTAGAGGTATGCCACTTTATGGACTCTCTAAGTCCAATTTTTAGTCACTCTCTTACAAGTCCTCGGAAATCTAGAAATAACTTACATGAAAATGGGTCAAAAAATTAATCGACGTTAAATTGAAAAATTTGAATGCAGATTTTTAGAGAATCGAATCAGAAGTCTTTAGAGGTATGCCACTTTGCAATCGGCTTTAGCTTGGTAAAGTTATGGACTCTCGAAGTTCAATTTTGGGTCAAAGTTAAACAAGTCAAATTAGAAATAACTGACATGAAAATGGGTGAAAAATTTGATCAAAGTTAAATTGAAAAATTTGAATGCAGATTTTTAGAGAATCGAATCAGAAGTCTTTAGAGGTATGCCACTTTGGAATCGGCTTAAGTTTGATAAAGTTATGGACTCTCTAAGTCCAATTTTGAGTCACTCTGTTACAAGTCCTCGGAAAACTAGAAATAACTGACATGAAAATGGGTCAAAAATTTTATCAACGTTAAATTGAAAAATTTGAATGCAGATTTTTAGAGAATCGAATCAGAAGTCTTTAGAGGTATGCCACTTTGGAATCGGCTTAAGTTTGGTAAATTTATGGACTCTCTAAGTCCAATTTTTAGTCACTCTGTTACAAGTCCTCGGAAATCTAGAAATAACTTACATGAAAATGGGTCAAAAAATTAATCGACGTTAAATTGAAAAATTTGAATGCAGATTTTTAGAGAATCGAATCAGAAGTCATTAGAGGTATGCCACTTTGCAATCGGCTTTAGCTTGGTAAAGTTATGGACTCCCGAAAATTTAAATGCAGATTTTTAGAGAATCGAATCAGAAGTCTTTAGAGGTATGCCACTTTGGAATCGGCTTAAGTTTGGTAAATTTATGGACTCTCTAAGTCCAATTTTTAGTCACTCTGTTACAAGTCCTCGGAAATCTAGAAATAACTTACATGAAAATGGGTCAAAAAATTAATCGACGTTAAATTGAAAAATTTGAATGCAGATTTTTAGAGAATCGAATCAGAAGTCTTTAGAGGTATGCCACTTTGCAATCGGCTTTAGCTTGGTAAAGTTATGGACTCTCGAAGTTCAATTTTGGGTCAAAGTTAAATAAGTCAAATTAGAAATAACTGACATAAAAATGGGAGAAAAATTTGATTAAAGTTAAATTAAAAAATTTGAATCCAGATTTTTAGAGAAACGAATCAGAAGTCTTTAGAGGTATGCCACTTTGGAATCGGCTTAAGTTTGGTAAAGTTATGGACTCCCGAAAATTTAAATGCAGATTTTTAGAGAATCGAATCAGAAGTCTTTAGAGGTATGCCACTTTGGAATCGGCTTAAGTTTGGTAAAGTTATGGACTCCCGAAAATTTAAATGCAGATTTTTAGAGAATCGAATCAGAAGTCTTTAGAGGTATGCCACTTTGGAATCGGCTTAAGTTTGGTAAAGTTATGGACTCCCGAAGTCCAATTTTGGGTCAACGTTAGATAAGTCAAATTAGAAAAATTTGATCAACGTTAAATTGAAAAATTTGAATGTAGATTTTAAGAGAATCGAATCAGAAGTCTTTAGAGGTATGCCACTTTGGAATCGGCTTAAGTTTGGTTAAGTTATGGACTCTCTAAGTCCTATTTTGGGTCAACGTTAGATAAGTCAAATTAGAAAAATTTGATCACAGTTAAATTGAAAAATTTGAATCCAGATTTTTAGAGAATCGAATCAGAAGTCTTTAGAGGTATGCCACTTTGGAATCGGCTTAAGTTTGGTTAAGTTATGGATTCTCTAAGTCCAATTTTGAGTCACTCTGTTACAAGTCATCGGAAAATTGGAAATAACTGACATTGAAAAATTTAAATGCAGATTTTTAGAGAATCGAATCAGAAGTCTTTAGAGGTATGCCACTTTGGAATCGGCTTAAGTTTGGTGAAGTTATGGATTCTCTAAGTCCAATTTTGAGTCACTCTGTTACAAGTCATCGGAAAATTGGAAATAACTGACATTGAAAAATTTAAATGCAGATTTTTAGAGAATCGAATCAGAAGTCTTTAGAGGTATGCCACTTTGGAATCGGCTTAAGTTTGGTAAAGTTATGGACTCCCGAAAATTTAAATGCAGATTTTTAGAGAATCGAATCAGAAGTCTTTAGAGGTATGCCACTTTGGAATCGGCTTAAGTTTGGTAAAGTTATGGACTCCCGAAGTCCAATTTTGGGTCAACGTTAGATAAGTCAAATTAGAAAAATTTGATCAACGTTAAATTGAAAAATTTGAATGTAGATTTTAAGAGAATCGAATCAGAAGTCTTTAGAGGTATGCCACTTTGGAATCGGCTTAAGTTTGGTTAAGTTATGGACTCTCTAAGTCCTATTTTGGGTCAACGTTAGATAAGTCAAATTTAAATGGAAAAATTTGATCACAGTTAAATTGAAAAATTTGAATCCAGATTTTTAGAGAATCGAATCAGAAGTCTTTAGAGGTATGCCACTTTGGAATCGGCTTAAGTTTGGTTAAGTTATGGATTCTCTAAGTCCAATTTTGAGTCACTCTGTTACAAGTCATCGGAAAATTGGAAATAACTGACATTGAAAAATTTAAATGCAGATTTTTAGAGAATCGAATCAGAAGTCTTTAGAGGTATGCCACTTTGGAATCGGCTTAAGTTTGGTAAGAAGTTATGGATTCTCTAAGTCCAATTTTGAGTCACTCTGTTACAAGTCATCGGAAAATTGGAAATAACTGACATTGAAAAATTTAAATGCAGATTTTTAGAGAATCGAATCAGAAGTCTTTAGAGGTATGCCACTTTGGAATCGGCTTAAGTTTGGTAAAGTTATGGACTCCCGAAAATTTAAATGCAGATTTTTAGAGAATCGAATCAGAAGTCTTTAGAGGTATGCCACTTTGGAATCGGCTTAAGTTTGGTAAAGTTATGGACTCCCGAAGTCCAATTTTGGGTCAACGTTAGATAAGTCAAATTAGAAAAATTTGATCAACGTTAAATTGAAAAATTTGAATGTAGATTTTAAGAGAATCGAATCAGAAGTCTTTAGAGGTATGCCACTTTGGAATCGGCTTAAGTTTGGTTAAAGTTATGGACTCTCTAAGTCCTATTTTGGGTCAACGTTAAACAAGTCAAATTAGAAATAACTGACATGAAATGGGAGAAAAATTTGATCAAAGTTAAATTGAAAAATTTGAATCCAGATTTTTAGAGAAATCGAATCAGAAGTCTTTAGAGGTATGCCACTTTGGAATCGGCTTAAGTTTGATAAAGTTATGGACTCTCTAAGTCCAATTTTGAGTCACTCTGTTACAAGTCCTCGGAAAATTAGAAATAACTGACTAAAATGGGTAAATTTGATCAACGTTAAATTGAAAAATTTGAATGCAGATTTTTAGAGAATCGAATCAGAAGTCTTTAGAGGTATGCCACTTTGGAATCGGCTTAAGTTTGGTAAAGTTATGGACCCTCGAAGTCCAATTTTGAGTCAAATGTTAAACAAGTCTCGGAAAATTAGAAATAACTGACATTGAAAATGGGTGAAAAATTTGATCAAAGTTATGGAATCCTGAAAAATTTGAATGCAGATTTTTAGAGAATCGAATCAGAAGTCTTTAGAGGTATGCCACTTTGGAATCGGCTTAAGTTTGGTAAAGTTATGGACTCTCTAAGTCCAATTTTGAGTCACTCTGTTAAAAGTCCTCGGAAAACTAGAAATAACTGACATGAAAATGGGTCAAAAATTTGATCAACGTTAAATTGAAAAATTTGAATGCAGATTTTTAGAGAATCGAATCAGAAGTCTTTAGAGGTATGCCACTTTGGAATCGGCTTAAGTTTGGTAAAGTTATGGACTCTGGAAGTCTAATTTTGGGTCACTCTTTTACAAGTCATCGGAAAACTAAAAATAACTGACATGAAAATGGGTCAAAAATTTGATCAACGTTAAATTGAAAAATTTGAATGCAGATTTTAAGAGAATCGAATCAGAAGTCTTTAGAGGTATGCCACTTTGGAATGGGACTCTCTAAGTCCAATTTTTAGTCACTCTGTTACAAGTCCTCGGAAATCTAGAAATAACTTTGAAAATGGGTCAAAAATTAATCGACGTTAAATTGAAAAATTTGAATGCAGATTTTTAGAGAATCGAATCAGAAGTCTTTAGAGGTATGCCACTTTGGAATCGGCTTTAGTTTGGTAAAGTTATGGACTCTCGAAGTTCAATTTTGGGTCAAAGTTAAACAAGTCAAATTAGAAATAACTGACATGAAAATGGGTGAAAAATTTGATCAACGTTAAATTGAAAAATTTGAATGCAGATTTTTAGAGAATCGAATCAGAAGTCTTTAGAGGTATGCCACTTTGGAATCGGCTTAAGTTTGATAAAGTTATGGACTCTCTAAGTCCAATTTTGAGTCACTCTGTTACAAGTCCTCGGAAAACTAGAAATAACTGACATGAAAATGGGTCAAAAATTTGATCAACGTTAAATTGAAAAATTTGAATGCAGATTTTTAGAGAATCGAATCAGAAGTCTTTAGAGGTATGCCACTTTGGAATCGGCTTAAGTTTTGGTAAAATTGGAAATGGACTCCCATTGAAAAATTTAAATGCAGATTTTTAGAGAATCGAATCAGAAGTCTTTAGAGGTATGCCACTTTGGAATCGGCTTAAGTTTGGTAAATTTATGGACTCCCTAAGTCCAATTTTTTAGTCCTGTTACAACGTCCGAAATCTAGAAATAACTTCATGAAAATGGTACAAAAATTTAATCAACGTTAAATTGAAAAATTTGAATGTAGATTTTTAGAGAATCGAATCAGAAGTCTTTAGAGGTATGCCACTTTGGAATCGGCTTTAGCTTGGTAAAGTTATGGACTCTCGAAGTTCAATTTTGGGTCAAAGTTAAACAAGTCAAATTAGAAATAACTGACATGAAAATGGGAGAAAAATTTGATCAAAGTTAAATTGAAAAATTTGAATGCAGATTTTTAGAGAAACGAATCAGAAGTCTTTAGAGGTATGCCACTTTGGAATCGGCTTAAGTTTGATAAAGTTATGGACTCCAAAATCTAAGTCCAGATTTTTGAGATCGAACTCTGTTACAAGTTCCTCGGAATCTAATTTAGAAAGTAACTGACATGAATAATTTTGGGTCAAAGTAAGCAAATTTGAAAAATTTGTCAACGTTAAATTGAAAAATTTGAATGCAAATTTTAGAGAATCGAATCAGAAGTCTTTAGAGGTATGCCACTTTGGAATCGGCTTAAGTTTGGTAAAGTTATGGACCCTCGAAGTTCAATTTTGGAGTTAAACAAGGCAAATTAGAATAACTGACATGAAATGGTAAAATTTGATCAACGTTATTGAAAAATTTGATCAACGTTAAATTGAAAAATTTGAATGCAGATTTTTAGAGAATCGAATCAGAAGTCTTTAGAGGTATGCCACTTTGGAATCGGCTTAAGTTTGGTAAAGTTATGGACTCTCGAAGTCCAATTTTGGGTCACTATGTTACAAGTCAAGTCGGAAAATTAGAAATAACTGACATTGAAAATTTTAAATGAGTTTTTAGGATCGAATCAAAGTTTGGTATCAACGTTGAATTTATTTATTTTGATACTTGTAAAATGGAATACTACATTGAAAAATTTAAATGCAGATTTTTAGAGAATCGAATCAGAAGTCTTTAGAGGTATGCCACTTTGGAATCGGCTTAAGTTTGGTAAAGTTATGGACTCCCGAAAATTTAAATTCAGATTTTTAGAGAATCGAATCAGAAGTCTTTAGAGGTATGCCACTTTGGAATCGGCTTAAGTTTGGTAAAGTTATGGACTCCCGAAGTCCAATTTTGGGTCAACGTTAGATAAGTCAAATTAGAAAAATTTGATCAACGTTAAATTGAAAAATTTGAATGTAGATTTTAAGAGAATCGAATCAGAAGTCTTTAGAGGTATGCCACTTTGGAATCGGCTTAAGTTTGGTTAAGTTATGGACTCTCTAAGTCCAATTTTGGGTCAACGTTAAACAAGTCAAATTAGAAATAACTGACATGAAATGGGAGAAAAATTTGATTAAAGTTAAATTGATAAATTTGAATCCAGATTTTTAGAGAATCGAATCAGAAGTCTTTAGAGGTATGCCACTTTGGAATCGGCTTAAGTTTGATAAAGTTATGGACTCTCTAAGTCCAATTTTGAGTCACTCTGTTACAAGTCCTCGGAAAACTAGAAATAACTGACATAAAAATGGGTCAAAAATTTGATCAACGTTAAATTGAAAAATTTGAATGCAGATTTTTGGAGAATCGAATCAGAAGTTTTTAGAGGTATGCCACTTTGGAATCGGCTTAAGTTTGGTAAAGTTATGGACTCTCGAAGTTCAATTTTGGGTCAAAGTTAAACAAGTCAAATTAGAAATAACTGACATGAAAATGGGTCAAAAATTTGATCAACGTTAAATTGAAAAATTTGAATGCAGATTTTAAGAGAATCGAATCAGAAGTCTTTAGAGGTATGCCACTTTGGAATGGGCTTAAGTTTGGTAAAGTTATGGACTCCCGAAAATT
This sequence comes from Drosophila rhopaloa, assembly GCF_018152115.1. Classification (NCBI taxonomy): domain Eukaryota; kingdom Metazoa; phylum Arthropoda; class Insecta; order Diptera; family Drosophilidae; genus Drosophila; species Drosophila rhopaloa. The sequence goes on from NW_025335192.1 coordinate 203,279, forward strand.
TAAATGCAGATTTTTAGAGAATCGAATCAGAAGTCTTTAGAGGTATGCCACTTTGGAATCGGCTTAAGTTTGGTGAAGTTATGGATTCTCTAAGTCCAATTTTGAGTCACTCTGTTACAAGTCATCGGAAAATTGGAAATAACTGACATTGAAAAATTTAAATGCAGATTTTTAGAGAATCGAATCAGAAGTCTTTAGAGGTATGCCACTTTGGAATCGGCTTAAGTTTGGTAAAGTTATGGACTCCCGAAAATTTAAATTCAGATTTTTAGAGAATCGAATCAGAAGTCTTTAGAGGTATGCCACTTTGGAATCGGCTTAAGTTTGGTAAAGTTATGGACTCCCGAAGTCCAATTTTTGGGTCAACGTTAGATAAGTCAAATTAGAAAAATTTGATCAACGTTAAATTGAAAAATTTGAATGTAGATTTTAAGAGAATCGAATCAGAAGTCTTTAGAGGTATGCCACTTTGGAATCGGCTTAAGTTTGGTTAAGTTATGGACTCTCTAAGTCCAATTTTGGGTCAACGTTAAACAAGTCAAATTAGAAATAACTGACATGAAAATGGGAGAAAAATTTGATTAAAGTTAAATTGATAAATTTGAATCCAGATTTTTAGAGAAACGAATCAGAAGTCTTTAGAGGTATGCCACTTTGGAATCGGCTTAAGTTTGATAAAGTTATGGACTCTCTAAGTCCAATTTTGAGTCACTCTGTTACAAGTCCTCGGAAAACTAGAAATAACTGACATAAAAATGGGTCAAAAATTTGATCAACGTTAAATTGAAAAATTTGAATGCAGATTTTTGGAGAATCGAATCAGAAGTCTTTAGAGGTATGCCACTTTGGTATCGGCTTAAGTTTGGTAAAGTTATGGACCCTCGAAGTTCAATTTTGGGTCAAAGTTAAACAAGTCAAATTAGAAATAACTGACATGAAAATGGGTGAAAAATTTGATCAAAGTTAAATTGAAAAATTTGAATGCAGATTTTTAGAAAATCGAATCAGAAGTCTTTAGAGGTATGCCACTTTGGAATCGGCTTAAGTTTGGTAAAGTTATGGACTCTCTAAGTCCAATTTTGAGTCACTCTGTTAAAAGTCCTCGGAAAACTAGAAATAACTGACATGAAAATGGGTCAAAAATTTGATCAACGTTAAATTGAAAAATTTGAATGCAGATTTTTAGAGAATCGAATCAGAAGTCTTTAGAGGTATGCCACTTTGGAATCGGCTTAAGTTTGGTAAAGTTATAGACTCTGGAAGTCTAATTTTGGGTCACTCTTTTACAAGTCATCGGAAAACTAAAAATAACTGACATGAAAATGGGTCAAAAATTTGATCAACGTTAAATTGAAAAATTTGAATGCAGATTTTAAGAGAATCGAATCAGAAGTCTTTAGAGGTATGCCACTTTGGAATCGGCTTAAGTTTGGTTAAAGTTATGGACTCCCGAAGTCCAATTTTGGGTCAACGTTAGATAAGTCAAATTAGAAAAATTTGATCAACGTTAAATTGAAAAATTTGAATGTAGATTTTAAGAGAATCGAATCAGAAGTCTTTAGAGGTATGCCACTTTGGAATCGGCTTAAGTTTGGTTAAGTTATGGACTCTCTAAGTCCAATTTTGGGTCAACGTTAAACAAGTCAAATTAGAAATAACTGACATGAAAATGGGAGAAAAATTTGATTAAAGTTAAATTGATAAATTTGAATCCAGATTTTTAGAGAAACGAATCAGAAGTCTTTAGAGGTATGCCACTTTGGAATCGGCTTAAGTTTGATAAAGTTATGGACTCTCTAAGTCCAATTTTGAGTCACTCTGTTACAAGTCCTCGGAAAACTAGAAATAACTGACATAAAAATGGGTCAAAAATTTGATCAACGTTAAATTGAAAAATTTGAATGCAGATTTTTGGAGAATCGAATCAGAAGTCTTTAGAGGTATGCCACTTTGGTATCGGCTTAAGTTTGGTAAAGTTATGGACCCTCGAAGTTCAATTTTGGGTCAAAGTTAAACAAGTCAAATTAGAAATAACTGACATGAAAATGGGTGAAAAATTTGATCAAAGTTAAATTGAAAAATTTGAATGCAGATTTTTAGAAAATCGAATCAGAAGTCTTTAGAGGTATGCCACTTTGGAATCGGCTTAAGTTTGGTAAAGTTATGGACTCTCTAAGTCCAATTTTGAGTCACTCTGTTAAAAGTCCTCGGAAAACTAGAAATAACTGACATGAAAATGGGTCAAAAATTTGATCAACGTTAAATTGAAAAATTTGAATGCAGATTTTTAGAGAATCGAATCAGAAGTCTTTAGAGGTATGCCACTTTGGAATCGGCTTAAGTTTGGTAAAGTTATAGACTCTGGAAGTCTAATTTTGGGTCACTCTTTTTACAAGTCATCGGAAAACTAAAAATAACTGACATGAAAATGGGTCAAAAATTTGATCAACGTTAAATTGAAAAATTTGAATGCAGATTTTAAGAGAATCGAATCAGAAGTCTTTAGAGGTATGCCACTTTGGAATCGGCTTAAGTTTGGTAAATTTATGGACTCTCTAAGTCCAATTTTTAGTCACTCTGTTACAAGTCCTCGGAAATCTAGAAATAACTTACATGAAAATGGGTCAAAAAAATTAATCGACGTTAAATTGAAAAATTTGAATGCAGATTTTTAGAGAATCGAATCAGAAGTCTTTAGAGGTATGCCACTTTGCAATCGGCTTTAGCTTGGTAAAGTTATGGACTCTCGAAGTTCAATTTTGGGTCAAAGTTAAACAAGTCAAATTAGAAATAACTGACATGAAAATGGGTGAAAAATTTGATCAAAGTTAAATTGAAAAATTTGAATGCAGATTTTTAGAGAATCGAATCAGAAGTCTTTAGAGGTATGCCACTTTGGAATCGGCTTAAGTTTGATAAAGTTATGGACTCTCGAAGTTCAATTTTGGGTCAAAGTTAAACAAGTCAAATTAGAAATAACTGACATGAAAATGGGTGAAAAATTTGATCAAAGTTAAATTGAAATATTTGAATGCAGATTTTTAGAGAATCGAATCAGAAGTCTTTAGAGGTATGCCACTTTGGAAACGGCTTAAGTTTGGTAAAGTTATGGACTCTCTTAGTCCAATTTTTAGTCACTCTGTTACAAGTCCTCGGAAATCTAGAAATAACTGACATGAAAATGGGTCAACAAATTAATCGACGTTAAATTGAAAAATTTGAATGCAGATTTTTAGAGAATCGAATCAGAAGTCTTTAGAGGTATGCCACTTTGCAATCGGCTTTAGCTTGGTAAAGTTATGGACTCCCGAAGTCCAATTTTGGGTCAACGTTAGATAAGTCAAATTAGAAAAATTTGATCACAGTTAAATTGAAAAATTTGAATCCAGATTTTTAGAGAATCGAATCAGAAGTCTTTAGAGGTATGCCACTTTGGAATCGGCTTAAGTTTGGTTAAGTTATGGATTCTCTAAGTCCAATTTTGAGTCACTCTGTTACAAGTCATCGGAAAATTGGAAATAACTGACATTGAAAAATTTAAATGCAGATTTTTAGAGAATCGAATCAGAAGTCTTTAGAGGTATGCCACTTTGGAATCGGCTTAAGTTTGGTGAAGTTATGGACTCTCTAAGTCCAATTTTGAGTCACTCTGTTACAAGTCATCGGAAAATTGGAAATAACTGACATTGAAAAATTTAAATGCAGATTTTTAGAGAATCGAATCAGAAGTCTTTAGAGGTATGCCACTTTGGAATCGGCTTAAGTTTGGTAAAGTTATGGACTCCCGAAAATTTAAATGCAGATTTTTAGAGAATCGAATCAGAAGTCTTTAGAGGTATGCCACTTTGGAATCGGCTTAAGTTTGGTAAAGTTATGGACTCCCGAAGTCCAATTTTGGGTCAACGTTAGATAAGTCAAATTAGAAAAATTTGATCAACGTTAAATTGAAAAATTTGAATGCAGATTTTAAGAGAATCGAATCAGAAGTCTTTAGAGGTATGCCACTTTGGAATCGGCTTAAGTTTGGTTAAGTTATGGACTCTCTAAGTCCAATTTTGGGTCAACGTTAAACAAGTCAAATTAGAAATAACTGACATGAAAATGGGAGAAAAATTTGATTAAAGTTAAATTGATAAATTTGAATCCAGATTTTTAGAGAAACGAATCAGAAGTCTTTAGAGGTATGCCACTTTGGAATCGGCTTAAGTTTGATAAAGTTATGGACTCTCTAAGTCCAATTTTGAGTCACTCTGTTACAAGTCCTCGGAAAACTAGAAATAACTGACATAAAAATGGGTCAAAAATTTGATCAACGTTAAATTGAAAAATTTGAATGCAGATTTTTGGAGAATCGAATCAGAAGTCTTTAGAGGTATGCCACTTTGGAATCGGCTTAAGTTTGGTAAAGTTATGGACCCTCGAAGTTCAATTTTGGGTCAAAGTTAAACAAGTCAAATTAGAAATAACTGACATGAAAATGGGTGAAAAATTTGATCAAAGTTAAATTGAAAAATTTGAATGCAGATTTTTAGAAAATCGAATCAGAAGTCTTTAGAGGTATGCCACTTTGGAATCGGCTTAAGTTTGGTAAAGTTATGGACTCTCTAAGTCCAATTTTGAGTCACTCTGTTAAAAGTCCTCGGAAAACTAGAAATAACTGACATAAAAATGGGTCAAAAATTTGATCAACGTTAAATTGAAAAATTTGAATGCAGATTTTTGGAGAATCGAATCAGAAGTCTTTAGAGGTATGCCACTTTGGTATCGGCTTAAGTTTGGTAAAGTTATGGACCCTCGAAGTTCAATTTTGGGTCAAAGTTAAACAAGTCAAATTAGAAATAACTGACATGAAAATGGGTCAAAAATTTGATCAACGTTAAATTGAAAAATTTGAATGCAGATTTTTAGAGAATCGAATCAGAAGTCTTTAGAGGTATGCCACTTTGGAATCGGCTTAAGTTTGGTAAAGTTATAGACTCTGGAAGTCTAATTTTGGGTCACTCTTTTACAAGTCATCGGAAAACTAAAAATAACTGACATGAAAATGGGTCAAAAATTTGATCAACGTTAAATTGAAAAATTTGAATGCAGATTTTAAGAGAATCGAATCAGAAGTCTTTAGAGGTATGCCACTTTGGAATCGGCTTAAGTTTGGTAAAGTTATGGACTCCCGAAGTCCAATTTTGGGTCAACGTTAGATAAGTCAAATTAGAAAAATTTGATCACAGTTAAATTGAAAAATTTGAATCCAGATTTTTAGAGAATCGAATCAGAAGTCTTTAGAGGTATGCCACTTTGGAATCGGCTTAAGTTTGGTTAAGTTATGGATTCTCTAAGTCCAATTTTGAGTCACTCTGTTACAAGTCATCGGAAAATTGGAAATAACTGACATTGAAAAATTTAAATGCAGATTTTTAGAGAATCGAATCAGAAGTCTTTAGAGGTATGCCACTTTGGAATCGGCTTAAGTTTGGTGAAGTTATGGATTCTCTAAGTCCAATTTTGAGTCACTCTGTTACAAGTCATCGGAAAATTGGAAATAACTGACATTGAAAAATTTAAATGCAGATTTTTAGAGAATCGAATCAGAAGTCTTTAGAGGTATGCCACTTTGGAATCGGCTTAAGTTTGGTAAAGTTATGGACTCCCGAAAATTTAAATGCAGATTTTTAGAGAATCGAATCAGAAGTCTTTAGAGGTATGCCACTTTGGAATCGGCTTAAGTTTGGTAAAGTTATGGACTCCCGAAGTCCAATTTTGGGTCAACGTTAGATAAGTCAAATTAGAAAAATTTGATCAACGTTAAATTGAAAAATTTGAATGTAGATTTTAAGAGAATCGAATCAGAAGTCTTTAGAGGTATGCCACTTTGGAATCGGCTTAAGTTTGGTTAAGTTATGGACTCTCTAAGTCCAATTTTGGGTCAACGTTAAACAAGTCAAATTAGAAATAACTGACATGAAAATGGGAGAAAAATTTGATTAAAGTTAAATTGATAAATTTGAATCCAGATTTTTAGAGAAACGAATCAGAAGTCTTTAGAGGTATGCCACTTTGGAATCGGCTTAAGTTTGATAAAGTTATGGACTCTCTAAGTCCAATTTTGAGTCACTCTGTTACAAGTCCTCGGAAAACTAGAAATAACTGACATAAAAATGGGTCAAAAATTTGATCAACGTTAAATTGAAAAATTTGAATGCAGATTTTTGGAGAATCGAATCAGAAGTCTTTAGAGGTATGCCACTTTGGTATCGGCTTAAGTTTGGTAAAGTTATGGACCCTCGAAGTTCAATTTTGGGTCAAAGTTAAACAAGTCAAATTAGAAATAACTGACATGAAAATGGGTGAAAAATTTGATCAAAGTTAAATTGAAAAATTTGAATGCAGATTTTTAGAAAATCGAATCAGAAGTCTTTAGAGGTATGCCACTTTGGAATCGGCTTAAGTTTGGTAAAGTTATGGACTCTCTAAGTCCAATTTTGAGTCACTCTGTTAAAAGTCCTCGGAAAACTAGAAATAACTGACATGAAAATGGGTCAAAAATTTGATCAACGTTAAATTGAAAAATTTGAATGCAGATTTTTAGAGAATCGAATCAGAAGTCTTTAGAGGTATGCCACTTTGGAATCGGCTTAAGTTTGGTAAAGTTATAGACTCTGGAAGTCTAATTTTGGGTCACTCTTTTACAAGTCATCGGAAAACTAAAAATAACTGACATGAAAATGGGTCAAAAATTTGATCAACGTTAAATTGAAAAATTTGAATGCAGATTTTAAGAGAATCGAATCAGAAGTCTTTAGAGGTATGCCACTTTGGAATCGGCTTAAGTTTGGTAAATTTATGGACTCTCTAAGTCCAATTTTTAGTCACTCTGTTACAAGTCCTCGGAAATCTAGAAATAACTTACATGAAAATGGGTCAAAAAATTAATCGACGTTAAATTGAAAAATTTGAATGCAGATTTTTAGAGAATCGAATCAGAAGTCTTTAGAGGTATGCCACTTTGCAATCGGCTTTAGCTTGGTAAAGTTATGGACTCTCGAAGTTCAATTTTGGGTCAAAGTTAAACAAGTCAAATTAGAAATAACTGACATGAAAATGGGTGAAAAATTCGATCAAAGTTAAATTGAAAAATTTGAATGCAGATTTTTAGAGAATCGAATCAGAAGTCTTTAGAGGTATGCCACTTTGGAATCGGCTTAAGTTTGGTAAAGTTATGGACTCTCGAAGTTCAATTTTGGGTCAAAGTTAAACAAGTCAAATTAGAAATAACTGACATGAAAATGGGTGAAAAATTTGATCAAAGTTAAATTGAAATATTTGAATGCAGATTTTTAGAGAATCGAATCAGAAGTCTTTAGAGGTATGCCACTTTGGAAACGGCTTAAGTTTGGTAAAGTTATGGACTCTCTTAGTCCAATTTTTAGTCACTCTGTTACAAGTCCTCGGAAATCTAGAAATAACTGACATGAAAATGGGTCAACAAATTAATCGACGTTAAATTGAAAAATTTGAATGCAGATTTTTAGAGAATCGAATCAGAAGTCTTTAGAGGTATGCCACTTTGCAATCGGCTTTAGCTTGGTAAAGTTATGGACTCTCGAAGTTCAATTTTGGGTCAAAGTTAAACAAGTCAAATTAGAAATAACTGACATGAAAATGGGTGAAAAATTTGATCAAAGTTAAATTGAAAAATTTGAATGCAGATTTTTAGAGAATCGAATCAGAAGTCTTTAGAGGTATGCCACTTTGGAATCGGCTTAAGTTTGGTTAAGTTATGGACTCTCTAAGTCCTATTTTGGGTCAAAGTTAAACAAGTCAAATTAGAAATAACTGACATGAAAATGGGTGAAAAATTTGATCAAAGTTAAATTGAAAAATTTGAATGCAGATTTTTAGAGAATCGAATCAGAAGTCTTTAGAGGTATGCCACTTTGGAAACGGCTTAAGTTTGGTAAAGTTATGGACTCTCTAAGTCCAATTTTGAGTCACTCTGTTACAAGTCCTCGGAAAACTAGAAATAACTGACATGAAAATGTGTGAAAAATTTGATCAAAGTTAAATTGAAAAATTTGAATGCAGATTTTTAGAGAATCGAATCAGAAGTTTTTAGAGGTATGCCACTTTGGAATCGGCTTAAGTTTGGTTAAGTTATGGACTCTCTAAGTCCTATTTTGGGTCAAAGTTAAACAAGTCAAATTAGAAATAACTGACATGAAAATGGGTCAAAAATTTGATCAACGTTAAATTGAACAAGAAAGGAAAGCTAACTTCGGGCGGAGCCGAAGTTGATATACCCTTGCAGAATACTCTGTAAATTATATTCTCCAAAATTATTCATATGATGCATTCTTAATACTTATAAAAAATCCCAACTTCCTAACTTAACAAACACCAAAGTTATGGCATTTCCGATCAATCAGTTATATGGCGGCTATAGGATATAGTCGGCCGATCCTTATGAAATTTGGTAGGTCGTATTGATTGGCCAAATTTTAAACCCATAGAAAATCCCAACTTTCTAACTTTACAAACACCAAAGTTATGGCATTTCCGATCAATCAGTTATATGGCAGCTATAGGATATAGTCGGCCGATCCTAATGAAGTTTGGTAGGTCGGATTGATGGGCCAAAAATAAGACCCATAGAAAATCCCAACTTCCTAACTTTACAAACACCAAAGTTATGGCATTTCCGATCAATCAGTTATATGGCAGCTATAGGATATAGTCGGCCGATCCCGGCCGTTCCGACTTATATACTGCGTGCAAAGGAAAGAAGGGTGTGTGCAAAGTTTCAATTCGATATCTTTAAAACTGAGAGACTAGTTCGCGTAGAAACAGACAGACGGACAGACAGACGGACAGACGGACATGGCTATATCAACTCAGGAGGTGATACTGATCAAGAATATATATACTTTATAGGGTCGGAGATGTCTCCTTCACTGCGTTGCACACTTTTGACCAAAATTATAATACCCTCTGCAAGGGTATAAAAATTTGAATGCAGATTTTAAGAGAATCGAATCAGAAGTCTTTAAAGGTATGCCACTTTGGAATCGGCTTAAGTTTGATTAAGTTATGGACTCTCGAAGTTCAATTTTGGGTCAAAGTTAAACAAGTCAAATTAGAAATAACTGACATGAAAATGGGTGAAAAATTTGATCAAAGTTAAATTGAAAAATTTGAATGCAGATTTTTAGAGAATCGAATCAGAAGTCTTTAGAGGTATGCCACTTTGGAAACGGCTTAAGTTTGGTAAAGTTATGGACTCTCTAAGTCCAATTTTTAGTCACTCTGTTACAAGTCCTCGGAAATCTAGAAATAACTGACATGAAAATGGGTCAAAAAATTAATCGACGTTAAATTGAAAAATTTGAATGCAGATTTTTAGAGAATCAAATCAGAAGTCTTTAGAGGTATGCCACTTTGCAATCGGCTTTAGCTTGGTAAAGTTATGGACTCTCGAAGTTCAATTTTGGGTCAAAGTTAAACAAGTCAAATTAGAAATAACTGACATGAAAATGAATGAAAAATTTGATCAAAGTTAAATTGAAAAATTTGAATGCAGATTTTTAGAGAATCGAATCAGAAGTCTTTAGAGGTATGCCACTTTGGAAACGGCTTAAGTTTGATTAAGTTATGGACTCTCGAAGTTCAATTTTGGGTCAAAGTTAAACAAGTCAAATTAGAAATAACTGACATGAAAATGGGTGAAAGATTTGATCAAAGTTAAATTGAACAAGAAAGGAAAGCTAACTTCGGGCGGAGCCGAAGTTGAAATACCCTTGCAGAATATTCTGCAAATTATATTCTCCAAAATCATTCATAATGCATTCTTAATACTCATAAAAATCCCAATTTCCTAACTTTAAAAACACTAAAGTTATGGCATTTCCAATCGTTCAGTTATATGGCAGATATAGAATATAGTCGGCCGATCCTTATGAAATTTGATATGTCGGATTGATTAGGCAAAAATAAAACCCATAGAAAATCCCAACTTCCTAACTTAACAAACACCAAAGTTATGGCATTTCCGATCAATCAGTTATATGGCAGCTATAAGATATAGTCGGCCGATCCTTATGAAATTTGGTACGTCTGATTGATTGGCCAAATATAAAACCCATAGAAAATCCCAACTTCCTAACTTTACAAACACCAAAGTTATGGCATTTCCGATCAATCAGTTATATGGCAGCTATAAGATATAGTCGGCCGATCCTTATGAAATTTGGTACGTCGGATTGATTGGCCAAATATAAAACCCATAGAAAATCCCAACTTCCTAACTTTACAAACACCAAAGTTATGGCATTTCCGATCAATCAGTTATATGGCAGCTATAAGATATAGTCGGCCGATCCTTATGAAATTTGGTACGTCGGATTGATTGGCCAAATATAAAACCCATAGAAAATCCCAACTTCCTAACTTTACAAACACCAAAGTTATGGCATTTCCGATCAATCAGTTATATGGCAGCTATAAGATATAGTCGGCCGATCCTTATGAAATTTGGTACGTCGGATTGATTGGCCAAATATAAAACCCATAGAAAGTCCCAACTTCCTAACCTAACAAACAGCAGAGTTATGGCATTTCCGATCAATCAGTTATATGGCAGCTATAGGATATAGTCGGCCGATCCCGGCCGTTCCGACTTATATACTGCGTGCAAAGGAAAGAAGGGTGTGTGCAAAGTTTCAATTCGATATCTTTAAAACTGAGAGACTAGTTCGCGTAGAAACAGACAGACGGACAGACAGACGGACAGACGGACAGACGGACAGACGGACAGACGGACAAGGACGGACAGACGGACAGACGGACAGACGGACATGGCTATATCAACTCAGGAGGTGATCCTGATCAAGAATATATATACTTTATAGGGTCGGACATGTCTCCTTCACTGCGTTGCACACTTTTGACCAAAATTATAATACCCTCTGCAAGGGTATAAAAATTTGAATGCAGATTTTTAGAGAATCGAATCAGAAGTCTTTAGAGGTATGCCACTTTGGAATCGGCTTAAGTTTGGTTAAGTGATGGATTCTCTAAGTCCTATTTTGGGTCAAAGTTAAACAAGTCAAATTAGAAATAACTGACATGAAAATGGGTGAAAAATTTGATCAACGTTAAATTTAAAAATTTGAATGCAGATTTTTAGAGAATCGAATCAGAAGTCTTTAGAGGTATGCCACTTTGCAATCGGCTTTAGCTTGGTAAAGTTATGGACTCTCGAAGTTCAATTTTGGGTCAAAGTTAAACAAGTCAAATTAGAAATAACTGACATGAAAATGGGTGAAAAATTTGATCAAAGTTAAATTGAAAAATTTGAATGCAGATTTTTAGAGAATCGAATCAGAAGTCTTTAGAGGTATGCCACTTTGGAATCGGCTTAAGTTTGGTTAAGTTATGGACTCTCTAAGTCCTATTTTGGGTCAAAGTTAAACAAGTCAAATTAGAAATAACTGACATGAAAATGGGTGAAAAATTTGATCAAAGTTAAATTGAAAAATTTGAATGCAGATTTTTAGAGAATCGAATCAGAAGTCTTTAGAGGTATGCCACTTTGGAAACGGCTTAAGTTTGGTAAAGTTATGGACTCTCTAAGTCCAATTTTGAGTCACTCTGTTACAAGTCCTCGGAAAACTAGAAATAACTGACATGAAAATGTGTGAAAAATTTGATCAAAGTTAAATTGAAAAATTTGAATGCAGATTTTTAGAGAATCGAATCAGAAGTTTTTAGAGGTATGCCACTTTGGAATCGGCTTAAGTTTGGTTAAGTTATGGACTCTCTAAGTCCTATTTTGGGTCAAAGTTAAACAAGTCAAATTAGAAATAACTGACATGAAAATGGGTCAAAAATTTGATCAACGTTAAATTGAACAAGAAAGGAAAGCTAACTTCGGGCGGAGCCGAAGTTGATATACCCTTGCAGAATACTCTGTAAATTATATTCTCCAAAATTATTCATATGATGCATTCTTAATACTTATAAAAATCCCAACTTCCTAACTTAACAAACACCAAAGTTATGGCATTTCCGATCAATCAGTTATATGGCGGCTATAGGATATAGTCGGCCGATCCTTATGAAATTTGGTAGGTCGTATTGATTGGCCAAATTTTAAACCCATAGAAAATCCCAACTTTCTAACTTTACAAACACCAAAGTTATGGCATTTCCGATCAATCAGTTATATGGCAGCTATAGGATATAGTCGGCCGATCCTAATGAAGTTTGGTAGGTCGGATTGATGGGCCAAAAATAAGACCCATAGAAAATCCCAACTTCCTAAATTTACAAACACCAAAGTTATGGCATTTCCGATCAATCAGTTATATGGCAGCTATAGGATATAGTCGGCCGATCCCGGCCGTTCCGACTTATATACTGCGTGCAAAGGAAAGAAGGGTGTGTGCAAAGTTTCAATTCGATATCTTTAAAACTGAGAGACTAGTTCGCGTAGAAACAGACAGACGGACAGACAGACGGACAGACGGACATGGCTATATCAACTCAGGAGGTGATACTGATCAAGAATATATGTATATACTTTATAGGGTCGGAGATGTCTCCTTCACTGCGTTGCACACTTTTGACCAAAATTATAATACCCTCTGCAAGGGTATAAAAATTTGAATGCAGATTTTAAGAGAATCGAATCAGAAGTCTTTAGAGGTATGCCACTTTGGAATCGGCTTAAGTTTGATTAAGTTATGGACTCTCGAAGTTCAATTTTGGGTCAAAGTTAAACAAGTCAAATTAGAAATAACTGACATGAAAATGGGTGAAAAATTTGATCAAAGTTAAATTGAAAAATTTGAATGCAGATTTTTAGAGAATCGAATCAGAAGTCTTTAGAGGTATGCCACTTTGGAATCGGCTTAAGTTTGGTAAAGTTATGGACTCTCTAAGTCCAATTTTTAGTCACTCTGTTACAAGTCCTCGGAAATCTAGAAATAACTGACATGAAAATGGGTCAAAAAATTAATCGACGTTAAATTGAAAAATTTGAATGCAGATTTTTAGAGAATCAAATCAGAAGTCTTTAGAGGTATGCCACTTTGCAATCGGCTTTAGCTTGGTAAAGTTATGGACTCTCGAAGTTCAATTTTGGGTCAAAGTTAAACAAGTCAAATTAGAAATAACTGACATGAAAATGAATGAAAAATTTGATCAAAGTTAAATTGAAAAATTTGAATGCAGATTTTTAGAGAATCGAATCAGAAGTCTTTAGAGGTATGCCACTTTGGAATCGGCTTAAGTTTGGTAAATTTATGGACTCTCTAAGTCCAATTTTTAGTCACTCTGTTACAAGTCCTCGGAAATCTAGAAATAACTTACATGAAAATGGGTCAAAAAATTAATCGACGTTAAATTGAAAAATTTGAATGCAGATTTTTAGAGAATCGAATCAGAAGTCTTTAGAGGTATGCCACTTTGCAATCGGCTTTAGCTTGGTAAAGTTATGGACTCTCGAAGTTCAATTTTGGGTCAAAGTTAAACAAGTCAAATTAGAAATAACTGACATGAAAATGGGTGAAAAATTCGATCAAAGTTAAATTGAAAAATTTGAATGCAGATTTTTAGAGAATCGAATCAGAAGTCTTTAGAGGTATGCCACTTTGGAATCGGCTTAAGTTTGATAAAGTTATGGACTCCCGAAAATTTAAATGCAGATTTTAGAGAATCGAATCAGAAGTCTTTAGAGGTATGCCACTTTGGAATCGGCTTAAGTTTGGTAAAGTTATGGACTCCCGAAGTCCAATTTTGGGTCAACGTTAGATAAGTCAAATTAGAAAAATTTGATCAACGTTAAATTGAAAAATTTGAATGTAGATTTTAAGAGAATCGAATCAGAAGTCTTTAGAGGTATGCCACTTTGGAATCGGCTTAAGTTTGGTTAAGTTATGGACTCTCTAAGTCCAATTTTGGGTCAACGTTAAACAAGTCAAATTAGAAATAACTGACATGAAAATGGGAGAAAAATTTGATTAAAGTTAAATTGATAAATTTGAATCCAGATTTTTAGAGAAACGAATCAGAAGTCTTTAGAGGTATGCCACTTTGGAATCGGCTTAAGTTTGATAAAGTTATGGACTCTCTAAGTCCAATTTTGAGTCACTCTGTTACAAGTCCTCGGAAAACTAGAAATAACTGACATGAAAATGGGTCAAAAATTTGATCAACGTTAAATTGAAAAATTTGAATGCAGATTTTTGGAGAATCGAATCAGAAGTCTTTAGAGGTATGCCACTTTGGTATCGGCTTAAGTTTGGTAAAGTTATGGACCCTCGAAGTTCAATTTTGGGTCAAAGTTAAACAAGTCAAATTAGAAATAACTGACATGAAAATGGGTGAAAAATTTGATCAAAGTTAAATTGAAAAATTTGAATGCAGATTTTTAGAAAATCGAATCAGAAGTCTTTAGAGGTATGCCACTTTGGAATCGGCTTAAGTTTGGTAAAGTTATGGACTCTCTAAGTCCAATTTTGAGTCACTCTGTTAAAAGTCCTCGGAAAACTAGAAATAACTGACATGAAAATGGGTCAAAAATTTGATCAACGTTAAATTGAAAAATTTGAATGCAGATTTTTAGAGAATCGAATCAGAAGTCTTTAGAGGTATGCCACTTTGGAATCGGCTTAAGTTTGGTAAAGTTATAGACTCTGGAAGTCTAATTTTGGGTCACTCTTTTACAAGTCATCGGAAAACTAAAAATAACTGACATGAAAATGGGTCAAAAATTTGATCAACGTTAAATTGAAAAATTTGAATGCAGATTTTAAGAGAATCGAATCAGAAGTCTTTAGAGGTATGCCACTTTGGAATCGGCTTAAGTTTGGTAAATTTATGGACTCTCTAAGTCCAATTTTTAGTCACTCTGTTACAAGTCCTCGGAAATCTAGAAATAACTTACATGAAAATGGGTCAAAAAATTAATCGACGTTAAATTGAAAAATTTGAATGCAGATTTTTAGAGAATCGAATCAGAAGTCTTTAGAGGTATGCCACTTTGCAATCGGCTTTAGCTTGGTAAAGTTATGGACTCTCGAAGTTCAATTTTGGGTCAAAGTTAAACAAGTCAAATTAGAAATAACTGACATGAAAATGGGTGAAAAATTCGATCAAAGTTAAATTGAAAAATTTGAATGCAGATTTTTAGAGAATCGAATCAGAAGTCTTTAGAGGTATGCCACTTTGGAATCGGCTTAAGTTTGATAAAGTTATGGACTCTCGAAGTTCAATTTTGGGTCAAAGTTAAACAAGTCAAATTAGAAATAACTGACATGAAAATGGGTGAAAAATTTGATCAAAGTTAAATTGAAATATTTGAATGCAGATTTTTAGAGAATCGAATCAGAAGTCTTTAGAGGTATGCCACTTTGGAAACGGCTTAAGTTTGGTAAAGTTATGGACTCTCTTAGTCCAATTTTTAGTCACTCTGTTACAAGTCCTCGGAAATCTAGAAATAACTGACATGAAAATGGGTCAACAAATTAATCGACGTTAAATTGAAAAATTTGAATGCAGATTTTTAGAGAATCGAATCAGAAGTCTTTAGAGGTATGCCACTTTGCAATCGGCTTTAGCTTGGTAAAGTTATGGACTCTCGAAGTTCAATTTTGGGTCAAAGTTAAACAAGTCAAATTAGAAATAACTGACATGAAAATGGGTGAAAAATTTGATCAAAGTTAAATTGAAAAATTTGAATGCAGATTTTTAGAGAATCGAATCAGAAGTCTTTAGAGGTATGCCACTTTGGAATCGGCTTAAGTTTGGTTAAGTTATGGACTCTCTAAGTCCTATTTTGGGTCAAAGTTAAACAAGTCAAATTAGAAATAACTGACATGAAAATGGGTGAAAAATTTGATCAAAGTTAAATTGAAAATTTGAATGCAGATTTTTAGAGAATCGAATCAGAAGTCTTTAGAGGTATGCCACTTTGGAAACGGCTTAAGTTTGGTAAAGTTATGGACTCTCTAAGTCCAATTTTGAGTCACTCTGTTACAAGTCCTCGGAAAACTAGAAATAACTGACATGAAAATGTGTGAAAAATTTGATCAAAGTTAAATTGAAAAATTTGAATGCAGATTTTTAGAGAATCGAATCAGAAGTTTTTAGAGGTATGCCACTTTGGAATCGGCTTAAGTTTGGTTAAGTTATGGACTCTCTAAGTCCTATTTTGGGTCAAAGTTAAACAAGTCAAATTAGAAATAACTGACATGAAAATGGGTCAAAAATTTGATCAACGTTAAATTGAACAAGAAAGGAAAGCTAACTTCGGGCGGAGCCGAAGTTGATATACCCTTGCAGAATACTCTGTAAATTATATTCTCCAAAATTATTCATATGATGCATTCTTAATACTTATAAAAAATCCCAACTTCCTAACTTAACAAACACCAAAGTTATGGCATTTCCGATCAATCAGTTATATGGCGGCTATAGGATATAGTCGGCCGATCCTTATGAAATTTGGTAGGTCGTATTGATTGGCCAAATTTTAAACCCATAGAAAATCCCAACTTTCTAACTTTACAAACACCAAAGTTATGGCATTTCCGATCAATCAGTTATATGGCAGCTATAGGATATAGTCGGCCGATCCTAATGAAGTTTGGTAGGTCGGATTGATGGGCCAAAAATAAGACCCATAGAAAATCCCAACTTCCTAACTTTACAAACACCAAAGTTATGGCATTTCCGATCAATCAGTTATATGGCAGCTATAGGATATAGTCGGCCGATCCCGGCCGTTCCGACTTATATACTGCGTGCAAAGGAAAGAAGGGTGTGTGCAAAGTTTCAATTCGATATCTTTAAAACTGAGAGACTAGTTCGCGTAGAAACAGACAGACGGACAGACAGACGGACATGGCTATATCAACTCAGGAGGTGATACTGATCAAGAATATATATACTTTATAGGGTCGGAGATGTCTCCTTCACTGCGTTGCACACTTTTGACCAAAATTATAATACCCTCTGCAAGGGTATAAAAATTTGAATGCAGATTTTAAGAGAATCGAATCAGAAGTCTTTAGAGGTATGCCACTTTGGAATCGGCTTAAGTTTGATTAAGTTATGGACTCTCGAAGTTCAATTTTGGGTCAAAGTTAAACAAGTCAAATTAGAAATAACTGACATGAAAATGGGTGAAAAATTTGATCAAAGTTAAATTGAAAAATTTGAATGCAGATTTTTAGAGAATCGAATCAGAAGTCTTTAGAGGTATGCCACTTTGGAAACGGCTTAAGTTTGGTAAAGTTATGGACTCTCTAAGTCCAATTTTTAGTCACTCTGTTACAAGTCCTCGGAAATCTAGAAATAACTGACATGAAAATGGGTCAAAAAATTAATCGACGTTAAATTGAAAAATTTGAATGCAGATTTTTAGAGAATCAAATCAGAAGTCTTTAGAGGTATGCCACTTTGCAATCGGCTTTAGCTTGGTAAAGTTATGGACTCTCAAAGTTCAATTTTGGGTCAAAGTTAAACAAGTCAAATTAGAAATAACTGACATGAAAATGAATGAAAAATTTGATCAAAGTTAAATTGAAAAATTTGAATGCAGATTTTTAGAGAATCGAATCAGAAGTCTTTAGAGGTATGCCACTTTGGAAACGGCTTAAGTTTGATTAAGTTATGGACTCTCGAAGTTCAATTTTGGGTCAAAGTTAAACAAGTCAAATTAGAAATAACTGACATGAAAATGGGTGAAAGATTTGATCAAAGTTAAATTGAAAAATTTGAATGCAGATTTTTAGAGAATCGAATCAGAAGTCTTTAGAGGTATGCCACTTTGGAATCGGCTTAAGTTTGGTTAAGTGATGGATTCTCTAAGTCCTATTTTGGGTCAAAGTTAAACAAGTCAAATTAGAAATAACTGACATGAAAATGGGTGAAAAATTTGATCAACGTTAAATTGAAAAATTTGAATGCAGATTTTTAGAGAATCGAATCAGAAGTCTTTAGAGGTATGCCACTTTGCAATCGGCTTTAGCTTGGTAAAGTTATGGACTCTCGAAGTTCAATTTTGGGTCAAAGTTAAACAAGTCAAATTAGAAATAACTGACATGAAAATGGGTGAAAAATTTGATCAAAGTTAAATTGAAAAATTTGAATGCAGATTTTTAGAGAATCGAATCAGAAGTCTTTAGAGGTATGCCACTTTGGAATCGGCTTAAGTTTGGTTAAGTTATGGACTCTCTAAGTCCTATTTTGGGTCAAAGTTAAACAAGTCAAATTAGAAATAACTGACATGAAAATGGGTGAAAAATTTGATCAAAGTTAAATTGAAAAATTTGAATGCAGATTTTTAGAGAATCGAATCAGAAGTCTTTAGAGGTATGCCACTTTGGAAACGGCTTAAGTTTGGTAAAGTTATGGACTCTCTAAGTCCAATTTTGAGTCACTCTGTTACAAGTCCTCGGAAAACTAGAAATAACTGACATGAAAATGTGTGAAAAATTTGATCAAAGTTAAATTGAAAAATTTGAATGCAGATTTTTAGAGAATCGAATCAGAAGTTTTTAGAGGTATGCCACTTTGGAATCGGCTTAAGTTTGGTTAAGTTATGGACTCTCTAAGTCCTATTTTGGGTCAAAGTTAAACAAGTCAAATTAGAAATAACTGACATGAAAATGGGTCAAAAATTTGATCAACGTTAAATTGAACAAGAAAGGAAAGCTAACTTCGGGCGGAGCCGAAGTTGATATACCCTTGCAGAATACTCTGTAAATTATATTCTCCAAAATTATTCATATGATGCATTCTTAATACTTATAAAAATCCCAACTTCCTAACTTAACAAACACCAAAGTTATGGCATTTCCGATCAATCAGTTATATGGCGGCTATAGGATATAGTCGGCCGATCCTTATGAAATTTGGTAGGTCGTATTGATTGGCCAAATTTTAAACCCATAGAAAATCCCAACTTTCTAACTTTACAAACACCAAAGTTATGGCATTTCCGATCAATCAGTTATATGGCAGCTATAGGATATAGTCGGCCGATCCTAATGAAGTTTGGTAGGTCGGATTGATGGGCCAAAAATAAGACCCATAGAAAATCCCAACTTCCTAAATTTACAAACACCAAAGTTATGGCATTTCCGATCAATCAGTTATATGGCAGCTATAGGATATAGTCGGCCGATCCCGGCCGTTCCGACTTATATACTGCGTGCAAAGGAAAGAAGGGTGTGTGCAAAGTTTCAATTCGATATCTTTAAAACTGAGAGACTAGTTCGCGTAAGAAACAGACAGACGGACAGACAGACGGACAGACGGACATGGCTATATCAACTCAGGAGGTGATACTGATCAAGAATATATGTATATACTTTATAGGGTCGGAGATGTCTCCTTCACTGCGTTGCACACTTTTGACCAAAATTATAATACCCTCTGCAAGGGTATAAAAATTTGAATGCAGATTTTAAGAGAATCGAATCAGAAGTCTTTAGAGGTATGCCACTTTGGAATCGGCTTAAGTTTGATTAAGTTATGGACTCTCGAAGTTCAATTTTGGGTCAAAGTTAAACAAGTCAAATTAGAAATAACTGACATGAAAATGGGTGAAAAATTTGATCAAAGTTAAATTGAAAAATTTGAATGCAGATTTTTAGAGAATCGAATCAGAAGTCTTTAGAGGTATGCCACTTTGGAATCGGCTTAAGTTTGGTAAAGTTATGGACTCTCTAAGTCCAATTTTTAGTCACTCTGTTACAAGTCCTCGGAAATCTAGAAATAACTGACATGAAAATGGGTCAAAAAATTAATCGACGTTAAATTGAAAAATTTGAATGCAGATTTTTAGAGAATCAAATCAGAAGTCTTTAGAGGTATGCCACTTTGCAATCGGCTTTAGCTTGGTAAAGTTATGGACTCTCGAAGTTCAATTTTGGGTCAAAGTTAAACAAGTCAAATTAGAAATAACTGACATGAAAATGAATGAAAAATTTGATCAAAGTTAAATTGAAAAATTTGAATGCAGATTTTTAGAGAATCGAATCAGAAGTCTTTAGAGGTATGCCACTTTGGAAACGGCTTAAGTTTGATTAAGTTATGGACTCTCGAAGTTCAATTTTGGGTCAAAGTTAAACAAGTCAAATTAGAAATAACTGACATGAAAATGGGTGAAAGATTTGATCAAAGTTAAATTGAAAAATTTGAATGCAGATTTTTAGAGAATCGAATCAGAAGTCTTTAGAGGTATGCCACTTTGGAATCGGCTTAAGTTTGGTAAAGTTATGGACTCTCTAAGTCCAATTTTTAGTCACTCTGTTACAAGTCCTCGGAAATCTAGAAATAACTGACATGAAAATGGGTCAACAAATTAGTCGACGTTAAATTGAAAAATTTGAATGCAGATTTTTAGAGAATCGAATCAGAAGTCTTTAGAGGTATGCCACTTTGCAATCGGCTTTAGCTTGGTAAAGTTATGGACTCTCGAAGTTCAATTTTGGGTCAAAGTTAAACAAGTCAAATTAGAAATAACTGACATGAAAATGGGTGAAAAATTTGATCAAAGTTAAATTGAAAAATTTGAATGCAGATTTTTAGAGAATCGAATCAGAAGTCTTTAGAGGTATGCCACTTTGGAATCGGCTTAAGTTTGGTTAAGTTATGGACTCTCTAAGTCCTATTTTGGGTCAAAGTTAAACAAGTCAAATTAGAAATAACTGACATGAAAATGGGTGAAAAATTTGATCAAAGTTAAATTGAAAAATTTGAATGCAGATTTTTAGAGAATCGAATCAGAAGTCTTTAGAGGTATGCCACTTTGGAAACGGCTTAAGTTTGGTAAAGTTATGGACTCTCTAAGTCCAATTTTGAGTCACTCTGTTACAAGTCCTCGGAAAACTAGAAATAACTGACATGAAAATGTGTGAAAAATTTGATCAAAGTTAAATTGAAAAATTTGAATGCAGATTTTTAGAGAATCGAATCAGAAGTTTTTAGAGGTATGCCACTTTGGAATCGGCTTAAGTTTGGTTAAGTTATGGACTCTCTAAGTCCTATTTTGGGTCAAAGTTAAACAAGTCAAATTAGAAATAACTGACATGAAAATGGGTCAAAAATTTGATCAACGTTAAATTGAACAAGAAAGGAAAGCTAACTTCGGGCGGAGCCGAAGTTGATATACCCTTGCAGAATACTCTGTAAATTATATTCTCCAAAATTATTCATATGATGCATTCTTAATACTTATAAAAAATCCCAACTTCCTAACTTAACAAACACCAAAGTTATGGCATTTCCGATCAATCAGTTATATGGCGGCTATAGGATATAGTCGGCCGATCCTTATGAAATTTGGTAGGTCGTATTGATTGGCCAAATTTTAAACCCATAGAAAATCCCAACTTTCTAACTTTACAAACACCAAAGTTATGGCATTTCCGATCAATCAGTTATATGGCAGCTATAGGATATAGTCGGCCGATCCCGGCCGTTCCGACTTATATACTGCGTGCAAAGGAAAGAAGGGTGTGTGCAAAGTTTCAATTCGATATCTTTAAAACTGAGAGACTAGTTCGCGTAGAAACAGACAGACGGACAGACAGACGGACAGACGGACATGGCTATATCAACTCAGGAGGTGATACTGATCAAGAATATATGTATATACTTTATAGGGTCGGAGATGTCTCCTTCACTGCGTTGCACACTTTTGACCAAAATTATAATACCCTCTGCAAGGGTATAAAAATTTGAATGCAGATTTTTAGAGAATCGAATCAGAAGTCTTTAGAGGTATGCCACTTTGGAAACGGCTTAAGTTTGGTAAAGTTATGGACTCTCTAAGTCCAATTTTGAGTCACTCTGTTACAAGTCCTCGGAAAACTAGAAATAACTGACATGAAAATGTGTGAAAAATTTGATCAAAGTTAAATTGAAAAATTTGAATGCAGATTTTTAGAGAATCGAATCAGAAGTTTTTAGAGGTATGCCACTTTGGAATCGGCTTAAGTTTGGTTAAGTTATGGACTCTCTAAGTCCTATTTTGGGTCAAAGTTAAACAAGTCAAATTAGAAATAACTGACATGAAAATGGGTCAAAAATTTGATCAACGTTAAATTGAACAAGAAAGGAAAGCTAACTTCGGGCGGAGCCGAAGTTGATATACCCTTGCAGAATACTCTGTAAATTATATTCTCCAAAATTATTCATATGATGCATTCTTAATACTTATAAAAATCCCAACTTCCTAACTTAACAAACACCAAAGTTATGGCATTTCCGATCAATCAGTTATATGGCGGCTATAGGATATAGTCGGCCGATCCTTATGAAATTTGGTAGGTCGTATTGATTGGCCAAATTTTAAACCCATAGAAAATCCCAACTTTCTAACTTTACAAACACCAAAGTTATGGCATTTCCGATAAATCAGTTATATGGCAGCTATAGGATATAGTCGGCCGATCCTAATGAAGTTTGGTAGGTCGGATTGATGGGCCAAAAATAAGACCCATAGAAAATCCCAACTTCCTAAATTTACAAACACCAAAGTTATGGCATTTCCGATCAATCAGTTATATGGCAGCTATAGGATATAGTCGGCCGATCCCGGCCGTTCCGACTTATATACTGCGTGCAAAGGAAAGAAGGGTGTGTGCAAAGTTTCAATTCGATATCTTTAAAACTGAGAGACTAGTTCGCGTAGAAACAGACAGACGGACAGACAGACGGACAGACGGACATGGCTATATCAACTCAGGAGGTGATACTGATCAAGAATATATGTATATACTTTATAGGGTCGGAGATGTCTCCTTCACTGCGTTGCACACTTTTGACCAAAATTATAATACCCTCTGCAAGGGTATAAAAATTTGAATGCAGATTTTAAGAGAATCGAATCAGAAGTCTTTAGAGGTATGCCACTTTGGAATCGGCTTAAGTTTGATTAAGTTATGGACTCTCGAAGTTCAATTTTGGGTCAAAGTTAAACAAGTCAAATTAGAAATAACTGACATGAAAATGGGTGAAAAATTTGATCAAAGTTAAATTGAAAAATTTGAATGCAGATTTTTAGAGAATCGAATCAGAAGTCTTTAGAGGTATGCCACTTTGGAAACGGCTTAAGTTTGGTAAAGTTATGGACTCTCTAAGTCCAAATTTTAGTCACTCTGTTACAAGTCCTCGGAAATCTAGAAATAACTGACATGAAAATGGGTCAAAAAATTAATCGACGTTAAATTGAAAAATTTGAATGCAGATTTTTAGAGAATCAAATCAGAAGTCTTTAGAGGTATGCCACTTTGCAATCGGCTTTAGCTTGGTAAAGTTATGGACTCTCGAAGTTCAATTTTGGGTCAAAGTTAAACAAGTCAAATTAGAAATAACTGACATGAAAATGAATGAAAAATTTGATCAAAGTTAAATTGAAAAATTTGAATGCAGATTTTTAGAGAATCGAATCAGAAGTCTTTAGAGGTATGCCACTTTGGAATCGGCTTAAGTTTGATTAAGTTATGGACTCTCGAAGTTCAATTTTGGGTCAAAGTTAAACAAGTCAAATTAGAAATAACTGACATGAAAATGGGTGAAAGATTTGATCAAAGTTAAATTGAAAAATTTGAATGCAGATTTTTAGAGAATCGAATCAGAAGTCTTTAGAGGTATGCCACTTTGGAATCGGCTTAAGTTTGGTAAAGTTATGGACTCTCTAAGTCCAATTTTTAGTCACTCTGTTACAAGTCCTCGGAAATCTAGAAATAACTGACATGAAAATGGGTCAAAAAATTAATCGACGTTAAATTGAAAAATTTGAATGCAGATTTTTAGAGAATCGAATCAGAAGTCTTTAGAGGTATGCCACTTTGGAATCGGCTTAAGTTTGATTAAGTTATGGACTCTCGAAGTTCAATTTTGGGTCAAAGTTAAACAAGTCAAATTAGAAATAACTGACATGAAAATGGGTGAAAAATTTGATCAAAGTTAAATTGAAAAATTTGAATGCAGATTTTTAGAGAATCGAATCAGAAGTCTTTAGAGGTATGCCACTTTGGAAACGGCTTAAGTTTGGTAAAGTTATGGACTCTCTAAGTCCAAATTTTAGTCACTCTGTTACAAGTCCTCGGAAATCTAGAAATAACTGACATGAAAATGGGTCAAAAAATTAATCGACGTTAAATTGAAAAATTTGAATGCAGATTTTTAGAGAATCAAATCAGAAGTCTTTAGAGGTATGCCACTTTGCAATCGGCTTTAGCTTGGTAAAGTTATGGACTCTCGAAGTTCAATTTTGGGTCAAAGTTAAACAAGTCAAATTAGAAATAACTGACATGAAAATGAATGAAAAATTTGATCAAAGTTAAATTGAAAAATTTGAATGCAGATTTTTAGAGAATCGAATCAGAAGTCTTTAGAGGTATGCCACTTTGGAATCGGCTTAAGTTTGATTAAGTTATGGACTCTCGAAGTTCAATTTTGGGTCAAAGTTAAACAAGTCAAATTAGAAATAACTGACATGAAAATGGGTGAAAGATTTGATCAAAGTTAAATTGAAAAATTTGAATGCAGATTTTTAGAGAATCGAATCAGAAGTCTTTAGAGGTATGCCACTTTGGAATCGGCTTAAGTTTGGTAAAGTTATGGACTCTCTAAGTCCAATTTTTAGTCACTCTGTTACAAGTCCTCGGAAATCTAGAAATAACTGACATGAAAATGGGTCAAAAAATTAATCGACGTTAAATTGAAAAATTTGAATGCAGATTTTTAGAGAATCGAATCAGAAGTCTTTAGAGGTATGCCAAGTAGGAATCGGCTTTAGCTTGGTAAAGTATGGACTCTCGAAGTTCAATTTTGGGTCAAAGTTAAACAAGTCAAATTAGAAATAACTGACATGAAAATGGGTGAAAAATTTGATCAATGTTAAATTGAAAAATTTGAATGCAGATTTTTAGAGAATCGAATCAGAAGTCTTTAGAGGTATGCCACTTTGGAAACGGCTTAAGTTTGGTAAAGTTATGGACTCTCTTAGTCCAATTTTTAGTCACTCTGTTACAAGTCCTCGGAAATCTAGAAATAACTGACATGAAAATGGGTCAAAAAATTAATCGACGTTAAATTGAAAAATTTGAATGCAGATTTTTAGAGAATCGAATCAGAAGTCTTTAGAGGTATGCCACTTTGCAATCGGCTTTAGCTTGGTAAAGTTATGGACTCTCGAAGTTCAATTTTGGGTCAAAGTTAAACAAGTCAAATTAGAAATAACTGACATGAAAATGGGTGAAAAATTTGATCAAAGTTAAATTGAAAAATTTGAATGCAGATTTTTAGAGAATCGAATCAGAAGTCTTTAGAGGTATGCCACTTTGGAAACGGCTTAAGTTTGGTAAAGTTATGGACTCTCTAAGTCCAATTTTTAGTCACTCTGTTACAAGTCCTCGGAAATCTAGAAATAACTGACATGAAAATGGGTCAAAAAATTAATCGACGTTAAATTGAAAAATTTGAATGCAGATTTTTAGAGAATCAAATCAGAAGTCTTTAGAGGTATGCCACTTTGCAATCGGCTTTAGCTTGGTAAAGTTATGGACTCTCGAAGTTCAATTTTGGGTCAAAGTTAAACAAGTCAAATTAGAAATAACTGACATGAAAATGAATGAAAAATTTGATCAAAGTTAAATTGAAAAATTTGAATGCAGATTTTTAGAGAATCGAATCAGAAGTCTTTAGAGGTATGCCACTTTGGAATCGGCTTAAGTTTGATTAAGTTATGGACTCTCGAAGTTCAATTTTGGGTCAAAGTTAAACAAGTCAAATTAGAAATAACTGACATGAAAATGGGTGAAAGATTTGATCAAAGTTAAATTGAAAAATTTGAATGCAGATTTTTAGAGAATCGAATCAGAAGTCTTTAGAGGTATGCCACTTTGGAAACGGCTTAAGTTTGGTAAAGTTATGGACTCTCTTAGTCCAATTCTTAGTCACTCTGTTACAAGTCCTCGGGAATCTAGAAATAACTGACATGAAAATGGGTCAAAAAATTAATCGACGTTAAATTGAAAAATTTGAATGCAGATTTTTAGAGAATCGAATCAGAAGTCTTTAGAGGTATGCCACTTTGCAATCGGCTTTAGCTTGGTAAAGTTATGGACTCTCGAAGTTCAATTTTGGGTCAAAGTTAAACAAGTCAAATTAGAAATAACTGACATGAAAATGGGTGAAAAATTTGATCAAAGTTAAATTGAAAAATTTGAATGCAGATTTTTAGAGAATCGAATCAGAAGTCTTTAGAGGTATGCCACTTTGGAATCGGCTTAAGTTTGGTTAAGTTATGGACTCTCGAAGTTCAATTTTGGGTCAAAGTTAAACAAGTCAAATTAGAAATAACTGACATGAAAATGGGTGAAAAATTTGATCAAAGTTAAATTGAACAAGAAAGGAAAGCTAACTTCGGGCGGAGCCGAAGTTGAAATACCCTTGCAGAATATTCTGCAAATTATATTCTCCAAAATCATTCATAATGCATTCTTAATACTCATAAAAAATCCCAATTTCCTAACTTTAAAAACACTAAAGTTATGGCATTTCCAATCGTTCAGTTATATGGCAGATATAGAATATAGTCGGCCGATCCTTATGAAATTTGATATGTCGGATTGATTAGGCAAAAATAAAACCCATAGAAAATCCCAACTTCCTAACTTAACAAACACCAAAGTTATGGCATTTCCGATCAATCAGTTATATGGCAGCTATAAGATATAGTCGGCCGATCCTTATGAAATTTGGTACGTCTGATTGATTGGCCAAATATAAAACCCATAGAAAATCCCAACTTCCTAACTTTACAAACACCAAAGTTATGGCATTTCCGATCAATCAGTTATATGGCAGCTATAAGATATAGTCGGCCGATCCTTATGAAATTTGGTACGTCGGATTGATTGGCCAAATATAAAACCCATAGAAAATCCCAACTTCCTAACTTTACAAACACCAAAGTTATGGCATTTCCGATCAATCAGTTATATGGCAGCTATAAGATATAGTCGGCCGATCCTTATGAAATTTGGTACGTCGGATTGATTGGCCAAATATAAAACCCATAGAAAATCCCAACTTCCTAACTTTACAAACACCAAAGTTATGGCATTTCCGATCAATCAGTTATATGGCAGCTATAAGATATAGTCGGCCGATCCTTATGAAATTTGGTACGTCGGATTGATTGGCCAAATATAAAACCCATAGAAAGTCCCAACTTCCTAACCTAACAAACAGCAGAGTTATGGCATTTCCGATCAATCAGTTATATGGCAGCTATAGGATATAGTCGGCCGATCCCGGCCGTTCCGACTTATATACTGCGTGCAAAGGAAAGAAGGGTGTGTGCAAAGTTTCAATTCGATATCTTTAAAACTGAGAGACTAGTTCGCGTAGAAACAGACAGACGGACAGACAGACGGACAGACGGACAGACGGACAGACGGACAGACGGACAGACGGACAGACGGACAGACGGACAGACGGACATGGCTATATCAACTCAGGAGGTGATCCTGATCAAGAATATATATACTTTATAGGGTCGGACATGTCTCCTTCACTGCGTTGCACACTTTTGACCAAAATTATAATACCCTCTGCAAGGGTATAAAAATTTGAATGCAGATTTTTAGAGAATCGAATCAGAAGTCTTTAGAGGTATGCCACTTTGGAAACGGCTTAAGTTTGGTAAAGTTATGGACTCTCTAAGTCCAAATTTTAGTCACTCTGTTACAAGTCCTCGGAAATCTAGAAATAACTGACATGAAAATGGGTCAAAAAATTAATCGACGTTAAATTGAAAAATTTGAATGCAGATTTTTAGAGAATCAAATCAGAAGTCTTTAGAGGTATGCCACTTTGCAATCGGCTTTAGCTTGGTAAAGTTATGGACTCTCGAAATTCAATTTTGGGTCAAAGTTAAACAAGTCAAATTAGAAATAACTGACATGAAAATGAATGAAAAATTTGATCAAAGTTAAATTGAACAAGAAAGGAAAGCTAACTTCGGGCGGAGCCGAAGTTGAAATACCCTTGCAGAATATTCTGCAAATTATATTCTCCAAAATCATTCATAATGCATTCTTAATACTCATAAAAAATCCCAATTTCCTAACTTTAAAAACACTAAAGTTATGGCATTTCCAATCGTTCAGTTATATGGCAGATATAGAATATAGTCGGCCGATCCTTATGAAATTTGATATGTCGGATTGATTAGGCAAAAATAAAACCCATAGAAAATCCCAACTTCCTAACTTAACAAACACCAAAGTTATGGCATTTCCGATCAATCAGTTATATGGCAGCTATAAGATATAGTCGGCCGATCCTTATGAAATTTGGTACGTCTGATTGATTGGCCAAATATAAAACCCATAGAAAATCCCAACTTCCTAACTTTACAAACACCAAAGTTATGGCATTTCCGATCAATCAGTTATATGGCAGCTATAAGATATAGTCGGCCGATCCTTATGAAATTTGGTACGTCGGATTGATTGGCCAAATATAAAACCCATAGAAAATCCCAACTTCCTAACTTTACAAACACCAAAGTTATGGCATTTCCGATCAATCAGTTATATGGCAGCTATAAGATATAGTCGGCCGATCCTTATGAAATTTGGTACGTCGGATTGATTGGCCAAATATAAAACCCATAGAAAATCCCAACTTCCTAACTTTACAAACACCAAAGTTATGGCATTTCCGATCAATCAGTTATATGGCAGCTATAAGATATAGTCGGCCGATCCTTATGAAATTTGGTACGTCGGATTGATTGGCCAAATATAAAACCCATAGAAAGTCCCAACTTCCTAACCTAACAAACAGCAGAGTTATGGCATTTCCGATCAATCAGTTATATGGCAGCTATAGGATATAGTCGGCCGATCCCGGCCGTTCCGACTTATATACTGCGTGCAAAGGAAAGAAGGGTGTGTGCAAAGTTTCAATTCGATATCTTTAAAACTGAGAGACTAGTTCGCGTAGAAACAGACAGACGGACAGACAGACGGACAGACGGACAGACGGACAGACGGACAGACGGACAGACGGACAGACGGACAGACGGACAGACGGACATGGCTATATCAACTCAGGAGGTGATCCTGATCAAGAATATATATACTTTATAGGGTCGGACATGTCTCCTTCACTGCGTTGCACACTTTTGACCAAAATTATAATACCCTCTGCAAGGGTATAAAAATTTGAATGCAGATTTTTAGAGAATCGAATCAGAAGTCTTTAGAGGTATGCCACTTTGGAATCGGCTTAAGTTTGATTAAGTTATGGACTCTCGAAGTTCAATTTTGGGTCAAAGTTAAACAAGTCAAATTAGAAATAACTGACATGAAAATGGGTGAAAGATTTGATCAAAGTTAAATTGAAAAATTTGAATGCAGATTTTTAGAGAATCGAATCAGAAGTCTTTAGAGGTATGCCACTTTGGAATCGGCTTAAGTTTGGTAAAGTTATGGACTCTCTAAGTCCAATTTTTAGTCACTCTGTTACAAGTCCTCGGAAATCTAGAAATAACTGACATGAAAATGGGTCAAAAAATTAATCGACGTTAAATTGAAAAATTTGAATGCAGATTTTTAGAGAATCGAATCAGAAGTCTTTAGAGGTATGCCAAGTTGGAATCGGCTTTAGCTTGGTAAAGTATGGACTCTCGAAGTTCAATTTTGGGTCAAAGTTAAACAAGTCAAATTAGAAATAACTGACATGAAAATGGGTGAAAAATTTGATCAATGTTAAATTGAAAAATTTGAATGCAGATTTTTAGAGAATCGAATCAGAAGTCTTTAGAGGTATGCCACTTTGGAAACGGCTTAAGTTTGGTAAAGTTATGGACTCTCTTAGTCCAATTTTTAGTCACTCTGTTACAAGTCCTCGGAAATCTAGAAATAACTGACATGAAAATGGGTCAAAAAATTAATCGACGTTAAATTGAAAAATTTGAATGCAGATTTTTAGAGAATCGAATCAGAAGTCTTTAGAGGTATGCCACTTTGCAATCGGCTTTAGCTTGGTAAAGTTATGGACTCTCGAAGTTCAATTTTGGGTCAAAGTTAAACAAGTCAAATTAGAAATAACTGACATGAAAATGGGTGAAAAATTTGATCAAAGTTGAATTGAAAAATTTGAATGCAGATTTTTAGAGAATCGAATCAGAAGTCTTTAGAGGTATGCCACTTTGGAAACGGCTTAAGTTTGGTAAAGTTATGGACTCTCTAAGTCCAATTTTTAGTCACTCTGTTACAAGTCCTCGGAAATCTAGAAATAACTGACATGAAAATGGGTCAAAAAATTAATCGACGTTAAATTGAAAAATTTGAATGCAGATTTTTAGAGAATCAAATCAGAAGTCTTTAGAGGTATGCCACTTTGCAATCGGCTTTAGCTTGGTAAAGTTATGGACTCTCGAAGTTCAATTTTGGGTCAAAGTTAAACAAGTCAAATTAGAAATAACTGACATGAAAATGAATGAAAAATTTGATCAAAGTTAAATTGAAAAATTTGAATGCAGATTTTTAGAGAATCGAATCAGAAGTCTTTAGAGGTATGCCACTTTGGAATCGGCTTAAGTTTGATTAAGTTATGGACTCTCGAAGTTCAATTTTGGGTCAAAGTTAAACAAGTCAAATTAGAAATAACTGACATGAAAATGGGTGAAAGATTTGATCAAAGTTAAATTGAAAAATTTGAATGCAGATTTTTAGAGAATCGAATCAGAAGTCTTTAGAGGTATGCCACTTTGGAAACGGCTTAAGTTTGGTAAAGTTATGGACTCTCTTAGTCCAATTCTTAGTCACTCTGTTACAAGTCCTCGGGAATCTAGAAATAACTGACATGAAAATGGGTCAAAAAATTAATCGACGTTAAATTGAAAAATTTGAATGCAGATTTTTAGAGAATCGAATCAGAAGTCTTTAGAGGTATGCCACTTTGCAATCGGCTTTAGCTTGGTAAAGTTATGGACTCTCGAAGTTCAATTTTGGGTCAAAGTTAAACAAGTCAAATTAGAAATAACTGACATGAAAATGGGTGAAAAATTTGATCAAAGTTAAATTGAAAAATTTGAATGCAGATTTTTAGAGAATCGAATCAGAAGTCTTTAGAGGTATGCCACTTTGGAATCGGCTTAAGTTTGGTTAAGTTATGGACTCTCTAAGTCCTATTTTGGGTCAAAGTTAAACAAGTCAAATTAGAAATAACTGACATGAAAATGGGTGAAAAATTTGATCAAAGTTAAATTGAAAAAATTGAATGCAGATTTTTAGAGAATCGAATCAGAAGTCTTTAGAGGTATGCCACTTTGGAAACGGCTTAAGTTTGGTAAAGTTATGGACTCTCTAAGTCCAATTTTGAGTCACTCTGTTACAAGTCCTCGGAAAACTAGAAATAACTGACATGAAAATGGGTCAAAAATTTGATCAACGTTAAATTGAACAAGAAAGGAAAGCTAACTTCGGGCGGAGCCGAAGTTGATATACCCTTGCAGAATACTCAGTAAATTATATTCTCCAAAATTATTCATATGATGCATTCTTAATACTCATAAAAAATCCGAACTTCCTAACTTTAACAACAACAAAGTTATGGCATTTCCAATCGTTCAGTTATATGGCAGCTATAGGATATAGTCGGCCGATCCTTATGAAATTTGGTAGGTCGGATTGATTGGCCAAAAATAAAATCCATAGAAAATCCCAACTTCCTAACTTAACAAACACCAAAGTTATGGCATTTCCGATCAATCAGTTATATGGCAGCTATAGGATATAGTCGGCCGATCCTTATGAAATTTGGTGAGTCGGATTGATTGGCCAAATATAAAACCCATAGAAAATCCCAACTTCCTAACTTTACAAACACGAAAGTTATGGCATTTCCGATCAATCAGTTATATGGCAGCTATAGGATATAGTCGGCCGATCCCGGCCGTTCCGACTTATATACTGCGTGCAAAGGAAAGAAGGGTGTGTGCAAAGTTTCAATCCGATAGCTTTAAAACTGAGAGACTAGTTTGCGTAGAAACAGACAGACGGACAGACAGACGGACAGACAGACGGACAGACGGACAGACGGACATGGCTATATCAACTCAGGAGGTGATCCTGATCAAGAATATATATACTTTATAGGGTCGGAGATGTCTCCTTCACTGCGTTGCACACTTTTGACCAAAATTATAATACCCTCTGCAAGGGTATAATAAACAAAACAAGAAAGGAAAGCTAACTTCGGGCGGAGCCGAAGTTGATATACCCTTGCAGAATACTCTGTAAATTATATTCTCCAAAATTATTCATATGATGCATTCTTAATACTCATAAAAATCCGAACTTCCTAACTTTAACAACAACAAAGTTATGGCATTTCCAATCGTTCAGTTATATGGCAGCTATAGGATATAGTCGGCCGATCCTTATGAAATTTGGTAGGTCGGATTGATTGGCCAAAAATAAAATCCATAGAAAATCCCAACTTCCTAACTTAACAAACACCAAAGTTATGGCATTTCCGATCAATCAGTTATATGGCAGCTATAGGATATAGTCGGCCGATCCTTATGAAATTTGGTGAGTCGGATTGATTGGCCAAAAATAAAATCCATAGAAAATCCCAACTTCCTAACTTTACAAACACCAAAGTTATGGCATTTCCGATCAATCAGTTATATGGCAGCTATAGGATATAGTCGGCCGATCCTTATGAAATTTGGTAGGTCGGATTGATTGGCCAAATATAAAACCCATAGAAAATCCCAACTTCCTAACTTTACAAACACGAAAGTTATGGCATTTCCGATCAATCAGTTATATGGCAGCTATAGGATATAGTCGGCCGATCCCGGCCGTTCCGACTTATATACTGCGTGCAAAGGAAAGAAGGGTGTGTGCAAAGTTTCAATCCGATAGCTTTAAAACTGAGAGACTAGTTTGCGTAGAAACAGACAGACGGACAGACAGACGGACAGACAGACGGACAGACGGACAGACGGACATGGCTATATCAACTCAGGAGGTGATCCTGATCAAGAATATATATACTTTATAGGGTCGGAGATGTCTCCTTCACTGCGTTGCACACTTTTGACCAAAATTATAATACCCTCTGCAAGGGTATAATAAACAAAACAAGAAAGGAAAGCTAACTTCGGGCGGAGCCGAAGTTGATAAACCCTTGCAGAATACTCTGTAAATTATATTCTCCAAAATTATTCATATGATGCATTCTTAATACTCATAAAAAATCCGAACTTCCTAACTTTAACAACAACAAAGTTATGGCATTTCCAATCGTTCAGTTATATGGCAGCTATAGGATATAGTCGGCCGATCCTTATGAAATTTGATAGGTCGGATTGATTGGCCAAAAATAAAATCCATAGAAAATCCCAACTTCCTAACTTTACAAACACCAAAGTTATGGCATTTCCGATCAATCAGTTATATGGCAGCTATAGGATATAGTCGGCCGATCCTTATGAAATTTGGTGGGTCGGATTGATTGGCCAAATATAAAACCCATAGAAAATCCCAACTTTCTAACTTTACAAACACCAAAGTTATGGCATTTCCGATCAATCAGTTATATGGCAGCTATAGGATATAGTCGGCCGATC
The DNA here is from genome assembly GCF_018152115.1 of Drosophila rhopaloa. NCBI lineage: Eukaryota > Metazoa > Arthropoda > Insecta > Diptera > Drosophilidae > Drosophila > Drosophila rhopaloa. The sequence goes on from NW_025335192.1 coordinate 236,958, forward strand.
CTTATGAAATTTGGTAGGTCGGATTGATTGGCCAAATATAAAACCCATAGAAAATCCCAACTTTCTAACTTTACAAACACCAAAGTTATGGCATTTCCGATCAATCAGTTATATGGCAGCTATAGGATATAGTCGGCCGATCCTTATGAAATTTGGTAGGTCGGATTGATTGGCCAAATATAAAACCCATGGAAAATCCCAACTTCCTAACTTTACAAACACGAAAGTTATGGCATTTCCGATCAATCAGTTATATGGCAGCTATAGGATATAGTCGGCCGATCCCGGCCGTTCCGACTTATATACTGCGTGCAAAGGAAAGAAGGGTGTGTGCAAAGTTTCAATCCGATAGCTTTAAAACTGAGAGACTAGTTTGCGTAGAAACAGACAGACGGACAGACAGACGGACAGACAGACGGACAGACGGACAGACGGACATGGCTATATCAACTCAGGAGGTGATCCTGATCAAGAATATATATACTTTATAGGGTCGGAGATGTCTCCTTCACTGCGTTGCACACTTTTGACCAAAATTATAATACCCTCTGCAAGGGTATAATAAACAAAACAAGAAAGGAAAGCTAACTTCGGGCGGAGCCGAAGTTGATAAACCCTTGCAGAATACTCTGTAAATTATATTCTCCAAAATTATTCATATGATGCATTCTTAATACTCATAAAAATCCGAACTTCCTAACTTTAACAACAACAAAGTTATGGCATTTCCAATCGTTCAGTTATATGGCAGCTATAGGATATAGTCGGCCGATCCTTATGAAATTTGATAGGTCGGATTGATTGGCCAAAAATAAAATCCATAGAAAATCCCAACTTCCTAACTTTACAAACACCAAAGTTATGGCATTTCCGATCAATCAGTTATATGGCAGCTATAGGATATAGTCGGCCGATCCTTATGAAATTTGGTGGGTCGGATTGATTGGCCAAATATAAAACCCATAGAAAATCCCAACTTTCTAACTTTACAAACACCAAAGTTATGGCATTTCCGATCAATCAGTTATATGGCAGCTATAGGATATAGTCGGCCGATCCTTATGAAATTTGGTAGGTCGGATTGATTGGCCAAATATAAAACCCATAGAAAATCCCAACTTTCTAACTTTACAAACACCAAAGTTATGGCATTTCCGATCAATCAGTTATATGGCAGCTATAGGATATAGTCGGCCGATCCTTATGAAATTTGGTAGGTCGGATTGATTGGCCAAATATAAAACCCATAGAAAATCCCAACTTTCTAACTTTACAAACACCAAAGTTATGGCATTTCCGATCAATCAGTTATATGGCAGCTATAGGATATAGTCGGCCGATCCTTATGAAATTTGGTAGGTCGGATTGATTGGCCAAATATAAAACCCATGGAAAATCCCAACTTCCTAACTTTACAAACACGAAAGTTATGGCATTTCCGATCAATCAGTTATATGGCAGCTATAGGATATAGTCGGCCGATCCCGGCCGTTCCGACTTATATACTGCGTGCAAAGGAAAGAAGGGTGTGTGCAAAGTTTCAATCCGATAGCTTTAAAACTGAGAGACTAGTTTGCGTAGAAACAGACAGACGGACAGACAGACGGACAGACAGACGGACAGACGGACAGACGGACATGGCTATATCAACTCAGGAGGTGATCCTGATCAAGAATATATATACTTTATAGGGTCGGAGATGTCTCCTTCACTGCGTTGCACACTTTTGACCAAAATTATAATACCCTCTGCAAGGGTATAATAAACAAAACAAGAAAGGAAAGCTAACTTCGGGCGGAGCCGAAGTTGATAAACCCTTGCAGAATACTCTGTAAATTATATTCTCCAAAATTATTCATATGATGCATTCTTAATACTCATAAAAAATCCGAACTTCCTAACTTTAACAACAACAAAGTTATGGCATTTCCAATCGTTCAGTTATATGGCAGCTATAGGATATAGTCGGCCGATCCTTATGAAATTTGATAGGTCGGATTGATTGGCCAAAAATAAAATCCATAGAAAATCCCAACTTCCTAACTTTACAAACACCAAAGTTATGGCATTTCCGATCAATCAGTTATATGGCAGCTATAGGATATAGTCGGCCGATCCTTATGAAATTTGGTGGGTCGGATTGATTGGCCAAATATAAAACCCATAGAAAATCCCAACTTTCTAACTTTACAAACACCAAAGTTATGGCATTTCCGATCAATCAGTTATATGGCAGCTATAGGATATAGTCGGCCGATCCTTATGAAATTTGGTAGGTCGGATTGATTGGCCAAATATAAAACCCATAGAAAATCCCAACTTTCTAACTTTACAAACACCAAAGTTATGGCATTTCCGATCAATCAGTTATATGGCAGCTATAGGATATAGTCGGCCGATCCTTATGAAATTTGGTAGGTCGGATTGATTGGCCAAATATAAAACCCATGGAAAATCCCAACTTCCTAACTTTACAAACACGAAAGTTATGGCATTTCCGATCAATCAGTTATATGGCAGCTATAGGATATAGTCGGCCGATCCCGGCCGTTCCGACTTATATACTGCGTGCAAAGGAAAGAAGGGTGTGTGCAAAGTTTCAATCCGATAGCTTTAAAACTGAGAGACTAGTTTGCGTAGAAACAGACAGACGGACAGACGGACAGACGGACATGGCTATATCAACTCAGGAGGTGATCCTGATCAAGATTATATATACTTTATAGGGTCGGAGATGTCTCCTTCACTGCGTTGCACACTTTTGACCAAAATTATAATACCCTCTGCAAGGGTATAAAAATTTGAATGCAGATTTTTAGAGAATCGAATCAGAAGTCTTTAGAGGTATGCCACTTTGGAATCGGCTTAAGTTTGGTAAAGTTATGGACTCTCTAAGTCCAATTTTGAGTCACTCTGTTAAAAGTCCTCGGAAAACTAGAAATAACTGACATGAAAATGGGTCAAAAATTTGATCAACGTTAAATTGAAAAATTTGAATGCAGATTTTTAGAGAATCGAATCAGAAGTCTTTAGAGGTATGCCACTTTGGAATCGGCTTAAGTTTGGTAAAGTTATAGACTCTCGAAGTCCAATTTTGGGTCACTCTTTTACAAGTCATCGGAAAACTAGAAATAACTGACATGAAAATGGGTCAAAAATTTGATCAACGTTAAATTGAAAAATTTGAATGCAGATTTTAAGAGAATCGAATCAGAAGTCTTTAAGGTATGCCACTTTGGAATCGGCTTAAGTTTGATTAAGTTATGGACTCTCGAAGTTCAATTTTGGGTCAAAGTTAAACAAGTCAAATTAGAAATAACTGACATGAAAATGGGTGAAAAATTTGATCAAAGTTAAATTGAAAAATTTGAATGCAGATTTTTAGAGAATCGAATCAGAAGTCTTTAGAGGTATGCCACTTTGGAAACGGCTTAAGTTTGGTAAAGTTATGGACTCTCTAAGGCCAATTTTTAGTCACTCTGTTAAAAGTCCTCGGAAAACTAGAAATAACGGACATGAAAATGGGTCAAAAATTTGATCAACGTTAAATTGAAAAATTTGAATGCAGATTTGAAGAGAATCGAATCAGAAGTCTTTAAGGTATGCCACTTTGGAATCGGCTTAAGTTTGATTAAGTTATGGACTCTCGAAGTTCAATTTTGGGTCAAAGTTCAACAAGTCAAATTAGAAATAACTGACATGAAAATGGGTGAAAAATTTGATCAAAGTTAAATTGAAAAATTTGAATGCAGATTTTTAGAGAATCGAATCAGAAGTCTTTAGAGGTATGCCACTTTGGAATCGGCTTAAGTTTGGTAAAGTTATGGACTCTCTAAGTCCAATTTTGAGTCACTCTGTTAAAAGTCCTCGGAAAACTAGAAATAACTGACATGAAAATGGGTCAAAAATTTGATCAACGTTAAATTGAAAAATTTGAATGCAGATTTTAAGAGAATCGAATCAGAAGTCTTTAAGGTATGCCACTTTGGAATCGGCTTAAGTTTCATTAAGTTATGGACTCTCGAAGTTCAATTTTGGGTCAAAGTTAAACAAGTCAAATTAGAAATAACTGACATGAAAATGGGTGAAAAATTTGATCAAAGTGAAATTGAAAAATTTGAATGCAGATTTTTAGAGAATCGAATCAGAAGTCTTTAGAGGTATGCCACTTTGGAATCGGCTTAAGTTTGGTAAAGTTATGGACTCTCTAAGTCCAATTTTGAGTCACTCTGTTAAAAGTCCTCGGAAAACTAGAAATAACTGACATGAAAATGGGTCAAAAATTTGATCAACGTTAAATTGAAAAATTTGAATGCAGATTTTTAGTGGCTTAAGTTTGGTAAAGTTATGGACTCTCGAAGTTCAATTTTGGGTCAAAGTTAAACAAGTCAAATTAGAAATAACTGACATGAAAATGGGTCAAAAATTTGATCAACGTTAAATTGAACAAGAAAGGAAAGCTAACTTCGGGCGGAGCCGAAGTTGATATACCCTTGCAGAATTCTCTATAATAATATTCTCCAAAATTATTCCTATGATGCATTCTTAATACTCATAAAAAATCCAAACTTCCTAACTTTAAAAACACCAAAGTTATGGCATTTCGAATCGTTCAGTTATATGGCAGCTATAGGATATAGTCGGCCGATCCTTATGAAATTTGGTAGGTCGGATTGATTGGCCAAATATAAAACCTGTAGAAAATCTTAACTTTCTAACTTTACAAACACCAAAGTTATGGCATTTCCAATCGTTCAGTTATATGGCAGCTATAGGATATAGTCGGCCGATCCTTATGAAATTTGGTAGGTCAGATTGATTGGCCAAATATAAAACCCATAGAAAATCCCAACTTCCTAACTTTACAAACACGAAAGTTATGGCATTTCCGATCAATCAGTTATATGGCAGCTATAGGATATAGTCGGCCGATCCCGGCCGTTCCGACTTATATACTGCGTGCAAAGGAAAGAAGGGTGTGTGCAAAGTTTCAATCCGATAGCTTTAAAACTGAGAGACTAGTTTGCGTAGAAACAGACAGACGGACAGACGGACAGACGGACAGACGGACATGGCTATATCAACTCAGGAGGTGATCCTGATCAAGAATATATATACTTTATAGGGTCGGAGATGCCTCCTTCACTGCGTTGCACACTTTTGACCAAAATTATAATACCCTCTGCAAGGGTATAAAAACACCAAAGTTATGACATTTCCAATCGTTCAGTTATATGGCAGCTATAGGATATAGTCGGCCGATCCTTATGAAATTCGGAATGTCGGATTGATTAGCCAAATATAAAACCCATAGAAAATCCCAACTTCCTAACTTTACAAACACCAAAGTTATGGCATTTCCGATCAATCAGTTATATGGCAGCTATAGGATATAGTCGGCCGATCCTTATGAAATTTGGTGGGTCGGATTGATTGGCCAAATATAAAACCCATAGAAAATCCCAACTTTCTAACTTTACAAACACCAAAGTTATGGCATTTCCGATCAATCAGTTATATGGCAGCTATAGGATATAGTCGGCCGATCCTTATGAAATTTGGTAGGTCGGATTGATTGGCCAAATATAAAACCCATAGAAAATCCCAACTTTCTAACTTTACAAACACCAAAGTTATGGCATTTCCGATCAATCAGTTATATGGCAGCTATAGGATATAGTCGGCCGATCCCGGCCGTTCCGACTTATATACTGCGTGCAAAGGAAAGAAGGGTGTGTGCAAAGTTTCAATCCGATAGCTTTAAAACTGAGAGACTAGTTTGCGTAGAAACAGACAGACGGACAGACGGACAGACGGACATGGCTATATCAACTCAGGAGGTGATCCTGATCAAGATTATATATACTTTATAGGGTCGGAGATGTCTCCTTCACTGCGTTGCACACTTTTGACCAAAATTATAATACCCTCTGCAAGGGTATAAAAATTTGAATGCAGATTTTTAGAGAATCGAATCAGAAGTCTTTAGAGGTATGCCACTTTGGAATCGGCTTAAGTTTGGTAAAGTTATGGACTCTCTAAGTCCAATTTTGAGTCACTCTGTTAAAAGTCCTCGGAAAACTAGAAATAACTGACATGAAAATGGGTCAAAAATTTGATCAACGTTAAATTGAAAAATTTGAATGCAGATTTTTAGAGAATCGAATCAGAAGTCTTTAGAGGTATGCCACTTTGGAATCGGCTTAAGTTTGGTAAAGTTATAGACTCTCGAAGTCCAATTTTGGGTCACTCTTTTACAAGTCATCGGAAAACTAGAAATAACTGACATGAAAATGGGTCAAAAATTTGATCAACGCTAAATTGAAAAATTTGAATGCAGATTTTAAGAGAATCGAATCAGAAGTCTTTAAGGTATGCCACTTTGGAATCGGCTTAAGTTTGATTAAGTTATGGACTCTCGAAGTTCAATTTTGGGTCAAAGTTAAACAAGTCAAATTAGAAATAACTGACATGAAAATGGGTGAAAAATTTGATCAAAGTTAAATTGAAAAATTTGAATGCAGATTTTTAGAGAATCGAATCAGAAGTCTTTAGAGGTATGCCACTTTGGAAACGGCTTAAGTTTGGTAAAGTTATGGACTCTCTAAGGCCAATTTTTAGTCACTCTGTTAAAAGTCCTCGGAAAACTAGAAATAACGGACATGAAAATGGGTCAAAAATTTGATCAACGTTAAATTGAAAAATTTGAATGCAGATTTTAAGAGAATCGAATCAGAAGTCTTTAAGGTATGCCACTTTGGAATCGGCTTAAGTTTGATTAAGTTATGGACTCTCGAAGTTCAATTTTGGGTCAAAGTTAAACAAGTCAAATTAGAAATAACTGACATGAAAATGGGTCAAAAATTTGATCAACGTTAAATTGAACAAGAAAGGAAAGCTAACTTCGGGCGGAGCCGAAGTTGATATACCCTTGCAGAATTCTCTATAATAATATTCTCCAAAATTATTCCTATTCTTAATACTCATAAAAAGCCAAACTTCCTAACTTTAAAAACACCAAAGTTATGGCATTTCGAATCGTTCAGTTATATGGCAGCTATAGGATATAGTCGGCCGATCCTTATGAAATTTGGTAGGTCGGATTGATTGGCCAAATATAAAACCTGTAGAAAATCTTAACTTTCTAACTTTACAAACACCAAAGTTATGGCATTTCCAATCGTTCAGTTATATGGCAGCTATAGGATATAGTCGGCCGATCCTTATGAAATTTGGTAGGTCAGATTGATTGGCCAAATATAAAACCCATAGAAAATCCCAACTTCCTAACTTTACAAACACGAAAGTTATGGCATTTCCGATCAATCAGTTATATGGCAGCTATAGGATATAGTCGGCCGATCCCGGCCGTTCCGACTTATATACTGCGTGCAAAGGAAAGAAGGGTGTGTGCAAAGTTTCAATCCGATAGCTTTAAAACTGAGAGACTAGTTTGCGTAGAAACAGACAGACGGACAGACGGACAGACGGACATGGCTATATCAACTCAGGAGGTGATCCTGATCAAGAATATATATACTTTATAGGGTCGGAGATGCCTCCTTCACTGCGTTGCACACTTTTGACCAAAATTATAATACCCTCTGCAAGGGTATAAAAACACCAAAGTTATGACATTTCCAATCGTTCAGTTATATGGCAGCTATAGGATATAGTCGGCCGATCCTTATGAAATTCGGAATGTCGGATTGATTAGCCAAATATAAAACCCATAGAAAATCCCAACTTCCTAACTTTACAAACACCAAAGTTATGGCATTTCCGATCAATCAGTTATATGGCAGCTATAGGATATAGTCGGCCGATCCTTATGAAATTTGGTGGGTCGGATTGATTGGCCAAATATAAAACCCATAGAAAATCCCAACTTTCTAACTTTACAAACACCAAAGTTATGGCATTTCCGATCAATCAGTTATATGGCAGCTATAGGATATAGTCGGCCGATCCTTATGAAATTTGGTAGGTCGGATTGATTGGCCAAATATAAAACCCATAGAAAATCCCAACTTTCTAACTTTACAAACACCAAAGTTATGGCATTTCCGATCAATCAGTTATATGGCAGCTATAGGATATAGTCGGCCGATCCTTATGAAATTTGGTAGGTCGGATTGATTGGCCAAATATAAAACCCATGGAAAATCCCAACTTCCTAACTTTACAAACACGAAAGTTATGGCATTTCCGATCAATCAGTTATATGGCAGCTATAGGATATAGTCGGCCGATCCCGGCCGTTCCGACTTATATACTGCGTGCAAAGGAAAGAAGGGTGTGTGCAAAGTTTCAATCCGATAGCTTTAAAACTGAGAGACTAGTTTGCGTAGAAACAGACAGACGGACAGACGGACAGACGGACATGGCTATATCAACTCAGGAGGTGATCCTGATCAAGATTATATATACTTTATAGGGTCGGAGATGTCTCCTTCACTGCGTTGCACACTTTTGACCAAAATTATAATACCCTCTGCAAGGGTATAAAAATTTGAATGCAGATTTTTAGAGAATCGAATCAGAAGTCTTTAGAGGTATGCCACTTTGGAATCGGCTTAAGTTTGGTAAAGTTATGGACTCTCTAAGTCCAATTTTGAGTCACTCTGTTAAAAGTCCTCGGAAAACTAGAAATAACTGACATGAAAATGGGTCAAAAATTTGATCAACGTTAAATTGAAAAATTTGAATGCAGATTTTTAGAGAATCGAATCAGAAGTCTTTAGAGGTATGCCACTTTGGAATCGGCTTAAGTTTGGTAAAGTTATAGACTCTCGAAGTCCAATTTTGGGTCACTCTTTTACAAGTCATCGGAAAACTAGAAATAACTGACATGAAAATGGGTCAAAAATTTGATCAACGCTAAATTGAAAAATTTGAATGCAGATTTTAAGAGAATCGAATCAGAAGTCTTTAAGGTATGCCACTTTGGAATCGGCTTAAGTTTGATTAAGTTATGGACTCTCGAAGTTCAATTTTGGGTCAAAGTTAAACAAGTCAAATTAGAAATAACTGACATGAAAATGGGTGAAAAATTTGATCAAAGTTAAATTGAAAAATTTGAATGCAGATTTTTAGAGAATCGAATCAGAAGTCTTTAGAGGTATGCCACTTTGGAAACGGCTTAAGTTTGGTAAAGTTATGGACTCTCTAAGGCCAATTTTTAGTCACTCTGTTAAAAGTCCTCGGAAAACTAGAAATAACGGACATGAAAATGGGTCAAAAATTTGATCAACGTTAAATTGAAAAATTTGAATGCAGATTTTAAGAGAATCGAATCAGAAGTCTTTAAGGTATGCCACTTTGGAATCGGCTTAAGTTTGATTAAGTTATGGACTCTCGAAGTTCAATTTTGGGTCAAAGTTCAACAAGTCAAATTAGAAATAACTGACATGAAAATGGGTGAAAAATTTGATCAAAGTTAAATTGAAAAATTTGAATGCAGATTTTTAGAGAATCGAATCAGAAGTCTTAAGAGGTATGCCACTTTGGAATCGGCTTAAGTTTGGTAAAGTTATGGACTCTCTAAGTCCAATTTTGAGTCACTCTGTTAAAAGTCCTCGGAAAACTAGAAATAACTGACATGAAAATGGGTCAAAAATTTGATCAACGTTAAATTGAAAAATTTGAATGCAGATTTTAAGAGAATCGAATCAGAAGTCTTTAAGGTATGCCACTTTGGAATCGGCTTAAGTTTCATTAAGTTATGGACTCTCGAAGTTCAATTTTGGGTCAAAGTTAAACAAGTCAAATTAGAAATAACTGACATGAAAATGGGTGAAAAATTTGATCAAAGTGAAATTGAAAAATTTGAATGCAGATTTTTAGAGAATCGAATCAGAAGTCTTTAGAGGTATGCCACTTTGGAATCGGCTTAAGTTTGATAAAGTTATGGACTCTCTAAGTCCAATTTTGAGTCACTCTGTTACAAGTCCTCGGAAAACTAGAAATAACTGACATGAAAATGGGTCAAAAATTTGATCAACGTTAAATTGAAAAATTTGAATGCAGATTTTTAGTGAATCGAATCAGAAGTTTTTAGAGGTATGCCACTTTGGAATCGGCTTAAGTTTGGTAAAGTTATGGACTCTCGAAGTTCAATTTTGGGTCAAAGTTAAACAAGTCAAATTAGAAATAACTGACATGAAAATGGGTCAAAAATTTGATCAACGTTAAATTGAACAAGAAAGGAAAGCTAACTTCGGGCGGAGCCGAAGTTGATATACCCTTGCAGAATTCTCTATAATAATATTCTCCAAAATTATTCCTATGATGCATTCTTAATACTCATAAAAAATCCAAACTTCCTAACTTTAAAAACACCAAAGTTATGGCATTTCGAATCGTTCAGTTATATGGCAGCTATAGGATATAGTCGGCCGATCCTTATGAAATTTGGTAGGTCGGATTGATTGGCCAAATATAAAACCTGTAGAAAATCTTAACTTTCTAACTTTACAAACACCAAAGTTATGGCATTTCCAATCGTTCAGTTATATGGCAGCTATAGGATATAGTCGGCCGATCCTTATGAAATTTGGTAGGTCAGATTGATTGGCCAAATATAAAACCCATAGAAAATCCCAACTTCCTAACTTAACAAACAGCAGAGTTATGGCATTTCCGATCAATCAGTTATATGGCAGCTATAGGATATAGTCGGCCGATCCCGGCCGTTCCGACTTATAAACTGCGTGCAAAGGAAAGAAGGGTGTGTGCAAAGTTTCAATTCGATAGCTTTAAAACTGAGAGACTAGTTTGCGTAGAAACAGACAGACGGACAGACGGACAGACGGACAGACGGACATGGCTATATCAACTCAGGAGGTGATCCTGATCAAGAATATATATACTTTATAGGGTCGGAGATGCCTCCTTCACTGCGTTGCACACTTTTGACCAAAATTATAATACCCTCTGCAAGGGTATAAAAACACCAAAGTTATGACATTTCCAATCGTTCAGTTATACGGCAGCTATAGGATATAGTCGGCCGATCCTTATGAAATTCGGAATGTCGGATTGATTAGCCAAATATAAAACCCATAGAAAATCCCAACATTCTAACTTTACAAACACCAAAGTTATGGCATTTCCGATCAATCAGTTATATGGCAGCTATAGGATATAGTCGGCCGATCCTTATGAAATTCGGCATGTCGGATTGATTAGCCAAATATAAAACCCTTAGAAAACCCCAACATTCTAACTTTACAAACACCAAAGATATGGCATTTCCGATCAATCAGTTATATGGCAGCTATAGGATATAGTCGGCCGATCCCGGCCGTTCCGACTTATAAACTGCGTGCAAAGGAAAGAAGGGTGTGTGCAAAGTTTCAATTCGATAGCTTTAAAACTGAGAGACTAGTTTGCGTAGAAACAGACAGACGGACAGACGGACAGACGGACAGACGGACAGACGGACATGGCTATATCAACTCAGGAGGTGATCCTGATCAAGAATATATATACTTTATAGGGTCGGAGATGCCTCCTTCACTGCGTTGCACACTTTTGACCAAAATTATAATACCCTCTGCAAGGGTATAAAAACACCAAAGTTATGACATTTCCAATCGTTCAGTTATATGGCAGCTATAGGATATAGTCGGCCGATCCTTATGAAATTCGGAATGTCGGATTGATTAGCCAAATATAAAACCCTTAGAAAACCCCAACATTCTAACTTTACAAACACCAAAGATATGGCATTTCCGATCAATCAGTTATATGGCAGCTATAGGATATAGTCGGCCGATCCTTATGAAATTCGGCATGTCGGATTGATTAGCCAAATATAAAACCCTTAGAAAACCCCAACATTCTAACTTTACAAACACCAAAGATATGGCATTTCCGATCAATCAGTTATATGGCAGCTATAGGATATAGTCGGCCGATCCCGGCCGTTCCGACATATATACTGCGTGCAAAGGAAAGAAGGGTATGTGCAAAGTTTCAATTCGATAGCTTTAAAACTGAGAGACTAGTTTGCGTAGAAACAGACAGACGGACAGACAGACGGACAGACAGACGGACAGACAGACGGACAGACGGACATGGCTATATCAACTCAGGAGGTGATCCTGATCAAGAATTTATATACTTTATAGGGTCGGAGATGTCTCCTTCACTGCGTTGCACACTTTTGACCAAAATTATAATACCCTCTGCAAGGGTATAAAAATTTGAATGCAGATTTTTAGAGAATCGAATCAGAAGTCTTTAGAGGTATGCCACTTTGGAAACGGCCTAAGTTTGGTAAAGTTATGGACTCTCTAAGTCCAATTTTTAGTCACTCTGTTACAAGTCCTCGGAAATCTAGAAATAACTGACATGAAAATGGGTCAAAATATTAATCGACGTTAAATTGAAAAATTTGAATGCAGATTTTTAGAGAATCGAATCAGAAGTCTTTAGAGGTATGCCACTTTGCAATCGGCTTTAGCTTGGTAAAGTTATGGACTCTCGAAGTTCAATTTTGGGTCAAAGTTAAACAAGTCAAATTAGAAATAACTGACATGAAAATGGGTGAAAAATTTGATCAAAGTTAAATTGAACAAGAAAGGAAAGCTAACTTCGGGCGGAGCCGAAGTTGATATACCCTTGCTGAATACTCTGTAAATTATATTCTCCAAAATTATTCATATGATGCATTCTTAATACTCATAAAAAATCCCAACTTCCTAACTTTAAAAACACCAAAGTTATGGCATTTCCAATCGTTCAGTTATATGGCAGCTATAGGATATAGTCGGCCGATCCATATGAAAATTGGTAGGTCGGATTAATTGGCCAAAAATAAAACCCATAGGAAATCCAAACTTTCTAACTTTACAAACACCAAAGTTATGGCATTTCCGATCAATCAGTTATATGGCAGCTATAGAATATAGTCGGCCGATCCTTATGAAATTTGGTAGGTCTGATTGATTGGCCAAATATAAAACCCATAGTAAATCCTAGCTTCCTAACTTTATAGACACCAAAGTTATGGCATCTCCGATCAATCAGTTATATGGCAGCTATAGGATATAGTCGGCCGATCCCGGCCGTTCCGACATATATACTGCGTGCAAAGGAAAGAAGGGTGTGTGCAAAGTTTCAATTCGATATCTTTAAAACTGAGAGACTAGTTCGCGTAGAAACAGACAGACGGACAGACAGACGGACAGACAGACGGACAGACAGACGGACGGACGGACGGACAGACGGACAGACGGACAGACGGACATGGCTATATCAACTCAGGAGGTGATCCTGATCAAGAATATATATACTTTATATGGTCGGAGATGTCTCCTTCACTGCGTTGCACACTTTTGACCAAAATTATAATACCCTCTGCAAGGGTATAAAAATTTGAATGCAGATTTTTAGAGAATCGAATCAGAAGTCTTTAGAGGTATGCCACTTTGGAATCGGCTTAAGTTTGATAAAGTTATGGACTCTCTAAGTCCAATTTTGAGTCACTCTGTTACAAGTCCTCGGAAAACTAAAAATAACTGACATGAAAATGGGTCAAAAATTTGATCAACGTTAAATTGAACAAGAAAGGAAAGCTAACTTCGGGCGGAGCCGAAGTTGATATACCCTTGCAGAATACTCTGTAAATTATATTCTCCAAAATTATTCATATGATGCATTCTTAATACTCATAAAAAATCCCAAATTCCTAACTTTAAAAAGACCAAAGTTATGTCATTTCCATCCGTTCAGTTATATGGCAGCTATAGGATATAGTCGGCCGATCCTTATGATATTTGGTAGGTCGGATTGATTGGCCAAATATAAAACCCACAGAAAATCCCAACATTCTAACTTTACAAACACCAAAGATATGGCATTTCCGATCAATCAGTTATATGGCAGCTATAGGATATAGTCGGCCGATCCCGGCCGTTCCGACATATATACTGCGTGCAAAGGAAAGAAGGGTATGTGCAAAGTTTCAATTCGATAGCTTTAAAACTGAGAGACTAGTTTGCGTAGAAACAGACAGACGGACAGACAGACGGACAGACAGACGGACAGACGGACATGGCTATATAAACTCAGGAGGTGATCCTGATCAAGAATTTATATACTTTATAGGGTCGGAGATGTCTCCTTCACTGCGTTGCACACTTTTGACCAAAATTATAATACCCTCTGCAAGGGTATAAAAATTTGAATGCAGATTTTTAGAGAATCGAATCAGAAGTCTTTAGAGGTATGCCACTTTGGAAACGGCCTAAGTTTGGTAAAGTTATGGACTCTCTAAGTCCAATTTTTAGTCACTCTGTTACAAGTCCTCGGAAATCTAGAAATAACTGACATGAAAATGGGTCAAAATATTAATCGACGTTAAATTGAAAAATTTGAATGCAGATTTTTAGAGAATCGAATCAGAAGTCTTTAGAGGTATGCCACTTTGCAATCGGCTTTAGCTTGGTAAAGTTATGGACTCTCGAAGTTCAATTTTGGGTCAAAGTTAAACAAGTCAAATTAGAAATAACTGACATGAAAATGGGTGAAAAATTTGATCAAAGTTAAATTGAACAAGAAAGGAAAGCTAACTTCGGGCGGAGCCGAAGTTGATATACCCTTGCTGAATACTCTGTAAATTATATTCTCCAAAATTATTCATATGATGCATTCTTAATACTCATAAAAAATCCCAACTTCCTAACTTTAAAAACACCAAAGTTATGGCATTTCCAATCGTTCAGTTATATGGCAGCTATAGGATATAGTCGGCCGATCCATATGAAAATTGGTAGGTCGGATTAATTGGCCAAAAATAAAACCCATAGGAAATCCAAACTTTCTAACTTTACAAACACCAAAGTTATGGCATTTCCGATCAATCAGTTATATGGCAGCTATAGAATATAGTCGGCCGATCCTTATGAAATTTGGTAGGTCTGATTGATTGGCCAAATATAAAACCCATAGAAAACCCCAACTGCCTAGCTTTACAAACACCAAAGTTATGGCATTTCCGATCAATCAGTTATATGGCAGCTATAGGATATAGTTGGCCGATCCTTATGAAATTTGGTAGGTCGGATTTATTGGCCAAATATAAAACCCATAGTAAATCCTAGCTTCCTAACTTTATAGACACCAAAGTTATGGCATCTCCGATCAATCAGTTATATGGCAGCTATAGGATATAGTCGGCCGATCCCGGCCGTTCCGACATATATACTGCGTGCAAAGGAAAGAAGGGTGTGTGCAAAGTTTCAATTCGATATCTTTAAAACTGAGAGACTAGTTCGCGTAGAAACAGACAGACGGACAGACAGACGGACAGACAGACGGACAGACAGACGGACGGACAGACGGACAGACGGACAGACGGACATGGCTATATCAACTCAGGAGGTGATCCTGATCAAGAATATATATACTTTATATGGTCGGAGATGTCTCCTTCACTGCGTTGCACACTTTTGACCAAAATTATAATACCCTCTGCAAGGGTATAAAAATTTGAATGCAGATTTTTAGAGAATCGAATCAGAAGTCTTTAGAGGTATGCCACTTTGGAATCGGCTTAAGTTTGATAAAGTTATGGACTCTCTAAGTCCAATTTTGAGTCACTCTGTTACAAGTCCTCGGAAAACTAAAAATAACTGACATGAAAATGGGTCAAAAATTTGATCAACGTTAAATTGAACAAGAAAGGAAAGCTAACTTCGGGCGGAGCCGAAGTTGATATACCCTTGCAGAATACTCTGTAAATTATATTCTCCAAAATTATTCATATGATGCATTCTTAATACTCATAAAAAATCCCAAATTCCTAACTTTAAAAAGACCAAAGTTATGTCATTTCCATCCGT
Organism: Drosophila rhopaloa; assembly: GCF_018152115.1. Taxonomy (NCBI): domain Eukaryota; kingdom Metazoa; phylum Arthropoda; class Insecta; order Diptera; family Drosophilidae; genus Drosophila; species Drosophila rhopaloa. The sequence continues at coordinate 252,809 of NW_025335192.1, forward strand.
TCAGTAATATGGCAGCTATAGGATATAGTCGGCCGATCCTTATGATATTTGGTAGGTCGGATTGATTGGCCAAATATAAAACCCACAGAAAATCCCAACTTTCTAACTTTACAAACACCAAAGTAATGGCATTTCCGATCAATCAGTTATATGGCAGCTATAGGATATAGTCGGCCGATCCTTATGAAATTTGGTAAGTCGGATTGATTGGCCAAATATAAGACCCATAGAAAATCCCAACTTCCAAACTTTACAAACACGAAAGTTATGGCATTTCCGATCAATCAGTTATATGGCAGCTATAGGATATAGTCAGCCGATCCCGGCCGTTCCGACTTATATACTGCGTGCAAAGGAAAGAAGGGTGTGTGCAAAGTTTCAATTCGATAGCTTCAAAACTGAGAGACTAGTTTGCGTAGAAACAGACAGACGGACAGACGGACAGACAGACGGACAGACGGACAGACGGACATGGCTATATCAACTCAAGAGGTGATCCTGATCAAGAATATATATACTTTATAGGGTCGGAGATGTCTCCTTCACTGCGTTGCACACTTTTGACCAAAATTATAATACCCTCTGCAAGGGTATAAAAATTTGAATGCAGATTTTTAAAGAATCGAATCAGAAGTCTTTAGAGGTATGCCACTTTGGAATCGGCTTAAGTTTGATTAAGTTATGGACTCTCGAAGTTCAATTTTGGGTCAAAGTTAAACAAGTCAAATTAGAAATAACTGACATGAAAATGGGTGAAAAATTTGATCAATGTTAAATTGAAAAATTTGAATGCAGATTTTTAGAGAATCGAATCAGAAGTCTTTAGAGGTATGCCACTTTGGAAACGGCTTAAGCTTGGTAAAGTTATGGACTCTCGAAGTTCAATTTTGGGTCAAAGTTAAACAAGTCAAATTAGAAATAACTGACATGAAAATGGGTCAAAAATTTGATCAACGTTAAATTGAAAAATTTGAATGCAGATTTTAAGAGAATCGAATCAGAAGTCTTTAAGGTATGCCACTTTGGAATCGGCTTAAGTTTGATTAAGTTATGGACTCTCGAAGTTCAATTTTGGGTCAAAGTTAAACAAGTCAAATTAGAAATAACTGACATGAAAATGGGTGAAAAATTTGATCAAAGTTAAATTGAAAAATTTGAATGCAGATTTTAAGAGAATCGAATCAGAAGTCTTTAAGGTATGCCACTTTGGAATCGGCTTAAGTTTGATTAAGTTATGGACTCTCGAAGTTCAATTTTGGGTCAAAGTTAAACAAGTCAAATTAGAAATAACTGACATGAAAATGGGTGAAAAATTTGATCAAAGTTAAATTGAAAAATTTGAATGCAGATTTTTAGAGAATCGAATCAGAAGTCTTTAGAGGTATGCCACTTTGGAAACGGCTTAAGTTTGGTAAAGTTATGGACTCTCTTAGTCCAATTTTTAGTCACTCTGTTACAAGTCCTCGGAAATCTAGAAATAACTGACATGAAAATGGGTCAAAAAATTAATCGACGTTAAATTGAAAAATTTGAATGCAGATTTTTAGAGAATCGAATCAGAAGTCTTTAGAGGTATGCCACTTTGGAATCGGCTTAAGTTTGATAAAGTTATGGACCTCTAAGTCCAATTTTGAGTCACTCTGTTACAAGTCCTCGGAAAACTAGAAATAACTGACATGAAAATGGGTCAAAAATTTGATCAACGTTAAATTGAAAAATTTGAATGCAGATTTTAAGAGAATCGAATCAGAAGTCTTTAAGGAATGCCACTTTGCAATCGGCTTTAGCTTGGTAAAGTTATGGACTCTCGAAGTTCAATTTTGGGTCAAAGTGAAACAAGTCAAATTAGAAATAACTGACATGAAAATGGGTGAAAAATTTGATCAAAGTTAAATTGAAAAATTTGAATGCAGATTTTTAGAGAATCGAATCAGAAGTCTTTAGAGGTATGCCACTTTGGAAACGGCTTAAGTTTGGTAAAGTTATGGACTCTCTAAGTCCAATTTTGAGTCACTCTGTTACAAGTCCTCGGAAAACTAGAAATAACTGACATGAAAATGGGTGAAAAATTTGATCAAAGTTAAATTGAAAAATTTGAATGCAGATTTTTAGAGAATCGAATCAGAAGTCTTTAGAGGTATGCCACTTTGTAATCGGCTTAAGTTTGGTTAAGTTATGGACTCTCTAAGTCCTATTTTGGGTCAAAGTTAAACAAGTCATATTAGAAATAACTGACATGAAAATGGGTGAAAAATTTGATCAAAGTTAAATTGAAAAATTTGAATGCAGATTTTTAGAGAATCGAATCAGAAGTCTTTAGAGGTATGCCACTTTGGAATCGGCTTAAGTTTGTGTTGTAGGGGGGCGATCCTTCCACAAAAAGGGATTGGCTGGCAGAAATAGTTCCCACGGCGCAAACGCAGAGGAAGTCGAAAAAAAGAAGTCGGGGGCGTCGTGGGGTAATTCAATGTATTTAGTTCAGCTGCATATGCGAGACTAACTAAAACTTAAAACTAAAAACGCGCTCCCGCCCGCTTGACTCCGTTGAAGCGAGAGCGGGAGATCGGCAGCGGCAGTCCGAGGAGTTCGGATGCGAAGCCCGAAGTTCGCACTCTGGAGCGCGGACGTTGCGAGAGGCGAGCGAGGGAGCGCAAGAGGGGCGAGAGCGAAAGCTCGGAGAGCAGTGGGCCACTGGCCTAAACATTCCGCCCCCCTTGCAACTACTCGGGTTGCAACATAGCCTGGTTGCTCCTTTCACGGCTGGTGGCAGGCTCCGGACACGACCCACCCAAACACGGTGCTCTGGGCTACTGGCAGTCCATCTTGAAGTTTCAGGAATCCCGGCCGCATCACGTTCGGATACATATCCGCGCCCAGGATGATGGAGATTGTCGCGGGGAGATAGAACCGCTCATCAGCCAGCGTAATGTCCCGGAAGTGGGTCCTTACAGCGTCGCTCAGCTCCCGGATTGGAGTGCGGATGCGCACGTGAGGCTCTATTTTGAAAATTGCGTCTAGCCGGACAGCGCTGTCGATTCTTGACCCCACGGTTGCCGAACAGATCTGTTCGCCTCCCACGTTGGTGGTCGGCAAGCGGAAACTCGACGCTAGCGAAGCGTCGATGCAGCTCATAGGCGTGCACGGGTCAATAAGCGCCGCAGTGTCGAAGACCCGACTCCCGGTCTCTAAACGCACCAAAGCCGTCGGTAGGAGGTTGACGCTGTGCCGCTGTAGAAGGGACGTTAGGGACGGAGCTGTGACCGCAAGCTGCGTGGCACCCCGACGAGTAGCAGAAAATTGCCGCGGAGTGTCAGATGAGTGCCGTGGAGTGGCGGACGAGTGCCGAGGAGCGGCTGAGGAATGCCGTGGAGTGGCGGACGAGGGCCGAGGAGTGGCTGTAGAATGCCGTGGAGTGGCGGACGAGGGCCGAGGAGCGGCTGAGGAGTGTTGCGGAGTGGCAGCGGATCTCTGCGACCGGCGTGCTGCCGGGCGGGACTGCCGTGATGCCATCGGTGGTTCCGAGAGATGAAGGAGAGTGTGGTGATCCTGGCCGCAAGTTTTGCAGCGATCACCTCGCCGACACGCTCCGTCGGAGTGCTCGTGGGCCAAGCAGCGGTGGCAGTACCGGTTGGCAAGGACAGCCCGGAGCCTCTTCTCGGCACTCAGACGGAGGAACCGACGACACTTCCGAAGTGGATGGATCCCGCTACAGACTCGGCAACGGTAGGATTGCATACCTCGAGTTCGTCTGAGCTCCAATGCGATGGCGCTGCGCGGACGTGGAGACATCGTGTGAGATCTGATTGGCGGAATAGGACAAAATGAAAAATTTGGATCAGTAGTGATAAGAACTGTGAATTGGAACTACGGGTTGGAACTATTAATTGACGCTACGAATCGAAGTGATGAATTGAACCACCGGAGTGAAGGGTCGACTGGTTATTGCGGGCCGGCGGACTCTTCCGTTGGAAGAAGGACGACCTTCGCTATGGGACGCTTAATGACTCCCCGTGCAGTGCGGATGTCGACCACACGAACATGGCCATCGGCTCCCGGAAACACCGCGTCAATTCTGCCTAATCGCCACTCATTGGACGGAAGGTTGTCTTCCTTGACTACCACCATGTCCCCGGCACGGAGATTTCTTGTGGGGGTTCGCCACTTATTCCGCTTATGGAGTTCCTTGAGGTACTCCTCCTTCCATCGCAGACGAAATTGTTGATGAAGAGCCTTCAGGTGCTGCCAGCGGTTTATAATAGATGTGGTGTCCCCCTTTATCTCGGGTTCGACCATGGCGAGGAGGGGCCCTCCAACAAGAAAGTGCCCAGGCGTAAGCGCCAGCAGGTCAGTGGGGTCTTCGGACATTGGCGCGAGCGGGCGCGAATTCAGGCATGCTTCGATCCTAGCTAGAAGCGTGGACAGCTCTTCGAACGTATATTTCCGCGTCGCCGTGGACTTGTAGAACAGGGTCTTGAAGCTCTTAACACCTGCTTCCCACAAGCCTCCCATGTGGGGTGCTCCCGGAGGAATGAATTGCCAGAGCAGCTGCTGGTGACTATAGGCACCTGTCACAGCTTCCTTGAGAGCTTGGAGAAACTCGCGGGAGAGTAGGGCAGCCGCACCCACAAAGGTCTTCCCATTGTCCGACTGAACTTGACGGGGGCATCCTCTGCGGGACACGAAACGGGCGAAGGCGGCGAGAAACTTCTCAGTCGTGAGGTCGGAAGTAGGCTCTAAATGGATGGCCTTAGTGGCGAAGCACACGAACACCAGCACATACCCTTTCGTAATGAGACAGGCTCGTCCCGTGTAGTTTTTAATGTCGAAGGGACCGGCATAGTCCACACCGGTATATGTGAAAGGGCGCGAGAAGGACGTTCGTTCTTTGGGTAAGTCTCCCATCAATTGCGTTTGCAACCTCTTTTTGTGGATGATGCAGACCTTGCATGAATATATGACGGACTTGACCAAATTCCTCACCCTCGGGATCCAGAACTTGGAACGGATCAGACGGATCATTAGCTGATTGCCACCGTGCAGCGTTATGCGATGCGTGAAATGGACGAGGAGTCGAGACAGATGGCAGTCGTATGGAAGGATGACAGGGTGCCGTTCATCATACTGGAGAAGTTCGGAGGCCGTGACTCGGCCGCATGCTCTCATGAGCCCTTGGGAATCAATGAACGGGTTCAGGTTTTGGACAAGGCTGGATGCTGGCACTGGCCGTTTTTGGCTTAAGCAGCCAATCTCAAGGGCAAAGTGCCTGCGTTGCGTGACGGAAATCAGGAGCCGCTCGGCCGACGCAATTTCAGGAGCTGTCAAGGGATCCTCAAACGGGGACATGAGCTTTCGCGAACGCTGGATGAACCGATGAGCGTAAGCGAGGACTCGCAACGCCTTGTCGAGTGTGGAAAAACGCTCCAGAATGTCTTCAGGGGGTACCTTCGCAACATGGACCTTGACTGCTCGCTTCTCGAGTTCAGTCACAGGGGGTTCATAGCCTTGAGTGGGCCACTCGCAGCGAGGCCACTGCAGCCAGGCAGGACCATGCCACCACAGCTGGCTGTCCGCAAGGTCTTGAAGCGCCACCCCCGGCTAGCGAGATCTGCCGGGTTATGCTCGGAGCGAACGTGTGCCCATTTTTCCACCTCGGTGAGCTGGGTGATCTTGGTCACACGATTTGCCACGAACGTTGTCCAGTGGCACGCTGGCTTATGCAACCAGGCGAGAACAATCGTAGAGTCCGTCCAACAGTGCAGGGCGGACGCCTGCCCGGGCATCTTCGGAAGAACGGCGTTGGCCATTTCTGACAATAACAAGGCTCCGCACAACTCGAGCCGCGGGAGCGACACCGTTTTTACTGGGGCCACCCGCGTCTTTGCCGTGAGCAAGTTCACCATTACCGCGGACCCAGCCTCAACTCGGACGTAGATGGCTGCGCCGTACGCCTTCTGCGAGGCGTCGCAGAACCCATGATGCTCAATTTTCAAATGTGGTCGGAAGGCGACCCATCGGGGAATGTGGATCTGATCAAGAGCGGAGTAATTTTCCAGGAAGTCAACCCATCTTTGGCAAAAATCTCGAGGGAGGGCATCGTCCCATCCTAGATTTTGGAGCCAAATGTCCTGCATGAACATCTTTGCCCGGACTATGAAGGGGGCGAGCCAACCCGCTGGATCAAATAGTTTGGCGATTTGGGACAGGACTTGACGCTTTGTGAACGTTGAACCCAGGGTCAGTTCGGGCGGAATGAAGAAAAACTCGTCAGACGTCGCCTTCCACCGCACTCCGAGAGTTTTAGCCGTGCTCTCTGCGTCGATTTCAAGGAAGTCCGCGCGAAGGAGATGGTCACTCTGGATGTTGGCCAAAATCGCCTTGCTATTGGATGTCCATTTTCTAAGGGGGAATCCTGCTGAATCCAGGGCCCCCTGGAGCTCGCGGATAGCCGCTTGCGCTTCGGGTTTGGAGTCTGCCCCCGCGAGTACGTCGTCGACGTACATGAACTGTCGGATAATCCGACTCGCCTGCGGATACCTCGACTCTTCGTCGTCGGCGAGCTGTTGCAGGACACGGATCGCTAGGAACGGGGCACAATTGACCCCGAAGGTGACTGTCTTCAACTCGTAGTCGCGGATTTCCCCATTGGAGTTGCGGAATAGAATACGCTGCAAGGGAGTATGCTGGGGGTCTACCCAAATTTGCCGATACATCTTCTCGATGTCGGCGTTGAAGACGAACCTAAAGTATCGCCACTTCAGGATTTGAATCGTGAGGTCGGATTGTAAGACCGGGCCCGCGTAAAGTATGTCATTCAGACTGGTCCCGTTTGCGGAAGGGCTAGAGGCGTTGAAAACCACCCGCACTTTAGTGGTTGTGCTCTCGGGTTTAAGAACGGCGTGATGTGGAAGGTAGTACGTGGCGGAACTGCTCGTCAAAGGGACCTCGGCCATGTGACCTAAGTCGAGGTATTCTTGGATTACGGAGTCATACCGGGCTTTCAGGGGCGGATCTCTTTTTAGGCGCTGCTCGTTACGCAGAAATTGAGCCAGAGCAAAGGATCGTGAAGATGCGAGCTCGGAACCATTATGCTCGGGATCGCGCAAGGGGAGCATCACAACGTATTTGCCTCGATTGTCCCTTCTTGTAGTCTGGACAAAATTGTGTTCGCAGACGGAATCGGACTCGGGGACTATCTGTGTGGGCACTTCCTCCACCTCCCAGAATTTGGTAAGGAGATGATCCAACGAGTCGTCGAGTCCGCAGGTAACTCGAGTGGAGAAGCTGGACAAATTGCGGGGGGCCGCTGGAGATATGGGACCTGTCAACACCCATCCAAAAATGGTTTCCTGGCCGAGAAGTGAACCGCAAATGTTAGCCCTGGCGTTGCCGAGGAGGATGGACGGAAGAATGTCGGCTCCTATCAAGACATCGATTTGGGAGCTCTCGAAGAACTTGGGATCTGCAAGGGGGATGTCAGGAATTCCCTTAAGAAGATCTCGAGGGACTGGATACGAAGGCAGATTCCCGGCCAGCTGCGGAAGAACGTAAGCTGAAGTTTCTAAATGCAGCCCGGGTCTGGAAGGCGATCGAATAGAAAAATTACAGAGTTTCGTGGACTGGGCGGCAACGGTTTGATTAAGACCAGAGACTTGGGCCTGGATAGTCTTGAAGGGAAGTTTGACGAGGTTGAAAAGTCTCTCCGTAATAAAGGTTGCCTCGGAACCAGAATCGATTAGGGCTCGCGCCTGGAAATTGCACCCTAAATGGCAAATGTTAATGAGGGCTGTGCCCAGTAAGACGGCTCTTGAGCCGGAAGCGAAGCACACTTGCACATCAGAGTGATCCTCTGTGGGGCTCGTGCCTCTTGTAGTAGGAGCGGGTCGAGACCTGGATGGCGCAGACGGACTTGGAGCGACCGCGAATGGATTACCGCGGTGCAGGAGGGTGTGATGACGGCTGTGGCACGTGAAGCAGCTATGGGCGCTAGTGCAATCCCGTTGCAGGTGCCCTCGTGCAAAACAGTTCAGGCAAAGCTGCTTTTTCTTAATGTAGTCGGAGCGACCATTTACATCCATCTCAAGGAAGCGCGGGCATAAGCGAACAGGATGATTCTCTCTGGAGCAGAGATCGCACCCTCTTGGGGCTGGAGTCACTCTGGCCTCGTAGGAATTAAGCCTACGCGCTGGGGCGCTCGCAGGTGTCGACCTTGGCGGAAACTGACCTGAACTGCTAGGCCTGATGTCATCGATAGCCTCCAGAGTGCGATGACGCTCTGTCAAGAACAAGTCTAACTCATTCCACGTTGGAATCTCAGCCTTGTTGTGAATGGATTGCTCCCACAACGACAGCGTGATTTTGGGAAGCTTTAAAGAAACCATGTACACCAGGAGACAATCCCAAGTCTCGACTTGAATAGAGGACATCTCTAAGGCTGTCAGGCAACTTTGGAGTGTGCCTTGCAGCTCTTTCAGAGCGGCTCCGGACTCCTGGGGTACTGCCTGAATGTTGAAGAGGATTTTCAACTGGCTATTGACTAATAACCGCCGATTTTCGAAGCGGTCGGTGAGGGTTCGCCACGCGGAGATAAACCCTTCGTTGGTCAGCGGGGCTTTAGAAACAATGGCGTGCGCATCGCCACTTGTTTTGGACAGTAGGTGGAACAACTTCTCTACCGGTGTAAGACGCGAGTTGTGGATGTATATCGCGGAAAAAAGATCTCTGAAGGTGGGCCAACGCAGGTAATCACCAGCGAAAACTTCGGTGTCGACTGGTGGCAAACGACAGCCCGTAGACGGCGGTGTTGGAACACTGACAGCAGCCTGAATGGACTGGGAGGCGGCCTTGTCTATTATGTCCTGAAGCTGGACCAAACATCTCGAATATACGGAGTAGCAGTAACTGTACTTGGATTCAAGCACTGTCGAGGTGGCCGTACTGTCGGTGGACGCGGAAAGAAGATCGGAGCAACTTTCATAACTCTTCTCCACCTTTTCCCACAAGGCCCGGATTTGGTCCCGATGGACTTGGCACATGCCAGGGGAAAGTCGTTCTGGTTCAGCGGCGCTCGGAGTATGAATATCCGCTTGAAATTGGCTAACCCGGTCTGTTGTGGCAATAAACCTTTTGAGGGCGATGTCTATCGCGGTTTGAGCCATCTTGGACACCGACCGAGAAAGCCTTGACGGGGGACCGGAGATAGTCTCGACGGACTCGTCGCTTTTTGCCCTTGGAATGGCAATGGCAGCCTTTGGTGTTAATTGAGACGGCCGCGGAGACGCGGATTGGGACCTGTCCAAACGGATAGATGGGATCGACCTCGGTTTCTTGTCGTCTCCCGTGGGCATTCTCGGACTCGAACTTGCGGATTAGCTCTTGTCGACTGACCTGAGCAAGGGGCTTTTCGTTCAGAACGTAAGGATCTTCACCGTTAAGCTCTCGGCGCGGTCTGAGACGTCAACGAGTTGGTCGTCCCTGCAAATGAACGCACGCAAAAGAAAAGAAAGCCACAGAGTACGGTCACACTGTTAATTTGTGCGGAGTAGAAAACACAGTGCCATAAACAACGAGAAGAATCGGAAGAAAATATTTGGAAATCGATGAAACTGTATTGATTGTTTATATATTTGTATATCTGTTGACTTCTGTTTTATTTTGTTTATTTTAATTTTTACCTTAGTTATTGTTGCCAAATGATTTTATTGTATTTAGTTATTTATTTATTTTTTTTTTTTTTTGGGGTTGGAAAATATCTTTGATCGCAACAAAAAATCCGGAAAAACTCAATAAAAATAAATTAATTAATCCATTAAATAAATAAATTACTTTGCCGGAAATAATTAAATAATATTTATAATTCAATAGTAATTGTAGTTATGAATTAATTATTTTTATAATTAAATAATAATTATAATTATAAATACTGTTTTGAGCGGAGCCGGAACGGTGGAATTAAAAAAACCTTGGCTTTGTTACGGGAGAAATGTTCACTGGGTTATGCCGTCGGCAGCGCAGTGCATGCGTGAGGGCGCGGGAGAGAGAGAGAAGGGGCAAAAAAAATCAGCAACAATAATAACACAGCCGTTGGCGCGGTTAATTGCGGCAATTTGGAGAAAAAACAATCACGGTCGCACCCGTGTGGATTTGAATTTATTTTATTTTATGTTCCTGTATGTGGAGGCAGAAAATATATTTATGTATGTAGATATGGGCATGCATGCGTTTATGGATATGTGTATGTTCCTGTATGTGGAGGCAGAAAATAGTTCTATGTATGTATGTAGATATGGGCATGCATGCGTTTATGTGTAAGTGTATATCGGTACAGTAGAGCGTCGAAGAGTGGACTGTATTTGAAGTGACGGAACTGATGAAATTATGTGGGGAGAAAAAAAACACAAGACAAAAAAAATATCTCGACAGCGGCGGATTGTACGGCGAACAGGGAAACTCCCGAAATTACTTCACACCGAGTGGCTGATATTTAGTTATGCCTTTTTATTTTCCACCACACAATTTCACTTTTTGTCGTATATATTTTTTTTTTTTTGGGAGGCAGAATTGCACTGCACTATGCACACAAGTTGTCACGCGCGTGTATGTGTATGTCTGGATGCACATATGCCTTGACCGTTGGCAAGTTGATGTACAACGGGGAACGAAAAGGAAAACGGCAAGGAGTATGGCGACGCACACAAAGCGGAGACGGATAGAAACTTTTTGGAATTGAAGGAATGTTAAATTTCTCGACTGCCGTTGTGTCGGGAAAACTCGGACGTGGAGTTGACACGAAAAAAATTGATCTTACTGCAGTGTGAACGAAATTCAATGTTCGAACCACTGCTAAAGACCGGCAGCGAGAGGGAGTCGGAAAATGCTCGTACTTATCTTTTTTGCGGAAAAATCACAGTCGAATAGCAGAAGGATATCCTTATCCGGCTCGAATAGACCAAATGTTGTAGGGGGGCGATCCTTCCACAAAAAGGGATTGGCTGGCAGAAATAGTTCCCACGGCGCAAACGCAGAGGAAGTCGAAAAAAAAAGAAGTCGGGGGCGTCGTGGGGTAATTCAATGTATTTAGTTCAGCTGCATATGCGAGACTAATTAAAACTTAAAACTAAAACCGCGCTCCCGCCCGCTTGACTCCGTTGAAGCGAGAGCGGGAGATCGGCAGCGGCCGTCCGAGGAGTTCGGATGCGAAGCCCGAAGTTCGCACTCTGGAGCGCGGACGTTGCGAGAGGCGAGCGAGGAAGCGCAAGAGGGGCGAGAGCGAAAGCTCGGAGAGCAGTGGGCCACTGGCCTAAACAGTTTGATTAAGTTATGGACTCTCGAAGTTCAATTTTGGGTCAAAGTTAAACAAGTCAAATTAGAAATAACTGACATAAAAATGGGTGAAAAATTTGATCAAAGTTAAATTGAAAAATTTGAATGCAGATTTTTAGAGAATCGAATCAGAAGTCTTTAGAGGTATGCCACTTTGGAAACGGCTTAAGCTTGGTAAAGTTATGGACTCTCGAAGTTCAATTTTGGGTCAAAGTTAAACAAGTCAAATTAGAAATAACTGACATGAAAATGGGTCAAAAATTTGATCAAAGTTAAATTGAAAAATTTGAATGCAGATTTTTAGAGAATCGAATCAGAAGTCTTTAGAGGTATGCCACTTTGGAAACGGCTTAAGCTTGGTAAAGTTATGGACTCTCGAAGTTCAATTTTGGGTCAAAGTTAAACAAGTCAAATTAGAAATAACTGACATGAAAATGGGTCAAAAATTTGATCAACGTTAAATTGAAAAATTTGAATGCAGATTTTAAGAGAATCGAATCAGAAGTCTTTAAGGTATGCCACTTTGGAATCGGCTTAAGTTTGATTAAGTTATGGACTCTCGAAGTTCAATTTTGGGTCAAAGTTAAACAAGTCAAATTAGAAATAACTGACATGAAAATGGGTGAAAAATTTGATCAAAGTTAAATTGAAAAATTTGAATGCAGATTTTTAGAGAATCGAATCAGAAGTCTTTAGAGGTATGCCACTTTGGAATCGGCTTAAGTTTGGTAAAGTTATGAACTCTCTAAGTCCAATTTTTAGTCACTCTGTTACAAGTCCTCGGAAATCTAGAAATAACTGACATGAAAATGGGTCAAAAAATTAATCGACGTTAAATTGAAAAATTTGAATGCAGATTTTTAGAGAATCGAATCAGAAGTCTTTAGAGGTATGCCACTTTGGAATCGGCTTAAGTTTGATAAAGTTATGGACCTCTAAGTCCAATTTTGAGTCACTCTGTTACAAGTCCTCGGAAATCTAGAAATAACTGACATGAAAATGGGTCAAAAATTAATCGACGTTAAATTGAAAAATTTGAATGCAGATTTTTAGAGAATCGAATCAGAAGTCTTTAGAGGTATGCCACTTTGGAATCGGCTTAAGTTTGATAAAGTTATGGACCTCTAAGTCCAATTTTGAGTCACTCTGTTACAAGTCCTCGGAAAACTAGAAATAACTGACATGAAAATGGGTCAAAAATTTGATCAACGTTAAATTGAAAAATTTGAATGCAGATTTTAAGAGAATCGAATCAGAAGACTTTAAGGAATGCCACTTTGGAATCGGCTTAAGTTTGATTAAGTTATGGACTCTCGAAGTTCAATTTTGGGTCAAAGTTAAACAAGTCAAATTAGAAATAACTGACATGAAAATGGGTGAAAAATTTGATCAAAGTTAAATTGAAAAATTTGAATGCAGATTTTTAGAGAATCGAATCAGAAGTCTTTAGAGGTATGCCACTTTGGAATCGGCTTAAGTTTGGTAAAGTTATGGACTCTCTAAGTCCAATTTTTAGTCACTCTGTTACAAGTCCTCGGAAATCTAGAAATAACTGACATGAAAATGGGTCAAAAAATTAATCGACGTTAAATTGAATAATTTGAATGCAGATTTTTAGAGAATCGAATCAGAAGTCTTTAGAGGTATGCCACTTTGGAATCGGCTTTAGCTTGGTAAAGTTATGGACTCTCGAAGTTCAATTTTTAGTCACTCTGTTACAAGTCCTCGGAAATCTACAAATAACTGACATGAAAATGGGTCAAAAAATTAATCGACGTTAAATTGAAAAATTTGAATGCAGATTTTTAGAGAATCGAATTAGAAGTCTTTAGAGGTATGCCACTTTGCAATCGGCTTTAGCTTGGTAAAGTTATGGACTCTCGAAGTTCAATTTTGGGTCAAAGTTAAACAAGTCAAATTAGAAATAACTGACATGAAAATGGGTGAAAAATTTGATCAAAGTTAAATTGAAAAATTTAAATGCAGATTTTTAGAGAATCGATCAGAAGTCTTTAGAGGTATGCCACTTTGGAATCGGCTTAAGTTTGATTAAGTTATGGACTCTCGAAGTTCAATTTTGGGTCAAAGTTAAACAAGTCAAATTAGAAATAACTGACATGAAAAAGGGTGAAAAATTTGATCAAAGTTAAATTGAAAAATTTGAATGCAGATTTTTAGAGAATCGAATCAGAAGTCTTTAGAGGTATGCCACTTTGGAATCGGCTTAAGTTTGGTAAAGTTATGGACTCTCTAAGTCCAATTTTTAGTCACTCTGTTACAAGTCCTCGGAAATCTAGAAATAACTGACATGAAAATGGGTCAAAAAATTAATCGACGTTAAATTGAAAAATTTGAATGCAGATTTTTAGAGAATCGAATCAGAAGTCTTTAGAGGTATGCCACTTTGGAATCGGCTTAAGTTTGGTAAAGTTATGGACTCTCTAAGTCCAATTTTTAGTCACTCTGTTACAAGTCCTCGGAAATCTAGAAATAACTGACATGAAAATGGGTCAAAAAAATTAATCGACGTTAAATTGAAAAATTTGAATGCAGATTTTTAGAGAATCGAATCAGAAGTCTTTAGAGGTATGCCACTTTGGAATCGGCTTAAGTTTGGTTAAGTTATGGACTCTCTAAGTCCAATTTTTAGTCACTCTGTTACAAGTCCTCGGAAATCTAGAAATAACTGACATGAAAATGGGTCAAAAAATTAATCGACGTTAAATTGAAAAATTTGAATGCAGATTTTTAGAGAATCGAATCAGAAGTCTTTAGAGGTATGCCACTTTGGAATCGGCTTAAGTTTGGTAAAGTTATGGACTCTCTAAGTCCAATTTTTAGTCACTCTGTTACAAGTCCTCGGAAATCTAGAAATAACTGACATGAAAATGGGTCAAAAAATTAATCGACGTTAAATTGAAAAATTTGAATGCAGATTTTTAGAGAATCGAATCAGAAGTCTTTAGAGGTATGCCACTTTGGAATCGGCTTAAGTTTGGTAAAGTTATGGACTCTCTAAGTCCAATTTTCAGTCACTCTGTTACAAGTCCTCGGAAATCTAGAAATAACTGACATGAAAATGGGTCAAAAAATTAATCGACGTTAAATTGAATAATTTGAATGCAGATTTTTAGAGAATCGAATCAGAAGTCTTTAGAGGTATGCCACTTTGGAATCGGCTTTAGCTTGGTAAAGTTATGGACTCTCGAAGTTCAATTTTTAGTCACTCTGTTACAAGTCCTCGGAAATCTACAAATAACTGACATGAAAATGGGTCAAAAAATTAATCGACGTTAAATTGAAAAATTTGAATGCAGATTTTTAGAGAATCGAATTAGAAGTCTTTAGAGGTATGCCACTTTGCAATCGGCTTTAGCTTGGTAAAGTTATGGACTCTCGAAGTTCAATTTTGGGTCAAAGTTAAACAAGTCAAATTAGAAATAACTGACATGAAAATGGGTGAAAAATTTGATCAAAGTTAAATTGAAAAATTTAAATGCAGATTTTTAGAGAATCGATCAGAAGTCTTTAGAGGTATGCCACTTTGGAATCGGCTTAAGTTTGATTAAGTTATGGACTCTCGAAGTTCAATTTTGGGTCAAAGTTAAACAAGTCAAATTAGAAATAACTGACATGAAAAAGGGTGAAAAATTTGATCAAAGTTAAATTGAAAAATTTGAATGCAGATTTTTAGAGAATCGAATCAGAAGTCTTTAGAGGTATGCCACTTTGGAATCGGCTTAAGTTTGGTAAAGTTATGGACTCTCTAAGTCCAATTTTTAGTCACTCTGTTACAAGTCCTCGGAAATCTAGAAATAACTGACATGAAAATGGGTCAAAAAATTAATCGACGTTAAATTGAAAAATTTGAATGCAGATTTTTAGAGAATCGAATCAGAAGTCTTTAGAGGTATGCCACTTTGGAATCGGCTTAAGTTTGGTAAAGTTATGGACTCTCTAAGTCCAATTTTTAGTCACTCTGTTACAAGTCCTCGGAAATCTAGAAATAACTGACATGAAAATGGGTCAAAAAATTAATCGACGTTAAATTGAAAAATTTGAATGCAGATTTTTAGAGAATCGAATCAGAAGTCTTTAGAGGTATGCCACTTTGGAATCGGCTTAAGTTTGGTTAAGTTATGGACTCTCTAAGTCCAATTTTTAGTCACTCTGTTACAAGTCCTCGGAAATCTAGAAATAACTGACATGAAAATGGGTCAAAAAATTAATCGACGTTAAATTGAAAAATTTGAATGCAGATTTTTAGAGAATCGAATCAGAAGTCTTTAGAGGTATGCCACTTTGGAATCGGGTTAAGTTTGGTAAAGTTATGGACTCTCTAAGTCCAATTTTTAGTCACTCTGTTACAAGTCCTCGGAAATCTAGAAATAACTGACATGAAAATGGGTCAAAAAATTAATCGACGTTAAATTGAAAAATTTGAATGCAGATTTTTAGAGAATCGAATCAGAAGTCTTTAGAGGTATGCCACTTTGGAATCGGCTTTAGCTTGGTAAAGTTATGGACTCTCGAAGTTCAATTTTTAGTCACTCTGTTACAAGTCCTCGGAAATCTACAAATAACTGACATGAAAATGGGTCAAAAAATTAATCGACGTTAAATTGAAAAATTTGAATGCAGATTTTTAGAGAATCGAATCAGAAGTCTTTAGAGGTATGCCACTTTGGAATCGGCTTAAGTTTGATTAAGTTATGGACTCTCGAAGTTCAATTTTGGGTCAAAGTTAAACAAGTCAAATTAGAAATAACTGACATGAAAATGGGTGAAAAATTTGATCAAAGTTAAATTGAAAAATTTGAATGCAGATTTTTAGAGAATCGAATCAGAAGTCTTTAGAGGTATGCCACTTTGGAATCGGCTTAAGTTTGGTAAAGTTATGGACTCTCTAAGTCCAATTTTTAGTCACTCTGTTACAAGTCCTCGGAAATCTAGAAATAACTGACATGAAAATGGGTCAAAAAATTAATCGACGTTAAATTGAAAAATTTGAATGCAGATTTTTAGAGAATCGAATCAGAAGTCTTTAGAGGTATGCCACTTTGCAATCGGCTTTAGCTTGGTAAAGTTATGGACTCTCGAAGTTCAATTTTGGGTCAAAGTTAAACAAATTAGAAATAACTGACATGAAAATGGGTGAAAAATTTGATCAAAGTTAAATTGAAAAATTTGAATGCAGATTTTTAGAGAATCGAATCAGAAGTCTTTAGAGGTATGCCACTTTGGAATCGGCTTAAGTTTGATTAAGTTACGGACTCTCGAAGTTCAATTTTGGGTCAAAGTTAAACAAGTCAAATTAGAAATAACTGACATGAAAATGGGTCAAAAAATTAATCGACGTTAAATTGCAAAATTTGAATGCAGATTTTTAGAGAATCGAATCAGAAGTCTTTAGAGGTATGCCACTTTGGAAACGGCTTAAGTTTGGTAAAGTTATGGACTCTCTAAGTCCAATTTTTAGTCACTCTGTTACAAGTCCTCGGAAATCTAGAAATAACTGACATGAAAATGGGTCAAAAAATTAATCAACGTTAAATTGAAAAATTTTAATGCAGATGTTTAGAGAATCGAATCAGAAGTCTTTAGAGGTATGCCACTTTGCAATCGGCTCTAGCTTGGTAAAGTTATGGACTCTCGAAGTTCAATTTTGGGTCAAAGTTAAACAAGTCAAATTAGAAATAACTGACATGAAAATGGGTGAAAAATTTGATCACCGTTAAATTGAAAAATTTGAATGCAGATTTTTAGAGAATCGAATCAGAAGTCTTTAGAGGTATGCCACTTTGGAATCGGCTTAAGTTTGATTAAGTTATGGACTCTCGAAGTTCAATTTTGGGTCAAAGTTAAACAAGTCAAATTAGAAATAACTGACATGAAAATGGGTCAAAAAATTAATCGACGTTAAATTGAAAAATTTGAATGCAGATTTTTAGAGAATCGAATCAGAAGTCTTTAGAGGTATGCCACTTTGGAATCGGCTTAAGTTTGGTTAAGTTATGGACTCTCTAAGTCCAATTTTTAGTCACTCTGTTACAAGTCCTCGGAAATCTAGAAATAACTGACATGAAAATGGGTCAAAAAATTAATCGACGTTAAATTGAAAAATTTGAATGCAGATTTTTAGAGAATCGAATCAGAAGTCTTTAGAGGTATGCCACTTTGGAATCGGGTTAAGTTTGGTAAAGTTATGGACTCTCTAAGTCCAATTTTTAGTCACTCTGTTACAAGTCCTCGGAAATCTAGAAATAACTGACATGAAAATGGGTCAAAAAATTAATCGACGTTAAATTGAAAAATTTGAATGCAGATTTTTAGAGAATCGAATCAGAAGTCTTTAGAGGTATGCCACTTTGGAATCGGCTTTAGCTTGGTAAAGTTATGGACTCTCGAAGTTCAATTTTTAGTCACTCTGTTACAAGTCCTCGGAAATCTACAAATAACTGACATGAAAATGGGTCAAAAAATTAATAGACGTTAAATTGAAAAATTTGAATGCAGATTTTTAGAGAATCGAATCAGAAGTCTTTAGAGGTATGCCACTTTGCAATCGGCTTTAGCTTGGTAAAGTTATGGACTCTCGAAGTTCAATTTTGAGTCAAAGTTAAACAAGTCAAATTAGAAATAACTGACATGAAAATGGGTGAAAAATTTGATCAAAGTTAAATTGAAAAATTTGAATGCAGATTTTTAGAGAGTCGAATCAGAAGTCTTTAGAGGTATGCCACTTTGGAATCGGCTTAAGTTTGATTAAGTTATGGACTCTCGAAGTTCAATTTTGGGTCAAAGTTAAACAAGTCAAATTAGAAATAACTGACATGAAAATGGGTGAAAAATTTGATCAAAGTTAAATTGAAAAATTTGAATGCAGATTTTTAGAGAATCGAATCAGAAGTCTTTAGAGGTATGCCACTTTGGAATCGGCTTAAGTTTGGTAAAGTTATGGACTCTCTAAGTCCAATTTTTAGTCACTCTGTTACAAGTCCTCGGAAATCTAGAAATAACTGACATGAAAATGGGTCAAAAAATTAATCGACGTTAAATTGAAAAATTTGAATGCAGATTTTTAGAGAATCGAATCAGAAGTCTTTAGAGGTATGCCACTTTGCAATCGGCTTTAGCTTGGTAAAGTTATGGACTCTCGAAGTTCAATTTTGGGTCAAAGTTAAACAAATTAGAAATAACTGACATGAAAATGGGTGAAAAATTTGATCAAAGTTAAATTGAAAAATTTGAATGCAGATTTTTAGAGAATCGAATCAGAAGTCTTTAGAGGTATGCCACTTTGGAATCGGCTTAAGTTTGATTAAGTTACGGACTCTCGAAGTTCAATTTTGGGTCAAAGTTAAACAAGTCAAATTAGAAATAACTGACATGAAAATGGGTCAAAAAATTAATCGACGTTAAATTGCAAAATTTGAATGCAGATTTTTAGAGAATCGAATCAGAAGTCTTTAGAGGTATGCCACTTTGGAAACGGCTTAAGTTTGGTAAAGTTATGGACTCTCTAAGTCCAATTTTTAGTCACTCTGTTACAAGTCCTCGGAAATCTAGAAATAACTGACATGAAAATGGGTCAAAAAATTAATCAACGTTAAATTGAAAAATTTTAATGCAGATGTTTAGAGAATCGAATCAGAAGTCTTTAGAGGTATGCCACTTTGCAATCGGCTCTAGCTTGGTAAAGTTATGGACTCTCGAAGTTCAATTTTGGGTCAAAGTTAAACAAGTCAAATTAGAAATAACTGACATGAAAATGGGTGAAAAATTTGATCACCGTTAAATTGAAAAATTTGAATGCAGATTTTTAGAGAATCGAATCAGAAGTCTTTAGAGGTATGCCACTTTGGAATCGGCTTAAGTTTGATTAAGTTATGGACTCTCGAAGTTCAATTTTGGGTCAAAGTTAAACAAGTCAAATTAGAAATAACTGACATGAAAATGGGTGAAAAATTTGATCAAAGTTAAATTGAAAAATTTGAATGCAGATTTTTAGAGAATCGAATCAGAAGTCTTTAGAGGTATGCCACTTTGGAATCGGCTTTAGCTTGGTAAAGTTATGGACTCTCGAAGTTCAATTTTGGGTCAAAGTTAAACAAATTAGAAATAACTGACATGAAAATGGGTGAAAAATTTGATCAAAGTTAAATTGAAAAATTTGAATGCAGATTTTTAGAGAATCGAATCAGAAGTCTTTAGAGGTATGCCACTTTGGAATCGGCTTAAGTTTGATTAAGTTACGGACTCTCGAAGTTCAATTTTGGGTCAAAGTTAAACAAGTCAAATTAGAAATAACTGACATGAAAATGGGTCAAAAAATTAATCGACGTTAAATTGCAAAATTTGAATGCAGATTTTTAGAGAATCGAATCAGAAGTCTTTAGAGGTATGCCACTTTGGAAACGGCTTAAGTTTGGTAAAGTTATGGACTCTCTAAGTCCAATTTTTAGTCACTCTGTTACAAGTCCTCGGAAATCTAGAAATAACTGACATGAAAATGGGTCAAAAAATTAATCAACGTTAAATTGAAAAATTTTAATGCAGATGTTTAGAGAATCGAATCAGAAGTCTTTAGAGGTATGCCACTTTGCAATCGGCTCTAGCTTGGTAAAGTTATGGACTCTCGAAGTTCAATTTTGGGTCAAAGTTAAACAAGTCAAATTAGAAATAACTGACATGAAAATGGGTGAAAAATTTGATCACCGTTAAATTGAAAAATTTGAATGCAGATTTTTAGAGAATCGAATCAGAAGTCTTTAGAGGTATGCCACTTTGGAATCGGCTTAAGTTTGATTAAGTTATGGACTCTCGAAGTTCAATTTTGGGTCAAAGTTAAACAAGTCAAATTAGAAATAACTGACATGAAAATGGGTGAAAAATTTGATCAAAGTTAAATTGAAAAATTTGAATGCAGATTTTTAGAGAATCGAATCAGAAGTCTTTAGAGGTATGCCACTTTGGAATCGGCTTAAGTTTGGTAAAGTTATGGACTCTCTAAGTCCAATTTTTAGTCACTCTGTTACAAGTCCTCGGAAATCTAGAAATAACTGACATGAAAATGGGTCAAAAAATTAATCGACGTTAAATTGAAAAATTTGAATGCAGATTTTTAGAGAATCGAATCAGAAGTCTTTAGAGGTATGCCACTTTGCAATCGGCTTTAGCTTGGTAAAGTTATGGACTCTCGAAGTTCAATTTTGGGTCAAAGTTAAACAAGTCAAATTAGAAATAACTTACATGAAAATGGGTGAAAAATTTGATCAAAGTTAAATTGAAAAATTTGAATGCAGATTTTTAGAGAATCGAATCAGAAGTCTTTAGAGGTATGCCACTTTGGAATCGGCTTAAGTTTGGTTAAGTTATGGACTCTCTAAGTCCTATTTTGGGTCAAAGTTAAACAAGTCAAATTAGAAATAACTTACATGAAAATGGGTGAAAAATTTGATCAAAGTTAAATTGAAAAATTTGAATGCAGATTTTTAGAGAATCGAATCAGAAGTCTTTAGAGGTATGCCACTTTGGAATCGGCTTAAGTTTGATTAAGTTATGGACTCTCGAAGTTCAATTTTGGGTCAAAGTTAAACAAGTCAAATTAGAAATAACTGACATGAAAATGGGTCAAAAAATTAATCGACGTTAAATTGAAAAATTTGAATGCAGATTTTTAGAGAATCGAATCAGAAGTCTTTAGAGGTATGCCACTTTGGAATCGGCTTAAGTTTGGTAAAGTTATGGACTCTCTAAGTCCAATTTTTAGTCACTCTGTTACAAGTCCTCGGAAATCTAGAAATAACTGACATGAAAATGGGTCAAAAAATTAATCGACGTTAAATTGAAAAATTTGAATGCAGATTTTTAGAGAATCGAATCAGAAGTCTTTAGAGGTATGCCACTTTGCAATCGGCTTTAGCTTGGTAAAGTTATGGACTCTCGAAGTTCAATTTTGGGTCAAAGTTAAACAAGTCAAATTAGAAATAACTTACATGAAAATGGGTGAAAAATTTGATCAAAGTTAAATTGAAAAATTTGAATGCAGATTTTTAGAGAATCGAATCAGAAGTCTTTAGAGGTATGCCACTTTGGAATCGGCTTAAGTTTGATTAAGTTATGGACTCTCGAAGTTCAATTTTGGGTCAAAGTTAAACAAGTCAAATTAGAAATAACTGACATGAAAATGGGTCAAAAAATTAATCGACGTTAAATTGAAAAATTTGAATGCAGATTTTTAGAGAATCGAATCAGAAGTCTTTAGAGGTATGCCACTTTGGAAACGGCTTAAGTTTGGTAAAGTTATGGACTCTCTAAGTCCAATTTTTAGTCACTCTGTTACAAGTCCTCGGAAATCTAGAAATAACTGACATGAAAATGGGTCAAAAAATTAATCGACGTTAAATTGAAAAATTTGAATGCAGATTTTTAGAGAATCGAATCAGAAGTCTTTAGAGGTATGCCGCTTTGCAATCGGCTTTAGCTTGGTAAAGTTATGGACTCTCGAAGTTCAATTTTGGGTCAAAGTTAAACAAGTCAAATTAGAAATAACTGACATGAAAATGGGTGAAAAATTTGATCAAAGTTAAATTAAAAAATTTGAATGCAGATTTTTAGAGAATCGAATCAGAAGTCTTTAGAGGTATGCCACTTTGGAATCGGCTTAAGTTTGGTTAAGTTATGGACTCTCTAAGTCCTATTTTGGGTCAAAGTTAAACAAGTCAAATTAGAAATAACTTACATGAAAATGGGTGAAAAATTTGATCAAAGTTAAATTGAAAAATTTGAATGCAGATTTTTAGAGAATCGAATCAGAAGTCTTTAGAGGTATGCCACTTTGGAATCGGCTTAAGTTTGATTAAGTTATGGACTCTCGAAGTTCAATTTTGGGTCAAAGTTAAACAAGTCAAATTAGAAATAACTGACATGAAAATGGGTCAAAAAATTAATCGACGTTAAATTGAAAAATTTGAATGCAGATTTTAGAGAATAGAGAATAATCAGAAGTCTTTAGAGGTATGCCACTTTGGAAACGGCTTAAAGTTTGGTAAAGTTATGGACTCTCTAAGTCCAATTTTTAGTCACTCTTTTACAACCCTCGGAAATCTAGAAAAAACTAAAAAAAAAAAGGGGGAAATTAATCAACGTTAAATTGAAAATTTTTTTTTTTTTTTTTTTTTTTTTTTTTTTAATTTTCTTTTTTTTTTTGAATCTTCTCTTAATTTTGAGACTAACAATAAGTTTACGAATCTTAACATTAAAATTTAACTAACAGTATAATAAGACTGCATTCTGGTTGCGCGTGCCTCAAGTCGGTCGCTGGGTGGGTAAGTCATTGCGACGAAGGCGTGATTGGTTGATCAACCTTGTAAGACCTCTCGCCAGGTGGTTAGGGTGCAACGATAGCTTGGTAAAGTACTTTTCCTTCTGTTCTGCGATCACTTCTTTGACTGGTAGAATGTTTAAGTCGCGATGTATGGTTTCGTTGCGAACGTACCACGGTGCCCCGGTGATTGTTCTCAAGATCTTCGACTGAGCTCGCTGGACTATGTCAATATTGCTATTGCTGGCATTCCCCCATAACTGAGAGCCGTACATCCATATAGGTTTTAGTACCGAGTTATACAGCAGGACTTTATATTCAAGACTAAGGGGAGACCGAGCGTTGATAAGCCAATGAAGGCTACTGGCTTTTAGCTTTAGGTGTGTTCTTTTGGCTTCAATGTGCCGGCGCCATGTGAGTCTTCTGTCGAGGTGTACTCCTAGATATGTCACTTCGTTTGCTTGCGGGAGTAGAGTATGGTTTAACATGAGCGGCGGGCAGTTTTGCCTGTTCAGGGTGAACGTAACGTGCTTGCATTTTTGTTCGTTCACTTTAATTCGCCAATCTGATAGCCACTTTTCTACATCGACCAGATGAAGAGCGAGCTGCGCAGTTGCTTGCATCGGGCATTTTGAGCGGCTGAGAATGGCTGTATCATCAGCAAACGTAGATGTTGTTAGTCGTGTGCTTGTTGGGATGTCTGCTGTGTAGAGGACATATAATGTTGGCCCAAGCACGCTTCCTTGAGGAACTCCAGCTCCAATAGTGAAATCGTCAGTTATAGCAGTGTTGCATCGAACAGCAAATTTTCTGTCGTAGAGGTAAGACTCTAGAAGCTTATGGGTGTTGTAGGGGAGCATTGTCTTGATCTTGAACATTAGACCTTCTAGCCAAACTCTATCAAATGCTTGAGAGACGTCTAAAAATATGGCAGTACAGTACTCTCGTTTTTCGAACGCGTTCCGAATTTCTGATGTTATCCGGTTGACCTGCTCAATTGTTCCGTGCTTTTCACGAAACCCAAATTGATGTGACGGAATTCCTTCCTGGATTCTTAGGTATGTGTTTATCCGAATCAATACGCATTTTTCAAAGAGTTTAGATAAGCATGAGAGTAGGCTTATAGGTCTATACGACGTGGGAATTGTGTGGTCTTTTCCTGGCTTTGCTATCATTATTATAATCGACTTTTTCCATCTCACTGGAAAGTGGCCAAGTTTTGCGATGGCATTAAAAAGCTGGGTGATAGTGCAAACGGCGCAATATGGGAGCTCAATGATCATTTTGGGAGTTATGAGGTCGCAGCCCGGGGATTTTTTCGGATTCAGCTGATTTTTGATGATGTTAACGATTTCGTTTGGGCGAAACTCAATTGGTTCATGTTGAAGCTGAGGCTCATGTGGTAAAGTCGGCAAGGTGAACGCACTAGTGGCAGGATTTGGTTGGAAGACATTTTTAAGGTGGTTGGCAAACGTGCTGGCTCTGTCTGCATCGCTGCGCGCCCAGCCGCCTGTGGGGTTTCTAATAGGCATCACGGTTACTTTCGGTGAGCTTAGAGTAGGGTGAGCTCTCCATAGTGAGTGTTTTGTGCTAGATGTTGACAATTGCTCTATGTAGCGTCGGTGGACATGTGCTTCTTCTTGCTGTAAAGCTTTTGTGAGTTGACGTGAGGCATATTTGAAGCTTTGCCTAGCAGATGGTGATCTGTGGAGTTGCCACTCTCGACGTAAGCGTCGCTTTTCGAGGACGAGCTGTTCTATTTGTAGATTTGTCTTCTTTTGGTTCCTTTGTGTACTTGTAGTTTGGGGTGTTGAAACTCGAGCTGCAGAGACGAGTACAGACTCCAGTGTATTAACAAATCTGTCTACGTTGGCTTCATCGTTGAGATGAGGACTTAGCTCAATGTGTGAGCTAATGTATTTCTTGTACTTAACCCAATTGGTTTTCTGAGATGTCAATTTAAACGATTGCTCCAATGCGCCTGGATGTCGGAGAAGAATAAACAGGACAGGCGAGTGATCCGATGAAAGATCCGAGAGGCATTCGGCGCTTATCAGATTTTTAGAAATGTTTTTGGTAATTGCAAAGTCTATTAAATCGGGTAGTTTCCTTGGGTCTGCCGGCCAGTATGTTGGTCTGCCAGGAGAAACATAGTCCAGCTTGTTCTTGGCTTTTATAACTGCATTATAGAGCTGTTTTCCTTTTGGAGTCACGAGACGTGATCCCCAGTGTGTGTGCTTGGCGTTGTAGTCCCCTGCTGCTATGAAGTGGTCTCCTAGTGAGTTGAAAAACTGCATAAACTCATCTTCAGCTATGGTGAAGCGAGGGGGCAGTATATGGCGGCTAGTGTAAGTTGGTTGCCAGTATTTGTTTGTATATTTATAGATGTGGCCTGTAGATAATTTTTAGCAAATTTGTTATGATAGTGGTGCTTAATACGGCTTCTGATTAGAATTCCAGTCCCACCATGTGCTTTACCATCTGGATGATTTGTTCCGTAAAATGAGTAACCTCGTAGTTGAAAATTGTATTTATTTGTAAGGTGTGTTTCTGAGAGCAGCATTACGTCGATATGGTTGTCGAGTAGGAATTGAGCTAACTCAAGTTTATGCTGTGAGACGCCGTTAGCGTTCCACGTAGATATCCTTAGGGAAGTCATTATTTGGATTGTTGTGAAACCAGCATTTGAATCAGTAGATTTTGGTTTCGCATTAAATCTTGCATAGTTGTGCGCATAAACGACATAAACTCCGTAAGGCTTTGCTGCAGGCTGTATATCATATCTTCGAAGTTGCTTTTTGACTGCTCCGGGAATTGTTGCTGCTGAGCCGTGTTCGGTTCTTGGTATGCTGATTGCAGAAATGAACTTTTTGAGACAGGGTTAGCCAGTCCTGATTTTAAAGCGCTTGCGTAAGTCACATTTTTATCAGAGTTTAAGGGTCCTAGTGAGGATCTGGCTGCAGTCGAGAAGAAGACTTCAGGGTTTGTTCTGGAAGCTGTCATCTGTTTATTTTGGGTGCGGGCGGCAGTTCCTCTCTGGTGGATGCGACTTTTCAGCTCCTTGTAAACAGGGCAGCCTCTGTAGTTAGCAGTGTGATTGCCACCGCAGTTGCCGCACTTTTTCGAGTTGCAGTCATCTTTGCTCGTTGGGCAGTGTGCGGAGTCATGAAGATCTCCACAAACTACACACACCGGGCGCAGTTTACAGTATGACCTTGTATGGCCATATTCTTGGCAGTTCGCACATTGTACCGGGCCATTGCGTTTGTGCGGTTCCTCAACTGTAATTCTGCGGTGCAGCAGGAACTGAAGATTGTAAATGGGGTGCACTTCGTATTTCTTTAGGGGCTTATTTTCTGGTTCGAGCTCAACCTTAAAGAGTGGCTGCGGCTTTCTATCCCTGTTAAGGATGTTGAAGACTGTCTTAGCGTTAAATCCCTTCTCTTGAAGCGCCTTTGTTATCTCTGCAGGCGTTACGTCGGACTCTATGCCCTTAAGTACGACTTGCAGGCCCTTGCTACTTTTTAGCTGATACGTGTAAAAGTTCTTTTTATTCTCGGAAAGATATTTCGATAATACTCTGTAATTATCTTCAGACTTCATTTGAACCTTTGTTTCCTGGATGTTGCCCTTTACTAGAGGTATTATGTGGAAGTTATCCTTTCCAATAAGCTCGATAATTTTGTTGACAAGAACATTGGAACTTTTTTCTCGAATATAAATAGGCGGAGGTTTTGGCTTCCTTTTCTCGACTTCAGTGGATTCGGCCGCCTCAACGTCATAGGCGTCTTCCAAGATTTTAAATCGGTTTGAGTTCGTGGGCGTTTCTATTCCAGCTAGGCTAGCATTGTTACGGGTTATTTTGCGTTGAGAATTTAGAGGACTCAGCTTCCTTTTGATTTGGATGTAGCGATCCATACCAGTCTGCACAGCCGGCTTTGTACATTCATTGGTTTTGTTCTGTTTTTCGGGCAGCGCAGTGGCAGACGTATTAATATTTGCGCTGCTAGCTGATGATGTCATTAAACGAGCAGTCGATACGGTTGCAGTTGTTGTTGTAGTTACAGTTGACGTTGTTAAAGAAATTGCGGTGCTAGTTACTGCTGATGAGCTTAGGTTATTGCATACCTGCATTGGAGCACATTCAGCGCTCTTTGGCCGCAGAGACGTCGATGGTAGCGAGGGGGAGCAAGAACGCGCTCTCTCGCTCGATACGTTTAAGAACTCGGTCAAGTTGGGGGTAATTGCCCGCGCTTGATCAGAGCTTGCATTATTTTCGGTTGCTTTAAAAGAGAAGTACGCGTTATTTCTTTGTACTGAGAGCCGTCTCTCGTCTTGCTCACGTTGACGTTGTGTGCGAACGTCGTTCAGACTCATTGTATTCGTGGTAAAGTTAATTAGAGTTTTAAGTGTTAAGTTTTATATTAATTAAATGACCAATCAATATAAACATTTGCGATTTCATCGCAGAAAGCGTCTTTTCGCGTTATAGTAGATTTATTAAAACGGTCACTGCACTTTTGTGATTTTATTGAATATTTTTTCCCGGAGCACAATAAATACACGTCTGCATGCGACGACGGTTTAACATTGAAAAATTTGAATGCAGATTTTTAGAGAATCGAATCAGAAGTCTTTAGAGGTATGCCGCTTTGCAATCGGCTTTAGCTTGGTAAAGTTATGGACTCTCGAAGTTCAATTTTGGGTCAAAGTTAAACAAGTCAAATTAGAAATAACTGACATGAAAATGGGTGAAAAATTTGATCAAAGTTAAATTAAAAAATTTGAATGCAGATTTTTAGAGAATCGAATCAGAAGTCTTTAGAGGTATGCCACTTTGGAATCGGCTTAAGTTTGGTTAAGTTATGGACTCTCTAAGTCCTATTTTGGGTCAAAGTTAAACAAGTCAAATTAGAAATAACTGACATGAAAATGGGTCAAAAATTTGATCAACGTTAAATTGAAAAATTTGAATGCAGATTTTAAGAGAATCGAATCAGAAGTCTTTAGAGGTATGCCACTTTGGAATCGGCTTAAGTTTGATTAAGTTATGGACTCTCGAAGTTCAATTTTGGGTCAAAGTTAAACAAGTCAAATTAGAAATAACTGACATGAAAATGGGTGAAAAATTTGATCAAAGTTAAATTGAAAAATTTGAATGCAGATTTTTAGAGAATCGAATCAGAAGTCTTTAGAGGTATGCCACTTTGGAATCGGCTTAAGTTTGGTAAAGTTATGGACTCTCGAAGTTCAATTTTGGGTCAAAGTTAAACAAGTCAAATTAGAAATAACTGACATGAAAATGGGTGAAAAATTTGATCAAAGTTAAATTGAAAAATTTGAATGCAGCTTTTTAGAGAATCGAATCAGAAGTTTTTAGAGGTATGCCACTTTGGAATCGGCTTAAGTTTGGTAAAGTTATGGACTCTCGAAGTTCAATTTTGGGTCAAAGTTAAACAAGTCAAATTAGAAATAACTGACATGAAAATGGGTGAAAAATTTGATCAAAGTTAAATTGAAAAATTTGAATGCAGATTTTTAGAGAATCGAATCAGAAGTCTTTAGAGGTATGCCACTTTGGAATCGGCTTAAGTTTTTATTAAGTTATGGACTCTCTAAGTCCAATTTTGAGTCACTCTGTTACAAGTCCTCGGAAAACTAGAAATAACTGACATGAAAATGGGTGAAAAATTTGATCAAAGTTAAATTGAAAAATTTGAATGCAGATTTTTAGAGAATCGAATCAGAAGTCTTTAGAGGTATGCCACTTTGGAATCGGCTTAAGTTTGATAAAGTTATGGACTCTCTAAGTCCAATTTTGAGTCACTCTGTTACAAGTCCTCGGAAAACTAGAAATAACTGACATGAAAATTGGTCAAAAATTTGATCAACGTTAAATTGAAAAATTTGAATGCAGATTTTTAGAGAATCGAATCAGAAGTTTTTAGAGGTATGCCACTTTGGAATCGGCTTAAGTTTGGTAAAGTTATGGACTCCCGAAGTCCAATTTTGGGTCAACGTTAAATAAGTCAAATTAGAAAAATTTGATCAAAGTTAAATTGAAAAATATGAATGCAGATTTTTAGAGAATCGAATCAGAAGTCTTTAGAGGTATGCCACTTTGGAATCGGCTTAAGTTTGGTAAAGTTATGGACTCCCGAAGTCCAATTTTGGGTCAACGTTAAATAAGTCAAATTAGAAAAATTTGATCAACGTTAAATTGAAAAATATGAATGCAGATTTTAAGAGAATCGAATCAGAAGTCTTAAGAGGTATGCCACTTTGGAATCGGCTTAAGTTTGGTAAATTTATGGACTCTCTAATTCCAATTTTGAGTCACTCTGTTACAAGTCCTCGGAAAACTAGAAATAACTGACATGAAAATGGGTGAAAAATTTGATCAAAGTTAAATTGAAAAATTTGAATGCAGATTTTTAGAGAATCGAATCAGAAGTCTTTAGAGGTATGCCACTTTGGAATCGGCTTAAGTTTGGTTAAGTTATGGACTCTCTAAGTCCTATTTTGGGTCAAAGTTAAACAAGTCAAATTAGAAATAACTGACATGAAAATGGGTGAAAAATTTGATCAAAGTTAAATTGAAAAATTTGAATGCAGATTTTTAGAGAATCGAATCAGAAGTCTTTAGAGGTATGCCACTTTGGAATCGGCTTAAGTTTGGTAAAGTTATGGACTCTCGAAGTTCAATTTTGGGTCAAAGTTAAACAAGTCAAATTAGAAATAACTGACATGAAAATGGGTGAAAAATTTGATCAAAGTTAAATTGAAAAATTTGAATGCAGATTTTTAGAGAATCGAATCAGAAGTCTTTAGAGGTATGCCACTTTGGAATCGGCTTAAGTTTGGTAAAGTTATGGACTCTCGAAGTTCAATTTTGGGTCAAAGTTAAACAAGTCAAATTAGAAATAACTGACATGAAAATGGGTGAAAAATTTGATCAAAGTTAAATTGAAAAATTTGAATGCAGCTTTTTAGAGAATCGAATCAGAAGTTTTTAGAGGTATGCCACTTTGGAATCGGCTTAAGTTTGGTAAAGTTATGGACTCTCGAAGTTCAATTTTGGGTCAAAGTTAAACAAGTCAAATTAGAAATAACTGACATGAAAATGGGTGAAAAATTTGATCAAAGTTAAATTGAAAAATTTGAATGCAGATTTTTAGAGAATCGAATCAGAAGTCTTTAGAGGTATGCCACTTTGGAATCGGCTTAAGTTTGGTAAAGTTATGGACTCTCGAAGTTCAATTTTGGGTCAAAGTTAAACAAGTCAAATTAGAAATAACTGACATGAAAATGGGTGAAAAATTTGATCAAAGTTAAATTGAAAAATTTGAATGCAGCTTTTAGAGAATCGAATCAGAAGTTTTTAGAGGTATGCCACTTTGGAATCGGCTTAAGTTTGGTAAAGTTATGGACTCTCGAAGTTCAATTTTGGGTCAAAGTTAAACAAGTCAAATTAGAAATAACTGACATGAAAATGGGTGAAAAATTTGATCAAAGTTAAATTGAAAAATTTGAATGCAGATTTTTAGAGAATCGAATCAGAAGTCTTTAGAGGTATGCCACTTTGGAATCGGCTTAAGTTTTTATTAAGTTATGGACTCTCTAAGTCCAATTTTGAGTCACTCTGTTACAAGTCCTCGGAAAACTAGAAATAACTGACATGAAAATGGGTGAAAAATTTGATCAAAGTTAAATTGAAAAATTTGAATGCAGATTTTTAGAGAATCGAATCAGAAGTCTTTAGAGGTATGCCACTTTGGAATCGGCTTAAGTTTGATAAAGTTATGGACTCTCTAAGTCCAATTTTGAGTCACTCTGTTACAAGTCCTCGGAAAACTAGAAATAACTGACATGAAAATTGGTCAAAAATTTGATCAACGTTAAATTGAAAAATTTGAATGCAGATTTTTAGAGAATCGAATCAGAAGTTTTTAGAGGTATGCCACTTTGGAATCGGCTTAAGTTTGGTAAAGTTATGGACTCCCGAAGTCCAATTTTGGGTCAACGTTAAATAAGTCAAATTAGAAAAATTTGATCAAAGTTAAATTGAAAAATATGAATGCAGATTTTTAGAGAATCGAATCAGAAGTCTTTAGAGGTATGCCACTTTGGAATCGGCTTAAGTTTGGTAAAGTTATGGACTCCCGAAGTCCAATTTTGGGTCAACGTTAAATAAGTCAAATTAGAAAAATTTGATCAACGTTAAATTGAAAAATATGAATGCAGATTTTAAGAGAATCGAATCAGAAGTCTTAAGAGGTATGCCACTTTGGAATCGGCTTAAGTTTGGTAAATTTATGGACTCTCTAATTCCAATTTTGAGTCACTCTGTTACAAGTCCTCGGAAAACTAGAAATAACTGACATGAAAATGGGTGAAAAATTTGATCAAAGTTAAATTGAAAAATTTGAATGCAGATTTTTAGAGAATCGAATCAGAAGTCTTTAGAGGTATGCCACTTTGGAATCGGCTTAAGTTTGATAAAGTTATGGACTCTCTAAGTCCAATTTTGAGTCACTCTGTTAAAAGTCCTCGGAAAACTAGAAATAACTTTGAATGCAGATTTTAAGAGAATCGAATCAGAAGTCTTTAGAGGTATGCCACTTTGGAATCGGCTTAAGTTTGATTAAGTTATGGACTCTCGAAGTTCAATTTTGGGTCAAAGTTAAACAAGTCAAATTAGAAATAACTGACATGAAAATGGGTGAAAAATTTGATCAAAGTTAAATTGAAAAATTTGAATGCAGATTTTTAGAGAATCGAATCAGAAGTCTTTAGAGGTATGCCACTTTGGAATCGGCTTAAGTTTTTATTAAGTTATGGACTCTCTAAGTCCAATTTTGAGTCACTCTGTTACAAGTCCTCGGAAAACTAGAAATAACTGACATGAAAATTGGTCAAAAATTTGATCAACGTTAAATTGAAAAATTTGAATGCAGATTTTTAGAGAATCGAATCAGAAGTTTTTAGAGGTATGCCACTTTGGAATCGGCTTAAGTTTGGTAAAGTTATGGACTCCCGAAGTCCAATTTTGGGTCAACGTTAGATAAGTCAAATTAGAAAAATTTGATCAACGTTAAATTGAAAAATATGAATGCAGATTTTTAGAGAATCGAATCAGAAGTCTTTAGAGGTATGCCACTTTGGAATCGGCTTAAGTTTGGTAAAGTTATGGACTCCCGAAGTCCAATTTTGGGTCAACGTTAAATAAGTCAGATTAGAAAAATTTGATCAACGTTAAATTGAAAAATATGAATGCAGATTTTAAGAGAATCGAATCAGAAGTCTTAAGAGGTATGCCACTTTGGAATCGGCTTAAGTTTGGTAAATTTATGGACTCTCTAAGTCCAATTTTTAGTCACTCTGTTACAAGTCCTCGGAAATCTAAAAATAACTGACATGAAAATGGGTCAAAAAATTAATCGACGTTAAATTGAAAAATTTGAATGCAGATTTTTAGAGAATCGAATCAGAAGTCTTTAGAGGTATGCCACTTTGCAATCGGCTTTAGCTTGGTAAAGTTATGGACTCTCGAAGTTCAATTTTGGGTCAAAGTTAAACAAGTCAAATTAGAAATAACTGACATGAAAATGGGTGAAAAATTTGATCAAAGTTAAATTGAAAAATTTGAATGCAGATTTTTAGAGAATCGAATCAGAAGTCTTTAGAGGTATGCCACTTTGGAATCGGCTTAAGTTTGATAAAGTTATGGACTCTCTAAGTCCAATTTTGAGTCACTCTGTTACAAGTCCTCGGAAAACTAGAAATAACTGACATGAAAATGGGTCAAAAATTTGATCAACGTTAAATTGAAAAATTTGAATGCAGATTTTTAGAGAATCGAATCAGAAGTTTTTAGAGGTATGCCACTTTGGAATCGGCTTAAGTTTGGTAAAGTTATGGACTCTCGAAGTTCAATTTTGGGTCAAAGTTAAACAAGTCAAATTAGAAATAACTGACATGAAAATGGGTCAAAAATTTGATCAACGTTAAATTGAACAAGAGAGAACGCTATAGTCGGGTGCCCCGACTATCAGATACCCGTTACTCAGGTAAAGGGAGTGCGAGAGAGATGGAGATAGAAACTTTGATCACGCATAACTTTTTAACGAATGGTCCGATTTGAAAAATTTCTTCTACATTTCGATAGGTATTGATAAACACAATAAAACTGCATTTTTACTTTTCCGAAATATTTAAATTTTTAAAATCGTATATAAGCGATTGTGGGCGTTAAAGGGGGCGTGGCACCAGTTTGAAATAAACTTGCGCTGCGTAGGAACTCCTAAAATCTACATGCAAAATGCCAATCTTCTAGCTTTTATAGTTTCCGAGATCTCAGCGTTCATACGGACGGACAGACAGACGGACAGACAGACGGACAGACAGACGGACAGACAGACGGACAGACAGACGGACAGACGGACAGACGGACATGGCTATATCGACTCGGCTAGTGACCCTGATCAAGAATATATATACTTTATAGGGTCGGAAACGCTTCCTTCTAGCTGTTACATACTTTTGCACGAATACAATATACCCTTTTACTCTACGAGTAACGGGTATAAAAATTTGAATGCAGATTTTAAGAGAATCGAATCAGAAGTCTTTAAAGGTATGCCACTTTGGAATCGGCTTAAGTTTGATTAAGTTATGGACTCTCGAAGTTCAATTTTGGGTCAAAGTTAAACAAGTCAAATTAGAAATAACTGACATGAAAATGGGTGAAAAATTTGATCAAAGTTAAATTGAAAAATTTGAATGCAGATTTTTAGAGAATCGAATCAGAAGTCTTTAGAGGTATGCCACTTTGGAAACGGCTTAAGTTTGGTAAAGTTATGGACTCTCTTAGTCCAATTTTTAGTCACTCTGTTACAAGTCCTCGGAAATCTAGAAATAACTGACATGAAAATGGGTCAACAAATTAATCGACGTTAAATTGAAAAATTTGAATGCAGATTTTTAGAGAATCGAATCAGAAGTCTTTAGAGGTATGCCACTTTGCAATCGGCTTTAGCTTGGTAAAGTTATGGACTCTCGAAGTTCAATTTTGGGTCAAAATTAAACAAGTCAAATTAGAAATAACTGACATGAAAATGTGTGAAAAATTTGATCAAAGTTAAATTGAAAAATTTGAATGCAGATTTTTAGAGAATCGAATCAGAAGTTTTTAGAGGTATGCCACTTTGGAATCGGCTTAAGTTTGGTTAAGTTATGGACTCTCTAAGTCCTATTTTGGGTCAAAGTTAAACAAGTCAAATTAGAAATAACTGACATGAAAATGGGTCAAAAATTTGATCAACGTTAAATTGAACAAGAAAGGAAAGCTAACTTCGGGCGGAGCCGAAGTTGATATACCCTTGCAGAATACTCTGTAAATTATATTCTCCAAAATTATTCATATGATGCATTCTTAATACTCATAAAAAATCCCAACTTCCTAACTTAACAAACACCAAAGTTATGGCATTTCCGATCAATCAGTTATATGGCGGCTATAGGATATAGTCGGCCGATCCTTATGAAATTTGGTAGGTCGTATTGATTGGCCAAATTTTAAACCCATAGAAAATCCCAACTTTCTAACTTTACAAACACCAAAGTTATGGCATTTCCGATCAATCAGTTATATGGCAGCTATAGGATATAGTCGGCCGATCCTAATGAAGTTTGGTAGGTCGGATTGATGGGCCAAAAATAAGACCCATAGAAAATCCCAACTTCCTAACTTTACAAACACCAAAGTTATGGCATTTCCGATCAATCAGTTATATGGCAGCTATAGGATATAGTCGGCCGATCCCGGCCGTTCCGACTTATATACTGCGTGCAAAGGAAAGAAGGGTGTGTGCAAAGTTTCAATTCGATATCTTTAAAACTGAGAGACTAGTTCGCGTAGAAACAGACAGACGGACAGACAGACGGACAGACGGACAGACGGACATGGCTATATCAACTCAGAAGGTGATACTGATCAAGAATATATATACTTTATAGGGTCGGAGATGTCTCCTTCACTGCGTTGCACACTTTTGACCAAAATTATAATACCCTCTGCAAGGGTATAAAAATTTGAATGCAGATTTTAAGAGAATCGAATCAGAAGTCTTTAGAGGTATGCCACTTTGGAATCGGCTTAAGTTTGATTAAGTTATGGACTCTCGAAGTTCAATTTTGGGTCAAAGTTAAACAAGTCAAATAAGAAATAACTGACATGAAAATGGGTGAAAAATTTGATCAAAGTTAAATTGAAAAATTTGAATGCAGATTTTTAGAGAATCAAATCAGAAATCTTTAGAGGTATGCCACTTTGCAATCGGCTTTAGCTTGGTAAAGTTATGGACTCTCTAAGTCCAATTTTAGTCACTCTGTTACAAGTCCTCGGAAATCTAGAAATAACTGACATGAAAATGGGTCAAAAAATTAATCGACGTTAAATTGAAAAATTTGAATGCAGATTTTTAGAGAATCAAATCAGAAATCTTTAGAGGTATGCCACTTTGCAATCGGCTTTAGCTTGGTAAAGTTATGGACTCTCGAAGTTCAATTTTGGGTCAAAGTTAAACAAGTCAAATTAGAAATAACTGACATGAAAATGGGTGAAAAATTTGATCAAAGTTAAATTGAAAAATTTGAATGCAGCTTTTTAGAGAATCGAATCAGAAGTCTTTAGAGGTATGCCACTTTGGAATCGGCTTAAGTTTGATTAAGTTATGGATTCTCGAAGTTCAATTTTGGGTCAAAGTTAAACAAGTCAAATTAGAAATAACTGACATGAAAATGGGTGAAAAATTTGATCAAAGTTAAATTGAAAAATTTGAATGCAGATTTTTAGAGAATCGAATCAGAAGTCTTTAGAGGTATGCCACTTTGGAATCGGCTTAAGTTTTTATTAAGTTATGGACTCTCTAAGTCCAATTTTGAGTCACTCTGTTACAAGTCCTCGGAAAACTAGAAATAACTAACATGAAAATGGGTGAAAAATTTGATCAAAGTTAAATTGAAAAATTTGAATGCAGATTTTTAGAGAATCGAATCAGAAGTCTTTAGAGGTATGCCACTTTGGAATCGGCTTAAGTTTGATAAAGTTATGGACTCTCTAAGTCCAGTTTTGAGTCACTCTGTTAAAAGTCCTCGGAAAACTAGAAATAACTTTGAATGCAGATTTTAAGAGAATCGAATCAGAAGTCTTTAGAGGTATGCCACTTTGGAATCGGCTTAAGTTTGATTAAGTTATGGACTCTCGAAGTTCAATTTTGGGTCAAAGTTAAACAAGTCAAATTAGAAATAACTGACATGAAAATGGGTGAAAAATTTGATCAAAGTTAAATTGAAAAATTTGAATGCAGATTTTAAGAGAATCGAATCAGAAGTCTTTAGAGGTATGCCACTTTGGAATCGGCTTAAGTTTTTATTAAGTTATGGACTCTCTAAGTCCAATTTTGAGTCACTCTGTTACAAGTCCTCGGAAAACTAGAAATAACAGACATGAAAATTGGTCAAAAATTTGATCAACGTTAAATTGAAAAATTTGAATGCAGATTTTTAGAGAATCGAATCAGAAGTTTTTAGAGGTATGCCACTTTGGAATCGGCTTAAGTTTGGTAAAGTTATGGACTCCCGAAGTCCAATTTTGGGTCAACGTTAAATAAGTCAAATTAGAAAAATTTGATCAACGTTAAATTGAAAAATATGAATGCAGATTTTTAGAGAATCGAATCAGAAGTCTTTAGAGGTATGCCACTTTGGAATCGGCTTAAGTTTGGTAAAGTTATGGACTCCCGAAGTCCAATTTTGGGTCAACGTTAAATAAGTCAAATTAGAAAAATTTGATCAACGTTAAATTGAAAAATATGAATGCAGATTTTAAGAGAATCGAATCAGAAGTCTTTAGAGGTATGCCACTTTGGAATCGGCTTAAGTTTGGTAAATTTATGGACTCTCTAAGTCCAATTTTTAGTCACTCTGTTGCAAGTCCTCGGAAATCTAGAAATAACTTACATGAAAATGGGTCAAAAAATTAATCGACGTTAAATTGAAAAATTTGAATGCAGATTTTTAGAGAATCGAATCAGAAGTCTTTAGAGGTATGCCACTTTGCAATCGGCTTTAGCTTGGTAAAGTTATGGACTCTCGAAGTTCAATTTTGGGTCAAAGTTAAACAAGTCAAATTAGAAATAACTGACATGAAAATGGGTGAAAAATTTGATCAAAGTTAAATTGAAAAATTTGAATGCAGATTTTTAGAGAATCGAATCAGAAGTCTTTAGAGGTATGCCACTTTGGAATCGGCTTAAGTTTGATAAAGTTATGGACTCTCTAAGTCCAATTTTGAGTCACTCTGTTACAAGTCCTCGGAAAACTAGAAATAACTGACATGAAAATGGGTCAAAAATTTGATCAACGTTAAATTGAAAAATTTGAATGCAGATTTTTAGAGAATCGAATCAGAAGTTTTTAGAGGTATGCCACTTTGGAATCGGCTTAAGTTTGGTAAAGTTATGGACTCTCGAAGTTCAATTTTGGGTCAAAGTTAAACAAGTCAAATTAGAAATAACTGACATGAAAATGGGTCAAAAATTTGATCAACGTTAAATTGAAAAATTTGAATGCAGATTTTAAGAGAATCGAATCAGAAGTCTTTAGAGGTATGCCACTTTGGAATCGGCTTAAGTTTGATTAAGTTATGGACTCTCGAAGTTCAATTTTGGGTCAAAGTTAAACAAGTCAAATTAGAAATAACTGACATGAAAATGGGTGAAAAATTTGATCAAAGTTAAATTGAAAAATTTGAATGCAGATTTTTAGAGAATCGAATCAGAAGTCTTTAGAGGTATGCCACTTTGGAAACGGCTTAAGTTTGGTAAAGTTATGGACTCTCTTAGTCCAATTTTTAGTCACTCTGTTACAAGTCCTCGGAAATCTAGAAATAACTGACATGAAAATGGGTCAACAAATTAATCGACGTTAAATTGAAAAATTTGAATGCAGATTTTTAGAGAATCGAATCAGAAGTCTTTAGAGGTATGCCACTTTGCAATCGGCTTTAGCTTGGTAAAGTTATGGACTCTCGAAGTTCAATTTTGGGTCAAAATTAAACAAGTCAAATTAGAAATAACTGACATGAAAATGTGTGAAAAATTTGATCAAAGTTAAATTGAAAAATTTGAATGCAGATTTTTAGAGAATCGAATCGGAAGTTTTTAGAGGTATGCCACTTTGGAATCGGCTTAAGTTTGGTTAAGTTATGGACTCTCTAAGTCCTATTTTGGGTCAAAGTTAAACAAGTCAAATTAGAAATAACTGACATGAAAATGGGTCAAAAATTTGATCAACGTTAAATTGAACAAGAAAGGAAAGCTAACTTCGGGCGGAGCCGAAGTTGATATACCCTTGCAGAATACTCTGTAAATTATATTCTCCAAAATTATTCATATGATGCATTCTTAATACTCATAAAAAATCCCAACTTCCTAACTTAACAAACACCAAAGTTATGGCATTTCCGATCAATCAGTTATATGGCGGCTATAGGATATAGTCGGCCGATCCTTATGAAATTTGGTAGGTCGTATTGATTGGCCAAATTTTAAACCCATAGAAAATCCCAACTTTCTAACTTTACAAACACCAAAGTTATGGCATTTCCGATCAATCAGTTATATGGCAGCTATAGGATATAGTCGGCCGATCCTAATGAAGTTTGGTAGGTCGGATTGATGGGCCAAAAATAAGACCCATAGAAAATCCCAACTTCCTAACTTTACAAACACCAAAGTTATGGCATTTCCGATCAATCAGTTATATGGCAGCTATAGGATATAGTCGGCCGATCCCGGCCGTTCCGACTTATATACTGCGTGCAGAGGAAAGAAGGGTGTGTGCAAAGTTTCAATTCGATATCTTCAAAACTGAGAGACTAGTTCGCGTAGAAACAGACAGACGGACAGACAGACGGACAGACGGACAGACGGACATGGCTATATCAACTCAGAAGGTGATACTGATCAAGAATATATATACTTTATAGGGTCGGAGATGTCTCCTTCACTGCGTTGCACACTTTTGACCAAAATTATAATACCCTCTGCAAGGGTATAAAAATTTGAATGCAGATTTTAAGAGAATCGAATCAGAAGTCTTTAGAGGTATGCCACTTTGGAATCGGCTTAAGTTTGATTAAGTTATGGACTCTCGAAGTTCAATTTTGGGTCAAAGTTAAACAAGTCAAATTAGAAATAACTGACATGAAAATGGGTGAAAAATTTGATCAAAGTTAAATTGAAAAATTTGAATGCAGATTTTTAGAGAATCGAATCAGAAGTCTTTAGAGGTATGTCACTTTGGAAACGACTTAAGTTTGGTAAAGTTATGGACTCTCTAAGTGCAATTTTTAGTCACTCTGTTACAAGTCCTCGGAAATCTAGAAATAACTGACATGAAAATGGGTCAAAAAATTAATCGACGTTAAATTGAACAAGAAAGGAAAGCTAACTTCGGGCGGAGCCGAAGTTGATATACCCTTGCAGAATACTCTGTAAATTATATTCTCCAAAATTATTCATATGATGCATTCCTAATACTCATAAAAAATCCCAACTTCCTAACTTTAAAAACACCAAAGTTATGGCATTTCCAATCATTCAGTTATATGGCAGCTATAGGATATAGTCGGCCGATCCTTATGAAATTTGGTAGGTCGGATTAATTGGCCAACTATAAAACCCATAGAAAAACCCAACTTCCCAACTTTACAAACACCAAAGTTATGGCATTTCCGATCAATCAGTTATATAGCAGCTATAGGATATAGTCGGCCGATCCTTATGAAATTTGGTATGTCGGATTGATTGGCCAAATATAATACCCATAGAGAGTCCCAACTTCCTAACTTAACAAACAGCAGAGTAATGGCATTTCCGATCAATCAGTTATATGGCAGCTATAGGATATAGTTGGCCGATCCCGGCCGTTCCGACTTATATACTGCGTGCAAAGGAAAGAAGGGTGTGTGCAAAGTTTTAATTCGATATCTATAAAACTGAGAGACTAGTTCGCGTAGAAACAGACAGACGGACAGACAGACGGACAGACAGACGGACAGACGGACAGACGGACATGGCTATATCAACTCAGGAGGTGATCCTGATCAAGAATATATATACTTTATAGGGTCGGAGATGTCTCCTTCACTGCGTTGCACACTTTTGACCAAAATTATAATACCCTCTGCAAGGGTATAAAAATTTGAATGCAGATTTTTAGAGAATCGAATCAGAAGTCTTTAGAGGTATGCCACTTTGGAAACGGCTTAAGTTTGGTAAAGTTATGGACTCTCTTAGTCCAATTTTTAGTCACTCTGTTACAAGTCCTCGGAAATCTAGAAATAACTGACATGAAAATAGGTCAAAAAATTAATCGACGTTAAATTGAAAAATTTGAATGCAGATTTTTAGAGAATCGAATCAGAAGTCTTTAGAGGTATGCCACTTTGCAATCGGCTTTAGCTTGGTAAAGTTATGGACTCTCGAAGTTCAATTTTGGGTCAAAGTTAAACAAGTCAAATTAGAAATAACTGACATGAAAATGGGTGAAAAATTTGATCAAAGTTAAATTGAAAAATTTGAATGCAGATTTTTAGAGAATCGAATCAGAAGTCTTTAGAGGTATGCCACTTTGGAATCGGCTTAAGTTTGGTTAAGTTATGGACTCTCTAAGACCTATTTTGGGTCAAAGTTAAACAAGTCAAATTAGAAATAACTGACATGAAAATGGGTCAAAAATTTGATCAACGTTAAATTTAAAAATTTGAATGCAGATTTTAAGAGAATCGAATCAGAAGTCTTTAGAGGTATGCCACTTTGGAATCGGCTTAAGCTTGGTAAAGTTATGGACTCTCGAAGTTCAATTTTGGGTCAAAGTTAAACAAGTCAAATTAGAAATAACTGACATGAAAATGGGTGAAAAATTTGATCAAAGTTAAATTGAAAAATTTGAATGCAGATTTGTAGAGAATCGAATCAGAAGTCTTTAGAGGTATGCCACTTTGGAAACGGCTTAAGTTTGGTAAAGTTATGGACTCTCTAAGTCCAATTTTGAGTCACTCTGTTACAAGTCCTCGGAAAACTAGAAATAACTGACATGAAATTGGGTCAAAAATTTGATCAACGTTAAATTGAAAAATTTGAATGCAGATTTTTAAAGAATCGAATCAGAAGTCTTTAGAGGTATGCCACTTTGGAATCGGCTTAAGTTTGATTAAGTTATGGACTCTCGAAGTTCAATTTTGGGTCAAACAAGTCAAATTAGAAATAACTGACATGAAAATGGCTGAAAAATTTGATCAAAGTTAAATTGAAAAATTTGAATGCAGATTTTTAGAGAATCGAATCAGAAGTCTTTAGAGGTATGCCACTTTGCAATCGGCTTTAGCTTGGTAAAGTTATGGACTCTCGAAGTTCAATTTTGGGTCAAAGTTAAACAAGTCAAATTAGAAATAACTGACATGAAAATGGGTGAAAAATTTGATCAAAGTTAAATTGAAAAATTTGAATGCAGATTTTTAGAGAATCGAATCAGAAGTCTTTAGAGGTATGCCACTTTGGAATCGGCTTAAGTTTGGTAAAGTTATGGACTCTCGAAGTTCAATTTTGGGTCAAAGTTAAACAAGTCAAATTAGAAATAACTGACATGAAAATGGGTGAAAAATTTGATCAAAGTTAAATTGAAAAATTTGAATGCAGATTTTAAGAGAATCGAATCAGAAGTCTTTAGAGGTATGCCACTTTGGAATCGGCTTAAGCTTGATTAAGTTATGGACTCTCGAAGTTCAATTTTGGGTCAAACAAGTCAAATTAGAAATAACTGACATGAAAATGGCTGAAAAATTTGATCAAAGTTAAATTGAAAAATTTGAATGCAGATTTTTAGAGAATCGAATCAGAAGTCTTTAGAGGTATGCCACTTTGCAATCGGCTTTAGCTTGGTAAAGTTATAGACTCTCGAAGTTCAATTTTGGGTCAAAGTTAAACAAGTCAAATTAGAAATAACTGACATGAAAATGGGTGAAAAATTTGATCAAAGTTAAATTGAAAAATTTGAATGCAGATTTTTAGAGAATCGAATCAGAAGTCTTTAGAGGTATGCCACTTTGGAATCGGCTTAAGTTTGGTTAAGTTATGGACTCTCTAAGTCCTATTTTGGGTCAAAGTTAAACAAGTCAAATTAGAAATAACGAACATGAAAATGGGTCAAAAATTTGATCAACGTTAAATTGAAAAATTTGAATGCAGATTTTAAGAGAATCGAATCAGAAGTCTTTAGAGGTATGCCACTTTGGAATCGGCTTAAGCTTGGTAAAGTTATGGACTCTCGAAGTTCAATTTTGGGTCAAAGTTAAACAAGTCAAATTAGAAATAACTGACATGAAAATGGGTGAAAAATTTGATCAAAGTTAAATTGAACAAGAAAGGAAAGCTAACTTCGGGCGGAGCCGAAGTTGATATACCCTTGCAGAATACTCTGTAAATTATATTTTCCAAAATTATTCATATGATGCATTCTTAATACTCATAAAAAATCCCAACTTCGTAACTTTAAAAACACCAAAGTTATGGCATTTCCGATCAATCAGTTATATGGCAGCTATAGGATATAGTCGGTCGATCCTTATGAAGTTTGGTACGTCAAATTGATTGGCCAAATACAAAACACATAGAAAATCCCAACTTCCTAACTTTACAAACACCAAAGTTGTGGCATTTCCGATCGTTCAGTTATATGGCAGCTATACTATATAGTCGGCCGATCCTTATAAAATTTGGTACGTCAAATTGATTGGCCAAATGTAAAACCCATAGAAAATCCCAACTTCCTAACTTTAAAAACACCAAAGTTATGGCATTTCCGATCGTTCAGTTATATGGCAGCTATAGGATATAGTCGGCCGATCCCGGCCGTTCCGACTTATATACTGCGTGCAAAGGAAAGAAGGGTGTGTGCAAAGTTTCAATTCGATAGCTTTAAAACTGAGAGACTAGTTTGCGTAGAAACAGACAGACGGACAGACGGACAGACAGACGGACAGACGGACAGACGGACAGACGGACATGGCTATATCAACTCAGGAGGTGATCCTGATCAAGAATATATATACTTTATATGGTCGGAGATGTCTCCTTCACTGCGTTGCACACTTTTGACCAAAATTATAATACCCTCTGCAAGGGTATAAAAATTTGAATGCAGATTTTTAGAGAATCGAATCAGAAGTCTTTAGAGGTATGCCACTTTGGAAACGGCTTAAGTTTGGTAAAGTTATGGACTCTCTAAGTCCAATTTTGAGTCACTCTGTTACAAGTCCTCGGAAAACTAGAAATAACTGACATGAAATTGGGTTAAAAATTTGATCAACGTTAAATTGAAAAATTTGAATGCAGATTTTTAGAGAATCGAATCAGAAGTCTTTAGAGGTATGCCACTTTGCAATCGGCTTTAGCTTGGTAAAGTTATGGACTCTCGAAGTTCAATTTTGGGTCAAAGTTAAACAAGTCAAATTAGAAATAACTGACATGAAAATGGGTGAAAAATTTGATCAAAGTTAAATTGAAAAATTTGAATGCAGATTTTTAGAGAATCGAATCAGAAGTCTTTAGAGGTATGCCACTTTGGAATCGGCTTAAGTTTGGTAAAGTTATGGACTCTCGAAGTTCAATTTTGGGTCAAAGTTAAACAAGTCAAATTAGAAATAACTGACATGAAAATGGGTGAAAAATTTGATCAAAGTTAAATTGAAAAATTTGAATGCAGATTTTTAGA
The DNA here is from genome assembly GCF_018152115.1 of Drosophila rhopaloa. NCBI lineage: Eukaryota > Metazoa > Arthropoda > Insecta > Diptera > Drosophilidae > Drosophila > Drosophila rhopaloa. Next base: position 296,292 of record NW_025335192.1, read on the forward strand.
GAATCGAATCAGAAGTCTTTAGAGGTATGCCACTTTGGAATCGGCTTAAGCTTGATTAAGTTATGGACTCTCGAAGTTCAATTTTGGGTCAAACAAGTCAAATTAGAAATAACTGACATGAAAATGGCTGAAAAATTTGATCAAAGTTAAATTGAAAAATTTGAATGCAGATTTTTAGAGAATCGAATCAGAAGTCTTTAGAGGTATGCCACTTTGCAATCGGCTTTAGCTTGGTAAAGTTATGGACTCTCGAAGTTCAATTTTGGGTCAAAGTTAAACAAGTCAAATTAGAAATAACTGACATGAAAATGGGTGAAAAATTTGATCAAAGTTAAATTGAAAAATTTGAATGCAGATTTTTAGAGAATCGAATCAGAAGTCTTTAGAGGTATGCCACTTTGGAATCGGCTTAAGTTTGGTTAAGTTATGGACTCTCTAAGTCCTATTTTGGGTCAAAGTTAAACAAGTCAAATTAGAAATAACGAACATGAAAATGGGTCAAAAATTTGATCAACGTTAAATTGAAAAATTTGAATGCAGATTTTAAGAGAATCGAATCAGAAGTCTTTAGAGGTATGCCACTTTGGAATCGGCTTAAGCTTGGTAAAGTTATGGACTCTCGAAGTTCAATTTTGGGTCAAAGTTAAACAAGTCAAATTAGAAATAACTGACATGAAAATGGGTGAAAAATTTGATCAAAGTTAAATTGAAAAATTTGAATGCAGATTTTTAGAGAATCGAATCAGAAGTCTTTAGAGGTATGCCACTTTGGAAACGGCTTAAGTTTGGTAAAGTTATGGACTCTCTAAGTCCAATTTTGAGTCACTCTGTTACAAGTCCTCGGAAAACTAGAAATAACTGACATGAAATTGGGTTAAAAATTTGATCAACGTTAAATTGAAAAATTTGAATGCAGATTTTTAGAGAATCGAATCAGAAGTCTTTAGAGGTATGCCACTTTGCAATCGGCTTTAGCTTGGTAAAGTTATGGACTCTCGAAGTTCAATTTTGGGTCAAAGTTAAACAAGTCAAATTAGAAATAACTGACATGAAAATGGGTGAAAAATTTGATCAAAGTTAAATTGAAAAATTTGAATGCAGATTTTTAGAGAATCGAATCAGAAGTCTTTAGAGGTATGCCACTTTGGAATCGGCTTAAGTTTGGTAAAGTTATGGACTCTCGAAGTTCAATTTTGGGTCAAAGTTAAACAAGTCAAATTAGAAATAACTGACATGAAAATGGGTGAAAAATTTGATCAAAGTTAAATTGAAAAATTTGAATGCAGATTTTTAGAGAATCGAATCAGAAGTCTTTAGAGGTATGCCACTTTGGAATCGGCTTAAGTTTGGTAAAGTTATGGTCTCTCGAAGTTCAATTTTGGGTCAAACAAGTCACATTAGAAATAACTGACATGAAAATGGCTGAAAAATTTGATCAAAGTTAAATTGAAAAATTTGAATGCAGATTTTTAGAGAATCGAATCAGAAGTCTTTAGAGGTATGCCACTTTGCAATCGGCTTTAGCTTGGTAAAGTTATGGACTCTCGAAGTTCAATTTTGGGTCAAAGTTAAACAAGTCAAATTAGAAATAACTGACATGAAAATGGGTGAAAAATTTGATCAAAGTTAAATTGAAAAATTTGAATGCAGATTTTTAGAGAATCGAATCAGAAGTCTTTAGAGGTATGCCACTTTGGAATCGGCTTAAGTTTGGTAAAGTTATGGACTCTCGAAGTTCAATTTTGGGTCAAAGTTAAACAAGTCAAATTAGAAATAACTGACATGAAAATGGGTGAAAAATTTGATCAAAGTTAAATTGAAAAATTTGAATGCAGATTTGATCAAAGTTAAATTGAAAAATTTGAATGCAGATTTTTAGAGAATCGAATCAGAAGTCTTTAGAGGTATGCCACTTTGCAATCGGCTTTAGCTTGGTAAAGTTATGGACTTTCGAAGTTAAATTTTGGGTCAAAGTTAAACAAGTCAAATTAGAAATAACTGACATGAAAATGGGTGAAAAATTTGATCAAAGTTAAATTGAAAAATTTGAATGCAGATTTTTAGAGAATCGAATCAGAAGTCTTTAGAGGTATGCCACTTTGGAAACGGCTTAAGTTTGGTAAAGTTATGGACTCTCTTAGTCCAATTTTTAGTCACTCTGTTACAAGTCCTCGGAAATCTAGAAATAACTGACATGAAAATGGGTCAAAAAAATTAATCGACGTTAAATTGAAAAATTTGAATGCAGATTTTTAGAGAATCGAATCAGAAGTCTTTAGAGGTATGCCACTTTGCAATCGGCTTTAGCTTGGTAAAGTTATGGACTCTCGAAGTTCAATTTTGGGTCAAAGTTAAACAAGTCAAATTAGAAATAACTGACATGAAAATGGGTGAAAAATTTGATCAAAGTTAAATTGAAAAATTTGAATGCAGATTTTTAGAGAATCGAATCAGAAGTCTTTAGAGGTATGCCACTTTGGAATCGGCTTAAGTTTGGTTAAGTTATGGACTCTCTAAGACCTATTTTGGGTCAAAGTTAAACAAGTCAAATTAGAAATAACTGACATGAAAATGGGTCAAAAATTTGATCAACGTTAAATTTAAAAATTTGAATGCAGATTTTAAGAGAATCGAATCAGAAGTCTTTAGAGGTATGCCACTTTGGAATCGGCTTAAGCTTGGTAAAGTTATGGACTCTCGAAGTTCAATTTTGGGTCAAAGTTAAACAAGTCAAATTAGAAATAACTGACATGAAAATGGCTGAAAAATTTGATCAAAGTTAAATTGAAAAATTTGAATGCAGATTTTTAGAGAATCGAATCAGAAGTCTTTAGAGGTATGCCACTTTGGAATCGGCTTAAGCTTGGTAAAGTTATGGACTCTCGAAGTTCAATTTTGGGTCAAACAAGTCAAATTAGAAATAACTGACATGAAAATGGCTGAAAAATTTGATCAAAGTTAAATTGAAAAATTTGAATGCAGATTTTTAGAGAATCGAATCAGAAGTCTTTAGAGGTATGCCACTTTGCAATCGGCTTTAGCTTGGTAAAGTTATGGACTCTCGAAGTTCAATTTTGGGTCAAAGTTAAACAAGTCAAATTAGAAATAACTGACATGAAAATGGGTGAAAAATTTGATCAAAGTTAAATTGAAAAATTTGAATGCAGATTTTTAGAGAATCGAATCAGAAGTCTTTAGAGGTATGCCACTTTGGAATCGGCTTAAGTTTGGTAAAGTTATGGACTCTCGAAGTTCAATTTTGGGTCAAAGTTAAACAAGTCAAATTAGAAATAACTGACATGAAAATGGGTGAAAAATTTGATCAAAGTTAAATTGAAAAATTTGAATGCAGATTTGTAGAGAATCGAATCAGAAGTCTTTAGAGGTATGCCACTTTGGAAACGGCTTAAGTTTGGTAAAGTTATGGACTCTCTAAGTCCAATTTTGAGTCACTCTGTTACAAGTCCTCGGAAAACTAGAAATAACTGACATGAAATTGGGTCAAAAATTTGATCAACGTTAAATTGAAAAATTTGAATGCAGATTTTTAAAGAATCGAATCAGAAGTCTTTAGAGGTATGCCACTTTGGAATCGGCTTAAGTTTGATTAAGTTATGGACTCTCGAAGTTCAATTTTGGGTCAAACAAGTCAAATTAGAAATAACTGACATGAAAATGGCTGAAAAATTTGATCAAAGTTAAATTGAAAAATTTGAATGCAGATTTTTAGAAAATCGAATCAGAAGTCTTTAGAGGTATGCCACTTTGCAATCGGCTTTAGCTTGGTAAAGTTATGGACTCTCGAAGTTCAATTTTGGGTCAAAGTTAAACAAGTCAAATTAGAAATAACTGACATGAAAATGGGTGAAAAATTTGATCAAAGTTAAATTGAAAAATTTGAATGCAGATTTTTAGAGAATCGAATCAGAAGTCTTTAGAGGTATGCCACTTTGGAATCGGCTTAAGTTTGGTAAAGTTATGGACTCTCGAAGTTCAATTTTGGGTCAAAGTTAAACAAGTCAAATTAGAAATAACTGACATGAAAATGGGTGAAAAATTTGATCAAAGTTAAATTGAAAAATTTGAATGCAGATTTTAAGAGAATCGAATCAGAAGTCTTTAGAGGTATGCCACTTTGGAATCGGCTTAAGCTTGATTAAGTTATGGACTCTCGAAGTTCAATTTTGGGTCAAACAAGTCAAATTAGAAATAACTGACATGAAAATGGCTGAAAAATTTGATCAAAGTTAAATTGAAAAATTTGAATGCAGATTTTTAGAGAATCGAATCAGAAGTCTTTAGAGGTATGCCACTTTGCAATCGGCTTTAGCTTGGTAAAGTTATGGACTCTCGAAGTTCAATTTTGGGTCAAAGTTAAACAAGTCAAATTAGAAATAACTGACATGAAAATGGGTGAAAAATTTGATCAAAGTTAAATTGAAAAATTTGAATGCAGATTTTTAGAGAATCGAATCAGAAGTCTTTAGAGGTATGCCACTTTGGAATCGGCTTAAGTTTGGTTAAGTTATGGACTCTCTAAGTCCTATTTTGGGTCAAAGTTAAACAAGTCAAATTAGAAATAACGAACATGAAAATGGGTCAAAAATTTGATCAACGTTAAATTGAAAAATTTGAATGCAGATTTTAAGAGAATCGAATCAGAAGTCTTTAGAGGTATGCCACTTTGGAATCGGCTTAAGCTTGGTAAAGTTATGGACTCTCGAAGTTCAATTTTGGGTCAAAGTTAAACAAGTCAAATTAGAAATAACTGACATGAAAATGGGTGAAAAATTTGATCAAAGTTAAATTGAACAAGAAAGGAAAGCTAACTTCGGGCGGAGCCGAAGTTGATATACCCTTGCAGAATACTCTGTAAATTATATTTTCCAAAATTATTCATATGATGCATTCTTAATACTCATAAAAAATCCCAACTTCGTAACTTTAAAAACACCAAAGTTATGGCATTTCCGATCAATCAGTTATATGGCAGCTATAGGATATAGTCGGTCGATCCTTATGAAATTTGGTACGTCAAATTGATTGGCCAAATACAAAACACATAGAAAATCCCAACTTCCTAACTTTACAAACACCAAAGTTGTGGCATTTCCGATCGTTCAGTTATATGGCAGCTATACTATATAGTCGGCCGATCCTTAAAAAATTTGGTACGTCAAATTGATTGGCCAAATGTAAAACCCATAGAAAATCCCAACTTCCTAACTTTAAAAACACCAAAGTTATGGCATTTCCGATCGTTCAGTTATATGGCAGCTATAGGATATAGTCGGCCGATCCCGGCCGTTCCGACTTATATACTGCGTGCAAAGGAAAGAAGGGTGTGTGCAAAGTTTCAATTCGATAGCTTTAAAACTGAGAGACTAGTTTGCGTAGAAACAGACAGACGGACAGACGGACAGACGGACAGACGGACAGACAGACGGACAGACGGACAGACGGACATGGCTATATCAACTCAGGAGGTGATCCTGATCAAGAATATATATACTTTATATGGTCGGAGATGTCTCCTTCACTGCGTTGCACACTTTTGACCAAAATTATAATACCCTCTGCAAGGGTATAAAAATTTGAATGCAGATTTTTAGAGAATCGAATCAGAAGTCTTTAGAGGTATGCCACTTTGGAAACGGCTTAAGTTTGGTAAAGTTATGGACTCTCTAAGTCCAATTTTGAGTCACTCTGTTACAAGTCCTCGGAAAACTAGAAATAACTGACATGAAATTGGGTTAAAAATTTGATCAACGTTAAATTGAAAAATTTGAATGCAGATTTTTAGAGAATCGAATCAGAAGTCTTTAGAGGTATGCCACTTTGCAATCGGCTTTAGCTTGGTAAAGTTATGGACTCTCGAAGTTCAATTTTGGGTCAAAGTTAAACAAGTCAAATTAGAAATAACTGACATGAAAATGGGTGAAAAATTTGATCAAAGTTAAATTGAAAAATTTGAATGCAGATTTTTAGAGAATCGAATCAGAAGTCTTTAGAGGTATGCCACTTTGGAACCGGCTTAAGTTTGGTAAAGTTATGGACTCTCGAAGTTCAATTTTGGGTCAAAGTTAAACAAGTCAAATTAGAAATAACTGACATGAAAATGGGTGAAAAATTTGATCAAAGTTAAATTGAAAAATTTGAATGCAGATTTTTAGAGAATCGAATCAGAAGTCTTTAGAGGTATGCCACTTTGGAATCGGCTTAAGCTTGATTAAGTTATGGACTCTCGAAGTTCAATTTTGGGTCAAACAAGTCAAATTAGAAATAACTGACATGAAAATGGCTGAAAAATTTGATCAAAGTTAAATTGAAAAATTTGAATGCAGATTTTTAGAGAATCGAATCAGAAGTCTTTAGAGGTATGCCACTTTGCAATCGGCTTTAGCTTGGTAAAGTTATGGACTCTCGAAGTTCAATTTTGGGTCAAAGTTAAACAAGTCAAATTAGAAATAACTGACATGAAAATGGGTGAAAAATTTGATCAAAGTTAAATTGAAAAATTTGAATGCAGATTTTTAGAGAATCGAATCAGAAGTCTTTAGAGGTATGCCACTTTGGAATCGGCTTAAGTTTGGTTAAGTTATGGACTCTCTAAGTCCTATTTTGGGTCAAAGTTAAACAAGTCAAATTAGAAATAACGAACATGAAAATGGGTCAAAAATTTGATCAACGTTAAATTGAAAAATTTGAATGCAGATTTTAAGAGAATCGAATCAGAAGTCTTTAGAGGTATGCCACTTTGGAAACGGCTTAAGTTTGGTAAAGTTATGGACTCTCTAAGTCCAATTTTGAGTCACTCTGTTACAAGTCCTCGGAAAACTAGAAATAACTGACATGAAATTGGGTTAAAAAATTTGATCAACGTTAAATTGAAAAATTTGAATGCAGATTTTTAGAGAATCGAATCAGAAGTCTTTAGAGGTATGCCACTTTGCAATCGGCTTTAGCTTGGTAAAGTTATGGACTCTCGAAGTTCAATTTTGGGTCAAAGTTAAACAAGTCAAATTAGAAATAACTGACATGAAAATGGGTGAAAAATTTGATCAAAGTTAAATTGAAAAATTTGAATGCAGATTTTTAGAGAATCGAATCAGAAGTCTTTAGAGGTATGCCACTTTGGAATCGGCTTAAGTTTGGTAAAGTTATGGACTCTCGAAGTTCAATTTTGGGTCAAAGTTAAACAAGTCAAATTAGAAATAACTGACATGAAAATGGGTGAAAAATTTGATCAAAGTTAAATTGAAAAATTTGAATGCAGATTTTTAGAGAATCGAATCAGAAGTCTTTAGAGGTATGCCACTTTGGAATCGGCTTAAGTTTGGTAAAGTTATGGACTCTCGAAGTTCAATTTTGGGTCAAAGTTAAACAAGTCACATTAGAAATAACTGACATGAAAATGGGTGAAAAATTTGATCAAAGTTAAATTGAAAAATTTGAATGCAGATTTTTAGAGAATCGAATCAGAAGTCTTTAGAGGTATGCCACTTTGCAATCGGCTTTAGCTTGGTAAAGTTATGGACTCTCGAAGTTCAATTTTGGGTCAAAGTTAAACAAGTCAAATTAGAAATAACTGACATGAAAATGGGTGAAAAATTTGATCAAAGTTAAATTGAAAAATTTGAATGCAGATTTTTAGAGAATCGAATCAGAAGTCTTTAGAGGTATGCCACTTTGGAATCGGCTTAAGTTTGGTAAAGTTATGGACTCTCGAAGTTCAATTTTGGGTCAAAGTTAAACAAGTCAAATTAGAAATAACTGACATGAAAATGGGTGAAAAATTTGATCAAAGTTAAATTGAAAAATTTGAATGCAGATTTTAAGAGAATCGAATCAGAAGTCTTTAGAGGTATGCCACTTTGGAATCGGCTTAAGCTTGATTAAGTTATGGACTCTCGAAGTTCAATTTTGGGTCAAACAAGTCAAATTAAAAATAACTGACATGAAAATGGCTGAAAAATTTGATCAAAGTTAAATTGAAAAATTTGAATGCAGATTTTTAGAGAATCGAATCAGAAGTCTTTAGAGGTATGCCACTTTGCAATCGGCTTTAGCTTGGTAAAGTTATGGACTCTCGAAGTTCAATTTTGGGTCAAAGTTAAACAAGTCAAATTAGAAATAACTGACCTGAAAATGGGTGAAAAATTTGATCAAAGTTAAATTGAAAAATTTGAATGCAGATTTTTAGAGAATCGAATCAGAAGTCTTTAGAGGTATGCCACTTTGGAATCGGCTTAAGTTTGGTTAAGTTATGGACTCTCTAAGTCCTATTTTGGGTCAAAGTTAAACAAGTCAAATTAGAAATAACGAACATGAAAATGGGTCAAAAATTTGATCAACGTTAAATTGAAAAATTTGAATGCAGATTTTAAGAGAATCGAATCAGAAGTCTTTAGAGGTATGCCACTTTGGAATCGGCTTAAGTTTGATTAAGTTATGGACTCTCGAAGTTCAATTTTGGGTCAAAGTTAAACAAGTCAAATTAGAAATAACTGACATGAAAATGGGTGAAAAATTTGATCAAAGTTAAATTGAAAAATTTGAATGCAGATTTTTAGAGAATCGAATCAGAAGTCTTTAGAGGTATGCCACTTTGGAAACGGCTTAAGTTTGGTAAAGTTATGGACTCTCTAAGTCCAATTTTGAGTCACTCTGTTACAAGTCCTCGGAAAACTAGAAATAACGAACATGAAAATGGGTCAAAAATTTGATCAACGTTAAATTGAAAAATTTGAATGCAGATTTTAAGAGAATCGAATCAGAAGTCTTTAGAGGTATGCCACTTTGGAATCGGCTTAAGTTTGATTAAGTTATGGACTCTCGAAGTTCAATTTTGGGTCAAAGTTAAACAAGTCAAATTAGAAATAACTGACATGAAAATGGGTGAAAAATTTGATCAAAGTTAAATTGAAAAATTTGAATGCAGATTTTTAGAGAATCGAATCAGAAGTCTTTAGAGGTATGCCACTTTGGAAACGGCTTAAGCTTGGTAAAGTTATGGACTCTCGAAGTTCAATTTTGGGTCAAAGTTAAACAAGTCAAATTAGAAATAACTGACATGAAAATGGGTGAAAAATTTGATCAAAGTTAAATTGAAAAATTTGAATGCAGATTTTTAGAGAATCGAATCAGAAGTCTTTAGAGGTATGCCACTTTGGAATCGGCTTAAGTTTGGTAAAGTTATGAACTCTCTAAGTCCAATTTTTAGTCACTCTGTTACAAGTCCTCGGAAATCTAGAAATAACTGACATGAAAATGGGTCAAAAAATTAATCGACGTTAAATTGAAAAATTTGAATGCAGATTTTTAGAGAATCGAATCAGAAGTCTTTAGAGGTATGCCACTTTGCAATCGGCTTTAGCTTGGTAAAGTATGGACTCTCGAAGTTCAATTTTGGGTCAAAGTTAAACAAGTCAAATTAGAAATAACTGACATGAAAATGGGTGAAAAATTTGATCAAAGTTAAATTGAAAAATTTGAATGCAGATTTTTAGAGAATCGAATCAGAAGTCTTTAGAGGTATGCCACTTTGGAATCGGCTTAAGTTTGATAAAGTTATGGACCTCTAAGTCCAATTTTGAGTCACTCTGTTACAAGTCCTCGGAAAACTAGAAATAACTGACATGAAAATGGGTCAACAATTTGATCAACGTTAAATTGAAAAATTTGAATGCAGATTTTTAGAGAATCGAATCAGAAGTCTTTAGAGGTATGCCACTTTGGAATCGGCTTAAGTTTGATAAAGTTATGGACCTCTAAGTCCAATTTTGAGTCACTCTGTTACAAGTCCTCGGAAAACTAGAAATAACTGACATGAAAATGGGTCAAAAATTTGATCAACGTTAAATTGAAAAATTTGAATGCAGATTTTAAGAGAATCGAATCAGAAGTCTTTAAGGAATGCCACATTGGAATCGGCTTAAGTTTGATTAAGTTATGGACTCTCGAAGTTCAATTTTGGGTCAAAGTTAAACAAGTCAAATTAGAAATAACTGACATGAAAATGGGTGAAAAATTTGATCAAAGTTAAATTGAAAAATTTGAATGCAGATTTTTAGAGAATCGAATCAGAAGTCTTTAGAGGTATGCCACTTTGGAATCGGCTTAAGTTTGATTAAGTTATGGACTCTCGAAGTTCAATTTTGGGTCAAACAAGTCAAATTAGAAATAACTGACATGAAAATGGCTGAAAAATTTGATCAAAGTTAAATTGAAAAATTTGAATGCAGATTTTTAGAGAATCGAATCAGAAGTCTTTAGAGGTATGCCACTTTGCAATCGGCTTTAGCTTGGTAAAGTATGGACTCTCGAAGTTCAATTTTGGGTCAAAGTTAAACAAGTCAAATTAGAAATAACTGACATGAAAATGGGTGAAAAATTTGATCAAAGTTAAATTGAAAAATTTGAATGCAGATTTTTAGAGAATCGAATCAGAAGTCTTTAGAGGTATGCCACTTTGGAATCGGCTTAAGTTTGATAAAGTTATGGACCTCTAAGTCCAATTTTGAGTCACTCTGTTACAAGTCCTCGGAAAACTAGAAATAACTGACATGAAAATGGGTCAACAATTTGATCAACGTTAAATTGAAAAATTTGAATGCAGATTTTTAGAGAATCGAATCAGAAGTCTCTAGAGGTATGCCACTTTGGAATCGGCTTAAGTTTGATAAAGTTATGGACCTCTAAGTCCAATTTTGAGTCACTCTGTTACAAGTCCTCGGAAAACTAGAAATAACTGACATGAAAATGGGTCAAAAATTTGATCAACGTTAAATTGAAAAATTTGAATGCAGATTTTAAGAGAATCGAATCAGAAGTCTTTAAGGAATGCCACATTGGAATCGGCTTAAGTTTGATTAAGTTATGTACTCTCGAAGTTCAATTTTGGGTCAAACAAGTCAAATTAGAAATAACTGACATGAAAATGGCTGAAAAATTTGATCAAAGTTAAATTGAAAAATTTGAATGCAGATTTTTAGAGAATCGAATCAGAAGTCTTTAGAGGTATGCCACTTTGCAATCGGCTTTAGCTTGGTAAAGTTATGGACTCTCGAAGTTCAATTTTGGGTCAAAGTTAAACAAGTCAAATTAGAAATAACTGACATGAAAATGGGTGAAAAATTTGATCAAAGTTAAATTGAAAAATTTGAATGCAGATTTTTAGAGAATCGAATCAGAAGTCTTTAGAGGTATGCCACTTTGGAATCGGCTTAAGTTTGGTTAAGTTATGGACTCTCTAAGTCCTATTTTGGGTCAAAGTTAAACAAGTCAAATTAGAAATAACGAACATGAAAATGGGTCAAAAATTTGATCAACGTTAAATTGAAAAATTTGAATGCAGATTTTAAGAGAATCGAATCAGAAGTCTTTAGAGGTATGCCACTTTGGAATCGGCTTAAGCTTGGTAAAGTTATGGACTCTCGAAGTTCAATTTTGGGTCAAAGTTAAACAAGTCAAATTAGAAATAACTGACATGAAAATGGGTGAAAAATTTGATCAAAGTTAAATTGAAAAATTTGAATGCAGATTTTTAGAGAATCGAATCAGAAGTCTTTAGAGGTATGCCACTTTGGAAACGGCTTAAGTTTGGTAAAGTTATGGACTCTCTAAGTCCAATTTTGAGTCACTCTGTTACAAGTCCTCGGAAAACTAGAAATAACTGACATGAAAATGGGTCAAAAAATTTGATCAACGTTAAATTGAAAAATTTGAATGCAGATTTTTAAAGAATCGAATCAGAAGTCTTTAGAGGTATGCCACTTTGGAATCGGCTTAAGTTTGATTAAGTTATGGACTCTCGAAGTTCAATTTTGGGTCAAAGTTAAACAAGTCAAATTAGAAATAACTGACATGAAAATGGGTGAAAAATTTGATCAAAGTTAAATTGAAAAATTTGAATGCAGATTTTTAGAGAATCGAATCAGAAGTCTTTAGAGGTATGCCACTTTGGAAACGGCTTAAGTTTGGTAAAGTTATGGACTCTCTAAGTCCAATTTTGAGTCACTCTGTTACAAGTCCTCGGAAAACTAGAAATAACTGACATGAAAATGGGTGAAAAATTTGATCAAAGTTAAATTGAAAAATTTGAATGCAGATTTTTAGAGAATCGAATCAGAAGTCTTTAGAGGTATGCCACTTTGGAATCGGCTTAAGTTTGATTAAGTTATGGACTCTCGAAGTTCAATTTTGGGTCAAACAAGTCAAATTAGAAATAACTGACATGAAAATGGCTGAAAAATTTTATCAAAGTTAAATTGAAAAATTTGAATGCAGATTTTTAGAGAATCGAATCAGAAGTCTTTAGAGGTATGCCACTTTGCAATCGGCTTTAGCTTGGTAAAGTTATGGACTCTCGAAGTTCAATTTTGGGTCAAAGTTAAACAAGTCAAATTAGAAATAACTGACATGAAAATGGGTGAAAAATTTGATCAAAGTTAAATTGAAAAATTTGAATGCAGATTTTTAGAGAATCGAATCAGAAGTCTTTAGAGGTATGCCACTTTGGAAACGGCTTAAGTTTGGTAAAGTTATGGACTCTCTAAGTCCAATTTTGAGTCACTCTGTTACAAGTCCTCGTAAAACTAGAAATAACTGACATGAAAATGGGTCAAAAATTTGATCAACGTTAAATTGAAAAATTTGAATGCAGATTTTTAAAGAATCGAATCAGAAGTCTTTAGAGGTATGCCACTTTGGAATCGGCTTAAGTTTGATTAAGTTATGGACTCTCGAAGTTCAATTTTGGGTCAAAGTTAAACAAGTCAAATTAGAAATAACTGACATGAAAATGGGTGAAAAATTTGATCAAAGTTAAATTGAAAAATTTGAATGCAGATTTTTAGAGAATCGAATCAGAAGTCTTTAGAGGTATGCCACTTTGGAATCGGCTTAAGTTTGGTTAAGGTATGGACTCTCTAAGTCCTATTTTGGGTCAAAGTTAAACAAGTCAAATTAGAAATAACGAACATGAAAATGGGTCAAAAATTTGATCAACGTTAAATTGAAAAATTTGAATGCAGATTTTAAGAGAATCGAATCAGAAGTCTTTAGAGGTATGCCACTTTGGAATCGGCTTAAGCTTGGTAAAGTTATGGACTCTCGAAGTTCAATTTTGGGTCAAAGTTAAACAAGTCAAATTAGAAATAACTGACATGAAAATGGGTGAAAAATTTGATCAAAGTTAAATTGAAAAATTTGAATGCAGATTTTTAGAGAATCGAATCAGAAGTCTTTAGAGGTATGCCACTTTGGAAACGGCTTATGTTTGGTAAAGTTATGGACTCTCTAAGTCCAATTTTGAGTCACTCTGTTACAAGTCCTCGGAAAACTAGAAATAACGAACATGAAAATGGGTCAAAAATTTGATCAACGTTAAATTGAAAAATTTGAATGCAGATTTTAAGAGAATCGAATCAGAAGTCTTTAGAGGTATGCCACTTTGGAATCGGCTTAAGTTTGATTAAGTTATGGACTCTCGAAGTTCAATTTTGGGTCAAAGTTAAACAAGTCAAATTAGAAATAACTGACATGAAAATGGGTGAAAAATTTGATCAAAGTTAAATTGAAAAATTTGAATGCAGATTTTTAGAGAATCGAATCAGAAGTCTTTAGAGGTATGCCACTTTGGAATCGGCTTAAGTTTGGTAAAGTTATGAACTCTCTAAGTCCAATTTTTAGTCACTCTGTTACAAGTCCTCGGAAATCTAGAAATAACTGACATGAAAATGGGTCAAAAAATTAATCGACGTTAAATTGAAAAATTTGAATGCAGATTTTTAGAGAATCGAATCAGAAGTCTTTAGAGGTATGCCACTTTGCAATCGGCTTTAGCTTGGTAAAGTATGGACTCTCGAAGTTCAATTTTGGGTCAAAGTTAAACAAGTCAAATTAGAAATAACTGACATGAAAATGGGTGAAAAATTTGATCAAAGTTAAATTGAAAAATTTGAATGCAGATTTTTAGAGAATCGAATCAGAAGTCTTTAGAGGTATGCCACTTTGGAATCGGCTTAAGTTTGATAAAGTTATGGACCTCTAAGTCCAATTTTGAGTCACTCTGTTACAAGTCCTCGGAAAACTAGAAATAACTGACATGAAAATGGGTCAACAATTTGATCAACGTTAAATTGAAAAATTTGAATGCAGATTTTTAGAGAATCGAATCAGAAGTCTTTAGAGGTATGCCACTTTGGAATCGGCTTAAGTTTGATAAAGTTATGGACCTCTAAGTCCAATTTTGAGTCACTCTGTTACAAGTCCTCGGAAAACTAGAAATAACTGACATGAAAATGGGTCAAAAATTTGATCAACGTTAAATTGAAAAATTTGAATACAGATTTTAAGAGAATCGAATCAGAAGTCTTTAAGGAATGCCACATTGGAATCGGCTTAAGTTTGATTAAGTTATGGACTCTCGAAGATTTTTAGAGAATCGAATCAGAAGTCTTTAGAGGTATGCCACTTTGGAAACGGCTTAAGTTTGGTAAAGTTATGGACTCTCTAAGTCCAATTTTGAGTCACTCTGTTACAAGTCCTCGGAAAACTAGAAATAACTGACATGAAAATGGGTCAAAAATTTGATCAACGTTAAATTGAAAAATTTGAATGCAGATTTTTAAAGAATCGAATCAGAAGTCTTTAGAGGTATGCCACTTTGGAATCGGCTTAAGTTTGATTAAGTTATGGACTCTCGAAGTTCAATTTTGGGTCAAAGTTAAACAAGTCAAATTAGAAATAACTGACATGAAAATGGGTGAAAAATTTGATCAAAGTTAAATTGAAAAATTTGAATGCAGATTTTTAGAGAATCGAATCAGAAGTCTTTAGAGGTATGCCACTTTGGAATCGGCTTAAGTTTGGTAAAGTTATGAACTCTCTAAGTCCAATTTTTAGTCACTCTGTTACAAGTCCTCGGAAATCTAGAAATAACTGACATGAAAATGGGTCAAAAAATTAATCGACGTTAAATTGAAAAATTTGAATGCAGATTTTTAGAGAATCGAATCAGAAGTCTTTAGAGGTATGCCACTTTGCAATCGGCTTTAGCTTGGTAAAGTATGGACTCTCGAAGTTCAATTTTGGGTCAAAGTTAAACAAGTCAAATTAGAAATAACTGACATGAAAATGGGTGAAAAATTTGATCAAAGTTAAATTGAAAAATTTGAATGCAGATTTTTAGAGAATCGAATCAGAAGTCTTTAGAGGTATGCCACTTTGGAATCGGCTTAAGTTTGATAAAGTTATGGACCTCTAAGTCCAATTTTGAGTCACTCTGTTACAAGTCCTCGGAAAACTAGAAATAACTGACATGAAAATGGGTCAACAATTTGATCAACGTTAAATTGAAAAATTTGAATGCAGATTTTTAGAGAATCGAATCAGAAGTCTTTAGAGGTATGCCACTTTGGAATCGGCTTAAGTTTGATAAAGTTATGGACCTCTAAGTCCAATTTTGAGTCACTCTGTTACAAGTCCTCGGAAAACTAGAAATAACTGACATGAAAATGGGTCAAAAATTTGATCAACGTTAAATTGAAAAATTTGAATGCAGATTTTAAGAGAATCGAATCAGAAGTCTTTAAGGAATGCCACTTTGGAATCGGCTTAAGTTTGATTAAGTTATGGACTCTCGAAGTTCAATTTTGGGTCAAAGTTAAACAAGTCAAATTAGAAATAACTGACATGAAAATGGGTGAAAGATTTGATCAAAGTTAAATTGAAAAATTTGAATGCAGATTTATAGAGAATCGAATCAGAAGTCTTTAGAGGTATGCCACTTTGGAATCGGCTTAAGTTTGATTAAGTTATGGACTCTCGAAGTTCAATTTTGGGTCAAAGTTAAACAAGTCAAATTAGAAATAACTGACATGAAAATGGGTGAAAAATTTGATCAAAGTTAAATTGAAAAATTTGAATGCAGATTTTTAGAGAATCGAATCAGAAGTCTTTAGAGGTATGCCACTTTGGAATCGGCTTAAGTTTGGTAAAGTTATGAACTCTCTAAGTCCAATTTTTAGTCACTCTGTTACAAGTCCTCGGAAATCTAGAAATAACTGACATGAAAATGGGTCAAAAAAATTAATCGACGTTAAATTGAAAAATTTGAATGCAGATTTTTAGAGAATCGAATCAGAAGTCTTTAGAGGTATGCCACTTTGCAATCGGCTTTAGCTTGGTAAAGTATGGACTCTCGAAGTTCAATTTTGGGTCAAAGTTAAACAAGTCAAATTAGAAATAACTGACATGAAAATGGGTGAAAAATTTGATCAAAGTTAAATTGAAAAATTTGAATGCAGATTTTTAGAGAATCGAATCAGAAGTCTTTAGAGGTATGCCACTTTGGAATCGGCTTAAGTTTGATAAAGTTATGGACCTCTAAGTCCAATTTTGAGTCACTCTGTTACAAGTCCTCGGAAAACTAGAAATAACTGACATGAAAATGGGTCAACAATTTGATCAACGTTAAATTGAAAAATTTGAATGCAGATTTTTAGAGAATCAAATCAGAAGTCTTTAGAGGTATGCCACTTTGGAATCGGCTTAAGTTTGATAAAGTTATGGACCTCTAAGTCCAATTTTTGAGTCACTCTGTTACAAGTATTCGGAAAACTAGAAATAACTGACATGAAAATGGGTCAAAAATTTGATCAACGTTAAATTGAAAAATTTGAATGCAGATTTTAAGAGAATCGAATCAGAAGTCTTTAAGGAATGCCACTTTGGAATCGGCTTAAGTTTGATTAAGTTATGGACTCTCGAAGTTCAATTTTGGGTCAAAGTTAAACAAGTCAAATTAGAAATAACTGACATGAAAATGGGTGAAAAATTTGATCAAAGTTAAATTGAAAAATTTGAATGCAGATTTTTAGAGAATCGAATCAGAAGTCTTTAGAGGTATGCCACTTTGCAATCGGCTTTAGCTTGGTAAAGTATGGACTCTCGAAGTTCAATTTTGGGTCAAAGTTAAACAAGTCAAATTAGAAATAACTGACATGAAAATGGGTGAAAAATTTGATCAAAGTTAAATTGAAAAATTTGAATGCAGATTTTTAGAGAATCGAATCAGAAGTCTTTAGAGGTATGCCACTTTGGAATCGGCTTAAGTTTGATAAAGTTATGGACCTCTAAGTCCAATTTTGAGTCACTCTGTTACAAGTCCTCGGAAAACTAGAAATAACTGACATGAAAATGGGTCAACAATTTGATCAACGTTAAATTGAAAAATTTGAATGCAGATTTTTAGAGAATCGAATCAGAAGTCTTTAGAGGTATGCCACTTTGGAATCGGCTTAAGTTTGATAAAGTTATGGACCTCTAAGTCCAATTTTGAGTCACTCTGTTACAAGTCCTCGGAAAACTAGAAATAACTGACATGAAAATGGGTCAAAAATTTGATCAACGTTAAATTGAAAAATTTGAATACAGATTTTAAGAGAATCGAATCAGAAGTCTTTAAGGAATGCCACATTGGAATCGGCTTAAGTTTGATTAAGTTATGGACTCTCGAAGATTTTTAGAGAATCGAATCAGAAGTCTTTAGAGGTATGCCACTTTGGAAACGGCTTAAGTTTGGTAAAGTTATGGACTCTCTAAGTCCAATTTTGAGTCACTCTGTTACAAGTCCTCGGAAAACTAGAAATAACTGACATGAAAATGGGTCAAAAATTTGATCAACGTTAAATTGAAAAATTTGAATGCAGATTTTTAAAGAATCGAATCAGAAGTCTTTAGAGGTATGCCACTTTGGAATCGGCTTAAGTTTGATTAAGTTATGGACTCTCGAAGTTCAATTTTGGGTCAAAGTTAAACAAGTCAAATTAGAAATAACTGACATGAAAATGGGTGAAAAATTTGATCAAAGTTAAATTGAAAAATTTGAATGCAGATTTTTAGAGAATCGAATCAGAAGTCTTTAGAGGTATGCCACTTTGGAATCGGCTTAAGTTTGGTAAAGTTATGAACTCTCTAAGTCCAATTTTTAGTCACTCTGTTACAAGTCCTCGGAAATCTAGAAATAACTGACATGAAAATGGGTCAAAAATTAATCGACGTTAAATTGAAAAATTTGAATGCAGATTTTTAGAGAATCGAATCAGAAGTCTTTAGAGGTATGCCACTTTGCAATCGGCTTTAGCTTGGTAAAGTATGGACTCTCGAAGTTCAATTTTGGGTCAAAGTTAAACAAGTCAAATTAGAAATAACTGACATGAAAATGGGTGAAAAATTTGATCAAAGTTAAATTGAAAATTTGAATGCAGATTTTTAGAGAATCGAATCAGAAGTCTTTAGAGGTATGCCACTTTGGAATCGGCTTAAGTTTGATAAAGTTATGGACCTCTAAGTCCAATTTTGAGTCACTCTGTTACAAGTCCTCGGAAAACTAGAAATAACTGACATGAAAATGGGTCAACAATTTGATCAACGTTAAATTGAAAAATTTGAATGCAGATTTTTAGAGAATCGAATCAGAAGTCTTTAGAGGTATGCCACTTTGGAATCGGCTTAAGTTTGATAAAGTTATGGACCTCTAAGTCCAATTTTGAGTCACTCTGTTACAAGTCCTCGGAAAACTAGAAATAACTGACATGAAAATGGGTCAAAAATTTGATCAACGTTAAATTGAAAAATTTGAATGCAGATTTTAAGAGAATCGAATCAGAAGTCTTTAAGGAATGCCACTTTGGAATCGGCTTAAGTTTGATTAAGTTATGGACTCTCGAAGTTCAATTTTGGGTCAAAGTTAAACAAGTCAAATTAGAAATAACTGACATGAAAATGGGTGAAAAATTTGATCAAAGTTAAATTGAAAAATTTGAATGCAGATTTATAGAGAATCGAATCAGAAGTCTTTAGAGGTATGCCACTTTGGAATCGGCTTAAGTTTGATTAAGTTATGGACTCTCGAAGTTCAATTTTGGGTCAAAGTTAAACAAGTCAAATTAGAAATAACTGACATGAAAATGGGTGAAAAATTTGATCAAAGTTAAATTGAAAAATTTGAATGCAGATTTTTAGAGAATCGAATCAGAAGTCTTTAGAGGTATGCCACTTTGGAATCGGCTTAAGTTTGGTAAAGTTATGAACTCTCTAAGTCCAATTTTTAGTCACTCTGTTACAAGTCCTCGGAAATCTAGAAATAACTGACATGAAAATGGGTCAAAAAATTAATCGACGTTAAATTGAAAAATTTGAATGCAGATTTTTAGAGAATCGAATCAGAAGTCTTTAGAGGTATGCCACTTTGCAATCGGCTTTAGCTTGGTAAAGTATGGACTCTCGAAGTTCAATTTTGGGTCAAAGTTAAACAAGTCAAATTAGAAATAACTGACATGAAAATGGGTGAAAAATTTGATCAAAGTTAAATTGAAAAATTTGAATGCAGATTTTTAGAGAATCGAATCAGAAGTCTTTAGAGGTATGCCACTTTGGAATCGGCTTAAGTTTGATAAAGTTATGGACCTCTAAGTCCAATTTTGAGTCACTCTGTTACAAGTCCTCGGAAAACTAGAAATAACTGACATGAAAATGGGTCAACAATTTGATCAACGTTAAATTGAAAAATTTGAATGCAGATTTTTAGAGAATCAAATCAGAAGTCTTTAGAGGTATGCCACTTTGGAATCGGCTTAAGTTTGATAAAGTTATGGACCTCTAAGTCCAATTTTGAGTCACTCTGTTACAAGTATTCGGAAAACTAGAAATAACTGACATGAAAATGGGTCAAAAATTTGATCAACGTTAAATTGAAAAATTTGAATGCAGATTTTAAGAGAATCGAATCAGAAGTCTTTAAGGAATGCCACTTTGGAATCGGCTTAAGTTTGATTAAGTTATGGACTCTCGAAGTTCAATTTTGGGTCAAAGTTAAACAAGTCAAATTAGAAATAACTGACATGAAAATGGGTGAAAAATTTGATCAAAGTTAAATTGAAAAATTTGAATGCAGATTTTTAGAGAATCGAATCAGAAGTCTTTAGAGGTATGCCACTTTGGAATCGGCTTAAGTTTGATTAAGTTACGGACTCTCGAAGTTCAATTTTGGGTCAAAGTTAAACAAGTCAAATTAGAAATAACTGACATGAAAATGGGTGAAAAATTTGATCAAAGTTAAATTGAAAAATTTGAATGCAGATTTTTAGAGAATCGAATCAGAAGTCTTTAGAGGTATGCCACTTTGGAATCGGCTTAAGTTTGGTAAAGTTATGAACTCTCTAAGTCCAATTTTTAGTCACTCTGTTACAAGTCCTCGGAAATCTAGAAATAACTGACATGAAAATGGGTCAAAAAATTAATCGACGTTAAATTGAAAAATTTGAATGCAGATTTTTAGAGAATCGAATCAGAAGTCTTTAGAGGTATGCCACTTTGCAATCGGCTTTAGCTTGGTAAAGTATGGACTCTCGAAGTTCAATTTTGGGTCAAAGTTAAACAAGTCAAATTAGAAATAACTGACATGAAAATGGGTGAAAAATTTGATCAAAGTTAAATTGAAAAATTTGAATGCAGATTTTTAGAGAATCGAATCAGAAGTCTTTAGAGGTATGCCACTTTGGAATCGGCTTAAGTTTGATAAAGTTATGGACCTCTAAGTCCAATTTTGAGTCACTCTGTTACAAGTCCTCGGAAAACTAGAAATAACTGACATGAAAATGGGTCAACAATTTGATCAACGTTAAATTGAAAAATTTGAATGCAGATTTTTAGAGAATCGAATCAGAAGTCTTTAGAGGTATGCCACTTTGGAATCGGCTTAAGTTTGATAAAGTTATGGACCTCTAAGTCCAATTTTGAGTCACTCTGTTACAAGTATTCGGAAAACTAGAAATAACTGACATGAAAATGGGTCAAAAATTTGATCAACGTTAAATTGAAAAATTTTAATGCAGATTTTAAGAGAATCGAATCAGAAGTCTTTAAGGAATGCCACTTTGGAATCGGCTTAAGTTTGATTAAGTTATGGACTCTCGAAGTTCAATTTTGGGTCAAAGTTAAACAAGTCAAATTAGAAATAACTGACATGAAAATGGGTGAAAAATTTGATCAAAGTTAAATTGAAAAATTTGAATGCAGATTTTTAGAGAATCGAATCAGAAGTCTTTAGAGGTATGCCACTTTGGAATCGGCTTAAGTTTGATTAAGTTATGGACTCTCGAAGTTCAATTTTGGGTCAAAGTTAAACAAGTCAAATTAGAAATAACTGACATGAAAATGGGTGAAAAATTTGATCAAAGTTAAATTGAAAAATTTGAATGCAGATTTTTAGAGAATCGAATCAGAAGTCTTTAAAGGTATGCCACTTTGGAATCGGCTTAAGTTTGGTAAAGTTATGGACTCTCTAAGTCCAATTTTTAGTCACTCTGTTACAAGTCCTCGGAAATCTAGAAATAACTGACATGAAAATGGGTCAAAAAATTAATCGACGTTAAATTGAAAAATTTGAATGCAGATTTTTAGAGAATCGAATCAGAAGTCTTTAGAGGTATGCCACTTTGCAATCGGCTTTAGCTTGGTAAAGTTATGGACTCTCGAAGTTCAATTTTGGGTCAAAGTTAAACAAATTAGAAATAACTGACATGAAAATGGGTGAAAAATTTGATCAAAGTTAAATTGAAAAATTTGAATGCAGATTTTTAGAGAATCGAATCAGAAGTCTTTAGAGGTATGCCACTTTGGAATCGGCTTAAGTTTGATTAAGTTACGGACTCTCGAAGTTCAATTTTGGGTCAAAGTTAAACAAGTCAAATTAGAAATAACTGACATGAAAATGGGTCAAAAAATTAATCGACGTTAAGTTGCAAAATTTGAATGCAGATTTTTAGAGAATCGAATCAGAAGTCTTTAGAGGTATGCCACTTTGGAAACGGCTTAAGTTTGGTAAAGTTATGGACTCTCGAAGTTCAATTTTGGGTCAAAGTTAAACAAGTCAAATTAGAAATAACTGACATGAAAATGGGTGAAAAATTTGATCAAAGTTAAATTAAAAAATTTGAATGCAGATTTTTAGAGAATCGAATCAGAAGTCTTTAGAGGTATGCCACTTTGGAATCGGCTTAAGTTTGGTTAAGTGATGGACTCTCTAAGTCCTATTTTGGGTCAAAGTTAAACAAGTCAAATTAGAAATAACTGACATGAAAATGGGTGAAAAATTTGATCAACGTTAAATTGAAAAATTTGAATGCAGATTTTTAGAGAATCGAATCAGAAGTCTTTAGAGGTATGCCACTTTGCAATCGGCTTTAGCTTGGTAAAGTTATGGACTCTCGAAGTTCAATTTTGGGTCAAAGTTAAACAAGTCAAATTAGAAATAACTGACATGAAAATGGGTGAAAAATTTGATCAAAGTTAAATTGAAAAATTTGAATGCAGATTTTTAGAGAATCGAATCAGAAGTCTTTAGAGGTATGCCACTTTGGAATCGGCTTAAGTTTGATAAAGTTATGGACTCTCTAAGTCCAATTTTGAGTCACTCTGTTACAAGTCCTCGGAAAACTAGAAATAACTGACATGAAAATTGGTCAAAATTTTGATCAACGTTAAATTGAAAAATTTGAATGCAGATTTTTAGAGAATCGAATCAGAAGTTTTTAGAGGTATGCCACTTTGGAATCGGCTTAAGTTTGGTAAAGTTATGGACTCCCGAAGTTCAATTTTGTGTCAACGTTAAATAAGTCAAATTAGAAAAATTTGATCAACGTTAAATTGAAAAATATGAATGCAGATTTTTAGAGAATCGAATCAGAAGTCTTTAGAGGTATGCCACTTTGGAATCGGCTTAAGTTTGGTTAAGTTATGGACTCTCTAAGTCCTATTTTGGGTCAACGTTAAAGAAGTCAAATTAGAAATAACTGACATGAAAATGGGTGAAAAATTTGATCAAAGTTAAATTGAAAAATTTGAATGCAGATTTTTAGAGAATCGAATCAGAAGTCTTTAGAGGTATGCCACTTTGGAATCGGCTTAAGTTTGATAAAGTTATGGACTCTCTAAGTCCAATTTTGAGTCACTCTGTTAAAAGTCCTCGGAAAACTAGAAATAACTTTGAATGCAGATTTTAAGTGAATCGAATCAGAAGTCTTTAGAGGTATGCCACTTTGGAATCGGCTTAAGTTTGATTAAGTTATGGACTCTCGAAGTTCAATTTTGGGTCAAAGTTAAACAAGTCAAATTAGAAATAACTGACATAAAAATGGGTCAAAAATTTGATCAACGTTAAATTGAAAAATTTGAATGCAGATTTTTAGAGAATCGAATCAGAAGTCTTTAGAGGTATGCCACTTTGGAATCGGCTTAAGTTTGATAAAGTTATGGACTCTCTAAGTCCAATTTTGAGTCACTCTGTTACAAGTCATCGGAAAACTAGAAATAACTGACATGAAAATGGGTGAAAAATTTGATCACAGTTAAATTGAAAAATTTGAATGCAGATTTTTAAAGAATCGAATCAGAAGTCTTTAGAGGTATGCCACTTTGGAATCGGCTTAAGTTTGGTTAAGTTATTGATTCTCTAAGTCCAATTTTGAGTCACTCTGTTACAAGTCATCGGAAAATTGGAAATAACTGACATTGAAAAATTTAAATGCAGATTTTTTGGGAATCGAATCAGAAGTCTTTAGAGGTATGCCACTTTGGAATCGGCTTAAGTTTGGTTAAGTTATGGACTCCCGAAAATTTAAATGCAGATTTTTAGAGAATCGAATCAGAAGTCTTTAGAGGTATGCCACTTTAGAATCGGCTTAAGTTTGGTAAAGTTATGGTTTCCCGAAAATTTAAACGCAGATTTTTAGAGAATCGAATCAGAAGTCTTTAGAGGTATGCCACATTGGAATCGGCTTAAGTTTGGTAAAGTTATGGACTCCCGAAGTCCAATTTTGGGTCAACGTTAGATAAGTCAAATTAGAAAAATTTGATCAACGTTAAATTGAAAAAATTGAATGCAGATTTTTAGAGAATCGAATCAGAAGTCTTTAGAGGTATGCCACTTTGGAATCGGCTTAAGTTTGGTTAAGTTATGGACTCTCTAAGTCCGGGTCAACGTTAAACAAGTCAAATTAGAAATAACTGACATGAAAATTGGTTAAAAATTTGATCAAAGTTAAATTGAAAAATTTGAATGCAGATTTTTAGAGAATCGAATCAGAAGTTTTTAGAGGTATGCCACTTTGGAATCGGCTTAAGTTTGGTAAAGTTATGGACTCCCGAAGTCCAATTTTGGGTCTACGTTAAATAAGTCAAATTAGAAAAATTTGATCAACGTTAAATTGAAAAATTTGAATGCAGATTTTTAGAGAATCGAATCAGAAGTCTTTAGAGGTATGCCACTTTGGAATCGGCTTAAATGGGTGAAAAATTTGATCAAAGTTAAATTGAAAAATTTGAATGCAGATTTTTAGAGAATCGAATCAGAAGTCTTTAGAGGTATGCCACTTTGCAATCGGCTTTAGCTTGGTAAAGTATGGACTCTCGAAGTTCAATTTTGGGTCAAAGTTAAACAAGTCAAATTAGAAATAACTGACATGAAAATGGGTGAAAAATTTGATCAAAGTTAAATTGAAAAATTTGAATGCAGATTTTTAGAGAATCGAATCAGAAGTCTTTAGAGGTATGCCACTTTGGAATCGGCTTAAGTTTGATAAAGTTATGGACCTCTAAGTCCAATTTTGAGTCACTCTGTTACAAGTCCTCGGAAAACTAGAAATAACTGACATGAAAATGGGTCAACAATTTGATCAACGTTAAATTGAAAAATTTGAATGCAGATTTTTAGAGAATCGAATCAGAAGTCTTTAGAGGTATGCCACTTTGGAATCGGCTTAAGTTTGATAAAGTTATGGACCTCTAAGTCCAATTTTGAGTCACTCTGTTACAAGTCCTCGGAAAACTAGAAATAACTGACATGAAAATGGGTCAAAAATTTGATCAACGTTAAATTGAAAAATTTGAATACAGATTTTAAGAGAATCGAATCAGAAGTCTTTAAGGAATGCCACATTGGAATCGGCTTAAGTTTGATTAAGTTATGGACTCTCGAAGATTTTTAGAGAATCGAATCAGAAGTCTTTAGAGGTATGCCACTTTGGAAACGGCTTAAGTTTGGTAAAGTTATGGACTCTCTAAGTCCAATTTTGAGTCACTCTGTTACAAGTCCTCGGAAAACTAGAAATAACTGACATGAAAATGGGTCAAAAATTTGATCAACGTTAAATTGAAAAATTTGAATGCAGATTTTTAAAGAATCGAATCAGAAGTCTTTAGAGGTATGCCACTTTGGAATCGGCTTAAGTTTGATTAAGTTATGGACTCTCGAAGTTCAATTTTGGGTCAAAGTTAAACAAGTCAAATTAGAAATAACTGACATGAAAATGGGTGAAAAATTTGATCAAAGTTAAATTGAAAAATTTGAATGCAGATTTTTAGAGAATCGAATCAGAAGTCTTTAGAGGTATGCCACTTTGGAATCGGCTTAAGTTTGGTAAAGTTATGAACTCTCTAAGTCCAATTTTTAGTCACTCTGTTACAAGTCCTCGGAAATCTAGAAATAACTGACATGAAAATGGGTCAAAAAATTAATCGACGTTAAATTGAAAAATTTGAATGCAGATTTTTAGAGAATCGAATCAGAAGTCTTTAGAGGTATGCCACTTTGCAATCGGCTTTAGCTTGGTAAAGTATGGACTCTCGAAGTTCAATTTTGGGTCAAAGTTAAACAAGTCAAATTAGAAATAACTGACATGAAAATGGGTGAAAAATTTGATCAAAGTTAAATTGAAAAATTTGAATGCAGATTTTTAGAGAATCGAATCAGAAGTCTTTAGAGGTATGCCACTTTGGAATCGGCTTAAGTTTGATAAAGTTATGGACCTCTAAGTCCAATTTTGAGTCACTCTGTTACAAGTCCTCGGAAAACTAGAAATAACTGACATGAAAATGGGTCAACAATTTGATCAACGTTAAATTGAAAAATTTGAATGCAGATTTTTAGAGAATCGAATCAGAAGTCTTTAGAGGTATGCCACTTTGGAATCGGCTTAAGTTTGATAAAGTTATGGACCTCTAAGTCCAATTTTGAGTCACTCTGTTACAAGTCCTCGGAAAACTAGAAATAACTGACATGAAAATGGGTCAAAAATTTGATCAACGTTAAATTGAAAAATTTGAATGCAGATTTTAAGAGAATCGAATCAGAAGTCTTTAAGGAATGCCACTTTGGAATCGGCTTAAGTTTGATTAAGTTATGGACTCTCGAAGTTCAATTTTGGGTCAAAGTTAAACAAGTCAAATTAGAAATAACTGACATGAAAATGGGTGAAAAATTTGATCAAAGTTAAATTGAAAAATTTGAATGCAGATTTATAGAGAATCGAATCAGAAGTCTTTAGAGGTATGCCACTTTGGAATCGGCTTAAGTTTGATTAAGTTATGGACTCTCGAAGTTCAATTTTGGGTCAAAGTTAAACAAGTCAAATTAGAAATAACTGACATGAAAATGGGTGAAAAATTTGATCAAAGTTAAATTGAAAAATTTGAATGCAGATTTTTAGAGAATCGAATCAGAAGTCTTTAGAGGTATGCCACTTTGGAATCGGCTTAAGTTTGGTAAAGTTATGAACTCTCTAAGTCCAATTTTTAGTCACTCTGTTA
The DNA here is from genome assembly GCF_018152115.1 of Drosophila rhopaloa. NCBI lineage: Eukaryota > Metazoa > Arthropoda > Insecta > Diptera > Drosophilidae > Drosophila > Drosophila rhopaloa. The sequence goes on from NW_025335192.1 coordinate 322,944, forward strand.
CAAGTCCTCGGAAATCTAGAAATAACTGACATGAAAATGGGTCAAAAATTAATCGACGTTAAATTGAAAAATTTGAATGCAGATTTTTAGAGAATCGAATCAGAAGTCTTTAGAGGTATGCCACTTTGCAATCGGCTTTAGCTTGGTAAAGTATGGACTCTCGAAGTTCAATTTTGGGTCAAAGTTAAACAAGTCAAATTAGAAATAACTGACATGAAAATGGGTGAAAAATTTGATCAAAGTTAAATTGAAAAATTTGAATGCAGATTTTTAGAGAATCGAATCAGAAGTCTTTAGAGGTATGCCACTTTGGAATCGGCTTAAGTTTGATAAAGTTATGGACCTCTAAGTCCAATTTTGAGTCACTCTGTTACAAGTCCTCGGAAAACTAGAAATAACTGACATGAAAATGGGTCAACAATTTGATCAACGTTAAATTGAAAAATTTGAATGCAGATTTTTAGAGAATCAAATCAGAAGTCTTTAGAGGTATGCCACTTTGGAATCGGCTTAAGTTTGATAAAGTTATGGACCTCTAAGTCCAATTTTGAGTCACTCTGTTACAAGTATTCGGAAAACTAGAAATAACTGACATGAAAATGGGTCAAAAATTTGATCAACGTTAAATTGAAAAATTTGAATGCAGATTTTAAGAGAATCGAATCAGAAGTCTTTAAGGAATGCCACTTTGGAATCGGCTTAAGTTTGATTAAGTTATGGACTCTCGAAGTTCAATTTTGGGTCAAAGTTAAACAAGTCAAATTAGAAATAACTGACATGAAAATGGGTGAAAAATTTGATCAAAGTTAAATTGAAAAATTTGAATGCAGATTTTTAGAGAATCGAATCAGAAGTCTTTAGAGGTATGCCACTTTGGAATCGGCTTAAGTTTGATTAAGTTACGGACTCTCGAAGTTCAATTTTGGGTCAAAGTTAAACAAGTCAAATTAGAAATAACTGACATGAAAATGGGTGAAAAATTTGATCAAAGTTAAATTGAAAAATTTGAATGCAGATTTTTAGAGAATCGAATCAGAAGTCTTTAGAGGTATGCCACTTTGGAATCGGCTTAAGTTTGGTAAAGTTATGAACTCTCTAAGTCCAATTTTTAGTCACTCTGTTACAAGTCCTCGGAAATCTAGAAATAACTGACATGAAAATGGGTCAAAAAATTAATCGACGTTAAATTGAAAAATTTGAATGCAGATTTTTAGAGAATCGAATCAGAAGTCTTTAGAGGTATGCCACTTTGCAATCGGCTTTAGCTTGGTAAAGTATGGACTCTCGAAGTTCAATTTTGGGTCAAAGTTAAACAAGTCAAATTAGAAATAACTGACATGAAAATGGGTGAAAAATTTGATCAAAGTTAAATTGAAAAATTTGAATGCAGATTTTTAGAGAATCGAATCAGAAGTCTTTAGAGGTATGCCACTTTGGAATCGGCTTAAGTTTGATAAAGTTATGGACCTCTAAGTCCAATTTTGAGTCACTCTGTTACAAGTCCTCGGAAAACTAGAAATAACTGACATGAAAATGGGTCAACAATTTGATCAACGTTAAATTGAAAAATTTGAATGCAGATTTTTAGAGAATCGAATCAGAAGTCTTTAGAGGTATGCCACTTTGGAATCGGCTTAAGTTTGATAAAGTTATGGACCTCTAAGTCCAATTTTGAGTCACTCTGTTACAAGTATTCGGAAAACTAGAAATAACTGACATGAAAATGGGTCAAAAATTTGATCAACGTTAAATTGAAAAATTTTAATGCAGATTTTAAGAGAATCGAATCAGAAGTCTTTAAGGAATGCCACTTTGGAATCGGCTTAAGTTTGATTAAGTTATGGACTCTCGAAGTTCAATTTTGGGTCAAAGTTAAACAAGTCAAATTAGAAATAACTGACATGAAAATGGGTGAAAAATTTGATCAAAGTTAAATTGAAAAATTTGAATGCAGATTTTTAGAGAATCGAATCAGAAGTCTTTAGAGGTATGCCACTTTGGAATCGGCTTAAGTTTGATTAAGTTATGGACTCTCGAAGTTCAATTTTGGGTCAAAGTTAAACAAGTCAAATTAGAAATAACTGACATGAAAATGGGTGAAAAATTTGATCAAAGTTAAATTGAAAAATTTGAATGCAGATTTTTAGAGAATCGAATCAGAAGTCTTTAAAGGTATGCCACTTTGGAATCGGCTTAAGTTTGGTAAAGTTATGGACTCTCTAAGTCCAATTTTTAGTCACTCTGTTACAAGTCCTCGGAAATCTAGAAATAACTGACATGAAAATGGGTCAAAAATTAATCGACGTTAAATTGAAAAATTTGAATGCAGATTTTTAGAGAATCGAATCAGAAGTCTTTAGAGGTATGCCACTTTGCAATCGGCTTTAGCTTGGTAAAGTTATGGACTCTCGAAGTTCAATTTTGGGTCAAAGTTAAACAAATTAGAAATAACTGACATGAAAATGGGTGAAAAATTTGATCAAAGTTAAATTGAAAAATTTGAATGCAGATTTTTAGAGAATCGAATCAGAAGTCTTTAGAGGTATGCCACTTTGGAATCGGCTTAAGTTTGATTAAGTTACGGACTCTCGAAGTTCAATTTTGGGTCAAAGTTAAACAAGTCAAATTAGAAATAACTGACATGAAAATGGGTCAAAAAATTAATCGACGTTAAGTTGCAAAATTTGAATGCAGATTTTTAGAGAATCGAATCAGAAGTCTTTAGAGGTATGCCACTTTGGAAACGGCTTAAGTTTGGTAAAGTTATGGACTCTCGAAGTTCAATTTTGGGTCAAAGTTAAACAAGTCAAATTAGAAATAACTGACATGAAAATGGGTGAAAAATTTGATCAAAGTTAAATTAAAAATTTGAATGCAGATTTTTAGAGAATCGAATCAGAAGTCTTTAGAGGTATGCCACTTTGGAATCGGCTTAAGTTTGGTTAAGTGATGGACTCTCTAAGTCCTATTTTGGGTCAAAGTTAAACAAGTCAAATTAGAAATAACTGACATGAAAATGGGTGAAAAATTTGATCAACGTTAAATTGAAAAATTTGAATGCAGATTTTTAGAGAATCGAATCAGAAGTCTTTAGAGGTATGCCACTTTGCAATCGGCTTTAGCTTGGTAAAGTTATGGACTCTCGAAGTTCAATTTTGGGTCAAAGTTAAACAAGTCAAATTAGAAATAACTGACATGAAAATGGGTGAAAAATTTGATCAAAGTTAAATTGAAAAATTTGAATGCAGATTTTTAGAGAATCGAATCAGAAGTCTTTAGAGGTATGCCACTTTGGAATCGGCTTAAGTTTGATAAAGTTATGGACTCTCTAAGTCCAATTTTGAGTCACTCTGTTACAAGTCCTCGGAAAACTAGAAATAACTGACATGAAAATTGGTCAAAATTTTGATCAACGTTAAATTGAAAAATTTGAATGCAGATTTTTAGAGAATCGAATCAGAAGTTTTTAGAGGTATGCCACTTTGGAATCGGCTTAAGTTTGGTAAAGTTATGGACTCCCGAAGTTCAATTTTGTGTCAGCGTTAAATAAGTCAAATTAGAAAAATTTGATCAACGTTAAATTGAAAAATATGAATGCAGATTTTTAGAGAATCGAATCAGAAGTCTTTAGAGGTATGCCACTTTGGAATCGGCTTAAGTTTGGTTAAGTTATGGACTCTCTAAGTCCTATTTTGGGTCAACGTTAAAGAAGTCAAATTAGAAATAACTGACATGAAAATGGGTGAAAAATTTGATCAAAGTTAAATTGAAAAATTTGAATGCAGATTTTTAGAGAATCGAATCAGAAGTCTTTAGAGGTATGCCACTTTGGAATCGGCTTAAGTTTGATAAAGTTATGGACTCTCTAAGTCCAATTTTGAGTCACTCTGTTAAAAGTCCTCGGAAAACTAGAAATAACTTTGAATGCAGATTTTAAGTGAATCGAATCAGAAGTCTTTAGAGGTATGCCACTTTGGAATCGGCTTAAGTTTGATTAAGTTATGGACTCTCGAAGTTCAATTTTGGGTCAAAGTTAAACAAGTCAAATTAGAAATAACTGACATAAAAATGGGTCAAAAATTTGATCAACGTTAAATTGAAAAATTTGAATGCAGATTTTTAGAGAATCGAATCAGAAGTCTTTAGAGGTATGCCACTTTGGAATCGGCTTAAGTTTGATAAAGTTATGGACTCTCTAAGTCCAATTTTGAGTCACTCTGTTACAAGTCATCGGAAAACTAGAAATAACTGACATGAAAATGGGTGAAAAATTTGATCACAGTTAAATTGAAAAATTTGAATGCAGATTTTTAAAGAATCGAATCAGAAGTCTTTAGAGGTATGCCACTTTGGAATCGGCTTAAGTTTGGTTAAGTTATTGATTCTCTAAGTCCAATTTTGAGTCACTCTGTTACAAGTCATCGGAAAATTGGAAATAACTGACATTGAAAAATTTAAATGCAGATTTTTTGGGAATCGAATCAGAAGTCTTTAGAGGTATGCCACTTTGGAATCGGCTTAAGTTTGGTTAAGTTATGGACTCCCGAAAATTTAAATGCAGATTTTTAGAGAATCGAATCAGAAGTCTTTAGAGGTATGCCACTTTAGAATCGGCTTAAGTTTGGTAAAGTTATGGTTTCCCGAAAATTTAAACGCAGATTTTTAGAGAATCGAATCAGAAGTCTTTAGAGGTATGCCACATTGGAATCGGCTTAAGTTTGGTAAAGTTATGGACTCCCGAAGTCCAATTTTGGGTCAACGTTAGATAAGTCAAATTAGAAAAATTTGATCAACGTTAAATTGAAAAAATTGAATGCAGATTTTTAGAGAATCGAATCAGAAGTCTTTAGAGGTATGCCACTTTGGAATCGGCTTAAGTTTGGTTAAGTTATGGACTCTCTAAGTCCGGGTCAACGTTAAACAAGTCAAATTAGAAATAACTGACATGAAAATTGGTTAAAAATTTGATCAAAGTTAAATTGAAAAATTTGAATGCAGATTTTTAGAGAATCGAATCAGAAGTTTTTAGAGGTATGCCACTTTGGAATCGGCTTAAGTTTGGTAAAGTTATGGACTCCCGAAGTCCAATTTTGGGTCTACGTTAAATAAGTCAAATTAGAAAAATTTGATCAACGTTAAATTGAAAAATATGAATGCAGATTTTTAGAGAATCGAATCAGAAGTCTTTAGAGGTATGCCACTTTGGAATCGGCTTAAGTTTGATTAAGTTATGGACTCCCGAAAATTTAAATGCAGATTTTTAGAGAATCGAATCAGAAGTCTTTAGAGGTATGCCACTTTGGAATCGGCTTAAGTTTGGTTAAGTTATGGACTCTCTAAGTCCTATTTTGGGTCAACGTTAAACAAGTCAAATTAGAAATAACTGACATGAAAATGGGTTAAAAATTTGATCAAAGTTAAATTGAAAAATTTTAATGCAGATTTTTAGAGAATCGAATCAGAAGTTTTTAGAGGTATGCCACTTTGGAATCGGCTTAAGTTTGGTAAAGTTATGGACTCCCGAAGTCCAATTTTGGGTCTACGTTAAATAAGTCAAATTAGAAAAATTTGATCAACGTTAAATTGAAAAATATGAATGCAGATTTTTAGAGAATCGAATCAGAAGTCTTTAGAGGTATGCCACTTTGGAATCGGCTTAAGTTTGGTTAAGTTATGGACTCTCTAAGTCCTATTTTGGGTCAACGTTAAAGAAGTCAAATTAGAAAAATTTGATCAACGTTAAATTGAAAAATACGAATGCAGTTTTTAGAGAATCGAATCAGAAGTCTTTAGAGGTATGCCACTTTGGAATCGGAAATAACTGACATGAAAATGGGTCAAAAATTTGATCAACGTTAAATTGAAAAATTTGAATGCAGATTTTTAGAGAATCGAATCAGAAGTTTTTAGAGGTATGCCACTTTGGAATCGGCTTAAGTTTGGTAAAGTTATGGACTCTCAAGTTCAATTTTGGGTCAAAGTTAAACAAGTCAAATTAGAAATAACTGACATGAAAATGGGTGAAAAATTTGATCACAGTTAAATTGAAAAATTTGAATGCAGATTTTTAGAGAATCGAATCAGAAGTCTTTAGAGGTATGCCACTTTGGAATCGGCTTAAGTTTGGTTAAGTTATGGATTCTCTAAGTCCAATTTTGAGTCACTCTGTTACAAGTCATCGGAAAATTGGAAATAACTGACATTTAAAAATTTAAATGCAGATTTTTAGAGAATCGAATCAGAAGTCTTTAGAGGTATGCCACTTTGGAATCGGCTTAAGTTTGGTAAAGTTATGGACTCCCGAAGTCCAATTTTGGGTCAACGTTAGATAAGTCAAATTAGAAAAATTTGATCAACGTTAAATTGAAAAATTTGAATGCAGATTTTAGAGAATCGAATCAGAAGTCTTAAGAGGTATGCCACTTTGGAATCGGCTTAAATTTGGTTAAGTTATGGACTCTCTAAGTCCTATTTGGGGTCAACGTTAAACAAGTCAAATTTGAAATAACTGACATGAAAATGGGTGAAAAATTAGATCAAAGTTAAATTGAAAAATTTGAATGCAGATTTTTAGAGAATCGAATCAGAAGTTTTTAGAGGTATGCCACTTTGGAATCGGCTTAAGTTTGGTAAAGTTATGGACTCCCGAAGTCCAATTTTGGGTCTACGTTAAATAAGTCAAATTAGAAAAATTTGATCAACGTTAAATTGAAAAACATGAATGCAGATTTTTAGAGAATCGAATCAAAAGTCTTTAGAGGTATGCCACTTTGGAATCGGCTTAAGTTTGGTTAAGTTATGGACTCTCGAAGTTCAATTTTGGGTCAACGTTAAAGAAGTCAAATTAGAAAAATTGGATCAAGGTTAAATTGAAAAATACGAATGCAGATTTTTAGAGAATCGAATCAGAAGTCTTTAGAGGTATGCCACTTTGGAATCGGAAATAACTGACATGAAAATGGGTCAAAAATTTGATCAACGTTAAATTGAAAAATTTGAATGCAGATTTTTAGAGAATCGAATCAGAAGTTTTTAGAGGTATGCCACTTTGGAATCGGCTTAAGTTTGGTAAATTTATGGACTCTCGAAGTTCAATTTTGGGTCAAAGTTAAACAAGTCAAATTAGAAATAACTGACATGAAAATGGGTGAAAAATTTGATCAACGTTAAATTGAAAAATTTGAATGCAGATTTTTAGAGAATCGAATCAGAAGTTTTTAGAGGTATGCCACTTTGGAATCGGCTTAAGTTTGGTAAAGTTATGGACTATCGAAGTTCAATTTTTGGTCAAAGTTAAACAAGTCAAATTAGACATAACTGACATTAAAATGGGTGAAAAATTTGATCACAGTTAAATTGAAAAATTTGAATGCAGATTTTTAGAGAATCGAATCAGAAGTCTTTAGAGGTATGCCACTTTGGAATCGGCTTAAGTTTGGTTAAGTTATGGACTCCCGAAAATTTAAATGCAGATTTTTAGAGAATCGAATCAGAAGTCTTTAGAGGTATGCCACTTTGGAATCGGCTTAAGTTTGGTAAAGTTATGGACTCCCGAAGTCCAATTTTGGGTCTACGTTAAATAAGTCAAATTAGAAAAATTTGATCAACGTTAAATTGAAAAATATGAATGCAGATTTTTAGAGAATCGAATCAGAAGTCTTTAGAGGTATGCCACTTTGGAATCGGCTTAAGTTTGGTTAAGTTATGGACTCTCTAAGTCCTATTTTGGGTCAACGTTAAAGAAGTCAAATTAGAAAAATTTGATCAACGTTAAATTGAAAAATACGAATGCAGATTTTTAGAGAATCGAATCAGAAGTCTTTAGAGGTATGCCACTTTGGAATCGGAAATAACTGACATGAAAATGGGTCAAAAATTTGATCAACGTTAAATTGAAAAATTTGAATGCAGATTTTTAGAGAATCGAATCAGAAGTTTTTAGAGGTATGCCACTTTGGAATCGGCTTAAGTTTGGTAAAGTTATGGACTCTCGGAGTTCAATTTTGGGTCAAAGTTAAACAAGTCAAATTAGAAATAACTGACAAGAAAATGGGTGAAAAATTTGATCACAGTTAAATTGAAAAATTTGAATGCAGATTTTTAGAGAATCGAATCAGAAGTCTTTAGAGGTATGCCACTTTGGAATCTGCTTAAGTTTGGTTAAGTTATGGATTCTCTAAGTCCAATTTTGAGTCACTCTGTTACAAGTCATCGGAAAATTGGAAATAACTGACATTGAAAAATTTAAATGCAGATTTTTAGAGAATCGAATCAGAAGTCTTTAGAGGTATGCCACTTTGGAATCGGCTTAAGTTTGGTAAAGTTATGGACTCCCGAAAATTTAAATGCAGATTTTTAGAGAATCGAATCAGAAGTCTTTAGAGGTATGCCACTTTGGAATCGGCTTAAGTTTGGTAAAGTTATGGACTCCCGAAGTCCAATTTTGGGTCAACGTTAGATAAGTCAAATTAGAAAAATTTGATCAACGTTAAATTGAAAAATTTGAATGCAGATTTTTAGAGAATCGAATCAGAAGTCTTTAGAGGTATGCCACTTTGGAATCGGCTTAAGTTTGGTTAAGTTATGGACTCTCTAAGTCCTATTTTGGGTCAACGTTAAACAAGTCAAATTAGAAATAACTGACATGAAAATGGGTGAAAAATTAGATCAAAGTTAAATTGAAAAATTTGAATGCAGATTTTTAGAGAATCGAATCAGAAGTTTTTAGAGGTATGCCACTTTGGAATCGGCTTAAGTTTGGTAAAGTTATGGACTCCCGAAGTCCAATTTTGGGTCTACGTTAAATAAGTCAAATTAGAAAAATTTGATCAACGTTAAATTGAAAAATATGAATGCAGATTTTTAGAGAATCGAATCAGAAGTCTTTAGAGGTATGCCACTTTGGAATCGGCTTAAGTTTGGTTAAGTTATGGACTCTCTAAGTCCTATTTTGGGTCAACGTTAAAGAAGTCCAATTAGAAAAATTTGATCAACGTTAAATTGAACAAGAAAGGAAAGCTAACTTCGGGCGGAGCCGAAGTTGATATACCCTTGCAGAATACTCTGTAAATTATATTCTCCAAAATTATTCATATGATGCATTCTTAATACTCATAAAAAATCCCAACTTCCTAACTTTAAAAACACCAAAGTTATGGCATTTCCAATCATTCAGTTATGTATATGGCAGCTATAGAATATAGTCGGCCGATCCTTATGAAATTTAATATGTCGGATTGATTGGACAAAAATAAAACCCATAGAAAATCCCAACTTCCTAACTTAACAAACAGCAGAGTTATGGCATTTCCGATCAATCAGTTATATGGCAGCTATAGGATATAGTCGGCCGATCCTTATGAAATTTGGTAGGTCGGATTAATTGGCCAAATATAAAACCCATAGAAAATCCCAACTTCCCAACTTTACAAACACCAAAGTTATGGCATTTCCGATCAATCAGTTATATAGCAGCTATAGGATATAGTCGGCCGATCCTTATGAAATTTGGTATGTCGGATTGATTGGCCAAATATAATACCCATAGAGAGTCCCAACTTCCTAACTTAACAAACAGCAGAGTTATGGCATTTCCGATCAATCAGTTATATGGCAGCTATAGGATATAGTCGGCCGATCCCGGCCGTTCCGACTTATATACTGCGTGCAAAGGAAAGAAGGTGTGTGCAAAGTTTCAATTCGATATCTTTAAAACTGAGAGACTAGTTCGCGTAGAAACAGACAGACGGACAGACAGACGGACAGACAGACGGACAGACAGACGGACAGACAGACGGACAGACGGACAGACGGACATGGCTATATCAACTCAGGAGGTGATCCTGATCAAGAATATATATACTTTATAGGGTCGGAGATGTCTCCTTCACTGCGTTGCACACTTTTGACCAAAATTATAATACCCTCTGCAAGGGTATAAAAATTTGAATGCAGATTTTTAGAGAATCGAATCAGAAGTCTTTAGAGGTATGCCACTTTGCAATCGGCTTTAGCTTGGTAAAGTTATGGACTCTCGAAGTTCAATTTTGGGTCAAAGTTAAACAAGTCAAATTAGAAATAACTGACATGAAAATGGGTGAAAAATTTGATCAAAGTTAAATTGAAAAATATGAATGCAGATTTTTAGAGAATCGAATCAGAAGTTTTTAGAGGTATGCCACTTTGGAATCGGCTTAAGTTTGGTAAAGTTATGGACTCCCGAAGTCCAATTTTGGGTCTACGTTAAATAAGTCAAATTAGAAAAATTTGATCAACGTTAAATTGAAAACAAGAAAGGAAAGCTAACTTCGGGCGGAGCCGAAGTTGATATACCCTTGCAGAATACTCTGTAAATTATATTCTCCAAAATTATTCATATGATGCATTCTTAATACTCATAAAAAATCCCAACTTCCTAACTTTAAAAACACCAAAGTTATGGCATTTCCAATCGTTCAGTTATATTGCAGCTATAGGATATAGTCGGCCGATCCATATGGAATTTGGTAGGTCGGATTAATTGGCCAAAAATAAAAACCATAGGAAATCCCAACTTTCTAACTTTACAAACACCAAAGTTATGGCATTTCCGATCAATCAGTTATATAGCAGCTATAGGATATAGTCGGCCGATCCTTATGAAATTTGGTATGTCGGATTGATTGGCCAAATATAATACCCATAGAGAGTCCCAACTTCCTAACTTAACAAACAGCAGAGTTATGGCATTTCCGATCAATCAGTTATATGGCAGCTATAGGATATAGTCGGCCGATCCCGGCCGTTCCGACTTATATACTGCGTGCAAAGGAAAGAAGGGTGTGTGCAAAGTTTCAATTCGATATCTTTAAAACTGAGAGACTAGTTCGCGTAGAAACAGACAGACGGACAGACAGACGGACAGACGGACAGACGGACATGGCTATATCAACTCAGGAGGTGATCCTGATCAAGAATATATATACTTTATAGGGTCGGAGATGTCTCCTTCACTGCGTTGCACACTTTTGACCAAAATTATAATACCCTCTGCAAGGGTATAAAAATTTGAATGCAGATTTTTAGAGAATCGAATCAGAAGTCTTTAGAGGTATGCCACTTTGCAATCGGCTTTAGCTTGGTAAAGTTATGGACTCTCGAAGTTCAATTTTGGGTCAAAGTTAAACAAGTCAAATTAGAAATAACTGACATGAAAATGGGTGAAAAATTTGATCAAAGTTAAATTGAAAAATATGAATGCAGATTTTTAGAGAATCGAATCAGAAGTTTTTAGAGGTATGCCACTTTGGAATCGGCTTAAGTTTGGTAAAGTTATGGACTCCCGAAGTCCAATTTTGGGTCTACGTTAAATAAGTCAAATTAGAAAAATTTGATCAACGTTAAATTGAAAACAAGAAAGGAAAGCTAACTTCGGGCGGAGCCGAAGTTGATATACCCTTGCAGAATACTCTGTAAATTATATTCTCCAAAATTATTCATATGATGCATTCTTAATACTCATAAAAAATCCCAACTTCCTAACTTTAAAAACACCAAAGTTATGGCATTTCCAATCGTTCAGTTATATTGCAGCTATAGGATATAGTCGGCCGATCCATATGGAATTTGGTAGGTCGGATTAATTGGCCAAAAATAAAAACCATAGGAAATCCCAACTTTCTAACTTTACAAACACCAAAGTTATGGCATTTCCGATCAATCAGTTATATGGCAGCTTTAGAATATAGTCGGCCGATCCTTATAAAATTTGGTAGGTCGGATTGATTGGCCAAATAGAAAACCCATAGGAAATCCCAGCTTCCTAACTTTACAAACACCAAAGTTATGGCATTTTCGATCAATCAGTTATATGGCAGCTATAGGATATAGTCGGCCGATCCTTATGAAATTTGGTAGGTCGGATTGATTGGCCAAATATAAAACCCATAGTAAGTCACAGCTTCCTAACTTTAAAAACACCAAAGTTATGGCATTTCCGATCAATCAGTTATATGGCAGCTATAGGATATAGTCGGCCGATCCCGGCCGTTCCGACATATATACTGCGTGCAAAGGAAAGAAGGGTGTGTGCAAAGTTTGAATTCGATATCTTTAAAACTGAGCGACTAGTTTGCGTAGAAACAGACAGACGGACAGACAGACGGACAGACGGACAGACGGACATGGCTATATCGACTCAGGAGGTGATCCTGATCAAGAATATATATACTTTATAGGGTCGGAGATGTCTCCTTCACTGCGTTGCACACTTTTGACCAAAATTATAATACCCTCTGCAAGGGTATAAAAATACGAATGCAGATTTTTAGAGAATCGAATCAGAAGTCTTTAGAGGTATGCCACTTTGGAATCGGAAATAACTGACATGAAAATGGGTCAAAAATTTGATCAACGTTAAATTGAAAAATTTAAATGCAGATTTTTAGAGAATCGAATCAGAAGTTTTTAGAGGTATGCCACTTTGGAATCGGCTTAAGTTTGGTAAAGTTATGGACTCTCGAAGTTCAATTTTGGGTCAAAGTTAAACAAGTCAAATTAGAAATAACTGACATGAAAATGGGTGAAAAATTTGATCACAGTTAAATTGAAAAATTTGAATGCAGATTTTTAGAGAATCGAATCAGAAGTCTTTAGAGGTATGCCACTTTGGAATCGGCTTAAGTTTGGTTAAGTTATGGATTCTCTAAGTCCAATTTTGAGTCACTCTGTTACAAGTCATCGGAAAATTGGAAATAACTGACATTGAAAAATTTAAATGCAGATTTTTAGAGAATCGAATCAGAAGTCTTTAGAGGTATGCCACTTTGGAATCGGCTTAAGTTTGGTAAAGTTATGGACTCCCGAAGTCCAATTTTGGGTCAACGTTAGATAAGTCAAATTAGAAAAATTTGATCAACGTTAAATTGAAAAATTTGAATGCAGATTTTTAGAGAATCGAATCAGAAGTCTTAAGAGGTATGCCACTTTGGAATCGGCTTAAATTTGGTTAAGTTATGGACTCTCTAAGTCCTATTTGGGGTCAACGTTAAACAAGTCAAATTTGAAATAACTGACATGAAAATGGGTGAAAAATTAGATCAAAGTTAAATTGAAAAATTTGAATGCAGATTTTTAGAGAATCGAATCAGAAGTTTTTAGAGGTATGCCACTTTGGAATCGGCTTAAGTTTGGTAAAGTTATGGACTCCCGAAGTCCAATTTTGGGTCTACGTTAAATAAGTCAAATTAGAAAAATTTGATCAACGTTAAATTGAAAAACATGAATGCAGATTTTTAGAGAATCGAATCAGAAGTCTTTAGAGGTATGCCACTTTGGAATCGGCTTAAGTTTGGTTAAGTTATGGACTCTCGAAGTCATATTTTGGGTCAACGTTAAAGAAGTCAAATTAGAAAAATTGGATCAAGGTTAAATTGAACAAGAAAGGAAAGCTAACTTCGGGCGGAGCCGAAGTTGATATACCCCTTGCAGAATACTCTGTAAATTATATTCTCCAAAATTATTCATATGATGCATTCTTAATACTCATAAAAAATCCCAACTTCCTAACTTTAAAAACACCAAAGTTATGGCATTTCCAATCATTCAGTTATGTATATGGCAGCTATAGAATATAGTCGGCCGATCCTTATGAAATTTAATATGTCGGATTGATTGGACAAAAATAAAACCCATAGAAAATCCCAACTTCCTAACTTAACAAACAGCAGAGTTATGGCATTTCCGATCAATCAGTTATATGGCAGCTATAGGATATAGTCGGCTGATCCTTATGAAATTTGGTAGGTCGGATTAATTGGCCAAATATAAAACCCATAGAAAATCCCAACTTCCCAACTTTACAAACACCAAAGTTATGGCATTTCCGATCAATCAGTTATATAGCAGCTATAGGATATAGTCGGCCGATCCTTATGAAATTTGGTATGTCGGATTGATTGGCCAAATATAATACCCATAGAGAGTCCCAACTTCCTAACTTAACAAACAGCAGAGTTATGGCATTTCCGATCAATCAGTTATATGGCAGCTATAGGATATAGTCGGCCGATCCCGGCCGTTCCGACTTATATACTGCGTGCAAAGGAAAGAAGGGTGTGTGCAAAGTTTCAATTCGATATCTTTAAAACTGAGAGACTAGTTCGCGTAGAAACAGACAGACGGACAGACAGACGGACAGACAGACGGACAGACAGACGGACAGAACCAGACGGACAGACAGACGGACAGACAGACGGACAGACAGACGGACAGACAGACGGACAGACAGACGGACAGACAGACGGACAGACAGACGGACAGACAGACGGACAGACGGACAGACGGACATGGCTATATCAACTCAGGAGGTGATCCTGATCAAGAATATATATACTTTATAGGGTCGGAGATGTCTCCTTCACTGCGTTGCACACTTTTGACCAAAATTATAATACCCTCTGCAAGGGTATAAAAATTTGAATGCAGATTTTAGAGAATCGAATCAGAAGTCTTTAGAGGTATGCCACTTTGCAATCGGCTTTAGCTTGGTAAAGTTATGGACTCTCGAAGTTCAATTTTGGGTCAAAGTTAAACAAGTCAAATTAGAAATAACTGACATGAAAATGGGTGAAAAATTTGATCAAAGTTAAATTGAAAAATTTGAATGCAGATTTTTAGAGAATCGAATCAGAAGTTTTTAGAGGTATGCCACTTTGGAATCGGCTTAAGTTTGGTAAAGTTATGGACTCCCGAAGTCCAATTTTGGGTCTACGTTAAATAAGTCAAATTAGAAAAATTTGATCAACGTTAAATTGAAAACAAGAAAGGAAAGCTAACTTCGGGCGGAGCCGAAGTTGATATACCCTTGCAGAATACTCTGTAAATTATATTCTCCAAAATTATTCATATGATGCATTCTTAATACTCATAAAAAATCCCAACTTCCTAACTTTAAAAACACCAAAGTTATGGCATTTCCAATCGTTCAGTTATATTGCAGCTATAGGATATAGTCGGCCGATCCTTATGAAATTTGGTAGGTCGGATTGATTGGCCAAATATAAAACCCATAGTAAGTCACAGCTTCCTAACTTTAAAAACCTCGACTCAGGAGGTGATCCTGATCAAGAATATATATACTTTATAGGGTCGGAGATGTCTCCTTCACTGCGTTGCACACTTTTGACCAAAATTATAATACCCTCTGCAAGGGTATAAAAATACGAATGCAGATTTTTAGAGAATCGAATCAGAAGTCTTTAGAGGTATGCCACTTTGGAATCGGAAATAACTGACATGAAAATGGGTCAAAAATTTGATCAACGTTAAATTGAAAAATTTGAATGCAGATTTTTAGAGAATCGAATCAGAAGTTTTTAGAGGTATGCCACTTTGGAATCGGCTTAAGTTTGGTAAAGTTATGGACTCTCGAAGTTCAATTTTGGGTCAAAGTTAAACAAGTCAAATTAGAAATAACTGACATGAAAATGGGTGAAAAATTTGATCACAGTTAAATTGAAAAATTTGAATGCAGATTTTTAGAGAATCGAATCAGAAGTCTTTAGAGGTATGCCACTTTGGAATCGGCTTAAGTTTGGTTAAGTTATGGATTCTCTAAGTCCAATTTTGAGTCACTCTGTTACAAGTCATCGGAAAATTGGAAATAACTGACATTGAAAAATTTAAATGCAGATTTTTAGAGAATCGAATCAGAAGTCTTTAGAGGTATGCCACTTTGGAATCGGCTTAAGTTTGGTAAAGTTATGGACTCCCGAAGTCCAATTTTGGGTCAACGTTAGATAAGTCAAATTAGAAAAATTTGATCAACGTTAAATTGAAAAATTTGAATGCAGATTTTTAGAGAATCGAATCAGAAGTCTTAAGAGGTATGCCACTTTGGAATCGGCTTAAATTTGGTTAAGTTATGGTCTCTCTAAGTCCTATTTGGGGTCAACGTTAAACAAGTCAAATTTGAAATAACTGACATGAAAATGGGTGAAAAATTAGATCAAAGTTAAATTGAAAAATTTGAATGCAGATTTTTAGAGAATCGAATCAGAAGTTTTTAGAGGTATGCCACTTTGGAATCGGCTTAAGTTTGGTAAAGTTATGGACTCCCGAAGTCCAATTTTGGGTCTACGTTAAATAAGTCAAATTAGAAAAATTTGATCAACGTTAAATTGAAAAACATGAATGCAGATTTTTAGAGAATCGAATCAGAAGTCTTTAGAGGTATGCCACTTTGGAATCGGCTTAAGTTTGGTTAAGTTATGGACTCTCGAAGTCATATTTTGGGTCAACGTTAAAGAAGTCAAATTAGAAAAATTGGATCAAGGTTAAATTGAACAAGAAAGGAAAGCTAACTTCGGGCGGAGCCGAAGTTGATATACCCTTGCAGAATACTCTGTAAATTATATTCTCCAAAATTATTCATATGATGCATTCTTAATACTCATAAAAAATCCCAACTTCCTAACTTTAAAAACACGAAAGTTATGGCATTTCCAATCATTCAGTTATGTATATGGCAGCTATAGAATATAGTCGGCCGATCCTTATGAAATTTAACCCATAGAAAATCCCAACTTCCTAACTTAACAAACAGCAGAGTTATGGCATTTCCGATCAATCAGTTATATGACAGCTATAGGATATAGTCGGCTGATCCTTATGAAATTTGGTAGGTCGGATTAATTGGCCAAATATAAAACCCATAGAAAATCCCAACTTCCCAACTTTACAAACACCAAAGTTATGGCATTTCCGATCAATCAGTTATATAGCAGCTATAGGATATAGTCGGCCGATCCTTATGAAATTTGGTATGTCGGATTGATTGGCCAAATATAATACCCATAGAGAGTCCCAACTTCCTAACTTAACAAACAGCAGAGTTATGGCATTTCCGATCAATCAGTTATATGGCAGCTATAGGATATAGTCGGCCGATCCCGGCCGTTCCGACTTATATACTGCGTGCAAAGGAAAGAAGGGTGTGTGCAAAGTTTCAATTCGATATCTTTAAAACTGAGAGACTAGTTCGCGTAGAAACAGACAGACGGACAGACAGACGGACAGACAGACGGACAGACAGACGGACAGACAGACGGACAGACGGACATGGCTATATCAACTCAGGAGGTGATCCTGATCAAGAATATATATACTTTATAGGGTCGGAGATGTCTCCCTTCACTGCGTTGCACACTTTTGACCAAAATTATAATACCCTCTGCAAGGGTATAAAAATTTGAATGCAGATTTTAGAGAATCGAATCAGAAGTCTTTAGAGGTATGCCACTTTGCAATCGGCTTTAGCTTGGTAAAGTTATGGACTCTCGAAGTTCAATTTTGGGTCAAAGTTAAACAAGTCAAATTAGAAATAACTGACATGAAAATGGGTGAAAAATTTGATCAAAGTTAAATTGAAAAATTTGAATGCAGATTTTTAGAGAATCGAATCAGAAGTTTTTAGAGGTATGCCACTTTGGAATCGGCTTAAGTTTGGTAAAGTTATGGACTCCCGAAGTCCAATTTTGGGTCTACGTTAAATAAGTCAAATTAGAAAAATTTGATCAACGTTAAATTGAAAACAAGAAAGGAAAGCTAACTTCGGGCGGAGCCGAAGTTGATATACCCTTGCAGAATACTCTGTAAATTATATTCTCCAAAATTATTCATATGATGCATTCTTAATACTCATAAAAAATCCCAACTTCCTAACTTTAAAACCACCAAAGTTATGGCATTTCCAATCGTTCAGTTATATTGCAGCTATAGGATATAGTCGGCCGATCCATATGGAATTTGGTAGGTCGGATTAATTGGCCAAAAATAAAAACCATAGGAAATCCCAACTTTCTAACTTTACAAACACCAAAGTTATGGCATTTCCGATCAATCAGTTATATGGCAGCTTTAGAATATAGTCTGCCGATCCTTATAAAATTTGGTAGGTCGGATTGATTGGCCAAATAGAAAACCCATAGGAAATCCCAGCTTCCTAACTTTACAAACACCAAAGTTATGGCATTTTCGATCAATCAGTTATATGGCAGCTATAGGATATAGTCGGCCGATCCTTATGAAATTTGGTAGGTCGGATTGATTGGCCAAATATAAAACCCATAGTAAGTCACAGCTTCCTAACCTTAAAAACACCAAAGTTATGGCATTTCCGATCAATCAGTTATATGGCAGCTATAGGATATAGTCGGCCGATCCCGGCCGTTCCGACATATATACTGCGTGCAAAGGAAAGAAGGGTGTGTGCAAAGTTTGAATTCGATATCTTTAAAACTGAGAGACTAGTTTGCGTAGAAACAGACAGACGGACAGACAGACGGACAGACGGACAGACGGACATGGCTATATCGACTCAGGAGGTGATCCTGATCAAGAATATATATACTTTATAGGGTCGGAGATGTCTCCCTTCACTGCGTTGCACACTTTTGACCAAAATTATAATACCCTCTGCAAGGGTATAAAAATACGAATGCAGATTTTTAGAGAATCGAATCAGAAGTCTTTAGAGGTATGCCACTTTGGAATCGGAAATAACTGACATGAAAATGGGTCAAAAATTTGATCAACGTTAAATTGAAAAATTTGAATGCAGATTTTTAGAGAATCGAATCAGAAGTTTTTAGAGGTATGCCACTTTGGAATCGGCTTAAGTTTGGTAAAGTTATGGACTCTCGAAGTTCAATTTTGGGTCAAAGTTAAACAAGTCAAATTAGAAATAACTGACATGAAAATGGGTGAAAAATTTGATCACAGTTAAATTGAAAAATTTGAATGCAGATTTTTAGAGAATCGAATCAGAAGTCTTTAGAGGTATGCCACTTTGGAATCGGCTTAAGTTTGGTTAAGTTATGGATTCTCTAAGTCCAATTTTGAGTCACTCTGTTACAAGTCATCGGAAAATTGGAAATAACTGACATTGAAAAATTTAAATGCAGATTTTTAGAGAATCGAATCAGAAGTCTTTAGAGGTATGCCACTTTGGAATCGGCTTAAGTTTGGTAAAGTTATGGACTCCCGAAGTCCAATTTTGGGTCAACGTTAGATAAGTCAAATTAGAAAAATTTGATCAACGTTAAATTGAAAAATTTGAATGCAGATTTTTAGAGAATCGAATCAGAAGTCTTAAGAGGTATGCCACTTTGGAATCGGCTTAAATTTGGTTAAGTTATGGACTCTCTAAGTCCTATTTGGGGTCAACGTTAAACAAGTCAAATTTGAAATAACTGACATGAAAATGGGTGAAAAATTAGATCAAAGTTAAATTGAAAAATTTGAATGCAGATTTTTAGAGAATCGAATCAGAAGTTTTTAGAGGTATGCCACTTTGGAATCGGCTTAAGTTTGGTAAAGTTATGGACTCCCGAAGTCCAATTTTGGGTCTACGTTAAATAAGTCAAATTAGAAAAATTTGATCAACGTTAAATTGAAAAACATGAATGCAGATTTTTAGAGAATCGAATCAGAAGTCTTTAGAGGTATGCCACTTTGGAATCGGCTTAAGTTTGGTTAAGTTATGGACTCTCGAAGTCATATTTTGGGTCAACGTTAAAGAAGTCAAATTAGAAAAATTGGATCAAGGTTAAATTGAACAAGAAAGGAAAGCTAACTTCGGGCGGAGCCGAAGTTGATATACCCTTGCAGAATACTCTGTAAATTATATTCTCCAAAATTATTCATATGATGCATTCTTAATACTCATAAAAAATCCCAACTTCCTAACTTTAAAAACACCAAAGTTATGGCATTTCCAATCATTCAGTTATGTATATGGCAGCTATAGAATATAGTCGGCCGATCCTTATGAAATTTAATATGTCGGATTGATTGGACAAAAATAAAACCCATAGAAAATCCCAACTTCCTAACTTAACAAACAGCAGAGTTATGGCATTTCCGATCAATCAGTTATATGGCAGCTATAGGATATAGTCGGCTGATCCTTATGAAATTTGGTAGGTCGGATTAATTGGCCAAATATAAAACCCATAGAAAATCCCAACTTCCCAACTTTACAAACACCAAAGTTATGGCATTTCCGATCAATCAGTTATATAGCAGCTATAGGATATAGTCGGCCGATCCTTATGAAATTTGGTATGTCGGATTGATTGGCCAAATATAATACCCATAGAGAGTCCCAACTTCCTAACTTAACAAACAGCAGAGTTATGGCATTTCCGATCAATCAGTTATATGGCAGCTATAGGATATAGTCGGCCGATCCCGGCCGTTCCGACTTATATACTGCGTGCAAAGGAAAGAAGGGTGTGTGCAAAGTTTCAATTCGATATCTTTAAAACTGAGAGACTAGTTCGCGTAGAAACAGACAGACGGACAGACAGACGGACAGACAGACGGACAGACAGACGGACAGACAGACGGACAGACAGACGGACAGACAGACGGACAGACAGACGGACAGACGGACAGACGGACATGGCTATATCAACTCAGGAGGTGATCCTGATCAAGAATATATATACTTTATAGGGTCGGAGATGTCTCCTTCACTGCGTTGCACACTTTTGACCAAAATTATAATACCCTCTGCAAGGGTATAAAAATTTGAATGCAGATTTTAGAGAATCGAATCAGAAGTCTTTAGAGGTATGCCACTTTGCAATCGGCTTTAGCTTGGTAAAGTTATGGACTCTCGAAGTTCAATTTTGGGTCAAAGTTAAACAAGTCAAATTAGAAATAACTGACATGAAAATGGGTGAAAAATTTGATCAAAGTTAAATTGAAAAATTTGAATGCAGATTTTTAGAGAATCGAATCAGAAGTTTTTAGAGGTATGCCACTTTGGAATCGGCTTAAGTTTGGTAAAGTTATGGACTCCCGAAGTCCAATTTTGGGTCTACGTTAAATAAGTCAAATTAGAAAAATTTGATCAACGTTAAATTGAAAAACATGAATGCAGATTTTTAGAGAATCGAATCAGAAGTCTTTAGAGGTATGCCACTTTGGAATCGGCTTAAGTTTGGTTAAGTTATGGATTCTCTAAGTCCAATTTTGAGTCACTCTGTTACAAGTCATCGGAAAATTGGAAATAACTGACATTGAAAAATTTAAATGCAGATTTTTAGAGAATCGAATCAGAAGTCTTTAGAGGTATGCCACTTTGGAATCGGCTTAAGTTTGGTAAAGTTATGGACTCCCGAAGTCCAATTTTGGGTCAACGTTAGATAAGTCAAATTAGAAAAATTTGATCAACGTTAAATTGAAAAATTTGAATGCAGATTTTTAGAGAATCGAATCAGAAGTCTTAAGAGGTATGCCACTTTGGAATCGGCTTAAATTTGGTTAAGTTATGGTCTCTCTAAGTCCTATTTGGGGTCAACGTTAAACAAGTCAAATTTGAAATAACTGACATGAAAATGGGTGAAAAATTAGATCAAAGTTAAATTGAAAAATTTGAATGCAGATTTTTAGAGAATCGAATCAGAAGTTTTTAGAGGTATGCCACTTTGGAATCGGCTTAAGTTTGGTAAAGTTATGGACTCCCGAAGTCCAATTTTGGGTCTACGTTAAATAAGTCAAATTAGAAAAATTTGATCAACGTTAAATTGAAAAACATGAATGCAGATTTTTAGAGAATCGAATCAGAAGTCTTTAGAGGTATGCCACTTTGGAATCGGCTTAAGTTTGGTTAAGTTATGGACTCTCGAAGTCATATTTTGGGTCAACGTTAAAGAAGTCAAATTAGAAAAATTGGATCAAGGTTAAATTGAACAAGAAAGGAAAGCTAACTTCGGGCGGAGCCGAAGTTGATATACCCTTGCAGAATACTCTGTAAATTATATTCTCCAAAATTATTCATATGATGCATTCTTAATACTCATAAAAAATCCCAACTTCCTAACTTTAAAAACACCAAAGTTATGGCATTTCCAATCATTCAGTTATGTATATGGCAGCTATAGAATATAGTCGGCCGATCCTTATGAAATTTAATATGTCGGATTGATTGGACAAAAATAAAACCCATAGAAAATCCCAACTTCCTAACTTAACAAACAGCAGAGTTATGGCATTTCCGATCAATCAGTTATATGGCAGCTATAGGATATAGTCGGCTGATCCTTATGAAATTTGGTAGGTCGGATTAATTGGCCAAATATAAAACCCATAGAAAATCCCAACTTCCCAACTTTACAAACACCAAAGTTATGGCATTTCCGATCAATCAGTTATATAGCAGCTATAGGATATAGTCGGCCGATCCTTATGAAATTTGGTATGTCGGATTGATTGGCCAAATATAATACCCATAGAGAGTCCCAACTTCCTAACTTAACAAACAGCAGAGTTATGGCATTTCCGATCAATCAGTTATATGGCAGCTATAGGATATAGTCGGCCGATCCCGGCCGTTCCGACTTATATACTGCGTGCAAAGGAAAGAAGGGTGTGTGCAAAGTTTCAATTCGATATCTTTAAAACTGAGAGACTAGTTCGCGTAGAAACAGACAGACGGACAGACAGACGGACAGACAGACGGACAGACAGACGGACAGACAGACGGACAGACGGACAGACGGACATGGCTATATCAACTCAGGAGGTGATCCTGATCAAGAATATATATACTTTATAGGGTCGGAGATGTCTCCTTCACTGCGTTGCACACTTTTGACCAAAATTATAATACCCTCTGCAAGGGTATAAAAATTTGAATGCAGATTTTAGAGAATCGAATCAGAAGTCTTTAGAGGTATGCCACTTTGCAATCGGCTTTAGCTTGGTAAAGTTATGGACTCTCGAAGTTCAATTTTGGGTCAAAGTTAAACAAGTCAAATTAGAAATAACTGACATGAAAATGGGTGAAAAATTTGATCAAAGTTAAATTGAAAAATTTGAATGCAGATTTTTAGAGAATCGAATCAGAAGTTTTTAGAGGTATGCCACTTTGGAATCGGCTTAAGTTTGGTAAAGTTATGGACTCCCGAAGTCCAATTTTGGGTCTACGTTAAATAAGTCAAATTAGAAAAATTTGATCAACGTTAAATTGAAAACAAGAAAGGAAAGCTAACTTCGGGCGGAGCCGAAGTTGATATACCCTTGCAGAATACTCTGTAAATTATATTCTCCAAAATTATTCATATGATGCATTCTTAATACTCATAAAAAATCCCAACTTCCTAACTTTAAAAACACCAAAGTTATGGCATTTCCAATCGTTCAGTTATATGGCAGCTATAGGATATAGTCGGCCGATCCATATGGAATTTGGTAGGTCGGATTAATTGGCCAAAAATAAAAACCATAGGAAATCCCAACTTTCTAACTTTACAAACACCAAAGTTATGGCATTTCCGATCAATCAGTTATATGGCAGCTTTAGAATATAGTCTGCCGATCCTTATAAAATTTGGTAGGTCGGATTGATTGGCCAAATAGAAAACCCATAGGAAATCCCAGCTTCCTAACTTTACAAACACCAAAGTTATGGCATTTTCGATCAATCAGTTATATGGCAGCTATAGGATATAGTCGGCCGATCCTTATGAAATTTGGTAGGTCGGATTGATTGGCCAAATATAAAACCCATAGTAAGTCACAGCTTCCTAACTTTAAAAACACCAAAGTTATGGCATTTCCGATCAATCAGTTATATGGCAGCTATAGGATATAGTCGGCCGATCCCGGCCGTTCCGACATATATACTGCGTGCAAAGGAAAGAAGGGTGTGTGCAAAGTTTGAATTCGATATCTTTAAAACTGAGAGACTAGTTTGCGTAGAAACAGACAGACGGACAGACAGACGGACAGACAGACGGACAGACGGACAGACGGACATGGCTATATCGACTCAGGAGGTGATCCTGATCAAGAATATATATACTTTATAGGGTCGGAGATGTCTCCTTCACTGCGTTGCACACTTTTGACCAAAATTATAATACCCTCTGCAAGGGTATACAAATACCAATGCAGATTTTTAGAGAATCGAATCAGAAGTCTTTAGAGGTATGCCACTTTGGAATCGGAAATAACTGACATGAAAATGGGTCAAAAATTTGATCAACGTTAAATTGAAAAATTTGAATGCAGATTTTTAGAGAATCGAATCAGAAGTTTTTAGAGGTATGCCACTTTGGAATCGGCTTAAGTTTGGTAAAGTTATGGACTCTCGAAGTTCAATTTTGGGTCAAAGTTAAACAAGTCAAATTAGAAATAACTGACATGAAAATGGGTGAAAAATTTGATCACAGTTAAATTGAAAAATTTGAATGCAGATTTTTAGAGAATCGAATCAGAAGTCTTTAGAGGTATGCCACTTTGGAATCGGCTTAAGTTTGGTTAAGTTATGGATTCTCTAAGTCCAATTTTGAGTCACTCTGTTACAAGTCATCGGAAAATTGGAAATAACTGACATTGAAAAATTTAAATGCAGATTTTTAGAGAATCGAATCAGAAGTCTTTAGAGGTATGCCACTTTGGAATCGGCTTAAGTTTGGTAAAGTTATGGACTCCCGAAGTCCAATTTTGGGTCAACGTTAGATAAGTCAAATTAGAAAAATTTGATCAACGTTAAATTGAAAAATTTGAATGCAGATTTTTAGAGAATCGAATCAGAAGTCTTAAGAGGTATGCCACTTTGGAATCGGCTTAAATTTGGTTAAGTTATGGACTCTCTAAGTCCTATTTGGGGTCAACGTTAAACAAGTCAAATTTGAAATAACTGACATGAAAATGGGTGAAAAATTAGATCAAAGTTAAATTGAAAAATTTGAATGCAGATTTTTAGAGAATCGAATCAGAAGTTTTTAGAGGTATGCCACTTTGGAATCGGCTTAAGTTTGGTAAAGTTATGGACTCCCGAAGTCCAATTTTGGGTCTACGTTAAATAAGTCAAATTAGAAAAATTAGATCAACGTTAAATTGAAAAACATGAATGCAGATTTTTAGAGAATCGAATCAGAAGTCTTTAGAGGTATGCCACTTTGGAATCGGCTTAAGTTTGGTTAAGTTATGGACTCTCGAAGTCATATTTTGGGTCAACGTTAAAGAAGTCAAATTAGAAAAATTGGATCAAGGTTAAATTGAACAAGAAAGGAAAGCTAACTTCGGGCGGAGCCGAAGTTGATATACCCTTGCAGAATACTCTGTAAATTATATTCTCCAAAATTATTCATATGATGCATTCTTAATACTCATAAAAAATCCCAACTTCCTAACTTTAAAAACACCAAAGTTATGGCATTTCCAATCATTCAGTTATGTATATGGCAGCTATAGAATATAGTCGGCCGATCCTTATGAAATTTAATATGTCGGATTGATTGGACAAAAATAAAACCCATAGAAAATCCCAACTTCCTAACTTAACAAACAGCAGAGTTATGGCATTTCCGATCAATCAGTTATATGGCAGCTATAGGATATAGTCGGCTGATCCTTATGAAATTTGGTAGGTCGGATTAATTGGCCAAATATAAAACCCATAGAAAATCCCAACTTCCCAACTTTACAAACACCAAAGTTATGGCATTTCCGATCAATCAGTTATATAGCAGCTATAGGATATAGTCGGCCGATCCTTATGAAATTTGGTATGTCGGATTGATTGGCCAAATATAATACCCATAGAGAGTCCCAACTTCCTAACTTAACAAACAGCAGAGTTATGGCATTTCCGATCAATCAGTTATATGGCAGCTATAGGATATAGTCGGCCGATCCCGGCCGTTCCGACTTATATACTGCGTGCAAAGGAAAGAAGGGTGTGTGCAAAGTTTCAATTCGATATCTTTAAAACTGAGAGACTAGTTCGCGTAGAAACAGACAGACAGACGGACAGGCAGACGGACAGACAGACGGACAGACAGACGGACAGACAGACGGACAGACAGACGGACAGACGGACAGACGGACATGGCTATATCAACTCAGGAGGTGATCCTGATCAAGAATATATATACTTTATAGGGTCGGAGATGTCTCCTTCACTGCGTTGCACACTTTTGACCAAAATTATAATACCCTCTGCAAGGGTATAAAAATTTGAATGCAGATTTTAGAGAATCGAATCAGAAGTCTTTAGAGGTATGCCACTTTGCAATCGGCTTTAGCTTGGTAAAGTTATGGACTCTCGAAGTTCAATTTTGGGTCAAAGTTAAACAAGTCAAATTAGAAATAACTGACATGAAAATGGGTGAAAAATTTGATCAAAGTTAAATTGAAAAATATGAATGCAGATTTTTAGAGAATCGAATCAGAAGTTTTTAGAGGTATGCCACTTTGGAATCGGCTTAAGTTTGGTAAAGTTATGGACTCCCGAAGTCCAATTTTGGGTCTACGTTAAATAAGTCAAATTAGAAAAATTTGATCAACGTTAAATTGAAAACAAGAAAGGAAAGCTAACTTCGGGCGGAGCCGAAGTTGATATACCCTTGCAGAATACTCTGTAAATTATATTCTCCAAAATTATTCATATGATGCATTCTTAATACTCATAAAAAATCCCAACTTCCTAACTTTAAAAACACCAAAGTTATGGCATTTCCAATCGTTCAGTTATATGGCAGCTATAGGATATAGTCGGCCGATCCATATGGAATTTGGTAGGTCGGATTAATTGGCCAAAAATAAAAACCATAGGAAATCCCAACTTTCTAACTTTACAAACACCAAAGTTATGGCATTTCCGATCAATCAGTTATATGGCAGCTTTAGAATATAGTCGGCCGATCCTTATAAAATTTGGTAGGTCGGATTGATTGGCCAAATAGAAAACCCATACGAAATCCCAGCTTCCTAACTTTACAAACACCAAAGTTATGGCATTTTCGATCAATCAGTTATATGGCAGCTATAGGATATAGTCGGCCGATCCTTATGAAATTTGGTAGGTCGGATTGATTGGCCAAATATAAAACCCATAGTAAGTCACAGCTTCCTAACTTTAAAAACACCAAAGTTATGGTATTTCCGATCAATCAGTTATATGGCAGCTATAGGATATAGTCGGCCGATCCCGGCCGTTCCGACATATATACTGCGTGCAAAGGAAAGAAGGGTGTGTGCAAAGTTTGAATTCGATATCTTTAAAACTGAGAGACTAGTTTGCGTAGAAACAGACAGACGGACAGACAGACGGACAGACGGACAGACGGACATGGCTATATCGACTCAGGAGGTGATCCTGATCAAGAATATATATACTTTATAGGGTCGGAGATGTCTCCTTCACTGCGTTGCACACTTTTGACCAAAATTATAATACCCTCTGCAAGGGTATAAAAATACGAATGCAGATTTTTAGAGAATCGAATCAGAAGTCTTTAGAGGTATGCCACTTTGGAATCGGAAATAACTGACATGAAAATGGGTCAAAAATTTGATCAACGTTAAATTGAAAAATTTGAATGCAGATTTTTAGAGAATCGAATCAGAAGTTTTTAGAGGTATGCCACTTTGGAATCGGCTTAAGTTTGGTAAAGTTATGGACTCTCGAAGTTCAATTTTGGGTCAAAGCTAAACAAGTCAAATTAGAAATAACTGACATGAAAATGGGTGAAAAATTTGATCAACGTTAAATTGAAAAATTTGAATGCAGATTTTTAGAGAATCGAATCAGAAGTTTTTAGAGGTATGCCACTTTGGAATCGGCTTAAGTTTGGTAAAGTTATGGACTCTCGAAGTTCAATTTTGGGTCAAAGTTAAACAAGTCAAATTAGAAATAACTGACATGAAAATGGGTGAAAAATTTGATCAACGTTAAATTGAAAAATTTGAATGCAGATTTTTAGAGAATCGAATCAGAAGTTTTTAGAGGTATGCCACTTTGGAATCGGCTTAAGTTTGGTTAAGTTATGGACTCCCGAAAATTTAAATGCAGATTTTTAGAGAATCGAATCAGAAGTCTTTAGAGGTATGCCACTTTGGAATCGGCTTAAGTTTGGTAAAGTTATGGACTCCCGAAGTCCAATTTTGGGTCTACGTTAAATAAGTCAAATTAGAAAAATTTGATCAACGTTAAATTGAAAAATATGAATGCAGATATTTAGAGAATCGAATCAGAAGTTTTTAGAGGTATGCCACTTTGGAATCGGCTTAAGTTTGGTAAAGTTATGGACTCTCGGAGTTCAATTTTGGGTCAAAGTTAAACAAGTCAAATTAGAAATAACTGACAAGAAAATGGGTGAAAAATTTGATCACAGTTAAATTGAAAAATTTGAATGCAGATTTTTAGAGAATCGAATCAGAAGTCTTTAGAGGTATGCCACTTTGGAATCTGCTTAAGTTTGGTTAAGTTATGGATTCTCTAAGTCCAATTTTGAGTCACTCTGTTACAAGTCATCGGAAAATTGGAAATAACTGACATTGAAAAATTTAAATGCAGATTTTTAGAGAATCGAATCAGAAGTCTTTAGAGGTATGCCACTTTGGAATCGGCTTAAGTTTGGTAAAGTTATGGACTCCCGAAAATTTAAATGCAGATTTTTAGAGAATCGAATCAGAAGTCCTTAGAGGTATGCCACTTTGGAATCGGCTTAAGTTTGGTAAAGTTATGGACTCCCGAAGTCCAATTTTGGGTCAACGTTAGATAAGTCAAATTAGAAAAATTTGATCAACGTTAAATTGAAAAATTTGAATGCAGATTTTTAGAGAATCGAATCAGAAGTCTTTAGAGGTATGCCACTTTGGAATCGGCTTAAGTTTGGTTAAGTTATGGACTCTCTAAGTCCTATTTTGGGTCAACGTTAAACAAGTCAAATTAGAAATAACTGACATGAAAATGGGTGAAAAATTAGATCAAAGTTAAATTGAAAAATTTGAATGCAGATTCTTAGAGAATCGAATCAGAAGTTTTTAGAGGTATGCCACTTTGGAATCGGCTTAAGTTTGGTAAAGTTATGGACTCCCGAAGTCCAATTTTGGGTCTACGTTAAATAAGTCAAATTAGAAAAATTTGATCAACGTTAAATTGAAAAATTTGAATGCAGATTTTTAGAGAATCGAATCAGAAGTCTTAAGAGGTATGCCACTTTGGAATCGGCTTAAGTTTGGTTAAATTATGGACTCTCTAAGTCCTATTTTGGGTCAACGTTAAAGAAGTCAAATTAGAAAAATTTGATCAACGTTAAATTGAACAAGAAAGGAAAGCTAACTTCGGGCGGAGCAGAATACTCTGTAAATTATATTCTCCAAAATTATTCATATGATGCATTCTTAATACTCATAAAAAATCCCAACTTCCTAACTTTAAAAACACCAAAGTTATGGCATTTCCAATCATTCAGTTATGTATATGGCAGCTATAGAATATAGTCGGCCGATCCTTATGAAATTTAATATGTCGGATTGATTGGACAAAAATAAAACCCATAGAAAATCCCAACTTCCTAACTTAACAAACAGCAGAACTATGGCATTTCCGATCAATCAGTTATATGGCAGCTATAGGATATAGTCGGCCGATCCTTATGAAATTTGGTAGGTCGGATTAATTGGCCAAATATAAAACCCATAGAAAATCCCAACTTCCCAACTTTACAAACACCAAAGTTATGGCATTTCCGATCAATCAGTTATATAGCAGCTATAGGATATAGTCGGCCGATCCTTATGAAATTTGGTATGTCGGATTGATTGGCCAAATATAATACCCATAGAGAGTCCCAACTTCCTAACTTAACAAACAGCAGAGTTATGGCATTTCCGATCAATCAGTTATATGGCAGCTATAGGATATAGTCGGCCGATCCCGGCCGTTCCGACTTATATACTGCGTGCAAAGGAAAGAAGGGTGTGTGCAAAGTTTCAATTCGATATCTTTAAAACTGAGAGACTAGTTCGCGTAGAAACAGACAGACGGACAGACAGACGGACAGACAGACGGACAGACGGACAGACGGACATGGCTATATCGACTCAGGAGGTGATCCTGATCAAGAATATATATACTTTATAGGGTCGGAGATGTCTCCTTCACTGCGTTGCACACTTTTGACCAAAATTATAATACCCTCTGCAAGGGTATAAAAATACGAATGCAGATTTTTAGAGAATCGAATCAGAAGTCTTTAGAGGTATGCCACTTTGGAATCGGAAATAACTGACATGAAAATGGGTCAAAAATTTGATCAACGTTAAATTGAAAAATTTGAATGCAGATTTTTAGAGAATCGAATCAGAAGTTTTTAGAGGTATGCCACTTTGGAATCGGCTTAAGTTTGGTAAAGTTATGGACTCTCGAAGTTCAATTTTGGGTCAAAGCTAAACAAGTCAAATTAGAAATAACTGACATGAAAATGGGTGAAAAATTTGATCAACGTTAAATTGAAAAATTTGAATGCAGATTTTTAGAGAATCGAATCAGAAGTTTTTAGAGGTATGCCACTTTGGAATCGGCTTAAGTTTGGTAAAGTTATGGACTCTCGAAGTTCAATTTTGGGTCAAAGTTAAACAAGTCAAATTAGAAATAACTGACATGAAAATGGGTGAAAAATTTGATCAACGTTAAATTGAAAAATTTGAATGCAGATTTTTAGAGAATCGAATCAGAAGTTTTTAGAGGTATGCCACTTTGGAATCGGCTTAAGTTTGGTTAAGTTATGGACTCCCGAAAATTTAAATGCAGATTTTTAGAGAATCGAATCAGAAGTCTTTAGAGGTATGCCACTTTGGAATCGGCTTAAGTTTGGTAAAGTTATGGACTCCCGAAGTCCAATTTTGGGTCTACGTTAAATAAGTCAAATTAGAAAAATTTGATCAACGTTAAATTGAAAAATATGAATGCAGATATTTAGAGAATCGAATCAGAAGTTTTTAGAGGTATGCCACTTTGGAATCGGCTTAAGTTTGGTAAAGTTATGGACTCTCGGAGTTCAATTTTGGGTCAAAGTTAAACAAGTCAAATTAGAAATAACTGACAAGAAAATGGGTGAAAAATTTGATCACAGTTAAATTGAAAAATTTGAATGCAGATTTTTAGAGAATCGAATCAGAAGTCTTTAGAGGTATGCCACTTTGGAATCTGCTTAAGTTTGGTTAAGTTATGGATTCTCTAAGTCCAATTTTGAGTCACTCTGTTACAAGTCATCGGAAAATTGGAAATAACTGACATTGAAAAATTTAAATGCAGATTTTTAGAGAATCGAATCAGAAGTCTTTAGAGGTATGCCACTTTGGAATCGGCTTAAGTTTGGTAAAGTTATGGACTCCCGAAAATTTAAATGCAGATTTTTAGAGAATCGAATCAGAAGTCCTTAGAGGTATGCCACTTTGGAATCGGCTTAAGTTTGGTAAAGTTATGGACTCCCGAAGTCCAATTTTGGGTCAACGTTAGATAAGTCAAATTAGAAAAATTTGATCAACGTTAAATTGAAAAATTTGAATGCAGATTTTTAGAGAATCGAATCAGAAGTCTTTAGAGGTATGCCACTTTGGAATCGGCTTAAGTTTGGTTAAGTTATGGACTCTCTAAGTCCTATTTTGGGTCAACGTTAAACAAGTCAAATTAGAAATAACTGACATGAAAATGGGTGAAAAATTAGATCAAAGTTAAATTGAAAAATTTGAATGCAGATTCTTAGAGAATCGAATCAGAAGTTTTTAGAGGTATGCCACTTTGGAATCGGCTTAAGTTTGGTAAAGTTATGGACTCCCGAAGTCCAATTTTGGGTCTACGTTAAATAAGTCAAATTAGAAAAATTTGATCAACGTTAAATTGAAAAATATGAATGCAGATTTTTAGAGAATCGAATCAGAAGTCTTTAGAGGTATGCCACTTTGGAATCGGCTTAAGTTTGGTTAAGTTATGGACTCTCTAAGTCCTATTTTGGGTCAACGTTAAACAAGTCAAATTAGAAATAACTGACATGAAAATGGGTGAAAAATTAGATCAAAGTTAAATTGAAAAATTTGAATGCAGATTCTTAGAGAATCGAATCAGAAGTTTTTAGAGGTATGCCACTTTGGAATCGGCTTAAGTTTGGTAAAGTTATGGACTCCCGAAGTCCAATTTTGGGTCTACGTTAAATAAGTCAAATTAGAAAAATTTGATCAACGTTAAATTGAAAAATATGAATGCAGATTTTTAGAGAATCGAATCAGAAGTCTTAAGAGGTATGCCACTTTGGAATCGGCTTAAGTTTGGTTAAATTATGGACTCTCTAAGTCCTATTTTGGGTCAACGTTAAAGAAGTCAAATTAGAAAAATTTGATCAACGTTAAATTGAACAAGAAAGGAAAGCTAACTTCGGGCGGAGCAGAATACTCTGTAAATTATATTCTCCAAAATTATTCATATGATGCATTCTTAATACTCATAAAAAATCCCAACTTCCTAACTTTAAAAACACCAAAGTTATGGCATTTCCAATCATTCAGTTATGTATATGGCAGCTATAGAATATAGTCGGCCGATCCTTATGAAATTTAATATGTCGGATTGATTGGACAAAAATAAAACCCATAGAAAATCCCAACTTCCTAACTTAACAAACAGCAGAACTATGGCATTTCCGATCAATCAGTTATATGGCAGCTATAGGATATAGTCGGCCGATCCTTATGAAATTTGGTAGGTCGGATTAATTGGCCAAATATAAAACCCATAGAAAATCCCAACTTCCCAACTTTACAAACACCAAAGTTATGGCATTTCCGATCAATCAGTTATATAGCAGCTATAGGATATAGTCGGCCGATCCTTATGAAATTTGGTATGTCGGATTGATTGGCCAAATATAATACCCATAGAGAGTCCCAACTTCCTAACTTAACAAACAGCAGAGTTATGGCATTTCCGATCAATCAGTTATATGGCAGCTATAGGATATAGTCGGCCGATCCCGGCCGTTCCGACTTATATACTGCGTGCAAAGGAAAGAAGGGTGTGTGCAAAGTTTCAATTCGATATCTTTAAAACTGAGAGACTAGTTCGCGTAGAAACAGACAGACGGACAGACAGACGGACAGACAGACGGACAGACGGACATGGCTATATCAACTCAGGAGGTGATCCTGATCAAGAATATATATACTTTATAGGGTCG
Source organism: Drosophila rhopaloa (assembly GCF_018152115.1). Classification (NCBI taxonomy): domain Eukaryota; kingdom Metazoa; phylum Arthropoda; class Insecta; order Diptera; family Drosophilidae; genus Drosophila; species Drosophila rhopaloa. The sequence continues at coordinate 355,958 of NW_025335192.1, forward strand.
GAGATGTCTCCTTCACTGCGTTGCACACTTTTGACCAAAATTATAATACCCTCTGCAAGGGTATAAAAATACGAATGCAGATTTTTAGAGAATCGAATCAGAAGTCTTTAGAGGTATGCCACTTTGGAATCGGAAATAACTGACATGAAAATGGGTCAAAAATTTGATCAACGTTAAATTGAAAAATTTGAATGCAGATTTTTAGAGAATTGAATCAGAAGTTTTTAGAGGTATGCCACTTTGGAATCGGCTTAAGTTTGGTAAAGTTATGGACTCTCGGAGTTCAATTTTGGGTCAAAGTTAAACAAGTCAAATTAGAAATAACTGACAAGAAAATGGGTGAAAAATTTGATCACAGTTAAATTGAAAAATTTGAATGCAGATTTTTAGAGAATCGAATCAGAAGTCTTTAGAGGTATGCCACTTTGGAATCGGCTTAAGTTTGGTTAAGTTATGGATTCTCTAAGTCCAATTTTGAGTCACTCTGTTACAAGTCATCGGAAAATTGGAAATAACTGACATTGAAAAATTTAAATGCAGATTTTTAGAGAATCGAATCAGAAGTCTTTAGAGGTATGCCACTTTGGAATCGGCTTAAGTTTGGTAAAGTTATGGACTCCCGAAAATTTAAATGCAGATTTTTAGAGAATCGAATCAGAAGTCTTTAGAGGTATGCCACTTTGGAATCGGCTTAAGTTTGGTAAAGTTATGGACTCCCGAAGTCCAATTTTGGGTCAACGTTAGATAAGTCAAATTAGAAAAATTTGATCAACGTTAAATTGAAAAATTTGAATGCAGATTTTTAGAGAATCGAATCAGAAGTCTTTAGGGGTATGCCACTTTGGAATCGGCTTAAGTTTGGTAAAGTTATGGACTCTCGGAGTTCAATTTTGGGTCAAAGTTAAACAAGTCAAATTAGAAATAACTGACAAGCAAATGGGTGAAAAATTTGATCACAGTTAAATTGAAAAATTTTAATGCAGATTTTTAGAGAATCGAATCAGAAGTCTTTAGAGGTATGCCACTTTGGAATCGGCTTAAGTTTGGTTAAGTTATGGATTCTCTAAGTCCAATTTTGAGTCACTCTGTTACAAGTCATCGGAAAATTGGAAATAACTGACATTGAAAAATTTAAATGCAGATTTTTAGAGAATCGAATCAGAAGTCTTTAGAGGTATGCCACTTTGGAATCGGCTTAAGTTTGGTAAAGTTATGGACTCCCGAAAATTTAAATGCAGATTTTTAGAGAATCGAATCAGAAGTCTTTAGAGGTATGCCACTTTGGAATCGGCTTAAGTTTGGTAAAGTTATGGACTCCCGAAGTCCAATTTTGGGTCAACGTTAGATAAGTCAAATTAGAAAAATTTGATCAACGTTAAATTGAAAAATTTGAATGCAGATTTTTTGAGAATCGAATCAGAAGTCTTTAGGGGTATGCCACTTTGGAATCGGCTTAAGTTTGGTTAAGTTATGGACTCTCTAAGTCCTATTTTGGGTCAACGTTAAACAAGTCAAATTAGAAATAACTGACATGAAAATGGGTGAAAAATTAGATCAAAGTTAAATTGAAAAATTTGAATGCAGATTTTTAGAGAATCGAATCAGAAGTTTTTAGAGGTATGCCACTTTGGAATCGGCTTAAGTTTGGTAAAGTTATGGACTACCGAAGTCCAATTTTGGGTCTACGTTAAATAAGTCAAATTAGAAAAATTTGATCAACGTTAAATTGAAAAATATGAATGCAGATTTTTAGAGAATCGAATCAGAAGTCTTTAGAGGTATGCCACTTTGGAATCGGCTTAAGTTTGGTAAAGTTATGGACTCCCGAAAATTTAAATGCAGATTTTTAGAGAATCGAATCAGAAGTCTTTAGAGGTATGCCACTTTGGAATCGGCTTAAGTTTGGTAAAGTTATGGACTCCCGAAAATTTAAATGCAGATTTTTAGAGAATCGAATCAAAAGTCTTTAGAGGTATGCCACTTTGGAATCGGCTTAAGTTTGGTAAAGTTATGGACTCCCGAAGTCCAATTTTGGGTCAACGTTAGATAAGTCAAATTAGAAAAATTTGATCAACGTTAAATTGAAAAATTTGAATGCAGATTTTTAGAGAATCGAATCAGAAGTCTTTAGAGGTATGCCACTTTGGAATCGGCTTAAGTTTGGTTAAGTTATGGACTCTCTAAGTCCTATTTTGGGTCAACGTTAAACAAGTCAAATTAGAAATAACTGACATGAAAATGGGTGAAAAATTAGATCAAAGTTAAATTGAAAAATTTGAATGCAGATTTTTAGAGAATCGAATCAGAAGTTTTTAGAGGTATGCCACTTTGGAATCGGCTTAAGTTTGGTAAAGTTATGGACTACCGAAGTCCAATTTTGGGTCTACGTTAAATAAGTCAAATTAGAAAAATTTGATCAACGTTAAATTGAAAAATATGAATGCAGATTTTTAGAGAATCGAATCAGAAGTCTTTAGAGGTATGCCACTTTGGAATCGGCTTAAGTTTGGTAAAGTTATGGACTCCCGAAAATTTAAATGCAGATTTTTAGAGAATCGAATCAGAAGTCTTTAGAGGTATGCCACTTTGGAATCGGCTTAAGTTTGGTAAAGTTATGGACTCCCGAAAATTTAAATGCAGATTTTTAGAGAATCGAATCAGAAGTCTTTAGAGGTATGCCACTTTGGAATCGGCTTAAGTTTGGTAAAGTTATGGACTCCCGAAGTCCAATTTTGGGTCAACGTTAGATAAGTCAAATTAGAAAAATTTGATCAACGTTAAATTGAAAAATTTGAATGCAGATTTTTAGAGAATCGAATCAGAAGTCTTTAGAGGTATGCCACTTTGGAATCGGCTTAAGTTTGGTTAAGTTATGGACTCTCTAAGTCCTATTTTGGGTCAACGTTAAACAAGTCAAATTAGAAATAACTGACATGAAAATGGGTGAAAAATTAGATCAAAGTTAAATTAAAAAATTTGAATGCAGATTTTTAGAGAATCGAATCAGAAGTTTTTAGAGGTATGCCACTTTGGAATCGGCTTAAGTTTGGTAAAGTTATGGACTCCCGAAGTCCAATTTTGGGTCTACGTTAAATAAGTCAAATTAGAAAAATTTGATCAACGTTAAATTGAAAAATATGAATGCAGATTTTTAGAGAATCGAATCAGAAGTCTTAAGAGGTATGCCACTTTGGAATCGGCTTAAGTTTGGTTAAGTTATGGACTCTCTAAGTCCTATTTTGGGTCAACGTTAAAGAAGTCAAATTAGAAAAATTTGATCAACGTTAAATTGAAAAATACGAATGCAGATTTTTAGAGAATCGAATCAGAAGTCTTTAGAGGTATGCCACTTTGGAATCGGAAATAACTGACATGAAAATGGGTCAAAAATTTGATCAACGTTAAATTGAAAAATTTGAATGCAGATTTTTAGAGAATCGAATCAGAAGTTTTTAGAGGTATGCCACTTTGGAATCGGCTTAAGTTTGGTAAAGTTATGGACTCTCGAAGTTCAATTTTGGTACAAAGTTAAACAAGTCAAATTAGAAATAACTGACATTAAAATGGGTGAAAAATTTGATCACAGTTAAATTGAAAAATTTGAATGCAGATTTTTAGAGAATCGAATCAGAAGTCTTTAGAGGTATGCCACTTTGGAATCGGCTTAAGTTTGGTTAAGTTATGGACTCTCTAAGTCCTATTTTGGGTCAACGTTAAAGAAGTCAAATTAGAAAAATTTGATCAACGTTAAATTGAACAAGAGAGAACGCTATAGTCGGTTGCCCCGACTATCAGATACCCGTTACTCAGGTAAAGGGAGTGCGAGGGAGATGGAGATAGAAACTTTGATCACTCATAACTTTTTAACGAATGGTCCGATTTAAAAAATTTTGGGTCAACGTTAGATAAGTCAAATTAGAAAAATTTGATCAACGTTAAATTGAAAAATTTGAATGCAGATTTTTAGAGAATCGAATCAGAAGTCTTTAGAGGTATGCCACTTTGGAATCGGCTTAAGTTTGGTTAAGTTATGGACTCTCTAAGTCCTATTTTGGGTCAACGTTAAACAAGTCAAATTAGAAATAACTGACATGAAAATGGGTGAAAAATTAGATCAAAGTTAAATTGAAAAATTTGAATGCAGATTTTTAGAGAATCGAATCAGAAGTTTTTAGAGGTATGCCACTTTGGAATCGGCTTAAGTTTGGTAAAGTTATGGACTACCGAAGTCCAATTTTGGGTCTACGTTAAATAAGTCAAATTAGAAAAATTTGATCAACGTTAAATTGAAAAATATGAATGCAGATTTTTAGAGAATCGAATCAGAAGTCTTTAGAGGTATGCCACTTTGGAATCGGCTTAAGTTTGGTAAAGTTATGGACTCCCGAAAATTTAAATGCAGATTTTTAGAGAATCGAATCAGAAGTCTTTAGAGGTATGCCACTTTGGAATCGGCTTAAGTTTGGTAAAGTTATGGACTCCCGAAAATTTAAATGCAGATTTTTAGAGAATCGAATCAGAAGTCTTTAGAGGTATGCCACTTTGGAATCGGCTTAAGTTTGGTAAAGTTATGGACTCCCGAAGTCCAATTTTGGGTCAACGTTAGATAAGTCAAATTAGAAAAATTTGATCAACGTTAAATTGAAAAATTTGAATGCAGATTTTTAGAGAATCGAATCAGAAGTCTTTAGAGGTATGCCACTTTGGAATCGGCTTAAGTTTGGTTAAGTTATGGACTCTCTAAGTCCTATTTTGGGTCAACGTTAAACAAGTCAAATTAGAAATAACTGACATGAAAATGGGTGAAAAATTAGATCAAAGTTAAATTGAAAAATTTGAATGCAGATTTTTAGAGAATCGAATCAGAAGTTTTTAGAGGTATGCCACTTTGGAATCGGCTTAAGTTTGGTAAAGTTATGGACTCCCGAAGTCCAATTTTGGGTCTACGTTAAATAAGTCAAATTAGAAAAATTTGATCAACGTTAAATTGAAAAATATGAATGCAGATTTTTAGAGAATCGAATCAGAAGTCTTAAGAGGTATGCCACTTTGGAATCGGCTTAAGTTTGGTTAAGTTATGGACTCTCTAAGTCCTATTTTGGGTCAACGTTAAAGAAGTCAAATTAGAAAAATTTGATCAACGTTAAATTGAAAAATACGAATGCAGATTTTTAGAGAATCGAATCAGAAGTCTTTAGAGGTATGCCACTTTGGAATCGGAAATAACTGACATGAAAATGGGTCAAAAATTTGATCAACGTTAAATTGAAAAATTTGAATGCAGATTTTTAGAGAATCGAATCAGAAGTTTTTAGAGGTATGCCACTTTGGAATCGGCTTAAGTTTGGTAAAGTTATGGACTCTCGAAGTTCAATTTTGGTACAAAGTTAAACAAGTCAAATTAGAAATAACTGACATTAAAATGGGTGAAAAATTTGATCACAGTTAAATTGAAAAATTTGAATGCAGATTTTTAGAGAATCGAATCAGAAGTCTTTAGAGGTATGCCACTTTGGAATCGGCTTAAGTTTGGTTAAGTTATGGACTCTCTAAGTCCTATTTTGGGTCAACGTTAAAGAAGTCAAATTAGAAAAATTTGATCAACGTTAAATTGAACAAGAGAGAACGCTATAGTCGGTTGCCCCGACTATCAGATACCCGTTACTCAGGTAAAGGGAGTGCGAGGGAGATGGAGATAGAAACTTTGATCACTCATAACTTTTTAACGAATGGTCCGATTTAAAAAATTTCTTCTACATTTCGATAGGTATTGATAAACACAATAAAACTGCATTTTTACTTTTCCGAAATATTTAAATTTTTAAAATCGTATATAACCGATTGTGGGCGGTAAAGGGGGCGTGGCACCATTTTGAAACAAACTTGCGCTGCGTAGGAACTTCTTAAATCTACATGCAAAATGCCAATCTTCTAGCTTTTATAGTTTCCGAGATCTCAGCGTTCATACGGACAGACAGACAGACAGACAGACAGACAGACAGACAGACAGACAGACAGACAGACAGACAGACAGACAGACAGACAGACAGACAGACAGACAGACAGACAGACGGACATGGCTAGATCGACTCGGCTAGTGATCCTGATCAAGAATATATATACTTTATAGGGTCGGAAACGCTTCCTTCTAGCTGTTACATACTTTTGCACGAATATAATATACCCTTTTACTCTACGAGTAACGGGTATAAAAATACGAATGCAGATTTTTAGAGAATCGAATCAGAAGTCTTTACAGGTATGCCACTTTGGAATCGGAAATAACTGACATGAAAATGGGTCAAAAATTTGATCAACGTTAAATTGAAAAATTTGAATGCAGATTTTTAGAGAATCGAATCAGAAGTTTTTAGAGGTATGCCACTTTGGAATCGGCTTAAGTTTGGTAAAGTTATGGACTCTCGAAGTTCAATTTTGGGTCAAAGTTAAACAAGTCAAATTAGAAATAACTGACATGAAAATGGGTGAAAAATTTGATCAACGTTAAATTGAAAAATTTGAATGCAGATTTTTAGAGAATCGAATCAGAAGTCTTTAGAGGTATGCCACTTTGGAATCGGCTTAAGTTTGGTTAAGTTATGGACTCTCTAAGTCCTATTTTGGGTCAACGTTAAACAAGTCAAATTAGAAATAACTGAAATGAAAATGGGTGAAAAATTAGATCAACGTTAAATTGAAAAATTTGAATGCAGATTTTTAGAGAATCGAATCAGAAGTCTTTAGAGGTATGCCACTTTGGAATCGGCTTAAGTTTGGTTAAGTTATGGACTCTCTAAGTCCTATTTTGGGTCAACGTTAAACAAGTCAAATTAGAAATAACTGACATGAAAATGGGTGAAAAATTAGATCAAAGTTAAATTGAAAAATTTGAATGCAGATTTTTAGAGAATCGAATCAGAAGTTTTTAGAGGTATGCCACTTTGGAATCGGCTTAAGTTTGGTAAAGTTATGGACTCCCGAAGTCCAATTTTGGGTCTACGTTAAATAAGTCAAATTAGAAAAATTTGATCAACGTTAAATTGAAAAATATGAATGCAGATTTTTAGAGAATCGAATCAGAAGTCTTTAGAGGTATGCCACTTTGGAATCGGCTTAAGTTTGGTAAAGTTATGGACTCCCGAAAATTTAAATGCAGATTTTTAGAGAATCGAATCAGAAGTCTTTAGAGGTATGCCACTTTGGAATCGGCTTAAGTTGGGTAAAGTTATGGACTCCCGAAGTCCAATTTTGGGTCAACGTTAGATAAGTCAAATTAGAAAAATTTGATCAACGTTAAATTGAAAAATATGAATGCAGATTTTTAGAGAATCGAATCAGAAGTCTTAAGAGGTATGCCACTTTGGAATCGGCTTAAGTTTGGTTAAGTTATGGACTCTCTAAGTCCTATTTTGGGTCAACGTTAAACAAGTCAAATTAGAAATAACTGACATGAAAATGGGTGAAAAATTAGATCAAAGTTAAATTGAAAAATTTGAATGCAGATTTTTAGAGAATCGAATCAGAAGTCTTTAGAGGTATGCCACTTTGGAATCGGCTTAAGTTTGGTTAAGTTATGGACTCTCTAAGTCCTATTTTGGGTCAACGTTAAACAAGTCAAATTAGAAATAACTGACATGAAAATGGGTGAAAAATTAGATCAAAGTTAAATTGAAAAATTTGAATGCAGATTTTTAGAGAATCGAATCAGAAGTTTTTAGAGGTATGCCACTTTGGAATCGGCTTAAGTTTGGTAAAGTTATGGACTCCCGAAGTCCAATTTTGGGTCTACGTTAAATAAGTCAAATTAGAAAAATTTGATCAACGTTAAATTGAACAAGAAAGGAAAGCTAACTTCGGGCGGAGCCGAAGTTGATATACCCTTGCAGAATACTCTGTAAATTATATTCTCCAAAATTATTCATATGATGCATTCTTATACTCATAAAAAATCCCAACTTCCTAACTTTAAAAACACCAAAGTTATGGCATTTCCAATCATTCAGTTATGTATATGGCAGCTATAAAATATAGTCGGCCGATCCTTATGAAATTTAATATGTCGGATTGATTGGACAAAAATAAAACCCATAGAAAATCCCAACTTCCTAACTTAACAAACAGCAGAGTTATGGCATTTCCGATCAATCAGTTATATGGCAGCTATAGGATATAGTCGGCCGATCCTTATGAAATTTGGTAGGTCGGATTAATTGGCCAAATATAAAACCCATAGAAAATCCCAACTTCCCAACTTTACAAACACCAAAGTTATGGCATTTCCGATCAATCAGTTATATAGCAGCTATAGTATATAGTCGGCCGATCCTTATGAAATTTGGTATGTCGGATTGATTGGCCAAATATAATACCTATAGAGAGTCCCAACTTCCTAACTTAACAAACAGCAGAGTTATGGCATTTCCGATCAATCAGTTATATGGCAGCTATAGGATATAGTCGGCCGATCCCGGCCGTTCCGACTTATATACTGCGTGCAAAGGAAAGAAGGGTGTGTGCAAAGTTTCAATTCGATATCTTTAAAACTGAGAGACTAGTTCGCGTAGAAACAGACAGACGGACAGACAGACGGACAGACAGACGGACAGACAGACGGACAGACGGACAGACGGACAGACGGACAGACGGACATGGCTATATCAACTCAGGAGGTGATCCTGATCAAGAATATATATACTTTATAGGGTCGGAGATGTCTCCCTTCACTGCGTTGCACACTTTTGACCAAAATTATAATACCCTCTGCAAGGGTATAAAAATATGAATGCAGATTTTTAGAGAATCGAATCAGAAGTCTTAAGAGGTATGCCACTTTGGAATCGGCTTAAGTTTGGTTAAGTTATGGACTCTCTAAGTCCTATTTTGGGTCAACGTTAAAGAAGTCAAATTAGAAAATTTGATCAACGTTAAATTGAACAAGAAAGGAAAGCTAACTTCGGGCGGAGCCGAAGTTGAAATACCCTTGCAAATTCTGCAAATTATATTCTCCAAAATTATTCATATGATGCATTCTTAATACTCATAAAAAATCCCAACTTCCCAACTTTAAAAACACCAAAGTTATGGCATTTCCAATCGTTCAGTTATGTATATGGCAGCTATAGAATATAGTCGGCCGATCCTTATGAAATTTGATATGTCGGATTGATTGGGCAAAAAAAAAACCCATAGAAAATCCCAACTTCCTAACTTAACAAACACTAAAGTTATGGCATTTCCGATCAATCAGTTATATGACAGCTATAAGATATAGTCGTCCGATCCTTATGAAATTTAGTAGGTCGGATTAATTGGCCAAATATATAACCCATAAAAAATCCCAACTTCCTAACTTCACAAACACCAAAGTTATGGCATTTCCGATCAATCAGTTATATAGCAGCTATAGGATATAGTCGGCCGATCCTTATGAAATTTGGTACGTCGGATTGATTGGCCAAATATAATACTCATAGAGAGTCCCAACTTCCTAACTTAACAAACAGCAGAGTTATGGCATTTCCGATCAATCAGTTATATGGCAGCTATAGGATACAGTCGGCCGATCCCGGCCGTTCCGACTTATATACTGCGTGCAAAGGAAAGAAGGGTGTGTGCAAAGTTTCAATTCGATATCTTTAAAACTGAGAGACTAGTTCGCGTAGAAACAGACAGACGGACAGACAGACGGACAGACGGACAGACGGACATGGCTATATCAACTCAGGAGGTGATCCTGATCAAGAATATATATACTTTATAGGGTCGGAGATGTCTCCTTCACTGCGTTGCACACTTTTGACCAAAATTATAATACCCTCTGCAAGGGTATAAAAATACGAATGCAGATTTTTAGAGAATCGAATCAGAATTCTTTAGAGGTATGCCACTTTGGAATCGGAAATAACTGACATTAAAATGGGTCAAAAATTTGATCAACGTTAAATTGAAAAAATTGAATGCAGAATTTTAGAGAATCGAATCAGAAGTTTTTAGAGGTATGCCACTTTGGAATCGGCTGAAGTTTGGTAAAGTTATGGACTCTCGAAGTTCAATTTTGGGTCAAAGTTAAACAAGTCAAATTAGAAATAACTGACATTAAAATGGGTGAAAAATTTGATAACAGTTAAATTGAAAAATTTGAATGCAGATTTTTAGAGAATCGAATCAGAAGTCTTTAGAGGTATGCCACTTTGGAATCGGCTTAAGTTTGGTTAAGTTATGGACTCTCTAAGTCCTATTTTGGGTCAACGTTAAAGAAGTCAAATTAGAAATAACTGACATGAAAATGGGTGAAAAATTAGATCAACGTTAAATTGAAAAATTTGAATGCAGATTTTTAGAGAATCGAATCAGAAGTCTTTAGAGGTATGCCACTTTGGAATCGGCTTAAGTTTGGTTAAGTTATGGACTCTCTAAGTCCTATTTTGGGTCAACGTTAAACAAGTCAAATTAGAAATAACTGACATGAAAATGGGTGAAAAATTAGATCAAAGTTAAATTGAAAAATTTGAATGCAGATTTTTAGAGAATCGAATCAGAAGTTTTTAGAGGTATGCCACTTTGGAATCGGCTTAAGTTTGGTAAAGTTATGGACTCCCGAAGTCCAATTTTGGGTCTACGTTAAATAAGTCAAATTAGAAAAATTTGATCAACGTTAAATTGAAAAATATGAATGCAGATTTTTAGAGAATCGAATCAGAAGTCTTTAGAGGTATGCCACTTTGGAATCGGCTTAAGTTTGGTAAAGTTATGGACTCCCGAAAATTTAAATGCAGATTTTTAGAGAATCGAATCAGAAGTCTTTAGAGGTATGCCACTTTGGAATCGGCTTAAGTTTGGTAAAGTTATGGACTCCCGAAGTCCAATTTTGGGTCAACGTTAGATAAGTCAAATTAGAAAAATTTGATCAACGTTAAATTGAAAAATTTGAATGCAGATTTTTAGAGAATCGAATCAGAAGTCTTTAGAGGTATGCCACTTTGGAATCGGCTTAAGTTTGGTTAAGTTATGGACTCTCTAAGTCCTATTTTGGGTCAACGTTAAACAAGTCAAATTAGAAATAACTGACATGAAAATGGGTGAAAAATTAGATGAAAGTTAAATTGAAAAATTTGAATGCAGAGTTTTAGAGAATTGAATCAGAAGTTTTTAGAGGTATGCCACTTTGGAATCGGCTTAAGTTTGGTAAAGTTATGGACTCCCGAAGTCCAGTTTTGGGTATACGTTAAATAAGTCAAATTAGAAAAATTTGATCAACGTTAAATTGAAAAATATGAATGCAGATTTTTAGAGAATCGAATCAGAAGTGTTAAGAGGTATGCCACTTTGGAATCGGCTTAAGTTTGGTTAAGTTATGGACTCTGTAAGTCCTATTTTGGGTCAACGTTAAAGAAGTCAAATTAGAAAATTTGATCAACGTTAAATTGAAAAATACAAATGCAGATTTTTAGAGAATCGAATCAGAAGTCTTTAGAGGTATGCCACTTTGGAATCGGAAATAACTGACATTAAAATGGGTCAAAAATTTGATCAACGTTAAATTGAAAAATTTGAATGCAGAATTTTAGAGAATCGAATCAGAAGTTTTTAGAGGTATGCCACTTTGGAATCGGCTTAAGTTTGGTAAAGTTATGGACTCTCGAAGTTCAATTTTTGGTCAAAGTTAAACAAGTCAAATTAGAAATAACTGACATTAAAATGGGTGAAAAATTTGATAACAGTTAAATTGAAAAATTTGAATGCAGATTTTTAGAGAATCGAATCAGAAGTCTTTAGAGGTATGCCACTTTGGAATCGGCTTAAGTTTGGTTAAGTTATGGACTCTCTAAGTCCTATTTTGGGTCAACGTTAAAGAAGTCAAATTAGAAAAATTTGATCAACGTTAAATTGAAAAATACGAATGCAGATTTTTAGAGAATCGAATCAGAAGTCTTTAGAGGTATGCCACTTTGGAATCGGAAATAACTGACATGAAAATGGGTCAAAAATTTGATCAACGTTAAATTGAAAAATTTGAATGCAGATTTTTAGAGAATCGAATCAGAAGTTTTTAGAGGTATGCCACTTTGGAATCGGCTTAAGTTTGGTTAAGTTATGGATTCTCTAAGTCCAATTTTGAGTCACTCTGTTACAAGTCATCGGAAAATTGGAAATAACTGACATTGAAAAATTTAAATGCAGATTTTTAGAGAATCGAATCAGAAGTCTTTAGAGGTATGCCACTTTGGAATCGGCTTAAGTTTGGTTAGTTATGGATTCTCTAAGTCCAATTTTGAGTCACTCTGTTACAAGTCATCGGAAAATTGGAAATAACTGACATTGAAAAATTTAAATGCAGATTTTTAGAGAATCGAATCAGAAGTCTTTAGAGGTATGCCACTTTGGAATCGGCTTAAGTTTGGTTAAGTTATGGATTCTCTAAGTCCAATTTTGAGTCACATCGAATCAGAAGTCTTTAGAGGTATGCCACTTTGGAATCGGCTTAAGTTTGGTTAAGTTATGGATTCTCTAAGTCCAATTTTGAGTCACTCTGTTACAAGTCATCGGAAAATTGGAAATAACTGACATTGAAAAATTTAAATGCAGATTTTTAGAGAATCGAATCAGAAGTCTTTAGAGGTATGCCACTTTGGAATCGGCTTAAGTTTGGTTAAGTTATGGATTCTCTAAGTCCAATTTTGAGTCACTCTGTTACAAGTCATCGGAAAATTGGAAATAACTGACATTGAAAAATTTAAATGCAGATTTTTAGAGAATCGAATCAGAAGTCTTTAGAGGTATGCCACTTTGGAATCGGCTTAAGTTTGGTTAGTTATGGATTCTCTAAGTCCAATTTTGAGTCACTCTGTTACAAGTCATCGGAAAATTGGAAATAACTGACATTGAAAAATTTAAATGCAGATTTTTAGAGAATCGAATCAGAAGTCTTTAGAGGTATGCCACTTTGGAATCGGCTTAAGTTTGGTAAAGTTATGGACTCCCGAAGTCCAATTTTGGGTCTACGTTAAATAAGTCGAATTAGAAAAATTTGATCAACGTTAAATTGAAAAATATGAATGCAGATTTTTAGAGAATCGAATCAGAAGTGTTAAGAGGTATGCCACTTTGGAATCGGCTTAAGTTTGGTTAAGTTATGGACTCTGTAAGTCCTATTTTGGGTCAACGTTAAAGAAGTCAAATTAGAAAATTTGATCAATGTTAAATTGAAAAATACGAATGCAGATTTTTAGAGAATCGAATCAGAAGTCTTTAGAGGTATGCCACTTTGGAATCGGAAATAACTGACATTAAAATGGGTCAAAAATTTGATCAACGTTAAATTGAAAAATTTGAATGCAGAATTTTAGAGAATCGAATCAGAAGTTTTTAGAGGTATGCCACTTTGGAATCGGCTTAAGTTTGGTAAAGTTATGGACTCTCGAAGTTCAATTTTGGGTCAAAGTTAAACAAGTCAAATTAGAAATAACTGACATTAAAATGGGTGAAAAATTTGATAACAGTTAAATTGAAAAATTTGAATGCAGATTTTTAGAGAATCGAATCAGAAGTCTTTAGAGGTATGCCACTTTGGAATCGGCTTAAGTTTGGTTAAGTTATGGACTCTCTAAGTCCTATTTTGGGTCAACGTTAAAGAAGTCAAATTAGAAAAATTTGATCAACGTTAAATTGAAAAATACGAATGCAGATTTTTAGAGAATCGAATCAGAAGTCTTTAGAGGTATGCCACTTTGGAATCGGAAATAACTGACATGAAAATGGGTCAAAAAATTTGATCAACGTTAAATTGAAAAATTTGAATGCAGTTTTTTAGAGAATCGAATCAGAAGTTTTTAGAGGTATGCCACTTTGGAATCGGCTTAAGTTTGGTTAAGTTATGGATTCTCTAAGTCCAATTTTGAGTCACTCTGTTACAAGTCATCGGAAAATTGGAAATAACTGACATTGAAAAATTTAAATGCAGATTTTTAGAGAATCGAATCAGAAGTCTTTAGAGGTATGCCACTTTGGAATCGGCTTAAGTTTGGTTAAGTTATGGATTCTCTAAGTCCAATTTTGAGTCACTCTGTTACAAGTCATCGGAAAATTGGAAATAACTGACATTGAAAAATTTAAATGCAGATTTTTAGAGAATCGAATCAGAAGTCTTTAGAGGTATGCCACTTTGGAATCGGCTTAAGTTTGGTTAAGTTATGGATTCTCTAAGTCCAATTTTGAGTCACTCTGTTACAAGTCATCGAAAAATTGGAAATAACTGACATTGAAAAATTTAAATGCAGATTTTTAGAGAATCGAATCAGAAGTCTTTAGAGGTATGCCACTTTGGAATCGGCTTAAGTTTGGTTAAGTTATGGATTCTCTAAGTCCAATTTTGAGTCACTCTGTTACAAGTCATCGGAAAATTGGAAATAACTGACATTGAAAAATTTAAATGCAGATTTTTAGAGAATCGAATCAGAAGTCTTTAGAGGTATGCCACTTTGGAATCGGCTTAAGTTTGGTTAAGTTATGGATTCTCTAAGTCCAATTTTGAGTCACTCTGTTACAAGTCATCGGAAAATTGGAAATAACTGACATTGAAAAATTTAAATGCAGATTTTTAGAGAATCGAATCAGAAGTCTTTAGAGGTATGCCACTTTGGAATCGGCTTAAGTTTGGTTAAGTTATGGATTCTCTAAGTCCAATTTTGAGTCACTCTGTTACAAGTCATCGGAAAATTGGAAATAACTGACATTGAAAAATTTAAATGCAGATTTTTAGAGAATCGAATCAGAAGTCTTTAGAGGTATGCCACTTTGGAATCGGCTTAAGTTTGGTAAAGTTATGGACTCCCGAAAATTTAAATGCAGATTTTTAGAGAATCGAATCAGAAGTCTTTGGAGGTATGCCACTTTGCAATCGGTTTAAGCTTGGTAAAGTTATGGACTCTCGAAGTTCAATGAAAATGGGTCAAAAAATTAGTCGACGTTAAATTGAAAAATTTGAATGCAGATTTTTAGAGAATCGAATCAGAAGTCTTTAGAGGTATGCCACTTTGCAATCGGCTTAAGTTTGATTAAGTTATGGACTCTCGAAGTTCAATTTTGGGTCAACGTTAAACAAGTCAAATTAGAAATAACTGACATGAAAATGGGTGAAAAATTAGATCAAAGTTAAATTGAAAAATTTGAATGCAGATTTTTATAGAATCGAATCAGAAGTTTTTAGAGGTATGCCACTTTGGAATCGGCTTAAGTTTGGTAAAGTTATGGACTCCCGAAGTCCAATTTTGGGTCTACGTTAAATAAGTCAAATTAGAAAAATTTGATCAACGTTAAATTGAAAAATATGAATGCAGATTTTTAGAGAATCGAATCAGAAGTCTTTAGAGGTATGCCACTTTGGAATCGGCTTAAGTTTGGTAAAGTTATGGACTCCCGAAAATTTAAATGCAGATTTTTAGAGAATCGAATCAGAAGTCTTTAGAGGTATGCCACTTTGGAATCGGCTTAAGTTTGGTAAAGTTATGGACTCCCGAAGTCCAATTTTGGGTCAACGTTAGATAAGTCAAATTAGAAAAATTTGATCAACGTTAAATTGAAAAATTTGAATGCAGATTTTTAGAGAATCGAATCAGAAGTTTTTAGAGGTATGCCACTTTGGAATCGGCTTAAGTTTGGTAAAGTTATGGACTCCCGAAGTCCAATTTTGGGTCTACGTTAAATAAGTCGAATTAGAAAAATTTGATCAACGTTAAATTGAAAAATATGAATGCAGATTTTTAGAGAATCGAATCAGAAGTGTTAAGAGGTATGCCACTTTGGAATCGGCTTAAGTTTGGTTAAGTTATGGACTCTGTAAGTCCTATTTTGGGTCAACGTTAAAGAAGTCAAATTAGAAAATTTGATCAACGTTAAATTGAAAAATACGAATGCAGATTTTTAGAGAATCGAATCAGAAGTCTTTAGAGGTATGCCACTTTGGAATCGGAAATAACTGACATTAAAATGGGTCAAAAATTTGATCAACGTTAAATTGAAAAATTTGAATGCAGAATTTTAGAGAATCGAATCAGAAGTTTTTAGAGGTATGCCACTTTGGAATCGGCTTAAGTTTGGTAAAGTTATGGACTCTCGAAGTTCAATTTTGGGTCAAAGTTAAACAAGTCAAATTAGAAATAACTGACATTAAAATGGGTGAAAAATTTGATAACAGTTAAATTGAAAAATTTGAATGCAGATTTTTAGAGAATCGAATCAGAAGTCTTTAGAGGTATGCCACTTTGGAATCGGCTTAAGTTTGGTTAAGTTATGGACTCTCTAAGTCCTATTTTGGGTCAACGTTAAAGAAGTCAAATTAGAAAAATTTGATCAACGTTAAATTGAAAAATACGAATGCAGATTTTTAGAGAATCGAATCAGAAGTCTTTAGAGGTATGCCACTTTGGAATCGGAAATAACTGACATGAAAATGGGTCAAAAATTTGATCAACGTTAAATTGAAAAATTTGAATGCAGTTTTTTAGAGAATCGAATCAGAAGTTTTTAGAGGTATGCCACTTTGGAATCGGCTTAAGTTTGGTTAAGTTATGGATTCTCTAAGTCCAATTTTGAGTCACTCTGTTACAAGTCATCGGAAAATTGGAAATAACTGACATTGAAAAATTTAAATGCAGATTTTTAGAGAATCGAATCAGAAGTCTTTAGAGGTATGCCACTTTGGAATCGGCTTAAGTTTGGTTAAGTTATGGATTCTCTAAGTCCAATTTTGAGTCACTCTGTTACAAGTCATCGGAAAATTGGAAATAACTGACATTGAAAAATTTAAATGCAGATTTTTAAAGAATCGAATCAGAAGTCTTTAGAGGTATGCCACTTTGGAATCGGCTTAAGTTTGGTTAAGTTATGGATTCTCTAAGTCCAATTTTGAGTCACTCTGTTACAAGTCATCGGAAAATTGGAAATAACTGACATTGAAAAATTTAAATGCAGATTTTTAGAGAATCGAATCAGAAGTCTTTAGAGGTATGCCACTTTGGAATCGGCTTAAGTTTGGTAAAGTTATGGACTCCCGAAAATTTAAATGCAGATTTTTAGAGAATCGAATCAGAAGTCTTTGGAGGTATGCCACTTTGCAATCGGTTTAAGCTTGGTAAAGTTATGGACTCTCGAAGTTCAATGAAAATGGGTCAAAAAATTAGTCGACGTTAAATTGAAAAATTTGAATGCAGATTTTTAGAGAATCGAATCAGAAGTCTTTAGAGGTATGCCACTTTGCAATCGGCTTAAGTTTGATTAAGTTATGGACTCTCGAAGTTCAATTTTGGGTCAACGTTAAACAAGTCAAATTAGAAATAACTGACATGAAAATGGGTGAAAAATTAGATCAAAGTTAAATTGAAAAATTTGAATGCAGATTTTTATAGAATCGAATCAGAAGTTTTTAGAGGTATGCCACTTTGGAATCGGCTTAAGTTTGGTAAAGTTATGGACTCCCGAAGTCCAATTTTGGGACTACGTTAAATAAGTCAAATTAGAAAAATTTGATCAACGTTAAATTGAAAAATATGAATGCAGATTTTTAGAGAATCGAATCAGAAGTCTTTAGAGGTATGCCACTTTGGAATCGGCTTAAGTTTGGTAAAGTTATGGACTCCCGAAAATTTAAATGCAGATTTTTAGAGAATCGAATCAGAAGTCTTTAGAGGTATGCCACTTTGGAATCGGCTTAAGTTTGGTAAAGTTATGGACTCCCGAAGTCCAATTTTGGGTCAACGTTAGATAAGTCAAATTAGAAAAATTTGATCAACGTTAAATTGAAAAATTTGAATGCAGATTTTTAGAGAATCGAATCAGAAGTCTTTAGAGGTATGCCACTTTGGAATCGGCTTAAGTTTGGTTAAGTTATGGACTCTCTAAGTCCTATTTTGGGTCAACGTTAAACAAGTCAAATTAGAAATAACTGACATGAAAATGGGTGAAAAATTAGATGAAAGTTAAATTGAAAAATTTGAATGCAGATTTTTAGAGAATCGAATCAGAAGTTTTTAGAGGTATGCCACTTTGGAATCGGCTTAAGTTTGGTAAAGTTATGGACTCCCGAAGTCCAATTTTGGGTCTACGTTAAATAAGTCGAATTAGAAAAATTTGATCAACGTTAAATTGAAAAATATGAATGCAGATTTTTAGAGAATCGAATCAGAAGTGTTAAGAGGTATGCCACTTTGGAATCGGCTTAAGTTTGGTTAAGTTATGGACTCTGTAAGTCCTATTTTGGGTCAACGTTAAAGAAGTCAAATTAGAAAATTTGATCAACGTTAAATTGAAAAATACGAATGCAGATTTTTAGAGAATCGAATCAGAAGTCTTTAGAGGTATGCCACTTTGGAATCGGAAATAACTGACATTAAAATGGGTCAAAAATTTGATCAACGTTAAATTGAAAAATTTGAATGCAGAATTTTAGAGAATCGAATCAGAAGTTTTTAGAGGTATGCCACTTTGGAATCGGCTTAAGTTTGGTAAAGTTATGGACTCTCGAAGTTCAATTTTGGGTCAAAGTTAAACAAGTCAAATTAGAAATAACTGACATTAAAATGGGTGAAAAATTTGATAACAGTTAAATTGAAAAATTTGAATGCAAATTTTTAGAGAATCGAATCAGAAGTCTTTAGAGGTATGCCACTTTGGAATCGGCTTAAGTTTGGTTAAGTTATGGACTCTCTAAGTCCTATTTTGGGTCAACGTTAAAGAAGTCAAATTAGAAAAATTTGATCAACGTTAAATTGAAAAATACGAATGCAGATTTTTAGAGAATCGAATCAGAAGTCTTTAGAGGTATGCCACTTTGGAATCGGAAATAACTGACATGAAAATGGGTCAAAAATTTGATCAACGTTAAATTGAAAAATTTGAATGCAGATTTTTAGAGAATCGAATCAGAAGTTTTTAGAGGTATGCCACTTTGGAATCGCCTTAAGTTTGGTAAAGTTATGGACTCTCGAAGTTCAATTTTGGGTCAAAGTTAAACAAGTCAAATTAGAAATAACTGACATGAAAATGGGTGAAAAATTTGATCACAGTTAAATTGAAAAATTTGAATGCAGATTTTTAGAGAACCGAATCAGAAGTCTTTAGAGGTATGCCACTTTGGAATCGGCTTAAGTTTGGTTAAGTTATGGATTCTCTAAGTCCAATTTTGAGTCACTCTGTTACAAGTCATCGGAAAATTGGAAATAACTGACATTGAAAAATTTAAATGCAGATTTTTAGAGAATCGAATCAGAAGTCTTTAGAGGT
Source organism: Drosophila rhopaloa (assembly GCF_018152115.1). Classification (NCBI taxonomy): domain Eukaryota; kingdom Metazoa; phylum Arthropoda; class Insecta; order Diptera; family Drosophilidae; genus Drosophila; species Drosophila rhopaloa. Next base: position 375,233 of record NW_025335192.1, read on the forward strand.
ATGCCACTTTGGAATCGGCTTAAGTTTGTTTAAGTTATGGATTCTCTAAGTCCAATTTTGAGTCACTCTGTTACAAGTCATCGGAAAATTGGAAATAACTGACATTGAAAAATTTAAATGCAGATTTTTAGAGAATCGAATCAGAAGTCTTTAGAGGTATGCCACTTTGGAATCGGCTTAAGTTTGGTAAAGTTATGGACTCTCGAAGTTCAATTTTGAGTCACTCTGTTACAAGTCATCGGAAAATTGGAAATAACTGACATTGAAAAATTTAAATGCAGATTTTTAGAGAATCGAATCAGAAGTCTTTAGAGGTATGCCACTTTGGAATCGGCTTAAGTTTGGTAAAGTTATGGACTCCCGAAAATTTAAATGCAGATTTTTAGAGAATCGAATCAGAAGTCTTTGGAGGTATGCCACTTTGCAATCGGTTTAAGCTTGGTAAAGTTATGGACTCTCGAAGTTCAATGAAAATGGGTCAAAAAATTAGTCGACGTTAAATTGAAAAATTTGAATGCAGATTTTTAGAGAATCGAATCAGAAGTCTTTAGAGGTATGCCACTTTGCAATCGGCTTAAGTTTGATTAAGTTATGGACTCTCGAAGTTCAATTTTGGGTCAACGTTAAACAAGTCAAATTAGAAATAACTGACATGAAAATGGGTGAAAAATTAGATCAAAGTTAAATTGAAAAATTTGAATGCAGATTTTTATAGAATCGAATCAGAAGTTTTTAGAGGTATGCCACTTTGGAATCGGCTTAAGTTTGGTAAAGTTATGGACTCCCGAAGTCCAATTTTGGGACTACGTTAAATAAGTCAAATTAGAAAAATTTGATCAACGTTAAATTGAAAAATATGAATGCAGATTTTTAGAGAATCGAATCAGAAGTCTTTAGAGGTATGCCACTTTGGAATCGGCTTAAGTTTGGTAAAAGTTATGGACTCCCGAAAATTTAAATGCAGATTTTTAGAGAATCGAATCAGAAGTCTTTAGAGGTATGCCACTTTGGAATCGGCTTAAGTTTGGTAAAGTTATGGACTCCCGAAGTCCAATTTTGGGTCAACGTTAGATAAGTCAAATTAGAAAAATTTGATCAACGTTAAATTGAAAAATTTGAATGCAGATTTTTAGAGAATCGAATCAGAAGTCTTTAGAGGTATGCCACTTTGGAATCGGCTTAAGTTTGGTTAAGTTATGGACTCTCTAAGTCCTATTTTGGGTCAACGTTAAACAAGTCAAATTAGAAATAACTGACATGAAAATGGGTGAAAAATTAGATGAAAGTTAAATTGAAAAATTTGAATGCAGATTTTTAGAGAATCGAATCAGAAGTTTTTAGAGGTATGCCACTTTGGAATCGGCTTAAGTTTGGTAAAGTTATGGACTCCCGAAGTCCAATTTTGGGTCTACGTTAAATAAGTCGAATTAGAAAAATTTGATCAACGTTAAATTGAAAAATATGAATGCAGATTTTTAGAGAATCGAATCAGAAGTGTTAAGAGGTATGCCACTTTGGAATCGGCTTAAGTTTGGTTAAGTTATGGACTCTGTAAGTCCTATTTTGGGTCAACGTTAAAGAAGTCAAATTAGAAAATTTGATCAACGTTAAATTGAAAAATACGAATGCAGATTTTTAGAGAATCGAATCAGAAGTCTTTAGAGGTATGCCACTTTGGAATCGGAAATAACTGACATTAAAATGGGTCAAAAATTTGATCAACGTTAAATTGAAAAATTTGAATGCAGAATTTTAGAGAATCGAATCAGAAGTTTTTAGAGGTATGCCACTTTGGAATCGGCTTAAGTTTGGTAAAGTTATGGACTCTCGAAGTTCAATTTTGGGTCAAAGTTAAACAAGTCAAATTAGAAATAACTGACATTAAAATGGGTGAAAAATTTGATAACAGTTAAATTGAAAAATTTGAATGCAAATTTTTAGAGAATCGAATCAGAAGTCTTTAGAGGTATGCCACTTTGGAATCGGCTTAAGTTTGGTTAAGTTATGGACTCTCTAAGTCCTATTTTGGGTCAACGTTAAAGAAGTCAAATTAGAAAAATTTGATCAACGTTAAATTGAAAAATACGAATGCAGATTTTTAGAGAATCGAATCAGAAGTCTTTAGAGGTATGCCACTTTGGAATCGGAAATAACTGACATGAAAATGGGTCAAAAATTTGATCAACGTTAAATTGAAAAATTTGAATGCAGATTTTTAGAGAATCGAATCAGAAGTTTTTAGAGGTATGCCACTTTGGAATCGCCTTAAGTTTGGTAAAGTTATGGACTCTCGAAGTTCAATTTTGGGTCAAAGTTAAACAAGTCAAATTAGAAATAACTGACATGAAAATGGGTGAAAAATTTGATCACAGTTAAATTGAAAAATTTGAATGCAGATTTTTAGAGAACCGAATCAGAAGTCTTTAGAGGTATGCCACTTTGGAATCGGCTTAAGTTTGGTTAAGTTATGGATTCTCTAAGTCCAATTTTGAGTCACTCTGTTACAAGTCATCGGAAAATTGGAAATAACTGACATTGAAAAATTTAAATGCAGATTTTTAGAGAATCGAATCAGAAGTCTTTAGAGGTATGCCACTTTGGAATCGGCTTAAGTTTGTTTAAGTTATGGATTCTCTAAGTCCAATTTTGAGTCACTCTGTTACAAGTCATCGGAAAATTGGAAATAACTGACATTGAAAAATTTAAATGCAGATTTTTAGAGAATCGAATCAGAAGTCTTTAGAGGTATGCCACTTTGGAATCGGCTTAAGTTTGGTAAAGTTATGGACTCTCGAAGTTCAATTTTGGGTCAAAGTTAAACAAGTCAAATTAGAAATAACTGACATGAAAATGGGTGAAAAATTTGATCACAGTTAAATTGAAAAATTTGAATGCAGATTTTTAGAGAACCGAATCAGAAGTCTTTAGAGGTATGCCACTTTGGAATCAGCTTAAGTTTGGTTAAGTTATGGATTCTCTAAGTCCAATTTTGAGTCACTCTGTTACAAGTCATCGGAAAATTGGAAATAACTGACATTGAAAAATTTAAATTCAGATTTTTAGAGAATCGAATCAGAAGTCTTTAGAGGTATGCCACTTTGGAATCGGCTTAAGTTTGTTTAAGTTATGGATTCTCTAAGTCCAATTTTGAGTCACTCTGTTACAAGTCATCGGAAAATTGGAAATAACTGACATTGAAAAATTTAAATGCAGATTTTTAGAGAATCGAATCAAAAGTCTTTAGAGGTATGCCACTTTGGAATCGGCTTAAGTTTGGTAAAGTTATGGACTCCCGAAAATTTAAATGCAGATTTTTAGAGAATCGAATCAGAAGTCTTTGGAGGTATGCCACTTTGCAATCGGTTTAAGCTTGGTAAAGTTATGGACTCTCGAAGTTCAATGAAAATGGGTCAAAAAATTAGTCGACGTTAAATTGAAAAATTTGAATGCAGATTTTTAGAGAATCGAATCAGAAGTCTTTAGAGGTATGCCACTTTGCAATCGGCTTTAGCTTGGTAAAGTTATGGACTCTCGAAGTTCAATTTTGGGTCAAAGTTAAACAAGTCAAATTAAAAATAACTGACATGAAAATGGGTGAAAAATTTGATCAAAGTTAAATTGAAAAATTTGAATGCAGATTTTTAGAGAATCGAATCAGAAGTCTTTAGAGGTATGCCACTTTGGAATCGGCTTAAGTTTGATTAAGTTATGGACTCTCGAAGTTCAATTTTGGGTCAACGTTAAACAAGTCAAATTAGAAATAACTGACATGAAAATGGGTGAAAAATTAGATCAAAGTTAAATGGAAAAATTTGAATGCAGATTTTTATAGAATCGAATCAGAAGTTTTTAGAGGTATGCCACTTTGGAATCGGCTTAAGTTTGGTAAAGTTATGGACTCCCGAAGTCCAATTTTGGGTCTACGTTAAATAAGTCAAATTAGAAAAATTTGATCAACGTTAAATTGAAAAATATGAATGCAGATTTTTAGAGAATCGAATCAGAAGTCTTTAGAGGTATGCCACTTTGGAATCGGCTTAAGTTTGGTTAAGTTATGGATTCTCTAAGTCCAATTTTGAGTCACTCTGTTACAAGTCATCGGAAAATTGGAAATAACTGACATTGAAAAATTTAAATGCAGATTTTTAGAGAATCGAATCACAAGTCTTTAGAGGTATGCCATTTTGGAATCGGCTTAAGTTTGGTAAAGTTATGGACTCCCGAAAATTTAAATGCAGATTTTTAGAGAATCGAATCAGAAGTCTTTGGAGGTATGCCACTTTGCAATCGGCTTAAGCTTGGTAAAGTTATGGACTCTCGAAGTTCAATGAAAATGGGTCAAAAAATTAATCGACGTTAAATTGAACAAGAAAGGAAAGCTAACTTCGGGCGGAGCCGAAGTTGATATACCCTTGCAGAATACTCTGTAAATTATATTCTCCAAAATTATTCATATGATGCATTCTTAATACTCATAAAAAATCCCAACTTCCTAACTTTAAAAACACCAAAGTTATGGCATTTCCAATCATTCAGTTATGTATATGGCAGCTATAGAATATAGTCGGCCGATCCTTATGAAATTTAATATGTCGGATTGATTGGACAAAAATAAAACCCATAGAAAATCCCAACTTCCTAACTTAACAAACAGCAGAGTTATGGCATTTCCGATCAATCAGTTATATGGCAGCTATAGGATATAGTCGGCCGATCCTTATGAAATTTGGTAGGTCGGATTAATTGGCCAAATATAAAACCCATAGAAAATCCCAACTTCCCAACTTTACAAACACCAAAGTTATGGCATTTCCGATCAATCAGTTATATAGAAGCTATAGGATATAGTCGGCCGATCCTTATGAAATTTGGTATGTCGGATTGATTGGCCAAATATAATACCCATAGAGAGTCCCAACTTCCTAACTTAACAAACAGCAGAGTTATGGCATTTCCGATTAATCAGTTATATGGCAGCTATAGGATATAGTCGGCCGATCCCGGCCGTTCCGACTTATATACTGCGTGCAAAGGAAAGAAGGGTGTGTGCAAAGTTTCAATTCGATATCTTTAAAACTGAGAGACTAGTTCGCGTAGAAACAGACAGACGGACAGACAGACGGACAGACGGACAGACGGACATGGCTATATCAACTCAGGAGGTGATCCTGATCAAGAATATATATACTTTATAGGGTCGGAGATGTCTCCTTCACTGCGTTGCACACTTTTGACCAAAATTATAATACCCTCTGCAAGGGTATAAAAATTTGAATGCAGATTTTTAGAGAATCGAATCAGAAGTCTTTAGAGGTATCCCACTTTGCAATCGGCTTTAGCTTGGTAAAGTTATGGACTCTCGAAGTTCAATTTTGGGTCAAAGTTAAACAAGTCAAATTAGAAATAACTGACATGAAAATGGGTGAAAAATTTGATCAAAGTTAAATTGAAAAATATGAATGCAGATTTTTAGAGAACCGAATCAGAAGTCTTTAGAGGTATGCCACTTTGGAATCGGCTTAAGTTTGGTTAAGTTATGGATTCTCTAAGTCCAATTTTGAGTCACTCTGTTACAAGTCATCGGAAAATTGGAAATAACTGACATTGAAAAATTTAAATGCAGATTTTTAGAGAATCGAATCAGAAGTCTTTAGAGGTATGCCACTTTGGAATCGGCTTAAGTTTGTTTAAGTTATGGATTCTCTAAGTCCAATTTTGAGTCACTCTGTTACAAGTCATCGGAAAATTGGAAATAACTGACATTGAAAAATTTAAATGCAGATTTTTAGAGAATCGAATCAGAAGTCTTTAGAGGTATGCCACTTTGGAATCGGCTTAAGTTTGGTAAAGTTATGGACTCTCGAAGTTCAATTTTGGGTCAAAGTTAAACAAGTCAAATTAGAAATAACTGACATGAAAATGGGTGAAAAATTTGATCACAGTTAAATTGAAAAATTTGAATGCAGATTTTTAGAGAACCGAATCAGAAGTCTTTAGAGGTATGCCACTTTGGAATCGGCTTAAGTTTGGTTAAGTTATGGATTCTCTAAGTCCAATTTTGAGTCACTCTGTTACAAGTCATCGGAAAATTGGAAATAACTGACATTGAAAAATTTAAATGCAGATTTTTAGAGAATCGAATCAGAAGTCTTTAGAGGTATGCCACTTTGGAATCGGCTTAAGTTTGTTTAAGTTATGGATTCTCTAAGTCCAATTTTGAGTCACTCTGTTACAAGTCATCGGAAAATTGGAAATAACTGACATTGAAAAATTTAAATGCAGATTTTTAGAGAATCGAATCAGAAGTCTTTAGAGGTATGCCACTTTGGAATCGGCTTAAGTTTGGTAAAGTTATGGACTCCCGAAAATTTAAATGCAGATTTTTAGAGAATCGAATCAGAAGTCTTTGGAGGTATGCCACTTTGCAATCGGTTTAAGCTTGGTAAAGTTATGGACTCTCGAAGTTCAATGAAAATGGGTCAAAAAACTAGTCGACGTTAAATTGAAAAATTTGAATGCAGATTTTTAGAGAATCGAATCAGAAGTCTTTAGAGGTATGCCACTTTGCAATCGGCTTTAGCTTGGTAAAGTTATGGACTCTCGAAGTTCAATTTTGGGTCAAAGTTAAACAAGTCAAATTAAAAATAACTGACATGAAAATGGGTGAAAAATTTGATCAAAGTTAAATTGAAAAATTTGAATGCAGATTTTTATAGAATCGAATCAGAAGTTTTTAGAGGTATGCCACTTTGGAATCGGCTTAAGTTTGGTAAAGTTATGGACTCCCGAAGTCCAATTTTGGGTCTACGTTAAATAAGTCAAATTAGAAAAATTTGATCAACGTTAAATTGAAAAATATGAATGCAGATTTTTAGAGAATCGAATCAGAAGTCTTTAGAGGTATGCCACTTTGGAATCGGCTTAAGTTTGGTTAAGTTATGGATTCTCTAAGTCCAATTTTGAGTCACTCTGTTACAAGTCATCGGAAAATTGGAAATAACTGACATTGAAAAATTTAAATGCAGATTTTTAGAGAATCGAATCACAAGTCTTTAGAGGTATGCCATTTTGGAATCGGCTTAAGTTTGGTAAAGTTATGGACTCCCGAAAATTTAAATGCAGATTTTTAGAGAATCGAATCAGAAGTCTTTGGAGGTATGCCACTTTGCAATCGGCTTAAGCTTGGTAAAGTTATGGACTCTCGAAGTTCAATGAAAATGGGTCAAAAAATTAATCGACGTTAAATTGAACAAGAAAGGAAAGCTAACTTCGGGCGGAGCCGAAGTTGATATACCCTTGCAGAATACTCTGTAAATTATATTCTCCAAAATTATTCATATGATGCATTCTTAATACTCATAAAAAATCCCAACTTCCTAACTTTAAAAACACCAAAGTTATGGCATTTCCAATCATTCAGTTATGTATATGGCAGCTATAGAATATAGTCGGCCGATCCTTATGAAATTTAATATGTCGGATTGATTGGACAAAAATAAAACCCATAGAAAATCCCAACTTCCTAACTTAACAAACAGCAGAGTTATGGCATTTCCGATCAATCAGTTATATGGCAGCTATAGGATATAGTCGGCCGATCCTTATGAAATTTGGTAGGTCGGATTAATTGGCCAAATATAAAACCCATAGAAAATCCCAACTTCCCAACTTTACAAACACCAAAGTTATGGCATTTCCGATCAATCAGTTATATAGCAGCTATAGGATATAGTCGGCCGATCCTTATGAAATTTGGTATGTCGGATTGATTGGCCAAATATAATACCCATAGAGAGTCCCAACTTCCTAACTTAACAAACAGCAGAGTTATGGCATTTCCGATCAATCAGTTATATGGCAGCTATAGGATATAGTCGGCCGATCCCGGCCGTTCCGACTTATATACTGCGTGCAAAGGAAAGAAGGGTGTGTGCAAAGTTTCAATTCGATATCTTTAAAACTGAGAGACTAGTTCGCGTAGAAACAGACAGACGGACAGACAGACGGACAGACAGACGGACAGACAGACGGACAGACAGACGGACAGACAGACGGACAGACGGACATGGCTATATTAACTCAGGAGGTGATCCTGATCAAGAATATATATACTTTATAGGGTCGGAGATGTCTCCTTCACTGCGTTGCACACTTTTGACCAAAATTATAATACCCTCTGCAAGGGTATAAAAATTTGAATGCAGATTTTTAGAGAATCGAATCAGAAGTCTTTAGAGGTATGCCACTTTGCAATCGGCTTTAGCTTGGTAAAGTTATGGACTCTCGAAGTTCAATTTTGGGTCAAAGTTAAACAAGTCAAATTAGAAATAACTGACATGAAAATGGGTGAAAAATTTGATCAAAGTTAAATTGAAAAATATGAATGCAGATTTTTAGAGAATCGAATCAGAAGTTTTTAGAGGTATGCCACTTTGGAATCGGCTTAAGTTTGGTAAAGTTATGGACTCCCGAAGTCCAATTTTGGGTCTACGTTAAATAAGTCAAATTAGAAAAATTTGATCAACGTTAAATTGAAAACAAGAAAGGAAAGCTAACTTCGGGCGGAGCCGAAGTTGATATACCCTTGCAGAATACTCTGTAAATTATATTCTCCAAAATTATTCATATGATGCATTCTTAATACTCATAAAAAATCCCAACTTCCTAACTTTAAAAACACCAAAGTTATGGCATTTCCAATCGTTCAGTTATATGGCAGCTATAGGATATAGTCGGCCGATCCATATGGAATTTGGTAGGTCGGATTAATTGGCCAAAAATAAAAACCATAGGAAATCCCAACTTTCTAACTTTACAAACACCAAAGTTATGGCATTTCCGATCAATCAGTTATATGGCAGCTTTAGAATATAGTCGGCCGATCCTTATAAAATTTGGTAGGTCGGATTGATTGGCCAAATAGAAAACCCATAGGAAATCCCAGCTTCCTAACTTTACAAACACCAAAGTTATGGCATTTTCGATCAATCAGTTATATGGCAGCTATAGGATATAGTCGGCCGATCCTTATGAAATTGGGTAGGTCGGATTGATTGGCCAAATATAAAACCCATAGTAAGTCACAGCTTCCTAACTTTAAAAACACCAAAGTTATGGCATTTCCGATCAATCAGTTATATGGCAGCTATAGGATATAGTCGGCCGATCCCGGCCGTTCCGACATATATACTGCGTGCAAAGGAAAGAAGGGTGTGTGCAAAGTTTCAATTCGATATCTTTAAAACTGAGAGACTAGTTTGCGTAGAAACAGACAGACGGACAGACAGACGGACAGACGGACAGACGGACATGGCTATATCGACTCAGGAGGTGATCCTGATCAAGAATATATATACTTTATAGGGTCGGAGATGTCTCCTTCACTGCGTTGCACACTTTTGACCAAAATTATAATACCCTCTGCAAGGGTATAAATATGAATGCAGATTTTTAGAGAATCGAATCAGAAGTCTTTAGAGGTATGCCACTTTGGAATCGGCTTAAGTTTGGTAAAGTTATGGACTCCCGAAAATTTAAATGTAGATTTTTAGAGAATCGAATCAGAAGTCTTTAGAGGTATGCCACTTTGGAATCGGCTTAAGTTTGGTAAAGTTATGGACTCCCGAAGACCAATTTTGGGTCAACGTTAGATAAGTCAAATTAGAAAAATTTGATCAACGTTAAATTGAAAAATATGAATGCAGATTTTTAGAGAATCGAATCAGAAGTCTTAAGAGGTATGCCACTTTGGAATCGGCTTAAGTTTGGTTAAGTTATGGACTCTCTAAGTCCTATTTTGGGTCAACGTTAAACAAGTCAAATTAGAAATAACTGACATGAAAATGGGTGAAAAATTAGATCAAAGTTAAATTGAAAAATTTGAATGCAGGTTTTTAGAGAATCGAATCAGAAGTCTTTAGAGGTATGCCACTTTGGAATCGGCTTAAGTTTGGTTAAGTTATGGACTCTCTAAGTCCTATTTTGGGTCAACGTTAAACAAGTCAAATTAGAAATAACTGACATGAAAATGGGTGAAAAATTAGATCAAAGTTAAATTGAAAAATTTGAATGCAGATTTTTAGAGAATCGAATCAGAAGTTTTAAGAGGTATGCCACTTTGGAATCGGCTTAAGTTTGGTAAAGTTATGGACTCCCGAAGTCCAATTTTGGGTCTACGTTAAATAAGTCAAATTAGAAAAATTTGATCAACGTTAAATTGAAAAATATGAATGCAGATTTTTAGAGAATCGAATCAGAAGTCTTAAGAGGTATGCCACTTTGGAATCGGCTTAAGTTTGGTTAAGTTATGGACTCTCTAAGTCCTATTTTGGGTCAACGTTAAAGAAGTCTAATTAGAAAATTTGATCAACGTTAAATTGAAAAATACGAATGCAGATTTTTAGAGAATCGAATCAGAAGTCTTTAGAGGTATGCCACTTTAGAATCGGAAATAACTGACATTAAAATGGGTCAAAAATTTGATCAACGTTAAATTGAAAAATTTGAATGCAGAATTTTAGAGAATCGAATCAGAAGTTTTTAGAGGTATGCCACTTTGGAATCGGCTGAAGTTTGGTAAAGTTATGGACTCTCGAAGTTCAATTTTGGGTCAAAGTTAAACAAGTCAAATTAGAAATAACTGACATTAAAATGGGTGAAAAATTTGATAACAGTTAAATTGAAAAATTTGAATGCAGATTTTTAGAGAATCGAATCAGAAGTCTTTAGAGGTATGCCACTTTGGAATCGGCTTAAGTTTGGTTAAGTTATGGACTCTCTAAGTCCTATTTTGGGTCAACGTTAAAGAAGTCAAATTAGAAATAACTGACATGAAAATGGGTGAAAAATTAGATCAACGTTAAATTGAAAAATTTGAATGCAGATTTTTAGAGAATCGAATCAGAAGTCTTTAGAGGTATGCCACTTTGGAATCGGCTTAAGTTTGGTTAAGTTATGGACTCTCTAAGTCCTATTTTGGGTCAACGTTAAACAAGTCAAATTAGAAATAACTGACATGAAAATGGGTGAAAAATTAGATCAAAGTTAAATTGAAAAATTTGAATGCAGATTTTTAGAGAATCGAATCAGAAGTTTTTAGAGGTATGCCACTTTGGAATCGGCTTAAGTTTGGTAAAGTTATGGACTCCCGAAGTCCAATTTTGGGTCTACGTTAAATAAGTCAAATTAGAAAAATTTGATCAACGTTAAATTGAAAAATATGAATGCAGATTTTTAGAGAATCGAATCAGAAGTCTTTAGAGGTATGCCACTTTGGAATCGGCTTAAGTTTGGTAAAGTTATGGACTCTCGAAAATTTAAATGCAGATTTTTAGAGAATCGAATCAGAAGTCTTTAGAGGTATGCCACTTTGGAATCGGCTTAAGTTTGGTAAAGTTATGGACTCCCGAAGTCCAATTTTGGGTCAACCTTAGATAAGTCAAATTAGAAAAATTTGATCAACGTTAAATTGAAAAATTTGAATGCAGATTTTTAGAGAATCGAATCAGAAGTCTTTAGAGGTATGCCACTTTGGAATCGGCTTAAGTTTGGTTAAGTTATGGACTCTCTAAGTCCTATTTTGGGTCAACGTTAAACAAGTCAAATTAGAAATAACTGACATGAAAATGGGTGAAAAATTAGATCAAAGTTAAATTGAAAAATTTGAATGCAGATTTTTAGAGAATCGAATCAGAAGTTTTTAGAGGTATGCCACTTTGGAATCGGCTTAAGTTTGGTAAAGTTATGGACTCCCGAAGTCCAATTTTGGGTCTACGTTAAATAAGTCAAATTAGAAAAATTTGATCAACGTTAAATTGAAAAATATGAATGCAGACTTTTAGAGAATCGAATCAGAAGTGTTAAGAGGTATGCCACTTTGGAATCGGCTTAAGTTTGGTTAAGTTATGGACTCTGTAAGTCCTATTTTGGGTCAACGTTAAAGAAGTCAAATTAGAAAATTTGATCAACGTTAAATTGAAAAATACGAATGCAGATTTTTAGAGAATCGAATCAGAAGTCTTTAGAGGTATGCCACTTTGGAATCGGAAATAACTGACATTAAAATGGGTCAAAAATTTGATCAACGTTAAATTGAAAAATTTGAATGCAGAATTTTAGAGAATCGAATCAGAAGTTTTTAGAGGTATGCCACTTTGGAATCGCCTTAAGTTTGGTAAAGTTATGGACTCTCGAAGTTCAATTTTGGGTCAAAGTTAAACAAGTCAAATTAGAAATAACTGACATTAAAATGGGTGAAAAATTTGATAACAGTTAAATTGAAAAATTTGAATGCAGATTTTTAGAGAAGCGAATCAGAAGTCTTTAGAGCTATGCCACTTTGGAATCGGCTTAAGTTTGGTAAAGTTATGGACTCCCGAAGTCCAATTTTGGGTCTACGTTAAATAAGTCAAATTAGAAAAATTTGATCAACGTTAAATTGAAAAATATGAATGCAGATTTTTAGAGAATCGAATCAGAAGTCTTTAGAGGTATGCCACCTTGGAATCGGCTTAAGTTTGGTAAAGTTATGGACTCCCGAAAATTTAAATGCAGATTTTTAGAGAATCGAATCAGAAGTCTTTAGAGGTATGCCACTTTGGAATCGGCTTAAGTTTGGTAAAGTTATGGACTCCCGAAGTCCAATTTTGGGTCAACCTTAGATAAGTCAAATTAGAAAAATTTGATCAACGTTAAATTGAAAAATTTGAATGCAGATTTTTAGAGAATCGAATCAGAAGTCTTTAGAGGTATGCCACTTTGGAATCGGCTTAAGTTTGGTTAAGTTATGGACTCTCTAAGTCCTATTTTGGGTCAACGTTAAACAAGTCAAATTAGAAATAACTGACATGAAAATGGGTGAAAAATTAGATCAAAGTTAAATTGAAAAATTTGAATGCAGATTTTTAGAGAATCGAATCAGAAGTTTTTAGAGGTATGCCACTTTGGAATCGGCTTAAGTTTGGTAAAGTTATGGACTCCCGAAGTCCAATTTTGGGTCTACGTTAAATAAGTCAAATTAGAAAAATTTGATCAACGTTAAATTGAAAAATATGAATGCAGACTTTTAGAGAATCGAATCAGAAGTGTTAAGAGGTATGCCACTTTGGAATCGGCTTAAGTTTGGTTAAGTTATGGACTCTGTAAGTCCTATTTTGGGTCAACGTTAAAGAAGTCAAATTAGAAAATTTGATCAACGTTAAATTGAAAAATACGAATGCAGATTTTTAGAGAATCGAATCAGAAGTCTTTAGAGGTATGCCACTTTGGAATCGGAAATATCTGACATTAAAATGGGTCAAAAATTTGATCAACGTTAAATTGAAAAATTTGAATGCAGAATTTTAGAGAATCGAATCAGAAGTTTTTAGAGGTATGCCACTTTGGAATCGGCTTAAGTTTGGTAAAGTTATGGACTCTCGAAGTTCAATTTTGGGTCAAAGTTAAACAAGTCAAATTAGAAATAACTGACATTAAAATGGGTGAAAAATTTGATAACAGTTAAATTGAAAAATTTGAATGCAGATTTTTAGAGAAGCGAATCAGAAGTCTTTAGAGGTATGCCACTTTGGAATCGGCTTAAGTTTGGTTAAGTTATGGACTCTCTAAGTCCTATTTTGGGTCAACGTTAAAGAAGTCAAATTAGAAAAATTTGATCAACGTTAAATTGAAAAATACGAATGCAGATTTTTAGATAATCGAATCAGAAGTCTTTAGAGGTATGCCACTTTGGAATCGGAAAAAACTGACATGAAAATGGGTCAAAAATTTGATCAACGTTAAATTGAAAAATTTGAATGCAGATTTTTAGAGAATCGAATCAGAAGTTTTTAGAGGTATGCCACTTTGGAATCGCCTTAAGTTTGGTAAAGTTATGGACTCTCGAAGTTCAATTTTGGGTCAAAGTTAAACAAGTCAAATTAGAAATAACTGACATGAAAATGGGTGAAAAATTTGATCACAGTTAAATTGAAAAATTTGAATGCAGATTTTTAGAGAACCGAATCAGAAGTCTTTAGAGGTATGCCACTTTGGAATCGGCTTAAGTTTGGTTAAGTTATGGATTCTCTAAGTCCAATTTTGAGTCACTCTGTTACAAGTCATCGGAAAATTGGAAATAACTGACATTGAAAAATTTAAATGCATTTAAATGCCACTTTGGAATCGGCTTAAGTTTGGTTAAGTTATGGATTCTCTAAGTCCAATTTTGAGTCACTCTGTTACAAGTCATCGGAAAATTGGAAATAACTGACATTGAAAAATTTAAATGCAGATTTTTAGAGAATCGAATCAGAAGTCTTTGGAGGTATGCCACTTTGCAATCGGTTTAAGCTTGGTAAAGTTATGGACTCTCGAAGTTCAATGAAAATGGGTCAAAAAATTAGTCGACGTTAAATTGAAAAATTTGAATGCAGATTTTTAGAGAATCGAATCAGAAGTCTTTAGAGGTATGCCACTTTGCAATCGGCTTTAGCTTGGTAAAGTTATGGACTCTCGAAGTTCAATTTTGGGTCAAAGTTAAACAAGTCAAATTAAAAATAACTGACATGAAAATGGGTGAAAAATTTGATCAAAGTTAAATTGAACAAGAAAGGAAAGCTAACTTCGGGCGGAGCCGAAGTTGAAATACCCTTGCAGAATATTCTGCAAATTATATTCTCCAAAATCATTCATAATGCATTCTTAATACTCATAAAAATCCCAACTTCCTAACTTTAAAAACACCAAAGTTATATCATTTCCAATCGTTCAGTTATATGGCAGCTATAGAATATAGTCGGCCGATCCTTATGAAATTTGATATGTCGGATTGATTAGGCAAAAATAAAACCCATAGAAAATCCCAACTTCCTAACTTAACAAACACCAAAGTTATGGCATTTCCGATCAATCAGTTATATGGCAGCTATAAGATATAGTCGGCCGATCCTTATGAAATTTGGTAGGTCGGATTAATTGGCCAAATATAAAACCCATAGAAAATCCCAACTTCCTAACTTTACAAACACCAAAGTTATGGCATTTCCGATTAATCAGTTATATGGCAGCTATAAGATATAGTCGGCCGATCCTTATGAAATTTGGTACGTCGGATTGATTGGCCAAATATAAAACCCATAGAAAGTCCCAACTTCCTAACTTAACAAACAGCAGAGTTATGGCATTTCCGATTAATCAGTTATATGGCAGCTATAGGATATAGTCGGCCGATCCCGGCCGTTCCGACTTATATACTGCGTGCAAAGGAAAGAAGGGTGTGTGCAAAGTTTCAATTCGATATCTTTAAAACTGAGAGACTAGTTCGCGTAGAAACAGACAGACGGACAGACAGACGGACAGACGGACAGACGGACAGACGGACAGACGGACAGACGGACAGACGGACATGGCTATATCAACTCAGGAGGTGATCCTGATCAAGAATATATATACTTTATAGGGTCGGAGATGTCTCCTTCACTGCGTTGCACACTTTTGACCAAAATTATAATACCCTCTGCAAGGGTATAAAAATTTGAATGCAGATTTTTAGAGAATCGAATCAGAAGTCTTTAGAGGTATGCCACTTTGGAATCGGCTTAAGTTTGATTAAGTTATGGACTCTCGAAGTTCAATTTTGGGTCAACGTTAAACAAGTCAAATTAGAAATAACTGACATGAAAATGGGTGAAAAATTAGATCAAAGTTAAATTGAAAAATTTGAATGCAGATTTTTATAGAATCGAATCAGAAGTTTTTAGAGGTATGCCACTTTGGAATCGGCTTAAGTTTGGTAAAGTTATGGACTCCCGAAGTCCAATTTTGGGTCTACGTTAAATAAGTCAAATTAGAAAAATTTGATCAACGTTAAATTGAAAAATATGAATGCAGATTTTTAGAGAATCGAATCAGAAGTCTTTAGAGGTATGCCATTTTGGAATCGGCTTAAGTTTGGTTAAGTTATGGACTCTCTAATCCTATTTTGGGTCAACGTTAAAAAAGTCAAATTAGAAAAATTTGATCAACGTTAAATTGAAAAATACGAATGCAGATTTTTAGAGAATCGAATCAGAAGTCTTTAGAGGTATGCCACTTTGGAATCGGAAATAACTGACATGAAAATCAAAAATTTGATCAACGTTAAATTGAACAAGAGAGAACGCTATAGTCGGGTGCCCCGACTATCAGATACCCGTTACTCAGGTAAAGGGAGTGCGAGGGAGATGGAGATAGAAACTTTGATCACGCATAACTTTTTAACGAATGGTCCGATTTGAAAAATTTCTTCTACATTTCGATAGGTATTGATAAACACAATAAAACTACATTTTTACTTTTCCGAAATATTTAAGTTTTTAAAATCGTATATAACCGATTGTGGGCGTTAAAGGGGGCGTGGCACCTTTTTGAAACAAACTTGCGCTGCGTAGGAACTCCTAGAATCTGCATGCAAAATGCCAATCTTCTAGCTTTTATAGTTTCCGAGATCTCAGCGTTCATACGGACGGACAGACAGACGGACAGACGGACATGGCTATATCGACTCGGCTAGTGACCCTGATCAAGAATATATATACTTTATAGGGTCGGAAACGCTTCCTTCTAGCTGTTACTTACTTTTGCACGAATACAATATACCCTTTTACTCTACGAGTAACGGGTATAAAAATTTGAATGCAGATTTTTAGAGAATTGAATCAGAAGTTTTTAGAGGTATGCCACTTTGGAATCGGCTTAAGTTTGGTTAAGTTATGGACTCTCTAAGTCCTATTTTGGGTCAACGTTAAACAAGTCAAATTAGAAATAACTGACATGAAAATGGGTGAAAAATTAGATCAAAGTTAAATTGAAAAATTTGAATGCAGATTTTTAGAGAATCGAATCAGAAGTTTTTAGAGGTATGCCACTTTGGAATCGGCTTAAGTTTGGTAAAGTTATGGACTCCCGAAGTCCAATTTTGGGTCTACGTTAAATAAGTCAAATTAGAAAAATTTGATCAACGTTAAATTGAAAAATATGAATGCAGATTTTTAGAGAATCGAATCAGAAGTGTTAAGAGGTATGCCACTTTGGAATCGGCTTAAGTTTGGTTAAGTTATGGACTCTGTAAGTCCTATTTTGGGTCAACGGTAAAGAAGTCAAATTAGAAAATTTGATCAACGTTAAATTGAAAAATACGAATGCAGATTTTTAGAGAATCGAATCAGAAGTCTTTAGAGGTATGCCACTTTGGAATCGGAAATAACTGACATTAAAATGGGTCAAAAATTTGATCAACGTTAAATTGAAAAATTTGAATGCAGAATTTTAGAGAATCGAATCAGAAGTTTTTAGAGGTATGCCACTTTGGAATCGGCTTAAGTTTGGTTAAGTTATGGATTCTCTAAGTCCAATTTTGAGTCACTCTGTTACAAGTCATCGGAAAATTGGAAATAACTGACATTGAAAAATTTAAATGCAGATTTTTAGAGAATCGAATCAGAAGTCTTTAGAGGTATGCCACTTTGGAATCGGCTTAAGTTTGGTTAAGTTATGGATTCTCTAAGTCCAATTTTGAGCCACTCTGTTACAAGTCATCGGAAAAATGGAAATAACTGACATTGAAAAATTTAAATGCAGATTTTTACAGAATCGAATCAGAAGTCTTTAGAGGTATGCCACTTTGGAATCGGCTTAAGTTTGGTAAAGTTATGGACTCCCGAAAATTTAAATGCAGATTTTTAGAGAATCGAATCAGAAGTCTTTGGAGGTATGCCACTTTGCAATCGGTTTAAGCTTGGTAAAGTTATGGACTCTCGAAGTTCAATGAAAATGGGTCAAAAAATTAGTCGACGTTAAATTGAAAAATTTGAATGCAGATTTTTAGAGAATCGAATCAGAAGTCTTTAGAGGTATGCCACTTTGCAATCGGCTTTAGCTTGGTAAAGTTATGGACTCTCGAAGTTCAATTTTGGGTCAAAGTTAAACAAGTCAAATTAAAAATAACTGACATGAAAATGGGTGAAAAATTTGATCAAAGTTAAATTGAAAAATTTGAATGCAGATTTTTAGAGAATCGAATCAGAAGTCTTTAGAGGTATGCCACTTTGGAATCGGAAATAACTGACATGAAAATGGGTCAAAAATTTGATCAACGTTAAATTGAAAAATTTGAATGCAGATTTTTAGAGAATCGAATCAGAAGTTTTTAGAGGTATGCCACTTTGGAATCGCCTTAAGTTTGGTAAAGTTATGGACTCTCGAAGTTCAATTTTGGGTCAAAGTTAAACAAGTCAAATTAGAAATAACTGACATGAAAATGGGTGAAAAATTTGATCACAGTTAAATTGAAAAATTTGAATGCAGATTTTTAGAGAACCGAATCAGAAGACTTTAGAGGTATGCCACTTTGGAATCGGCTTAAGTTTGGTTAAGTTATGGATTCTCTAAGTCCAATTTTGAGTCACTCTGTTACAAGTCATCGGAAAATTGGAAATAACTGACATTGAAAAATTTGAATGCAGATTTTTAGAGAACCGAATCAGAAGACTTTAGAGGTATGCCACTTTGGAATCGGCTTAAGTTTGGTTAAGTTATGGATTCTCTAAGTCCAATTTTGAGTCACTCTGTTACAAGTCATCGGAAAATTGGAAATAACTGACATTGAAAAATTTAAATGCAGATTTTTAGAGAATCGAATCAGAAGTCTTTAGAGGTATGCCACTTTGGAATCGGCTTAAGTTTGGTTAAGTTATGGATTCTCTAAGTCCAATTTTGAGTCACTCTGTTACAAGTCATCGGAAAATTGGAAATAACTGACATTGAAAAATTTAAATGCAGATTTTTAGAGAATCGAATCAGAAGTCTTTAGAGGTATGCCACTTTGGAATCGGCTTAAGTTTGGTAAAGTAATGGACTCCCGAAAATTTAAATGCAGATTTTTAGAGAATCGAATCAGAAGTCTTTGGAGGTATGCCACTTTGCAATCGGTTTAAGCTTGGTAAAGTTATGGACTCTCGAAGTTCAATGAAAATGGGTCAAAAAATTAGTCGACGTTAAATTGAAAAATTTGAATGCAGATTTTTAGAGAATCGAATCAGAAGTCTTTAGAGGTATGCCACTTTGCAATCGGCTTTAGCTTGGTAAAGTTATGGACTCTCGAAGTTCAATTTTGGGTCAAAGTTAAACAAGTCAAATTAAAAACAAGAAAGGAAAGCTAACTTCGGGCGGAGCCGAAGTTGATATACCCTTGCAGAATACTCTGTAAATTATATTCTCCAAAATTATTCATATGATGCATTCTTAAAATCGTATATAACCGATTGTGGGCGTTAAAGGGGGCGTGGCACCTTTTTGAAACAAACTTGCGCTGCGTAGGAACTCCTAGAATCTGCATGCAAAATGCCAATCTTCTAGCTTTTATAGTTTCCGAGATCTCAGCGTTCATACGGACGGACAGACAGACGGACAGACGGACATGGCTATATCGACTCGGCTAGTGACCCTGATCAAGAATATATATACTTTATAGGGTCGGAAACGCTTCCTTCTAGCTGTTACATACTTTTGCACGAATACAATATACCCTTTTACTCTACGAGTAACGGGTATAAAAATTTGAATGCAGATTTTTAGAGAATTGAATCAGAAGTTTTTAGAGGTATGCCACTTTGGAATCGGCTTAAGTTTGGTTAAGTTATGGACTCTCTAAGTCCTATTTTGGGTCAACGTTAAACAAGTCAAATTAGAAATAACTGACATGAAAATGGGTGAAAAATTAGATCAAAGTTAAATTGAAAAATTTGAATGCAGATTTTTAGAGAATCGAATCAGAAGTTTTTAGAGGTATGCCACTTTGGAATCGGCTTAAGTTTGGTAAAGTTATGGACTCCCGAAGTCCAATTTTGGGTCTACGTTAAATAAGTCAAATTAGAAAAATTTGATCAACGTTAAATTGAAAAATATGAATGCAGATTTTTAGAGAATCGAATCAGAAGTGTTAAGAGGTATGCCACTTTGGAATCGGCTTAAGTTTGGTTAAGTTATGGACTCTGTAAGTCCTATTTTGGGTCAACGTTAAAGAAGTCAAATTAGAAAATTTGATCAACGTTAAATTGAAAAATACGAATGCAGATTTTTAGAGAATCGAATCAGAAGTCTTTAGAGGTATGCCACTTTGGAATCGGAAATAACTGACATTAAAATGGGTCAAAAATTTGATCAACGTTAAATTGAAAAATTTGAATGCAGAATTTTAGAGAATCGAATCAGAAGTTTTTAGAGGTATGCCACTTTGGAATCGGCTTAAGTTTGGTAAAGTTATGGACTCTCGAAGTTCAATTTTGGGTCAAAGTTAAACAAGTCAAATTAGAAATAACTGACATTAAAATGGGTGAAAAATTTGATAACAGTTAAATTGAAAAATTTGAATGCAGATTTTTAGAGAATCGAATCAGAAGTCTTTAGAGGTATGCCACTTTGGAATCGGCTTAAGTTTGGTTAAGTTATGGACTCTCTAAGTCCTATTTTGGGTCAACGTTAAAGAAGTCAAATTAGAAAAATTTGATCAACGTTAAATTGAAAAATACGAATGCAGATTTTTAGAGAATCGAATCAGAAGTCTTTAGAGGTATGCCACTTTGGAATCGGAAATAACTGACATGAAAATGGGTCAAAAATTTGATCAACGTTAAATTGAAAAATTGGAATGCAGATTTTTAGAGAATCGAATCAGAAGTTTTTAGAGGTATGCCACTTTGGAATCGCCTTAAGTTTGGTAAAGTTATGGACTCTCGAAGTTCAATTTTGGGTCAAAGTTAAACAAGTCAAATTAGAAATAACTGACATGAAAATGGGTGAAAAATTTGATCACAGTTAAATTGAAAAATTTGAATGCAGATTTTTAGAGAACCGAATCAGAAGTCTTTAGAGGTATGCCACTTTGGAATCGGCTTAAGTTTGGTTAAGTTATGGATTCTCTAAGTCCAATTTTGAGTCACTCTGTTACAAGTCATCGGAAAATTGGAAATAACTGACATTGAAAAATTTAAATGCAGATTTTTAGAGAATCGAATCAGAAGTCTTTAGAGGTATGCCACTTTGGAATCGGCTTAAGTTTGGTTAAGTTATGGATTCTCTAAGTCCAATTTTGAGTCACTCTGTTACAAGTCATCGGAAAATTGGAAATAACTGACATTGAAAAATTTAAATGCAGATTTTTAGAGAATCGAATCAGAAGTCTTTAGAGGTATGCCACTTTGGAATCGGCTTAAGTTTGGTAAAGTAATGGACTCCCGAAAATTTAAATGCAGATTTTTAGAGAATCGAATCAGAAGTCTTTGGAGGTATGCCACTTTGCAATCGGTTTAAGCTTGGTAAAGTTATGGACTCTCGAAGTTCAATGAAAATGGGTCAAAAAATTAGTCGACGTTAAATTGAAAAATTTGAATGCAGATTTTTAGAGAATCGAATCAGAAGTCTTTAGAGGTATGCCACTTTGCAATCGGCTTTAGCTTGGTAAAGTTATGGACTCTCGAAGTTCAATTTTGGGTCAAAGTTAAACAAGTCAAATTAAAAACAAGAAAGGAAAGCTAACTTCGGGCGGAGCCGAAGTTGATATACCCTTGCAGAATACTCTGTAAATTATATTCTCCAAAATTATTCATATGATGCATTCTTAATACTCATAAAAAATCCCAACTTTCTAACTTTACAAACACCAAAGTTATGGCATTTCCGATCAATCAGTTATATGGCAGCTATAGGATATAGTCGGCCGATCCCGGCCGTTCCGACTTATATACTGCGTGCAAAGGAAAGAAGGGTGTGTGCAAAGTTTCAATTCGATATCTTTAAAACTGAGAGACTAGTTCGCGTAGAAACAGACAGACGGACAGACAGACGGACAGACGGACATGGCTATATCAACTCAGAAGGTGATACTGATCAAGAATATATATACTTTATAGGGTCGGAGATGTCTCCTTCACTGCGTTGCACACTTTTGACCAAAATTATAATACCCTCTGCAAGGGTATAAAAATTTGAATGCAGATTTTAAGAGAATCGAATCAGAAGTCTTTAGAGGTATGCCACTTTGGAATCGGCTTAAGTTTGATTAAGTTATGGACTCTCGAAGTTCAATTTTGGGTCAAAGTTAAACAAGTCAAATTAAAAACAAGAAAGGAAAGCTAACTTCGGGCGGAGCCGAAGTTGATATACCCTTGCAGAATACTCTGTAAATTATATTCTCCAAAATTATTCATATGATGCATTCTTAATACTCATAAAAATCCCAACTTCCTAACTTAACAAACACCAAAGTTATGGCATTTCCGATCAATCAGTTATATGGCGGCTATAGGATATAGTCGGCCGATCCTAATGAAGTTTGGTAGGTCGGATTGATGGGCCAAAAATAAGACCCATAGAAAATCCCAACTTCCTAACTTTACAAACACCAAAGTTATGGCATTTCCGATCAATCAGTTATATGGCAGCTATAGGATATAGTCGGCCGATCCCGGCCGTTCCGACTTATATACTGCGTGCAAAGGAAAGAAGGGTGTGTGCAAAGTTTCAATTCGATATCTTTAAAACTGAGAGACTAGTTCGCGTAGAAACAGACAGACGGACAGACAGACGGACAGACGGACAGACGGACATGGCTATATCAACTCAGAAGGTGATACTGATCAAGAATATATATACTTTATAGGGTCGGAGATGTCTCCCTTCACTGCGTTGCACACTTTTGACCAAAATTATAATACCCTCTGCAAGGGTATAAAAATTTGAATGCAGATTTTAAGAGAATCGAATCAGAAGTCTTTAGAGGTATGCCACTTTGGAATCGGCTTAAGTTTGATTAAGTTATGGACTCTCGAAGTTCAATTTTGGGTCAAAGTTAAACAAGTCAAATTAGAAATAACTGACATGAAAATGGGTGAAAAATTTGATCAAAGTTAAATTGAAAAATTTGAATGCAGATTTTTAGAGAATCGAATCAGAAGTCTTTAGAGGTATGCCACTTTGGAAACGGCTTAAGTTTGGTAAAGTTATGGACTCTCTAAGTCAAATTTTTAGTCACTCTGTTACAAGTCCTCGGAAATCTAGAAATAACTGACATGAAAATGGGTCAAAAAATTAATCGACGTTAAATTGAACAAGAAAGGAAAGCTAACTTCGGGCGGAGCCGAAGTTGATATACCCTTGCAGAATACTCTGTAAATTATATTCTCCAAAATTATTCATATGATGCATTCTTAATACTCATAAAAAATCCCAACTTCCTAACTTTAAAAACACCAAAGTTATGGCATTTCCAATCATTCAGTTATGTATATGGCAGCTATAGAATATAGTCGGCCGATCCTTATGAAATTTAATATGTCGGATTGATTGGACAAAAATAAAACCCATAGAAAATCCCAACTTCCTAACTTAAAAAACAGCAGAGTTATGGCATTTCCGATCAATCAGTTATATGGCAGCTATAGGATATAGTCGGCCGATCCTTATGAAATTTGGTAGGTCGGATTAATTGGCCAAATATAAAACCCATAGAAAATCCCAACTTCCCAACTTTACAAACACCAAAGTTATGGCATTTCCGATCAATCAGTTATATAGCAGTTATAGGATATAGTCGGCCGATCCTTATGAAATTTGGTATGTCGGATTGATTGGCCAAATACCTGCATGCATTCTTAATACTCATAAAAAATCCCAACTTCCTAACTTAACAAACACCAAAGTTATGGCATTTCCGATCAATCAGTTATATGGCGGCTATAGGATATAGTCGGCCGATCCTTATGAAATTTGGTAGGTCGTATTGATTGGCCAAATTTTAAACCCATAGAAAATCCCAACTTTCTAACTTTACAAACACCAAAGTTATGGCATTTCCGATCAATCAGTTATATGGCAGCTATAGAATATAGTCGGCCGATCCTAATGAAGTTTGGTAGGTCGGATTGATGGGCCAAAAATAAGACCCATAGAAAATCCCAACTTCCTAACTTTACAAACACCAAAGTTATGGCATTTCCGATCAATCAGTTATATGGCAGCTATAGGATATAGTCGGCCGATCCCGGCCGTTCCGACTTATATACTGCGTGCAAAGGAAAGAAGGGTGTGTGCAAAGTTTCAATTCGATATCTTTAAAACTGAGAGACTAGTTCGCGTAGAAACAGACAGACGGACAGACAGACGGACAGACGGACAGACGGACATGGCTATATCAACTCAGAAGGTGATACTGATCAAGAATATATATACTTTATAGGGTCGGAGATGTCTCCTTCACTGCGTTGCACACTTTTGACCAAAATTATAATACCCTCTGCAAGGGTATAAAAATTTGAATGCAGATTTTAAGAGAATCGAATCAGAAGTCTTTAGAGGTATGCCACTTTGGAATCGGCTTAAGTTTGATTAAGTTATGGACTCTCGAAGTTCAATTTTGGGTCAAAGTTAAACAAGTCAAATTAGAAATAACTGACATGAAAATGGGTGAAAAATTTGATCAAAGTTAAATTGAAAAATTTGAATGCAGATTTTTAGAGAATCGAATCAGAAGTCTTTAGAGGTATGCCACTTTGGAAACGGCTTAAGTTTGGTAAAGTTATGGACTCTCTAAGTCCAATTTTTAGTCACTCTGTTACAAGTCCTCGGAAATCTAGAAATAACTGACATGAAAATGGGTCAAAAAATTAATCGACGTTAAATTGAACAAGAAAGGAAAGCTAACTTCGGGCGGAGCCGAAGTTGATATACCCTTGCAGAATACTCTGTAAATTATATTCTCCAAAATTATTCATATGATGCATTCTTAATACTCATAAAAATCCCAACTTCCTAACTTTAAAAACACCAAAGTTATGGCATTTCCAATCATTCAGTTATGTATATGGCAGCTATAGAATATAGTCGGCCGATCCTTATGAAATTTAATATGTCGGATTGATTGGACAAAAATAAAACCCATAGAAAATCCCAACTTCCTAACTTAACAAACAGCAGAGTTATGGCATTTCCGATCAATCAGTTATATGGCAGCTATAGGATATAGTCGGCCGATCCCGGCCGTTCCGACTTATATACTGCGTGCAAAGGAAAGAAGGGTGTGTGCAAAGTTTCAATTCGATATCTTTAAAACTGAGAGACTAGTTCGCGTAGAAACAGACAGACGGACAGACAGACGGACAGACGGACATGGCTATATCAACTCAGAAGGTGATACTGATCAAGAATATATATACTTTATAGGGTCGGAGATGTCTCCTTCACTGCGTTGCACACTTTGACCAAAATTATAATACCCTCTGCAAGGGTATAAAAATTTGAATGCAGATTTTAAGAGAATCGAATCAGAAGTCTTTAGAGGTATGCCACTTTGGAATCGGCTTGAGTTTGATTAAGTTATGGACTCTCGAAGTTCAATTTTGGGTCAAAGTTAAACAAGTCAAATTAGAAATAACTGACATGAAAATGGGTGAAAAATTTGATCAAAGTTAAATTGAACAAGAAAGAAAAGCTAACTTCGGACGGAGCCGAAGTTGATATACCCTTGCAGAATATTCTGTAAATTATATTCTCCAAAATTATTTATATGATGCATTCTTAATACTCATAAAAAATCCCAACTTCCCAACTTTAAAAACACCAAAGTTATGGCATTTCCAATCGTTCAGTTATATGGCAGCTATAAGATATAGTCGGCCGATCCTTATGAAATTTGGTAGGTCGGATTGATTGGCGAAAAATTAAACCCATAGATAATCCCAACTTTCTAACTTTAAAAACACCAACGTTATGGCTTTTCCGATCGTTCAGTTATATGGCAGCTATATGATATAGTCGCCCGATCCGGCTCATTCCGACTTATATACTACCTGCAATAGAAAGACAACTTTTGGGAAAGTTTCAAGCAGATAGCTTTAAAACTGAGGGACTAGTTTGCGTAGAAACGGACGGACGGACAGACGGACAGACGGACATGGCTATATCAACTCAGGAGGTGATCCTGATCAAGAATATATATACTTTATAGGGTCGGAAATGTCTCCTTCACTGCGTTGCAAACTTTTGACTGAAATTATAATACCCTCTGCAAGGGTATAAAAATTTGAATGCAGATTTTTAGAGAATCGAATCAGAAGTCTTTAGAGGTATGCCACTTTGGAAACGGCTTAAGTTTGGTAAAGTTATGGACTCTCTAAGTCCAATTTTTAGTCACTCTGTTACAAGTCCTCGGAAATCTAGAAATAACTGACATGAAAATGGGTCAAAAAATTAATCGACGTTAAATTGAACAAGAAAGGAAAGCTAACTTCGGGCGGAGCCGAAGTTGATATACCCTTGCAGAATACTCTGTAAATTATATTCTCCAAAATTATTCATATGATGCATTCTTAATACTCATAAAAAATCCCAACTTCCTAACTTTAAAAACACCAAAGTTATGGCATTTCCAATCATTCAGTTATGTATATGGCAGCTATAGAATATAGTCGGCCGATCCTTATGAAATTTAATATGTCGGATTGATTGGACAAAAATAAAACCCATAGAAAATCCCAACTTCCTAACTTAACAAACAGCAGAGTTATGGCATTTCCGATCAATCAGTTATATGGCAGCTATAGGATATAGTCGGCCGATCCTTATGAAATTTGGTAGGTCGGATTAATTGGCCAAATATAAAACCCATAGAAAATCCCAACTTCCCAACTTTACAAACACCAAAGTTATGGCATTCCCGATCAATCAGTTATATAGCAGCTATAGGATATAGTCGGCCGATCCTTATGAAATTTGGTAGGTCGTATTGATTGGCCAAATTTTAAGCCCATAGAAAATCCCAACTTTCTAACTTTACAAACACCAAAGTTATGGCATTTCCGATCAATCAGTTATATGGCAGCTATAGGATATAGTCGGCCGATCCTAATGAAGTTTGGTAGGTCGGATTGATGGGCCAAAAATAAGACCCATAGAAAATCCCAACTTCCTAACTTTACAAACACCAAAGTTATGGCATTTCCGATCAATCAGTTATATGGCAGCTATAGGATATAGTCGGCCGATCCCGGCCGTTCCGACTTATATACTGCGTGCAAAGGAAAGAAGGGTGTGTGCAAAGTTTCAATTCGATATCTTTAAAACTGAGAGACTAGTTCGCGTAGAAACAGACAGACGGACAGACAGACGGACAGACGGACAGACGGACATGGCTATATCAACTCAGAAGGTGATACTGATCAAGAATATATATACTTTATAGGGTCGGAGATGTCTCCTTCACTGCGTTGCACACTTTTGACCAAAATTATAATACCCTCTGCAAGGGTATAAAAATTTGAATGCAGATTTTTAGAGAATCGAATCAGAAGTCTTTAGAGGTATGCCACTTTGGAAACGGCTTAAGTTTGGTAAAGTTATGGACTCTCTAAGTCCAATTTTTAGTCACTCTGTTACAAGTCCTCGGAAATCTAGAAATAACTGACATGAAAATGGGTCAAAAAATTAATCGACGTTAAATTGAACAAGAAAGGAAAGCTAACTTCGGGCGGAGCCGAAGTTGATATACCCTTGCAGAATACTCTGTAAATTATATTCTCCAAAATTATTCATATGATGCATTCTTAATACTCATAAAAAATCCCAACTTCCTAACTTTAAAAACACCAAAGTTATGGCATTTCCAATCATTCAGTTATGTATATGGCAGCTATAGAATATAGTCGGCCGATCCTTATGAAATTTAATATGTCGGATTGATTGGACAAAAATAAAACCCATAGAAAATCCCAACTTCCTAACTTAACAAACAGCAGAGTTATGGCATTTCCGATCAATCAGTTATATGGCAGCTATAGGATATAGTCGGCCGATCCTTATGAAATTTGGTAGGTCGGATTAATTGGCCAAATATAAAACCCATAGAAAATCCCAACTTCCCAACTTTACAAACACCAAAGTTATGGCATTTCCGATCAATCAGTTATATAGCAGCTATAGGATATAGTCGGCCGATCCTTATGAAATTTGGTAGGTCGTATTGATTGGCCAAATTTTAAACCCATAGAAAATCCCAACTTTCTAACTTTACAAACACCAAAGTTATGGCATTTCCGATCAATCAGTTATATGGCAGCTATAGGATATAGTCGGCCGATCCTAATGAAGTTTGGTAGGTCGGATTGATGGGCCAAAAATAAGACCCATAGAAAATCCCAACTTCCTAACTTTACAAACACCAAAGTTATGGCATTTCCGATCAATCAGTTATATGGCAGCTATAGGATATAGTCGGCCGATCCCGGCCGTTCCGACTTATATACTGCGTGCAAAGGAAAGAAGGGTGTGTGCAAAGTTTCAATTCGATATCTTTAAAACTGAGAGACTAGTTCGCGTAGAAACAGACAGACGGACAGACAGACGGACAGACGGACAGACGGACATGGCTATATCAACTCAGAAGGTGATACTGATCAAGAATATATATACTTTATAGGGTCGGAGATGTCTCCTTCACTGCGTTGCACACTTTGACCAAAATTATAATACCCTCTGCAAGGGTATAAAAATTTGAATGCAGATTTTAAGAGAATCGAATCAGAAGTCTTTAGAGGTATGCCACTTTGGAATCGGCTTAAGTTTGATTAAGTTATGGACTCTCGAAGTTCAATTTTGGGTCAAAGTTAAACAAGTCAAATTAGAAATAACTGACATGAAAATGGGTGAAAAATTTGATCAAAGTTAAATTGAAAAATTTGAATGCAGATTTTTAGAGAATCGAATCAGAAGTCTTTAGAGGTATGCCACTTTGGAAACGGCTTAAGTTTGGTAAAGTTATGGACTCTCTAAGTCCAATTTTTAGTCACTCTGTTACAAGTCCTCGGAAATCTAGAAATAACTGACATGAAAATGGGTCAAAAAATTAATCGACGTTAAATTGAACAAGAAAGGAAAGCTAACTTCGGGCGGAGCCGAAGTTGATATACCCTTGCAGAATACTCTGTAAATTATATTCTCCAAAATTATTCATATGATGCATTCTTAATACTCATAAAAATCCCAACTTCCTAACTTTAAAAACACCAAAGTTATGGCATTTCCAATCATTCAGTTATGTATATGGCAGCTATAGAATATAGTCGGCCGATCCTTATGAAATTTAATATGTCGGATTGATTGGACAAAAATAAAACCCATAGAAAATCCCAACTTCCTAACTTAACAAACATCAGAGTTATGGCATTTCCGATCAATCAGTTATATGGCAGCTATAGGATATAGTCGGCCGATCCTTATGAAATTTGGTAGGTCGGATTAATTGGCCAAATATAAAACCCATAGAAAATCCCAACTTCCCAACTTTACAAACACCAAAGTTATGGCATTTCCGATCAATCAGTTATATAGCAGCTATAGGATATAGTCGGCCGATCCTTATGAAATTCGGTATGTCGGATTGATTGGCCAAATATAATACCCATAGAGAGTCCCAACTTCCTAACTTAACAAACAGCAGAGTTATGGCATTTCCGATCAATCAGTTATATGGCAGCTATAGGATATAGTCGGCCGATCCTTATGAAATTTGGTAGGTCGGATTGATTGGCCAAATATAAAGCCCATAGAAAATTTCAACTTCCTAACTTTTCAAACACCAAAGTTATGGCATTTCCGATCAATCAGTTATATGGCAGCTATAGAATATAGTCGGCCGATCCCGGCCGTTCCGACTTATATACTGCGTGCAAAGGAAAGAAGGCTGTGTGCAAAGTTTCAACTCGATAGCTTTAAAACTGAGAGACTAGTTTGCGTAGAAACAGACAGACGGACAGACAAACAGACGGACAGACGGACAGACGGACATGGCTATATCAACTCAGGAGGTGATCCTGATCAAGAATATATATACTTTATAGGGTCGGAGATGTCTCCTTCACTGCGTTGCACACTTTTGACCAAAATTATAATACCCTCTGCAAGGGTATAAAAATACGAATGCAGATTTTTAGAGAATCGAATCAGAAGTCTTTAGAGGTATGCCACTTTGGAATCGGCTTAAGTTTGGTAAAGTTATGGACTCCCGAAGTCCAATTTTGGGTCTACGTTAAATAAGTCAAATTAGAAAAATTTGATCAACGTTAAATTGAAAAATATGAATGCAGATTTTTAGAGAATCGAATCAGAAGTCTTTGGAGGTATGCCACTTTGCAATCGGCTTAAGCTTGGTAAAGTTATGGACTCTCGAAGTTCAATGAAAATGGGTCAAAAAATTAATCGACGTTAAATTGAACAAGAAAGGAAAGCTAACTTCGGGCGGAGCCGAAGTTGATATACCCTTGCAGAATACTCTGTAAATTATATTCTCCAAAATTATTTATATGATGCATTCTTAATACTCATAAAAAATCCGAACTTCCTAACTTTAACAACACCAAAGTTATGGCATTTCCGATCAATCAGTTATATGGCAGCTATAGGATATAGTCGTCCGATCCTTATGAAATTTGGTGGGTCGGATTGATTGGCCAAATATAAAACCCATAGAAAATCCCAACTTTCTAACTTTACAAACACCAAAGTAATGGCATTTCCGATCAATCAGTTATATGGCAGCTATAGGATATAGTCGGCCGATCCTTATGAAATTTGGTAGGTCGGATTGATTGGCCAAATATAAAACCCATAGAAAATCCCAACTTTCTAACTTTACAAACACCAAAGTTATGGCATTTCCGATCAATCAGTTATATGGCAGCTATAGGATATAGTCGGCCGATCCCGGCCGTTCCGACTTATATACTGCGTGCAAAGGAAAGAAGGGTGTGTGCAAAGTTTCAATCCGATAGCTTTAAAACTGAGAGACTAGTTTGCGTAGAAACAGACAGACGGACAGACGGACAGACGGACATGGCTATATCAACTCAGGAGGTGATCCTGATCAAGAATATATATACTTTATAGGGTCGGAGATGTCTCCTTCACTGCGTTGCACACTTTTGACCAAAATTATAATACCCTCTGCAAGGGTATAAAAAAACACCAATGTTATGGCATTTCCGATCGTTCAGTTATATGGCAGCTATAGAATATAGTCGACCGATCCTTTTAAAATTTGGTATGTCAGATTGATTGGCCAAATATAGAACCCATAAAAAATCCCAACTTCCTAACTTTAAAAACACCAAAGTTATGGCATTTCTGATCGTTCAGTTATATCGCAGCTATAGGATATAGTCGACCGATCCATATGAAATTGGGAACGTCGGATTGATTGGCCAAAAATACAACCCATAGAAAATCCCAACTTTCTAACTTTACAAACACCAAAGTTATGGCATTTCCGATCAATCAGTTATATGGCAGCTATAGGATATAGTCGGCCGATCCCGGCCGTTCCGACTTATATACTGCGTGCAAAGGAAAGAAGGGTGTGTGCAAAGTTTCAATTCGATAGCTTTAAAACTGAGCGACTAGTTTGCGTAGAAACAGACAGACGGACAGACAGACGGACAGACAGACGGACAGACGGACAGACGGACAGACGGACATGGCTATATCAACTCAGGAGGTGATCCTGATCAAGAATATATATACTTTATATGGTCGGAGATGTCTCCTTCACTGCGTTGCACACTTTTGACCAAAATTATAATACCCTCTGCAAGGGTATAAAAATTTGAATGCAGATTTTTAGAGAATCGAATCAGAAGTCTTTAGAGGTATGCCACTTTGCAATCGACTTTAGCTTGGTAAAGTTATGGACTCTCGAAGTTCAATTTTGGGTCAAAGTTAAACAAGTCAAATTAGAAATAACTGACATGAAAATGGGTGAAAAATTTGATCAAAGTTAAATTGAAAAATTTGAATGCAGATTTTTAGAGAATCGAATCAGAAGTCTTTAGAGGTATGCCACTTTGGAATCGGCTTAAGTTTGATTAAGTTATGGACTCTCGAAGTTCAATTTTGGGTCAAAGTTAAACAAGTCAAATTAGAAATAACTGACATGAAAATGGGTGAAAAATTTGATCAAAGTTAAATTGAAAAATTTGAATGCAGATTTTTAGAGAATCGAATCAGAAGTCTTTAAAGGTATGCCACTTTGGAATCGGCTTAAGTTTGGTAAAGTTATGGACTCTCTAAGTCCAATTTTTAGTCACTCTGTTACAAGTCCTCGGAAATCTAGAAATAACTGACATGAAAATGGGTCAAAAAAATTAATCGACGTTAAATTGAAAAATTTGAATGCAGATTTTTAGAGAATCGAATCAGAAGTCTTTAGAGGTATGCCACCTTGGAATCGGCTTAAGTTTGATTAAGTTATGGACTCTCGAAGTTCAATTTTGGGTCAAAGTTAAACAAGTCAAATTAGAAATAACTGACATGAAAATGGGTGAAAAATTTGATCAAAGTTAAATTGAAAAATTTGAATGCAGATTTTTAGAGAATCGAATCAGAAGTCTTTAGAGGTATGCCACTTTGGAATCGGCTTAAGTTTGGTAAAGTTATGGACTCTCTAAGTCCAATTTTTAGTCACTCTGTTACAAGTCCTCGGAAATCTAGAAATAACTGACATGAAAATGGGTCAAAAAATTAATCGACGTTAAATTGAAAAATTTGAATGCAGATTTTTAGAGAATCGAATCAGAAGTCTTTAGAGGTATGCCACTTTGCAATCGGCTTTAGCTTGCTAAAGTTATGGACTCTCGAAGTTCAATTTTGGGTCAAAGTTAAACAAGTCAAATTAGAAATAACTGACATGAAAATGGGTGAAAAATTTGATCAACGTTAAATTGAAAAATTTGAATGCAGATTTTTAGAGAATCGAATCAGAAGTTTTTAGAGGTATGCCACTTTGGAATCGGCTTAAGTTTGGTTAAGTTATGGATTCTCTAAGTCCAATTTTGAGTCACTCTGTTACAAGTCATCGGAAAATTGGAAATAACTGACATTGAAAAATTTAAATGCAGATTTTTAGAGAATCGAATCAGAAGTCTTTAGAGGTATGCCACTTTGGAATCGGCTTAAGTTTGGTTAAGTTATGGACTCTCTAAGTCCTATTTTGGGTCAACGTTAAAGAAGTCAAATTAGAAATAACTGACATGAAAATGGGTGAAAAATTTGATCAAAGTTAAATTGAAAAATTTGAATGCAGATTTTTAGAGAATCGAATCAGAGGTCTTTAGAGGTATGAAAAATTTGAATGCAGATTTTTAGAGAATCGAATCAGAAGTCTTTAGAGGTATGCCACTTTGCAATCGGTTTTAGCTTGGTAAAGTTATGGACTCTCGAAGTTCAATTTTGGGTCAAAGTTAAACAAGTCAAATTAGAAATAACTGACATGAAAATGGGTGAAAAATTTGATCAAAGCTAAATTGAAAAATTTGAATGCAGATTTTTAGAGAATCGAATCAGAAGTCTTTAGAGGTATGCCACTTTGGAATCGGCTTAAGTTTGGTTAAGTTATGGACTCTCTAAGTCCTATTTTGGGTCAACGTTAAAGAAGTCAAATTAGAAATAACTGACATGAAAATGGGTGAAAAATTTGATCAAAGTTAAATTGAAAAATTTGAATGCAGATTTTTAGAGAATCGAATCAGAGGTCTTTAGAGGTATGAAAAATTTGAATGCAGATTTTTAGAGAATCGAATCAGAAGTCTTTAGAGGTATGCCACTTTGCAATCGGTTTTAGCTTGGTAAAGTTATGGACTCTCGAAGTTCAATTTTGGGTCAAAGTTAAACAAGTCAAATTAGAAATAACTGACATGAAAATGGGTGAAAAATTTGATCAAAGCTAAATTGAAAAATTTGAATGCAGATTTTTAGAGAATCGAATCAGAAGTCTTTAGAGGTATGCCACTTTGGAATCGGCTTAAGTTTGATAAAGTTATGGACTCTCTAAGTCCAATTTTGGGTCAACGTTAAATAAGTCAAATTAGAAAAATTTGATCAACGTTAAATTGAAAAATATGAATGCAGATTTTTAGAGAATCGAATCAGAAGTCTTTAGAGGTATGCCACTTTGGAATCGGCTTAAGTTTGGTTAAGTTATGGACTCTCTAAGTCCTATTTTGGGTCAACGCTAAAGAAGTCAAATTAGAAATAACTGACATGAAATTGGGTGAAAAATTTGATCGAAGTTAAATTAAAACAAGAAAGGAAAGCTAACTTCGGGCGGAGCCGAAGTTGATATACCCTTGCAGAATACTCTGTAAATTATATTCTCCAAAATTATTCATATGATGCATTCTTAATACTCATAAAAATCCGAACTTCCTAACTTTAACAACAACAAAGTTATGGCATTTCCAATCGTTCAGTTATATGGCAGCTATAGGATATAGTCGGCCGATCCTTATGAAATTTGATAGGTCGGATTGATTGGCCAAAAATAAAATCCATAGAAAATCCCAACTTCCTAACTTTAACAACAACAAAGTTATGGCATTTCCAATCGTTCAGTTATATGGCAGCTATAGGATATAGTCGGCCGATCCTTATGAAATTTGATAGGTCGGATTGATTGGCCAAAAATAAAATCCATAGAAAATCCCAACTTCCTAACTTAACAAACACCAAGGTTATGGCATTTCCGATCAATCAGTTATATGGCAGCTATAGGATATAGTCGGCCGATCCTTATGAAATTTGGTAGGTCGGATTGATTGGCCAAAAATAAAATCCATAGAAAATCCCAACTTCCTAACTTTACAAACACCAAAGTTATGGCATTTCCGATCAATCAGTTATATGGCAGCTATAGGATATAGTCGGCCGATCCTTATGAAATTTGGTAGGTCGGATTGATTGGCCAAATATAAAACCCATAGAAAATCCCAACTTCCTAACTTCACAAACACGAAAGTTATGGCATTTCCGATCAATCAGTTATATGGCAGCTATAGGATATAGTCGGCCGATCCCGGCCGTTCCGACTTATATACTGCGTGCAAAGGAAAGAAGGGTGTGTGCAAAGTTTCAATCCGATAGCTTTAAAACTGAGAGACTAGTTTGCGTAGAAACAGACAGACGGACAGACGGACGGACGGACATGGCTATATCAACTCAGGAGGTGATCCTGATCAAGAATATATATACTTTATAGGGTCGGAGATGTCTCCTTCACTGCGTTGCACACTTTTGACCAAAATTATAATACCCTCTGCAAGGGTATAAAAATTTGAATGCAGATTTTTAGAGAATCGAATCAGAAGTCTTTAGAGGTATGCCACTTTGGAATCGACTTAAGTTTGGTAAAGTATGGACTCTCTAAGTCCAATTTTGAGTCACTCTGTTACAAGTCCTCGGAA
Source organism: Drosophila rhopaloa (assembly GCF_018152115.1). Lineage (NCBI taxonomy): Eukaryota > Metazoa > Arthropoda > Insecta > Diptera > Drosophilidae > Drosophila > Drosophila rhopaloa. The sequence continues at coordinate 410,524 of NW_025335192.1, forward strand.
AACTAGAAATAACTGACATGAAAATGGGTCAAAAAATTTGATCAACGTTAAATTGAAAAATTTGAATGCAGATTTTTAGAGAATCGAATCAGAAGTCTTTAGAGGTATGCCACTTTGGAATCGGCTTAAGTTTGATTAAGTTATGGACTCTCGAAGTTCAATTTTGGGTCAAAGTTAAACAAGTCAAATTAGAAATAACTGACATGAAAATGGGTGAAAAATGTGATCAAAGTTAAATTGAAAAATTTGAATGCAGATTTTTAGAGAATCGAATCAGAAGTCTTTAGAGGTATGCCACTTTGCAATCGGCTTTAGCTTGCTAAAGTTATGGACTCTCGAAGTTCAATTTTGGGTCAAAGTTAAACAAGTCAAATTAGAAATAACTGACATGAAAATGGGTGAAAAATTTGATCAACGTTAAATTGAAAAATTTGAATGCAGATTTTTAGAGAATCGAATCAGAAGTTTTTAGAGGTATGCCACTTTGGAATCGGCTTAAGTTTGGTTAAGTTATGGATTCTCTAAGTCCAATTTTGAGTCACTCTGTTACAAGTCATCGGAAAATTGGAAATAACTGACATTGAAAAATTTAAATGCAGATTTTTAGAGAATCGAATCAGAAGTCTTTAGAGGTATGCCACTTTGGAATCGGCTTAAGTTTGGTTAAGTTATGGACTCTCTAAGTCCTATTTTGGGTCAACGTTAAAGAAGTCAAATTAGAAATAACTGACATGAAAATGGGTGAAAAATTTGATCAAAGTTAAATTGAAAAATTTGAATGCAGATTTTTAGAGAATCGAATCAGAGGTCTTTAGAGGTATGAAAAATTTGAATGCAGATTTTTAGAGAATCGAATCAGAAGTCTTTAGAGGTATGCCACTTTGCAATCGGTTTTAGCTTGGTAAAGTTATGGACTCTCGAAGTTCAATTTTGGGTCAAAGTTAAACAAGTCAAATTAGAAATAACTGACATGAAAATGGGTGAAAAATTTGATCAAAGCTAAATTGAAAAATTTGAATGCAGATTTTTAGAGAATCGAATCAGAAGTCTTTAGAGGTATGCCACTTTGGAATCGGCTTAAGTTTGGTTAAGTTATGGACTCTCTAAGTCCTATTTTGGGTCAACGTTAAAGAAGTCAAATTAGAAATAACTGACATGAAAATGGGTGAAAAATTTGATCAAAGTTAAATTGAAAAATTTGAATGCAGATTTTTAGAGAATCGAATCAGAGGTCTTTAGAGGTATGAAAAATTTGAATGCAGATTTTTAGAGAATCGAATCAGAAGTCTTTAGAGGTATGCCACTTTGCAATCGGTTTTAGCTTGGTAAAGTTATGGACTCTCGAAGTTCAATTTTGGGTCAAAGTTAAACAAGTCAAATTAGAAATAACTGACATGAAAATGGGTGAAAAATTTGATCAAAGCTAAATTGAAAAATTTGAATGCAGATTTTTAGAGAATCGAATCAGAAGTCTTTAGAGGTATGCCACTTTGGAATCGGCTTAAGTTTGATAAAGTTATGGACTCTCTAAGTCCAATTTTGGGTCAACGTTAAATAAGTCAAATTAGAAAAATTTGATCAACGTTAAATTGAAAAATATGAATGCAGATTTTTAGAGAATCGAATCAGAAGTCTTTAGAGGTATGCCACTTTGGAATCGGCTTAAGTTTGGTTAAGTTATGGACTCTCTAAGTCCTATTTTGGGTCAACGCTAAAGAAGTCAAATTAGAAATAACTGACATGAAATTGGGTGAAAAATTTGATCGAAGTTAAATTAAAACAAGAAAGGAAAGCTAACTTCGGGCGGAGCCGAAGTTGATATACCCTTGCAGAATACTCTGTAAATTATATTCTCCAAAATTATTCATATGATGCATTCTTAATACTCATAAAAAATCCGAACTTCCTAACTTTAACAACAACAAAGTTATGGCATTTCCAATCGTTCAGTTATATGGCAGCTATAGGATATAGTCGGCCGATCCTTATGAAATTTGATAGGTCGGATTGATTGGCCAAAAATAAAATCCATAGAAAATCCCAACTTCCTAACTTTAACAACAACAAAGTTATGGCATTTCCAATCGTTCAGTTATATGGCAGCTATAGGATATAGTCGGCCGATCCTTATGAAATTTGATAGGTCGGATTGATTGGCCAAAAATAAAATCCATAGAAAATCCCAACTTCCTAACTTAACAAACACCAAGGTTATGGCATTTCCGATCAATCAGTTATATGGCAGCTATAGGATATAGTCGGCCGATCCTTATGAAATTTGGTAGGTCGGATTGATTGGCCAAAAATAAAATCCATAGAAAATCCCAACTTCCTAACTTTACAAACACCAAAGTTATGGCATTTCCGATCAATCAGTTATATGGCAGCTATAGGATATAGTCGGCCGATCCTTATGAAATTTGGTAGGTCGGATTGATTGGCCAAATATAAAACCCATAGAAAATCCCAACTTCCTAACTTCACAAACACGAAAGTTATGGCATTTCCGATCAATCAGTTATATGGCAGCTATAGGATATAGTCGGCCGATCCCGGCCGTTCCGACTTATATACTGCGTGCAAAGGAAAGAAGGGTGTGTGCAAAGTTTCAATCCGATAGCTTTAAAACTGAGAGACTAGTTTGCGTAGAAACAGACAGACGGACAGACGGACGGACGGACATGGCTATATCAACTCAGGAGGTGATCCTGATCAAGAATATATATACTTTATAGGGTCGGAGATGTCTCCTTCACTGCGTTGCACACTTTTGACCAAAATTATAATACCCTCTGCAAGGGTATAAAAATTTGAATGCAGATTTTTAGAGAATCGAATCAGAAGTCTTTAGAGGTATGCCACTTTGGAATCGACTTAAGTTTGGTAAAAGTATGGACTCTCTAAGTCCAATTTTGAGTCACTCTGTTACAAGTCCTCGGAAAACTAGAAATAACTGACATGAAAATGGGTCAAAAATTTGATCAACGTTAAATTGAAAAATTTGAATGCAGATTTTTAGAGAATCGAATCAGAAGTCTTTAGAGGTATGCCACTTTGGAATCGGCTTAAGTTTGATTAAGTTATGGACTCTCGAAGTTCAATTTTGGGTCAAAGTTAAACAAGTCAAATTAGAAATAACTGACATGAAAATGGGTGAAAAAATGTGATCAAAGTTAAATTGAAAAATTTGAATGCAGATTTTTAGAGAATCGAATCAGAAGTCTTTAGAGGTATGCCACTTTGCAATCGGCTTAAGTTTGGTTAAGTTATGGACTCTCTAAGTCCTATTTTGGGACAACGTTAAACAAGTCAAATTAGAAATAACTGACATGAAAATGGGTGAAAAATTTGATCAAAGTTAAATTGAAAAATTTGAATGCAGATTTTTAGAGAATCGAATCAGAAGTCTTTAGAGGTATGCCACTTTGGAATCGACTTAAGTTTGGTAAAGTATGGACTCTCTAAGTCCAATTTTGAGTCACTCTGTTACAAGTCCTCGGAAAACTAGAAATAACTGACATGAAAATGGGTCAAAAATTTGATCAACGTTAAATTGAACTAGTTTGCGTAGAAACAGACAGACGGACAGACGGACATGGCTATATCAACTCAGGAGGTGATCCTGATCAAGAATATATATACTTTATAGGGTCGGAGATGTCTCCTTCACTGCGTGGCACACTTTTAAATGTTTCGGGCGGAACCGAAGTTGAAATACCCTTGCAGAATATTCTGCAAATTATATTCTCCAAAATTATTCATATGATGAATTCTTAATAACAAACACTAAAGTTATGGCATTTCCGATCAATCAGTTATATGGCAGCTATAGGATATAGTCGGCCGATCCTTATGAAATTTGGTACGTCGGATTAATTGGCCAAATATAATACCCATAGAGAGTCCCAACTTCCTAACTTAACAAACACCAAAGTTATGGCATTTCCGATCAATCAGTTATATAGCAGCTATAGGATATAGTCGGCCGATCCTTATGAAATTTGGTACGTCGGATTAATTGGCCAAATATAATACCCATAGAGAGTCCCAACTTCCTAACTTAACAAACAGCAGAGTTATGGCATTTCCGATCAATCAGTTATATGGCAGCTATAGGATATAGTCGTCCGATCCCGGCCGTTCCGACTTATATACTGCGTGCAAAGGAAAGAAGGGTGTGTGCAAAGTTTCAATTCGATATCTTTAAAACTGAGAGACTAGTTCGCGTAGAAACAGACAGACGGACAGACAGACGGACAGACAGACAGACAGACGGACAGACAGACGGACAGACGGACATGGCTATATCAACTCAGGAGGTGATCCTGATCAAGAATATGTATACTTTATAGGGTCGGAGATGTCTCCTTCACTGCGTTGCACACTTTTGACCAAAATTATAATACCCTCTGCAAGGGTATAACGAGGACGGAAGCTAACTTCGGCAAGCCGAAGTTTTAATACCCTTGCAGACTTTGACGAAATTGCTAAAAGTGAAAAAGTAGCGAAAGGAATAAGGTATACATAAGTAAACTAGATTTGCATCGTTTCAAGTCAATTGCTTTTATACTGCAAAAATGTCATATACAAATAGAAAACAAGAGAGAACGCTATAGTCGGGTGCCCCGACTATCAGATACCCGTTACTCAGGTAAAGGGAGTGCGAGGGAGATGGAGATAGAAACTTTGATCACGCATAACTTTTTAACGAATGGTCCGATTTGAAAAATTTCTTCAACATTTCGATAGGTATTGATAAACACAATAAAACTGCATTTTTACCTTTCCGAAATATTTAAATTTTTAAAATCGTATATTTGCGATTGTGGGCGTTAAAGGGGGCGTGGCACCATTTTGGAACAAACTTGCGCTGCTTAGGAACTTCTAAAATCTACCAGCAAAATGCCAATCTTCTAGCTTTTATAGTTTCCGAGATCTCAGCGTTCATACGGACAGACAGACAGACAGACAGACAGACAGACAGACAGACGGACAGGCAGACGGACAGACGGACAGACGGACATGGCTATATCGACTCGGCTAGTGACCCTGATCAAGAATATATATACTTTATAGGGTCGGAAACGCTTCCTTCTAGCTGTTACATACTTTTGCACGAATACAATATACCCTTTTACTCTACGAGTAACGGGTATAAAAAGGGATACTTTCGCAGCCTTTAACAATTTTTCCTATCTCCTTTAAGATATAGACTTCCGAGCGGCAAGCGCTTTTACCCTAATCAAGATATGCGTAAATAAATAAGAATTGGAAAATTTGATGTTAGTAGCTTACACACTGCGCGAAATATTCTGATAATCATCAAATTTGGACCGATTTCACCCTATTGTTCCTATGGGAGCTATAGGATATAGACGTCCGATCGGCACGCGCTTTCACCTTGATCAATGTATGCATAAAAAATACAATTTGGAAAGATTCATGTCAATAACTTGTATACTGTGCGAAATATCCTAAAAATCATTAAATTTTAACCGATTTTACCCTTTTGTTCCTATGGGAGCTATAGGATATAGACGTCCGATCGTCACGCGCTTTTACTCTGATCAAGGTACGCCAAAAAAAAATAAGATTTGGAAAGATTTATGTCAATAGCTTTTACACTGCGCGAAATATCTTCCATTCTTGCAAGTTATATCCGATTGTTCCTATGGGAGCTATAGGATATAGACATCTGATCGGGGCGGTTTTCAAACTTGATCTGCGTACACTTGTTTTACGACTGTGAAAGTTTCAGATCGCTAGCTTTTAAACTGAGCTCGCAAACGGTATTGAAACAGACGGACAGACGGACAGACGGACAGACGGACGGACGGACAGACGGACAAACGAACATGGCTATATCGACTCCCCTATTGATCCTGATCAAGAATATATATACTTTATAGGGTCGGAAACGTCTCCTTCACTGCGTTACAAACTTCTGACCAAAATTATAATACCCTCTGCAAGGGTATAAAAATTTGAATGCAGATTTTTAGAGAATCGAATCAGAAGTCTTTAGAGGTATGCCACTTTGGAATCGGCTTAAGTTTGATAAAGTTATGGACTCTCTAAGTCCAATTTTGAGTCACTCTGTTACAAGTCATCGGAAAATTGGAAATAACTGACATTGAAAAATTTAAATGCAGATTTTTAGAGAATCGAATCAGAAGTCTTTAGAGGTATGCCACTTTGGAATCGGCTTAAGTTTGGTTAAGTTATGGACTCTCTAAGACCTATTTTAGGTCAACGTTAAAGAAGTCAAATTAGAAATAACTGACATGAAAATGGGTGAAAAATTTGATCAAAGTTAAATTGAAAAATTTGAATGCAGATTTTTAGAGAATCGAATCAGAGGTCTTTAGAGGTATGCCACTTTGGAATCGGCTTAAGTTTGATAAAGTTATGGACTCTCTAAGTCCAATTTTGAGTCACTCTGTTAAAAGTCCTCGGAAAACTAGAAATAACTGACATGAAAATGGGTGAAAAATTTGATCAAAGTTAAATTGAAAAATTTGAATGCAGATTTTTAGAGAATCGAATCAGAGGTCTTTAGAGGTATGCCACTTTGGAATCGGCTTAAGTTTGATAAAGTTATGGACTCTCTAAGTCCAATTTTGAGTCACTCTGTTAAAAGTCCTCGGAAAACTAGAAATAACTGACATGAAAATGGGTCAAAAATTTGATCAAAGTTAAATTGAAAAATTTGAATGCATATTTTTAGAGAATCGAAACAGAAGTCTTTAGAGGTATGCCACTTTGGAATCGGCTTAAGTTTGATAAAGTTATGGACTCTCTAAGTCCAATTTTGAGTCACTCTGTTAAAAGTCCTCGGAAAACTAGAAATAACTGACATGAAAATGGGTCAAAAATTTGATCAAAGTTAAATTGAAAAATTTGAATGCATATTTTTAGAGAATCGAAACAGAAGTCTTTAGAGGTATGCCACTTAGGAATCGGCATAAGTTTGGTAAAGTTATGGACTCTCGAAGTTCAATTTTGGGTCAAAGTTAAACAAGTCAAATTAGAAATAACTGACATGAAAATGGGTGAAAAATATGATCAAAGTTAAATTGAACAAGAGAGAACGCTATAGTCGGGTGCCCCGACTATCAGATACCCGTTACTCAGGTAAAGGGAGTGCGAAGGAGATGGAGATAGAAACTTTGATCACGCATAACTTTTTAACGAATGGTCCGATTTGAAAAATTTCTTCTACATTTTGATAGGTATTGATAAACACAATAAAACTGCATTTTTACCTTTCCGAAATATTTAAATTTTTAAAATCGTATATTTGCGATTGTGGGCGTTAAAGGGGGCGTGGCACCATTTTGGAACAAACTTGCGCTGCTTAGGAACTTCTAAAATCTACCAGCAAAATGCCAATCTTCTAGCTTTTATAGTTTCCGAGATCTCAGCGTTCATACGGACAGACAGACAGACAGACAGACAGACAGACAGACGGACAGGCAGACGGACAGACGGACAGACGGACATGGCTATATCGACTCGGCTAGTGACCCTGATCAAGAATATATATACTTTATAGGGTCGGAAACGCTTCCTTCTAGCTGTTACATACTTTTGCACGAATACAATATACCCTTTTACTCTACGAGTAACGGGTATAAAAAGGGATACTTTCGCAGCCTTTAACAATTTTTCCTATCTCCTTTAAGATATAGACTTCCGAGCGGCAAGCGCTTTTACCCTAATCAAGATATGCGTAAATAAATAAGAATTGGAAAATTTGATGTTAGTAGCTTACACACTGCGCGAAATATTCTGATAATCATCAAATTTGGACCGATTTCACCCTATTGTTCCTATGGGAGCTATAGGATATAGACGTCCGATCGGCACGCGCTTTCACCTTGATCAATGTATGCATAAAAAAATACAATTTGGAAAGATTCATGTCAATAGCTTGTATACTGTGCGAAATATCCTAAAAATCATTAAATTTTAACCGATTTTACCCTTTTGTTCCTATGGGAGCTATAGGATATAGACGTCCGATCGTCACGCGCTTTTACTCTGATCAAGGTACGCATAAAAAAATAAGATTTGGAAAGATTTATGTCAATAGCTTTTACACTGCGCGAAATATCTTCCATTCTTGCAAGTTATATCCGATTGTTCCTATGGGAGCTATAGGATATAGACATCCGATCGGGGCGGTTTTCAAACTTGATCTGCGTACACTTGTTTTAGGACGACTGTGAAAGTTTCAGATCGCTAGCTTTTAAACTGAGCTCGCAAACGGTATTGAAACAGACGGACAGACGGACAGACGGACAGACGGACGGACGGACAGACGGACAAACGAACATGGCTATATCGACTCCCCTATTGATCCTGATCAAGAATATATATACTTTATAGGGTCGGAAACGTCTCCTTCACTGCGTTACAAACTTCTGACCAAAATTATAATACCCTCTGCAAGGGTATAAAAATTTGAATGCGGATTTTTAGAGAATCGAATCAGAAGTCTTTAGAGGTATGCCACTTTGGAATCGGCTTAAGTTTGGTTAAGTAATGGACTCTCTAAGTCCTATTTTGTGTCAACGCTAAAGAAGTCAAATTAGAAATAACTGACATGAAAATGGGTGAAAAATTTGATCAAAGTTAAATTGAAAAATTTGAATGCAGATTTTTAGAGAATCGAATCAGAAGTCTTTAGAGGTATGCCACTTTGGAATCGGCTTAAGTTTGATTAAGTTATGGACTCTCGAAGTTCAATTTTGGGTCAAAGTTAAACAAGTCAAATTAGAAATAACTGACATGAAAATGGGTGAAAAATTTTATCAAAGTTAAATTGAAAAATTTGAATGCAGATTTTTAGAGAATCGAATCAGAAGTCTTTAGAGGTATGCCACTTTGGAATCGGCTTAAGTTTGGTTAAGTTATGGACTCTCTAAGTCCTATTTTGGGTCAACGCTAAAGAAGTCAAATTAGAAATAACTGACATGAAAATGGGTGAAAAATTTGATCAAAGTTAAATTAAAAAAATTTGAATGCAGATTTTTAGAGAATCGAATCAGAAGTCTTTAGAGGTATGCCACTTTGGAATCGGCTTAAGTTTGATAAAGTTATGGACTCTCTAAGTCCAATTTTGAGTCACTCTGTTAAAAGTCCTCGGAAAACTAGAAATAACTTTGAATGCAGCTTTTTAGAGGATCGAATCAGAAGACTTTAGAGGTATGCCACTTTGGAATCGGCTTAAGTTTGATTAAGTTATGGACTCTCGAAGTTCAATTTTGGGTCAAAGTTAAACAAGTCAAATTAGAAATAACTGACATGAAAATGGGTGAAAAATTTTATCAAAGTTAAATTGAAAAATTTGAATGCAGATTTTTAGAGAATCGAATCAGAAGTCTTTAGAGGTATGCCACTTTGGAATCGGCTTAAGTTTGGTTAAGTTATGGACTCTCTAAGTCCTATTTTGGGTCAACGTTAAAGAAGTCAAATTAGAAATAACTGACATGAAAATGGGTGAAAAATTTAATCAAAGTTAAATTGAAAAATTTGAATGCAGATTTTTAGAGAATCGAATCAGAAGTCTTTAGAGGTATGCCACTTTGGAATCGGATTAAGTTTGATAAAGTTATGGACTCTCTAAGTCCAATTTTGAGTCACTCTGTTAAAAGTCCTCGGAAAACTAGAAATAACTTTGAATGCAGATTTTTAGAGAATCGAATCAGAAGTCTTTAGAGGTATGCCACTTTGGAATCGGCTTAAGTTTGATAAAGTTATGGACTCTCTAAGTCCAATTTTGAGTCACTCTGTTACAAGTCCTCGGAAAACTAGAAATAACTGACATGAAAATTGTTCAAAATTTTGATCAACGTTAAATTGAAAAATTTGAATGCAGATTTTTAGAGAAGCGAATCAGAAGTTTTTAGAGGTATGCCACTTTGGAATCGGCTTAAGTTTGGTAAAGTTATGGACTCCCGAAGTCCAATTTTGGGTCAACGTTAAATAAGTCAAATTAGAAAAAATTGATCAACGTTAAATTGAAAAATATGAATGCAGATTTTTAGAGAATCGAATCAGAAGTCTTTAGAGGTATGCCACTTTGGAATCGGCTGAAGTTTGGTTAAGTTATGGACTCTCTAAGTCCTATTTTGGGTCAACGCTAAAGAAGTCAAATTAGAAATAACTGACATGAAAATGGGTGAAAAATTTGATCAAAGTTAAATTAAAAAAATTTGAATGCAGATTTTTAGAGAATCGAATCAGAAGTCTTTAGAGGTATGCCACTTTGGAATCGGCTTAAGTTTGATAAAGTTATGGACTCTCTAAGTCCAATTTTGAGTCACTCTGTTAAAAGTCCTCGGAAAACTAGAAATAACTTTGAATGCAGATTTTTAGAGAATCGAATCAGAAGTCTTTAGAGGTATGCCACTTTGGAATCGGCTTAAGTTTTATTAAGTTATGGACTCTCGAAGTTCAATTTTGGGTCAAAGTTAAACAAGTCAAATTAGAAATAACTGACATGAAAATGGGTGAAAAATTTGATCAACGTTAAATTGAAAAATTTGAATGCAGACTTTTAGAGAATCGAATCAGAAGTCTTTAGAGGTATGCCACTTTGGAATCGGCTTAAGTTTGATTAAGTTATGGACTCTCGAAGTTCAATTTTGGGTCAAAGTTAAACAAGTCAAATTAGAAATAACTGACATGAAAATGGGTGAAAAATTTTATCAAAGTTAAATTGAAAAATTTGAATGCAGATTTTTAGAGAATCGAATCAGAAGTCTTTAGAGGTATGCCACTTTGGAATCGGCTTAAGTTTGGTTAAGTTATGGATTCTCTAAGTCCAATTTTGAGTCACTCTGTTACAAGTCATCGGAAAATTGGAAGTAACTGACATTGAAAAATTTAAATGCAGATTTTTAGAGAATCGAATCAGAAGTCTTTAGAGGTATGCCACTTTGGAATCGGCTTAAGTTTGGTTAAGTTATGGACTCTCTAAGTCCTATTTTGGGTCAACGTTAAACAAGTCAAATTAGAAATAACTGACATGAAAATGGGTGAAAAATTTGATCAAAGTTAAATTGAAAAATTTGAATGCAGATTTTTAGAGAATCGAATCAGAAGTTTTTAGAGGTATGCCACTTTGGAATCGGCTTAAGTTTGGTAAAGTTATGGACTCCCGAAGTCCAATTTTGGGTCTACGTTAAATAAGTCAAATTAGAAAAATTTGATCAACGTTAAGTTGAAAAATCTGAATGCAGATTTTTAGAGAATCGAATCAGAAGTCTTTAGAGGTATGCCACTTTGGAATCGGCTTAAGGTTGGTTAAGTTATGGACTCTCTAATTCCTATTTTGGGTCAACGTTAAAGAAGTCAAATTAGAAAAATTTGATCAAGGTTAAATTGAAAAATATGAATGCAGATTTTTAGAGAATCGAATCAGAAGTCTTTAGAGGTATGCCAATTTGGAATCGGAAATAACTGACATGAAAATGGGTCAAACATTTGATCAACGTTAAATTGAAAAATTTGAATGCAGATTTTTAGAGAATCGAATCAGAAGTTTTTAGAGGTATGCCACTTTGGAATCGGCTTAAGTTTGGTAAAGTTATGGACTCTCGAAGTTCAATTTTGGGTCAAAGTTAAACAAGTCAAATTAGAAATAACTGACATGAAAATGGGTGAAAAATTTGATCACAGTTAAATTGAAAAATTTGAATGCAGATTTTTAGAGAATCGAATCAGAAGTCTTTAGAGGTATGCCACTTTGGAATCGGCTTAAGTTTGGTTAAGTTATGGATTCTCTAAGTCCAATTTTGAGTCACTCTGTTACAAGTCATCGGAAAATTGGAAATAACTGACATTGAAAAATTTAAATGCAGATTTTTAGAGAATCGAATCACAAGTCTTTAGAGGTATGCCACTTTGCAATCGGCTTAAGTTTGGTAAAGTTATGGACTCCCGAAAATTTAAATGCAGATTTTTAGAGAATCGAATCAGAAGTCTTTGGAGGTATGCCACTTTGCAATCGGTTTAAGCTTGGTAAAGTTATGGACTCTCGAAGTTCAATTTTGGGTCAAAGTTAAACAAGTCAAATTAGAAATAACTGACATGAAAATGGGTCAAAAATTTGATCAACGTTAAATTGAAAAATTTGAATGCAGATTTGAAGAGAATCGAATCAGAAGTCTTTAGAGGTATGCCACTTTGGAATCGGCTTAAGTTTGGTTAAGTTATGGACTCTCTAAGTCCTATTTTGGGTCAACGTTAAACAAGTCAAATTAGAAATAACTGACATGAAAATGGGTGAAAAATTTGATCAAAGTTAAATTGAAAAATTTGAATGCAGATTTTTAGAGAATCGAATCAGAAGTCTTTAGAGGTATGCCACTTTGGAATCGGCTTAAGTTTGATTAAGTTATGGACTCTCGAAGTTCAATTTTGGGTCAAAGTTAAACAAGTCAAATTAGAAATAACTGACATGAAAATGGGTGAAAAATTTGATCAAAGTTAAATTGAAAAATTTGAATGCAGATTTTTAGAGAATCGAATCAGAAGTCTTTAGAGGTATGCCACTTTGGAATCGGCTTAAGTTTGGTTAAGTTATGGACTCTCTAAGTCCTATTTTGGGTCAACGTTAAACAAGTCAAATTAGAAATAACTGACATGAAAATGGGTGAAAAATTTGATCAAAGTTAAATTGAAAAATTTGAATGCAGATTTTTAGAGAATCGAATCAGAAGTCTTTAGAGGTATGCCACTTTGGAATCGGCTTAAGTTTGATTAAGTTATGGACTCTCGAAGTTCAATTTTGGGTCAAAGTTAAACAAGTCAAATTAGAAATAACTGACATGAAAATGGGTGAAAAATTTGATCAAAGTTAAATTGAAAAATTTGAATGCAGATTTTTAGAGAATCGAATCAGAAGTCTTTAGAGGTATGCCACTTTGGAATCGGCTTAAGTTTGGTTAAGCTATGGACTCTCTAAGTCCTATTTTGGGTCAACGTTAAAGAAGTCAAATTAGAAATAACTGACATGAAAATGGGTGAAAAATTTGATCAAAGTTAAATTGAAAAATTTGAATGCAGATTTTTAGAGAATCGAATCAGAAGTTTTTAGAGGTATGCCACTTTGGAATCGGCTTAAGTTTGGTAAAGTTATGGACTCCCGAAGTCCAATTTTGGGTCTACGTTAAATAAGTCAAATTAGAAAAATTTGATCAACGTTAAATTGAAAAATATGTATGCAGATTTTTAGAGAATCGAATCAGAAGTCTTTAGAGGTATGCCACTTTGGAATCGGAAATAACTGACATGAAAATGGGTCAAAAATTTGATCAACGTTAAATTGAACAAGAGAGAACGCTATAGTCGGGTGCCCCGACTATCAGATACCCGTTACTCAGGTAAAGGGAGTGCGAGGGAGATGGAGATAGAAACTTTGATCACGCATAACTTTTTAACGAATGGTCCGATTTGAAAAATTTCTTCTACATTTCGATAGGTATTGATAAACACAATAAAACTACATTTTTACTTTTCCGAAATATTTAAATTTTTAAAATCGTATATAACCGATTGTGGGCGTTAAAGGGGGCGTGGCACCTTTTTGAAACAAACTTGCGCTGCGTAGGAACTCCTAGAATCTGCATGCAAAATGCCAATCTTCTAGCTTTTATAGTTTTCGAGATCTCAGCGTTCATACGGACGGACAGACAGACGGACAGACGGACAGACGGACATGGCTATATCGACTCGGCTAGTGACCCTGATCAAGAATATATATACTTTATAGGGTCGGAAACGCTTCCTTCTAGCTGTTACATACTTTTGCACGAATACAATATACCCTTTTACTCTACGAGTAACGGGTATAAAAATTTGAATGCAGATTTTTAGAGAATTGAATCAGAAGTTTTTAGAGGTATGCCACTTTGGAATCGGCTTAAGTTTGGTAAGGTTATGGACTCCCGAAGTCCAATTTTGGGTCTACGTTAAATAAGTCAAATTAGAAAAATTTGATCAACGTTAAATTGAAAAATTTGAATGCAGATTTTTAGAGAATCGAATCAGAAGTCTTTAGAGGTATGCCACTTTGGAATCGGCTTAAGTTTGGTTAAGTTATGGACTCTCTAAGTCCTATTTTGGGTCAACGTTAAACAAGTCAAATTAGAAATAACTGACATGAAAATGGGTGAAAAATTAGATCAAAGTTAAATTGAAAAATTTGAATGCAGATTTTTAGAGAATCGAATCAGAAGTTTTTAGAGGTATGCCACTTTGGAATCGGCTTAAGTTTGGTAAAGTTATGGACTCCCGAAGTCCAATTTTGGGTCTACGTTAAATAAGTCAAATTAGAAAGATTTGATCAACGTTAAATTGAAAAATATGAATGCAGATTTTTAGAGAATCGAATCAGAAGTGTTAAGAGGTATGCCACTTTGGAATCGGCTTAAGTTTGGTTAAGTTATGGACTCTGTAAGTCCTATTTTGGGTCAACGTTAAAGAAGTCAAATTAGAAAATTTGATCAACGCTAAATTGAAAAATACGAATGCAGATTTTTAGAGAATCGAATCAGAAGTCTTTAGAGGTATGCCACTTTGGAATCGGAAATAACTGACATTAAAATGGGTCAAAAATTTGATCAACGTTAAATTGAAAAATTTGAATGCAGATTTTTAGAGAATCGAATCAGAAGTCTTTAGAGGTATGCCACTTTGGAATCGGAAATAACTGACATTAAAATGGGTCAAAAATTTGATCAACGTTAAATTGAAAAATTTGAATGCAGATTTTTAGAGAATCGAATCAGAAGTCTTTAGAGGTATGCCACTTTGGAATCGGCTTAAGTTTGATTAAGTTATGGACTCTCGAAGTTCAATTTTGGGTCAAAGTTAAACAAGTCAAATTAGAAATAACTGACATGAAAATGGGTGAAAAATTTGATCAAAGTTAAATTGAAAAATTTGAATGCAGATTTTTAGAGAATCGAATCAGAAGTCTTTAGAGGTATGCCACTTTGGAATCGGCTTAAGTTTGATTAAGTTATGGACTCTCGAAGTTCAATTTTGGGTCAAAGTTAAACAAGTCAAATTAGAAATAACTGACATGAAAATGGGTGAAAAATTTGATCAAAGTTAAATTGAAAAATTTGAATGCAGATTTTTAGAGAATCGAATCAGAAGTCTTTAGAGGTATGCCACTTTGGAATCGGCTTAAGTTTGGTTAAGCTATGGACTCTCTAAGTCCTATTTTGGGTCAACGTTAAAGAAGTCAAATTAGAAATAACTGACATGAAAATGGGTGAAAAATTTGATCAAAGTTAAATTGAAAAATTTGAATGCAGATTTTTATAGAATCGAATCAGAAGTTTTTAGAGGTATGCCACTTTGGAATCGGCTTAAGTTTGGTAAAGTTATGGACTCCCGAAGTCCAATTTTGGGTCTACGTTAAATAAGTCAAATTAGAAAAATTTGATCAACGTTAAATTGAAAAATATGAATGCAGATTTTTAGAGAATCGAATCAGAAGTCTTTAGAGGTATGCCACTTTGGAATCGGCTTAAGTTTGGTTAAGTTATGGACTCTCTAATCCTATTTTGGGTCAACGTTAAAGAAGTCAAATTAGAAAAATTTGATCAACGTTAAATTGAAAAATACGAATGCAGATTTTTAGAGAATCGAATCAGAAGTCTTTAGAGGTATGCCACTTTGGAATCGGAAATAACTGACATGAAAATGGGTCAAAAATTTGATCAACGTTAAATTGAACAAGAGAGAACGCTATAGTCGGGTGCCCCGACTATCAGATACCCGTTACTCAGGTAAAGGGAGTGCGAGGGAGATGGAGATAGAAACTTTGATCACGCATAACTTTTTAACGAATGGTCCGATTTGAAAAATTTCTTCTACATTTCGATAGGTATTGATAAACACAATAAAACTACATTTTTACTTTTCCGAAATATTTAAATTTTTAAAATCGTATATAACCGATTGTGGGCGTTAAAGGGGCGTGGCACCTTTTTGAAACAAACTTGCGCTGCGTAGGAACTCCTAGAATCTGCATGCAAAATGCCAATCTTCTAGCTTTTATAGTTTTCGAGATCTCAGCGTTCATACGGACGGACAGACAGACGGACAGACGGACATGGCTATATCGACTCGGCTAGTGACCCTGATCAAGAATATATATACTTTATAGGGTCGGAAACGCTTCCTTCTAGCTGTTACATACTTTTGCACGAATACAATATACCCTTTTACTCTACGAGTAACGGGTATAAAAATTTGAATGCAGATTTTTAGAGAATTGAATCAGAAGTTTTTAGAGGTATGCCACTTTGGAATCGGCTTAAGTTTGGTAAAGTTATGGACTCCCGAAGTCCAATTTTGGGTCTACGTTAAATAAGTCAAATTAGAAAAATTTGATCAACGTTAAATTGAAAAATTTGAATGCAGATTTTTAGAGAATCGAATCAGAAGTCTTTAGAGGTATGCCACTTTGGAATCGGCTTAAGTTTGGTTAAGTTATGGACTCTCTAAGTCCTATTTTGGGTCAACGTTAAACAAGTCAAATTAGAAATAACTGACATGAAAATGGGTGAAAAATTAGATCAAAGTTAAATTGAAAAATTTGAATGCAGATTTTTAGAGAATCGAATCAGAAGTTTTTAGAGGTATGCCACTTTGGAATCGGCTTAAGTTTGGTAAAGTTATGGACTCCCGAAGTCCAATTTTGGGTCTACGTTAAATAAGTCAAATTAGAAAAATTTGATCAACGTTAAATTGAAAAATATGAATGCAGATTTTTAGAGAATCGAATCAGAAGTGTTAAGAGGTATGCCACTTTGGAATCGGCTTAAGTTTGGTTAAGTTATGGACTCTGTAAGTCCTATTTTGGGTCAACGTTAAAGAAGTCAAATTAGAAAATTTGATCAACGTTAAATTGAAAAATACGAATGCAGAATTTTAGAGAATCGAATCAGAAGTCTTTAGAGGTATGCCACTTTGGAATCGGAAATAACTGACATTAAAATGGGTCAAAAATTTGATCAACGTTAAATTGAAAAATTTGAATGCAGAATTTTAGAGAATCGAATCAGAAGTTTTTAGAGGTATGCCACTTTGGAATCGCCTTAAGTTTGGTAAAGTTATGGACTCTCGAAGTTCAATTTTGGGTCAAAGTTAAACAAGTCAAATTAGAAATAACTGACATGAAAATGGGTGAAAAATTTGATCACAGTTAAATTGAAAAATTTGAATGCAGATTTTTAGAGAACCGAATCAGAAGTCTTTAGAGGTATGCCACTTTGGAATCGGCTTAAGTTTGGTTAAGTTATGGATTCTCTAAGTCCAATTTTGAGTCACTCTGTTACAAGTCATCGGAAAATTGGAAATAACTGACATTGAAAAATTTAAATGCAGATTTTTAGAGAATCGAATCAGAAGTCTTTAGAGGTATGCCACTTTGGAATCGGCTTAAGTTTGGTTAAGTTATGGATTCTCTAAGTCCAATTTTGAGTCACTCTGTTACAAGTCATCGGAAAATTGGAAATAACTGACATTGAAAAATTTAAATGCAGATTTTTAGAGAATCGAATCAGAAGTCTTTAGAGGTATGCCACTTTGGAATCGGCTTAAGTTTGGTAAAGTTATGGACTCCCGAAAATTTAAATGCAGATTTTTAGAGAATCGAATCAGAAGTCTTTGGAGGTATGCCACTTTGCAATCGGTTTAAGCTTGGTAAAGTTATGGACTCTCGAAGTTCAATGAAAATGGGTCAAAAAATTAGTCGACGTTAAATTGAAAAATTTGAATGCAGATTTTTAGAGAATCGAATCAGAAGTCTTTAGAGGTATGCCACTTTGGAATCGGCTTAAGTTTGATTAAGTTATGGACTCTCGAAGTTCAATTTTGGGTCAAAGTTAAACAAGTCAAATTAGAAATAACTGACATGAAAATGGGTGAAAAATTTGATCAAAGTTAAATTGAAAAATACGAATGCAGATTTTTAGAGAATCGAATCAGAAGTCTTTAGAGGTATGCCACTTTGGAATCGGCTTAAGTTTGGTTAAGCTATGGACTCTCTAAGTCCTATTTTGGGTCAACGTTAAAGAAGTCAAATTAGAAATAACTGACATGAAAATGGGTGAAAAATTTGATCAACGTTAAATTGAAAAATACGAATGCAGATTTTTAGAGAATCGAATCAGAAGTCTTTAGAGGTATGCCACTTTGGAATCGGAAATAACTGACATGAAAATGGGTCAAAAATTTGATCAACGTTAAATTGAACAAGAGAGAACGCTATAGTCGGGTGCCCCGACTATCAGATACCCGTTACTCAGGTAAAGGGAGTGCGAGGGAGATGGAGATAGAAACTTTGATCACGCATAACTTTTTAACGAATGGTCCGATTTGAAAAATTTCTTCTACATTTCGATAGGTATTGATAAACACAATAAAACTACATTTTTACTTTTCCGAAATATTTAAATTTTTAAAATCGTATATAACCGATTGTGGGCGTTAAAGGGGGCGTGGCACCTTTTTGAAACAAACTTGCGCTGCGTAGGAACTCCTAGAATCTGCATGCAAAATGCCAATCTTCTAGCTTTTATAGTTTTCGAGATCTCAGCGTTCATACGGACGGACAGACAGACGGACAGACGGACATGGCTATATCGACTCGGCTAGTGACCCTGATCAAGAATATATATACTTTATAGGGTCGGAAACGCTTCCTTCTAGCTGTTACATACTTTTGCACGAATACAATATACCCTTTTACTCTACGAGTAACGGGTATAAAAATTTGAATGCAGATTTTTAGAGAATTGAATCAGAAGTTTTTAGAGGTATGCCACTTTGGAATCGGCTTAAGTTTGGTAAAGTTATGGACTCCCGAAGTCCAATTTTGGGTCTACGTTAAATAAGTCAAATTAGAAAAATTTGATCAACGTTAAATTGAAAAATTTGAATGCAGATTTTTAGAGAATCGAATCAGAAGTCTTTAGAGGTATGCCACTTTGGAATCGGCTTAAGTTTGGTTAAGTTATGGACTCTCTAAGTCCTATTTTGGGTCAACGTTAAACAAGTCAAATTAGAAATAACTGACATGAAAATGGGTGAAAAATTAGATCAAAGTTAAATTGAAAAATTTGAATGCAGATTTTTAGAGAATCGAATCAGAAGTTTTTAGAGGTATGCCACTTTGGAATCGGCTTAAGTTTGGTAAAGTTATGGACTCCCGAAGTCCAATTTTGGGTCTACGTTAAATAAGTCAAATTAGAAAAATTTGATCAACGTTAAATTGAAAAATATGAATGCAGATTTTTAGAGAATCGAATCAGAAGTGTTAAGAGGTATGCCACTTTGGAATTGGCTTAAGTTTGGTTAAGTTATGGACTCTGTAAGTCCTATTTTGGGTCAACGTTAAAGAAGTCAAATTAGAAAATTTGATCAACGTTAAATTGAAAAATACGAATGCAGATTTTTAGAGAATCGAATCAGAAGTCTTTAGAGGTATGCCACTTTGGAATCGGAAATAACTGACATTAAAATGGGTCAAAAATTTGATCAACGTTAAATTGAAAAATTTGAATGCAGAATTTTAGAGAATCGAATCAGAAGTTTTTAGAGGTATGCCACTTTGGAATCGCCTTAAGTTTGGTAAAGTTATGGACTCTCGAAGTTCAATTTTGGGTCAAAGTTAAACAAGTCAAATTAGAAATAACTGACATGAAAATGGGTGAAAAATTTGATCACAGTTAAATTGAAAAATTTGAATGCAGATTTTTAGAGAACCGAATCAGAAGTCTTTAGAGGTATGCCACTTTGGAATCGGCTTAAGTTTGGTTAAGTTATGGATTCTCTAAGTCCAATTTTGAGTCACTCTGTTACAAGTCATCGGAAAATTGGAAATAACTGACATTGAAAAATTTAAATGCAGATTTTTAGAGAATCGAATCAGAAGTCTTTAGAGGTATGCCACTTTGGAATCGGCTTAAGTTTGGTTAAGTTATGGATTCTCTAAGTCCAATTTTGAGTCACTCTGTTACAAGTCATCGGAAAATTGGAAATAACTGACATTGAAAAATTTAAATGCAGATTTTTAGAGAATCGAATCAGAAGTCTTTAGAGGTATGCCACTTTGGAATCGGCTTAAGTTTGGTAAAGTTATGGACTCCCGAAAATTTAAATGCAGATTTTTAGAGAATCGAATCAGAAGTCTTTGGAGGTATGCCACTTTGCAATCGGTTTAAGCTTGGTAAAGTTATGGACTCTCGAAGTTCAATGAAAATGGGTCAAAAAATTAGTCGACGTTAAATTGAAAAATTTGAATGCAGATTTTTAGAGAATCGAATCAGAAGTCTTTAGAGGTATGCCACTTTGCAATCGGCTTTAGCTTGGTAAAGTTATGGACTCTCGAAGTTCAATTTTGGGTCAAAGTTAAACAAGTCAAATTAAAAATAACTGACTTGAAAATGGGTGAAAAATTTGATCAAAGTTAAATTGAAAAATACGAATGCAGATTTTTAGAGAATCGAATCAGAAGTCTTTAGAGGTATGCCACTTTGGAATCGGAAATAACTGACATGAAAATGGGTCAAAAATTTGATCAATGTTAAATTGAAAAATTTGAATGCAGATTTTTAGAGAATCGAATCAGAAGTTTTTAGAGGTATGCCACTTTGGAATCGCCTTAAGTTTGGTAAAGTTATGGACTCTCGAAGTTCAATTTTAAGTCAAAGTTAAACAAGTCAAATTAGAAATAACTGACATGAAAATGGGTGAAAAATTTGATCACAGTTAAATTGAAAAATTTGAATGCAGATTTTTAGAGAACCGAATCAGAAGTCTTTAGAGGTATGCCACTTTGGAATCGGCTTAAGTTTGGTTAAGTTATGGATTCTCTAAGTCCAATTTTGAGTCACTCTGTTACAAGTCATCGGAAAATTGGAAATAACTGACATTGAAAAATTTAAATGCAGATTTTTAGAGAATCGAATCAGAAGTCTTTAGAGGTATGCCACTTTGGAATCGGCTTAAGTTTGGTTAAGTTATGGATTCTCTAAGTCCAATTTTGAGTCACTCTGTTACAAGTCATCGGAAAATTGGAGATAACTGACATTGAAAAATTTAAATGCAGATTTTTAGAGAATCGAATCAGAAGTCTTTAGAGGTATGCCACTTTGGAATCGGCTTAAGTTTGGTAAAGTTATGGACTCTCGAAGTTTAATTTTGGGTCAAAGTTAAACAAGTCAAATTAGAAATAACTTTTTTTTTTTTTTTTTTTTTTTTTTTATATTTTTATTTGTAATCTATCCTTAGGATAATAAACAAATTTTTTAATGGGCATAATCATGGCAGGATCGATTGCGCTTCACTAAGTACAATCGATATACATATAAGGGTATTAATTTTGACTTATTTTACTATTTACAAGTTTTACTTAATCTATAATCTATCAGGAAGGTCGAGTACGTGGAAACGTTTAAGACGTCTCGTTTCTCTGCTATTGTCTAGCAAGTTGATGGCTAAGTTATTTTCATGGGAATTCAATCTGTTTATATATATTGTACTTAATCTTTTAACTTCATCTCTAATAAAAGGAATTTGCAGATCTTTATGTATTTCGAAATTGCTAATATACCAAGGAGCCCCTGTGATGTTTCGGAGAGTCATGTTTTGGTATCTTTGTAGGATTTCAATGTTGGAGGTACTTGCAGTTCCCCAGAGTTGAATGGCGTATGTCCATACCGGCTTTAAAACTGCTTTGTAAAGCCGCACCTTGTTCTCTAGGCTCAGCTCCGACTTTCTGCCCATTAGCCAGTACATTTTTCTATTTTTTGTTTTAAGCTGCATTTGCTTAGCTTTTATATGGGCTTTCCATGTCAGTCTTCGATCTAAATGAACTCCTAGGTATTTAACACTTTCGCATTCTGGGATGTTCACGCCACCCAGTATCACCGGAGGACATTTATCTTTTCTTAAGGCAAATGTTATTTGTATTGACTTTTGAGTGTTGATAACTATCTTCCATCTGTTTAGCCAGTTTTCTATTAAATGGAGCTGTTCCTGTAAGCGCTGGGATGCCTCAACTGGATTTATGCTTTTTGATAATAGCGCAGTGTCATCCGCATATGTTGCTACTAAAATGTTGTCCATAACAGGAAGATCAGCCGTAAAAATTGTGTATAGAACGGGGCCTAAAACACTTCCTTGTGGTACTCCGGCATTTACGTCATATAATATTGATGATTCATCCTGCTGTTGAACGTAGAAACTGCGTTTTGTCAAATATGATTTCATCAGGAGATAATATGGTGCAGGAAGCCATTTCTTTATTTTATAGAGTACGCCAGGATGCCAGACCTTGTCAAATGCTTGTTGAACATCAAGAAATACTGCAGCACAGTATTCTTTCTGTTCAAACGCACTGATTATTGTCTGCGCCACTCGGTGACATTGTTCGGTCGTTCCATGCCCTCTTCTAAACCCAAATTGATGTTCGGGTATGATGTTGAGAACGTCCAGTACCGGTAACAATCTTTTCAAAAGTATTTTTTCAAATACTTTAGAGAAAGTCACCAGCAAGCTAATCGGACGGTATGAAGAAGTCAATTGTTCGGGTTTATTCGGCTTAGGTATCATAATTACCTCAGCACATTTCCATTGGCTGGGGTAGTGGTCAAGTCTCAGTATGGCATTATAAATATGAGTTAGCAGGGTGATACACTTCGGGGGTAGATTTCTCACAGTAATGCCATCAATTTTGTCAAATCCTGGCGATTTTTTAGGCTTCACACATCTTATTTCGGCCTGAACCTCAGAATATGAGATATGCCGAATTGGCATACTCATTTGACATGGTGCATCCAAGAAACTCATGACCTCCTCTTCTGTTTCTATATCAGTAATGAAATTTGGTTGGAAAACAAGATGTAAGTGCTGCCCAAATGCTTCTGCTTTTTCTTTGTTGTTCCTGCAACGAGTTCCATTGTTGTCTTTAATTGTGGTGTTCCTTCTGGAGGGTCTTTTTAAGTAGGCTGTAGCTTTCCATAAACTGTGCTCCAAGTCACTAGTGAAAGGATTGAGGTTTCTTAAATATTCTGCTGTAGCTTCATTTCGCATTTCCCTTAGTTTTCTATTTAGGTTCTTAGCTGCATTATTGAAATTAGTTTTATCAGATGGGCATCGGCTTGTTTGCCATGTTTTTCTTAGTCTCCTTTTATTTCTAATAAGCTGTCTAAGCTCTACGGAAATATAGGACTGCGTAGATAGATATTTTGTTGATTGCGGTGTAAACAGGAGTCCAGCCTCATGTATTACCTGAGTGAGTTTTTCAACTGCAGAGTCAATTTCATCTCCAGATTTTAATGATACATCCAGACAGACATAATTTTCGAGCCAGTTTTTAAGAGCAGTTATGTTTGTATTTTGCCTAATTATTCTGTATGGTTTCTCTTTCATCAATACGGTTGATCCAAATGTTACTATTAGCGGTGAATGATCAGAGCTCAACTCGAAGTTTTCTTCAATATGTAAATGATGCGAAGGTACTCCAGCATAAACAACAAAGTCTAGGAGATCAGGTATTTTGCGAGGATCAGTTGGCCAATATGTAGGATTTCCAGTTGATAGTGTCGAGTAATTTTTAAGAGATATGCACTTGTATAGTTCAGTACCTTTTGGGTTTGCTAGCCTTGAGCCCCACCATGGGTGCTTGGCATTAAAGTCACCTCCGACCATAAAGTGACCTCCAAGTCCTTGAAAGAACGTTATGAAGTCCTGTTCTTTAAAAGTAAATCTAGGTGGTATGTACACAGCAGCTATAGTAACATCAATGTGGGAACATTTAATTTGTATAGCTGCGGCTTGAATATTGTTTTGTACAATGTTCTCTTGGACTTTGAATTGTAGAGCATTTTTAATAATTACTGCAGCACCACCTTGTGCTCTTCCTGATGGGTGATCTGCTCTTATGACTTCATAGCCCTTTATAGAAAAATATGATTTTTTAATAAAATGTGTCTCAGATATCAACATTAAGTCAATATCATTCGACTTGATAAAAAGATTTATTTCGTTGTGGCGGTTGGAGAGCCCATTGGCATTCCATATGGCAATGCGAATGTCTACTTGCATAATTTGTTGACAAGCAACATTATCATATTTAATAGATTATTTGTTAGTTCTGATTGCTTTTCTAATAATTTTTCAATTCTTTCTAAAGATTTATTTTCTCTAGTTTTTGAGTTATCTTCTAATACCTGGGCATATGAGGGAACATTATTGTTTATGTATTCATGGTGTACTCTTTCGCGGGGATTCGTGAAGTTCATCGGGGGTTTGTTCTGGGGCTGATTTTTTGTTATTATTGGCAAAGGACGCTTTTCTTGATATTAGCTCTTTATAAATTTTGCAGCCTTTATAGCTTGCAGCGTGATTCTCCAAGCAGTTTGCACATTTGGCTGGCAGATCTCTGTCTTTAGGGCAGGTTATGCTAGAATGCTGTAAGGAACATTTCACACATCTGTATTTTTTATTGCAATAAGATTTGGTATGACCAAATTCCTGGCAACGAAAGCATTGCACTATATCACTCACTTTTCTTGGAGGCTCAATTTTAACAATAGCGTTTTCAATATGCTTAAGTTTATATATGTCAGAGTTAGTGTTTTCTGGCTCCAGGTCGACGAAAAACATGTTTAAGGGCTCCTTAGTAATTCTGCTCTTTATGTTACTAATACTTCTCACCTTGTGACCTTGAGATTCTATTTCTGACTTTATGCATTCAACTGGTGTAGAAAAGTGAATATCTTTGACAACAACTCTAAAAGATCTCTCCTGCTTTAATTGAAAGGTATGAAATTTAGCATTATCGCTTCTTAGTGATCTAATGAGGTTTCTATATTTTTCAACTTCTTTTACCATAATTCTAACTTTGCCATCGCGTTGAGATTTATACGAAAAGTCTTTTATATTAATTTTTGGCTTAAGGTAGTTTAGTAAACCATTAATATCATTGACATCTGTCATGAAAATAGGTGGGGGTCTAGGTGTCTCTTCGGATTGAGGATTATTTGAGTCGTCATTCAATTCTTGTCGGTGATTTTTACCAGTACTCGGTTCATCGTTACTGTCCTCATCACTGAGTACATCAAATCGATTAAAGCTTTTAGAAGTTCCAGGTCCATCATCGAGCCCCGGCTTTTTTCTGGCCACATTTGGTGAAGTTTGGTTAGATCTTTTTAGTATTCGTGGTACTCTTTGCCATTCCAATACGTCATCATCTTCGTCGTCGCACATGGTTTTGCTGCCCTTTAAGCGGCTGCACTTAGACTGCTTATCAGTTAATTCTATTTTTAGAATATGCTCTCTTTCTTGCAAATGTAATTGTTTTTGTTTTGTTTTGTTTTTCTTCTTTGTTTTTTGTTTGTTATCAGTAATCAATCACTCCGCGCATACGCGACTTCACTCTGCGAGAGTTGAATTGCAACTGAAATTAGAAATAACTGACATGAAAATGGGTGAAAAATTTGATCACAGTTAAATTGAAAAATTTGAATGCAGATTTTTAGAGAACCGAATCAGAAGACTTTAGAGGTATGCCACTTTGGAATCGGCTTAAGTTTGGTTAAGTTATGGATTCTCTAAGTCCAATTTTGAGTCACTCTGTTACAAGTCATCGGAAAATTGGAAATAACTGACATTGAAAAATTTAAATGCAGATTTTTAGAGAACCGAATCAGAAGTCTTTAGAGGTATGCCACTTTGGAATCGGCTTAAGTTTGGTTAAGTTATGGATTCTCTAAGTCCAATTTTGAGTCACTCTGTTACAAGTCATCGGAAAATTGGAAATAACTGACATTGAAAAATTTAAATGCAGATTTTTAGAGAATCGAATCAGAAGTCTTTAGAGGTATGCCACTTTGGAATCGGCTTAAGTTTGGTAAAGTTATGGACTCCCGAAAATTTAAATGCAGATTTTTAGAGAATCGAATCAGAAGTCTTTGGAGGTATGCCACTTTGCAATCGGTTTAAGCTTGGTAAAGTTATGGACTCTCGAAGTTCAATGAAAATGGGTCAAAAAATTAGTCGACGTTAAATTGAAAAATTTGAATGCAGATTTTTAGAGAATCGAATCAGAAGTCTTTAGAGGTATGCCACTTTGCAATCGGCTTTAGCTTGGTAAAGTTATGGACTCTCGAAGTTCAATTTTGGGTCAAAGTTAAACAAGTCAAATTAAAAACAAGAAAGGAAAGCTAACTTCGGGCTGAGCCGAAGTTGATATACCCTTGCAGAATACTCTGTAAATTATATTCTCCAAAATTATTCATATGATGCATTCTTAATACTCATAAAAAATCCCAACTTCCTAACTTAACAAACACCAAAGTTATGGCATTTCCGATCAATCAGTTATATGGCGGCTATAGGATATAGTCGGCCGATCCTTATGAAATTTGGTAGGTCGTATTGATTGGCCAAATTTTAAACCCATAGAAAATCCCAACTTTCTAACTTTACAAACACCAAAGTTATGGCATTTCCGATCAATCAGTTATATGGCAGCTATAGGATATAGTCGGCCGATCCTAATGAAGTTTGGTAGGTCGGATTGATGGGCCAAAAATAAGACCCATAGAAAATCCCAACTTCCTAACTTTACAAACACCAAAGTTATGGCATTTCCGATCAATCAGTTATATGGCAGCTATAGGATATAGTCGGCCGATCCTAATGAAGTTTGGTAGGTCGGATTGATGGGCCAAAAATAAGACCCATAGAAAATCCCAACTTCCTAACTTTACAAACACCAAAGTTATGGCATTTCCGATCAATCAGTTATATGGCAGCTATAGGATATAGTCGGCCGATCCCGGCCGTTCCGACTTATATACTGCGTGCAAAGGAAAGAAGGGTGTGTGCAAAGTTTCAATTCGATATCTTTAAAACTGAGAGACTAGTTCGCGTAGAAACAGACAGACGGACAGACAGACGGACAGACGGACAGACGGACATGGCTATATCAACTCAGAAGGTGATACTGATCAAGAATATATATACTTTATAGGGTCGGAGATGTCTCCTTCACTGCGTTGCACACTTTTGACCAAAATTATAATAACCTCTGCAAGGGTATAAAAATTTGAATGCAGATTTTAAGAGAATCGAATCAGAAGTCTTTAGAGGTATGCTACTTTGGAATCGGCTTAAGTTTGATTAAGTTATGGACTCTCGAAGTTCAATTTTGGGTCAAAGTTAAACAAGTCAAATTAGAAATAACTGACATGAAAATGGGTGAAAAATTTGATCAAAGTTAAATTGAAAAATTTGAATGCAGATTTTTAGAGAATCGAATCAGAAGTCTTTAGAGGTATGCCACTTTGGAAACGGCTTAAGTTTGGTAAAGTTATGGACTCTCTAAGTCCAATTTTTAGTCACTCTGTTACAAGTCCTCGGAAATCTAGAAATAACTGACATGAAAATGGGTCAAAAAATTAATCGACGTTAAATTGAACAAGAAAGGAAAGCTAACTTCGGGCGGAGCCGAAGTTGATATACCCTTGCAGAATACTCTGTAAATTATATTCTCCAAAATTATTCATATGATGCATTCTTAATACTCATAAAAAATCCCAACTTCCTAACTTTAAAAACACCAAAGTTATGGCATTTCCAATCATTCAGTTATGTATATGGCAGCTATAGAATATAGTCGGCCGATCCTTATGAAATTTAATATGTCGGATTGATTGGACAAAAATAAAACCCATAGAAAATCCCAACTTCCTAACTTAACAAACAGCAGAGTTATGGCATTTCCGATCAATCAGTTATATGGCAGCTATAGGATATAGTCGGCCGATCCTTATGAAATTTGGTAGGTCGGATTAATTGGCCAAATATAAAACCCATAGAAAATCCCAACTTTCCAACTTTACAAACACCAAAGTTATGGCATTTCCGATCAATCAGTTATATAGCAGCTATAGGATATAGTCGGCCGATCCTTATGAAATTTGGTATGTCGGATTGATTGGCCAAATATAATACCCATAGAGAGTCCCAACTTCCTAACTTAACAAACAGCAGAGTTATGGCATTTCCGATCAATCAGTTATATGGCAGCTATAGGATATAGTCGGCCGATCCTAATGAAGTTTGGTAGGTCGGATTGATGGGCCAAAAATAAGACCCATAGAAAATCCCAACTTCCTAACTTTACAAACACCAAAGTTATGGCATTTCCGATCAATCAGTTATATGGCAGCTATAGGATATAGTCGGCCGA
Source organism: Drosophila rhopaloa (assembly GCF_018152115.1). Classification (NCBI taxonomy): domain Eukaryota; kingdom Metazoa; phylum Arthropoda; class Insecta; order Diptera; family Drosophilidae; genus Drosophila; species Drosophila rhopaloa. The sequence goes on from NW_025335192.1 coordinate 438,818, forward strand.
TCCCGGCCGTTCCGACTTATATACTGCGTGCAAAGGAAAGAAGGGTGTGTGCAAAGTTTCAATTCGATATCTTTAAAACTGAGAGACTAGTTCGCGTAGAAACAGACAGACGGACAGACAGACGGACAGACGGACAGACGGACATGGCTATATCAACTCAGAAGGTGATACTGATCAAGAATATATATACTTTATAGGGTCGGAGATGTCTCCTTCACTGCGTTGCACACTTTTGACCAAAATTATAATAACCTCTGCAAGGGTATAAAAATTTGAATGCAGATTTTAAGAGAATCGAATCAGAAGTCTTTAGAGGTATGCTACTTTGGAATCGGCTTAAGTTTGATTAAGTTATGGACTCTCGAAGTTCAATTTTGGGTCAAAGTTAAACAAGTCAAATTAGAAATAACTGACATGAAAATGGGTGAAAAATTTGATCAAAGTTAAATTGAAAAATTTGAATGCAGATTTTTAGAGAATCGAATCAGAAGTCTTTAGAGGTATGCCACTTTGGAAACGGCTTAAGTTTGGTAAAGTTATGGACTCTCTAAGTCCAATTTTTAGTCACTCTGTTACAAGTCCTCGGAAATCTAGAAATAACTGACATGAAAATGGGTCAAAAAATTAATCGACGTTAAATTGAACAAGAAAGGAAAGCTAACTTCGGGCGGAGCCGAAGTTGATATACCCTTGCAGAATACTCTGTAAATTATATTCTCCAAAATTATTCATATGATGCATTCTTAATACTCATAAAAAATCCCAACTTCCTAACTTTAAAAACACCAAAGTTATGGCATTTCCAATCATTCAGTTATGTATATGGCAGCTATAGAATATAGTCGGCCGATCCTTATGAAATTTAATATGTCGGATTGATTGGACAAAAATAAAACCCATAGAAAATCCCAACTTCCTAACTTAACAAACAGCAGAGTTATGGCATTTCCGATCAATCAGTTATATGGCAGCTATAGGATATAGTCGGCCGATCCTTATGAAATTTGGTAGGTCGGATTAATTGGCCAAATATAAAACCCATAGAAAATCCCAACTTCCCAACTTTACAAACACCAAAGTTATGGCATTTCCGATCAATCAGTTATATAGCAGCTATAGGATATAGTCGGCCGATCCTTATGAAATTTGGTATGTCGGATTGATTGGCCAAATATAATACCCATAGAGAGTCCCAACTTCCTAACTTAACAAACAGCAGAGTTATGGCATTTCCGATCAATCAGTTATATGGCAGCTATAGGATATAGTCGGCCGATCCCGGCCGTTCCGACTTATATACTGCGTGCAAAGGAAAGAAGGGTGTGTGCAAAGTTTCAATTCGATATCTTTAAAACTGAGAGACTAGTTCGCGTAGAAACAGACAGACGGACAGACAGACGGACAGACAGACGGACAGACAGACGGACAGACAGACGGACAGACGGACAGACGGACATGGCTATATCAACTCAGGAGGTGATCCTGATCAAGAATATATATACTTTATAGGGTCGGAGATGTCTCCTTCACTGCGTTGCACACTTTTGACCAAAATTATAATACCCTCTGCAAGGGTATAATAACTGACATGAAAATGGGTGAAAAATTTGATCAAAGTTAAATTGAAAAATTTGAATGCAGATTTTTAGAGAATCGAATCAGAAGTCTTTAGAGGTATGCCACTTTGGAATCGGCTTAAGTTTGATTAAGTTATGGACTCTCGAAGTTCAATTTTGGGTCAACGTTAAACAAGTCAAATTAGAAATAACTGACATGAAAATGGGTGAAAAATTAGATCAAAGTTAAATTGAAAAATTTGAATGCAGATTTTTATAGAATCGAATCAGAAGTTTTTAGAGGTATGCCACTTTGGAATCGGCTTAAGTTTGGTAAAGTTATGGACTCCCGAAGTCCAATTTTGGGTCTACGTTAAATAAGTCAAATTAGAAATAACTGACATGAAAATGGGTGAAAAATTAGATCAAAGTTAAATTGAAAAATTTGAATGCAGATTTTTAGAGAATCGAATCAGAAGTCTTTAGAGGTATGCCACTTTGGAATCGGCTTAAGTTTGATTAAGTTATGGACTCTCGAAGTTCAATTTTGGGTCAACGTTAAACAAGTCAAATTAGAAATAACTGACATGAAAATGGGTGAAAAATTAGATCAAAGTTAAATTGAAAAATTTGAATGCAGATTTTTATAGAATCGAATCAGAAGTTTTTAGAGGTATGCCACTTTGGAATCGGCTTAAGTTTGGTAAAGTTATGGACTCCCGAAGTCCAATTTTGGGACTACGTTAAATAAGTCAAATTAGAAAAAATTTGATCAACGTTAAATTAAAAAATATGAATGCAGATTTTTAGAGAATCGAATCAGAAGTCTTTAGAGGTATGCCACTTTGGAATCGGCTTAAGTTTGGTTAAGTTATGGACTCTCTAATCCTATTTTGGGTCAACGTTAAAGAAGTCAAATTAGAAAAATTTGATCAACGTTAAATTGAAAAATACGAATGCAGATTTTTAGAGAATCGAATCAGAAGTCTTTAGAGGTATGCCACTTTGGAATCGGAAATAACTGACATGAAAATGGGTCAAAATTTGATCAACGTTAAATTGAACAAGAGAGAACGCTATAGTCGGGTGCCCCGACTATCAGATACCCGTTACTCAGGTAAAGGGAGTGCGAGGGAGATGGAGATAGAAACTTTGGTCACGCATAACTTTTTAACGAATGGTCCGATTTGAAAAATTTCTTCTACATTTCGATAGGTATTGATAAACACAATAAAACTACATTTTTACTTTTCCGAAATATTTAAATTTTTAAAATCGTATATAACCGATTGTGGGCGTTAAAGGGGGCGTGGCACCTTTTTGAAACAAACTTGCGCTGCGTAGGAACTCCTAGAATCTGCATGCAAAATGCCAATCTTCTAGATTTTATAGTTTCCGAGATCTCAGCGTTCATACGGACGGACAGACAGACGGACAGATGGACAGACGGACATGGCTATATCGACTCGGCTAGTGACCCTGATCAAGAATATATATACTTTATAGGGTCGGAAACGCTTCCTTCTAGCTGTTACATACTTTTGCACGAATACAATATACCCTTTTACTCTACGAGTAACGGGTATAAAAATTTGAATGCAGATTTTTAGAGAATCGAATCAGAAGTTTTTAGAGGTATGCCACTTTGGAATCGGCTTAAGTTTGGTAAAGTTATGGACTCCCGAAGTCCAATTTTGGGTCTACGTTAAATAAGTCAAATTAGAAAAATTTGATCAACGTTAAATTGAAAAATATGAATGCAGATTTTTAGAGAATCGAATCAGAAGTCTTTGGAGGTATGCCACTTTGCAATCGGCTTAAGCTTGGTAAAGTTATGGACTCTCGAAGTTCAATGAAAATGGGTCAAAAAATTAATCGACGTTAAATTGAAAAATTTGAATGCAGATTTTTAGAGAATCGAATCAGAAGTCTTTAGAGGTATGCCACTTTGCAATCGGCTTTAGCTTGGTAAAGTTATGGACTCTCGAAGTTCAATTTTGGGTCAAAGTTAAGCAAGTCAAATTAGAAATAACTGACATGAAAATGGGCGAAAAATTTGATCAAAGTTAAATTGAAAAATTTGAATGCAGATTTTTAGAGAATCGAATCAGAAGTCTTTAGAGGTATGCCACTTTGGAATCGGCTTAAGTTTGATTAAGTTATGGACTCTCGAAGTTCAATTTTGGGTCAAAGTTAAACAAGTCAAATTAGAAATAACTGACATGAAAATGGGTGAAAAATTTGATCAAAGTTAAATTGAAAAATTTGAATGCAGATTTTTAGAGAATCGAATCAGAAGTCTTTAGAGGTATGCCACTTTGGAATCGGCTTAAGTTTGGTAAAGTTATGGACTCTCTAAGTCTAATTTTTAGTCACTCTGTTACAAGTCCTCGGAAATCTAGAAATAACTGACATGAAAATGGGTCAAAAAATTAATCGACGTTAAATTGAAAAATTTGAATGCAGATTTTTAGAGAATCGAATCAGAAGTCTTTAGAGGTATGCCACTTTGCAATCGGCTTTAGCTTGGTAAAGTTATGGACTCTCGAAGTTCAATTTTGGGTCAAAGTTAAACAAGTCAAATTAGAAATAACTGACATGAAAATGGGTGAAAAATTTGATCAAAGTTAAATTGAAAAATTTGAATGCAGATTTTTAGAGAATCGAATCAGAAGTCTTTAGAGGTATGCCACTTTGGAATCGGCTTAAGTTTGATTAAGTTATGGACTCTCGAAGTTCAATTTTGGGTCAAAGTTAAACAAGTCAAATTAGAAATAACTGACATGAAAATGGGTGAAAAATTTGATCAAAGTTAAATTGAAAAATTTGAATGCAGATTTTTAGAGAATCGAATCAGAAGTCTTTAAAGGTATGCCACTTTGGAATCGGCTTAAGTTTGGTAAAGTTATGGACTCTCTAAGTCCAATTTTTAGTCACTCTGTTACAAGTCCTCGGAAATCTAGAAATAACTGACATGAAAATGGGTCAAAAAATTAATCGACGTTAAATTGAAAAATTTGAATGCAGATTTTTAGAGAATCGAATCAGAAGTCTTTAGAGGTATGCCACCTTGGAATCGGCTTTAGTTTGATTAAGTTATGGACTCTCGAAGTTCAATTTTGGGTCAAAGTTAAACAAGTCAAATTAGAAATAACTGACATGAAAATGGGTGAAAAATTTGATCAAAGTTAAATTGAAAAATTAGAATGCAGATTTTTAGAGAATCGAATCAGAAGTCTTTAGAGGTATGCCACTTTGGAATCGGCTTAAGTTTGGTAAAGTTATGGACTCTCTAAGTCCAATTTTTAGTCACTCTGTTACAAGTCCTCGGAAATCTAGAAATAACTGACATGAAAATGGGTCAAAAAATTAATCGACGTTAAATTGAAAAATTTGAATGCAGATTTTTAGAGAATCGAATCGGAAGTCTTTAGAGGTATGCCACTTTGCAATCGGCTTTAGCTTGCTAAAGTTATGGACTCTCGAAGTTCAATTTTGGGTCAAAGTTAAACAAGTCAAATTAGAAATAACTGACATGAAAATGGGTGAAAAATTTGATCAACGTTAAATTGAAAAATTTGAATGCAGATTTTTAGAGAATCGAATCAGAAGTTTTTAGAGGTATGCCACTTTGGAATCGGCTTAAGTTTGGTTAAGTTATGGATTCTCTAAGTCCAGTTTTGAGTCACTCTGTTACAAGTCATCGGAAAATTGGAAATAACTGACATTGAAAAATTTAAATGCAGATTTTTAGAGAATCGAATCAGAAGTCTTTAGAGGTATGCCACTTTGGAATCGGCTTAAGTTTGGTTAAGTTATGGACTCCCTAAGTCCTATTTTGGGTCAACGTTAAAGAAGTCAAATTAGAAATAACTGACATGAAAATGGGTGAAAAATTTGATCAAAGTTAAATTGAAAAATTTGAATGCAGATTTTTAGAGAATCGAATCAGAGGTCTTTAGAGGTATGCCACTTTGGAATCGGCTTAAGTTTGATTAAGTTATGGACTCTCGAAGTTCAATTTTGGGTCAAAGTTAAACAAGTCAAATTAGAAATAACTGACATGAAAATGGGTGAAAAATTTGATCAAAGTTAAATTGAAAAATTTGAATGCAGATTTTTAGAGAATCGAATCAGAAGTCTTTAAAGGTATGCCACTTTGGAATCGGCTTAAGTTTGGTAAAGTTATGGACTCTCTAAGTCCAATTTTTAGTCACTCTGTTACAAGTCCTCGGAAATCTAGAAATAACTGACATGAAAATGGGTCAAAAAATTAATCGACGTTAAATTGAAAAATTTGAATGCAGATTTTTAGAGAATCGAATCAGAAGTCTTTAGAGGTATGCCACCTTGGAATCGGCTTAAGTTTGATTAAGTTATGGACTCTCGAAGTTCAATTTTGGGTCAAAGTTAAACAAGTCAAATTAGAAATAACTGACATGAAAATGGGTGAAAAATTAGATCAAAGTTAAATTGAAAAATTTGAATGCAGATTTTTATAGAATCGAATCAGAAGTTTTTAGAGGTATGCCACTTTGGAATCGGCTTAAGTTTGGTAAAGTTATGGACTCCCGAAGTCCAATTTTGGGTCTACGTTAAATAAGTCAAATTAGAAAAATTTGATCAACGTTAAATTAAAAAATATGAATGCAGATTTTTAGAGAATCGAATCAGAAGTCTTTAGAGGTATGCCACTTTGGAATCGGCTTAAGTTTGGTAAAGTTATGGACTCTCTAAGTCTAATTTTTAGTCACTCTGTTACAAGTCCTCGGAAATCTAGAAATAACTGACATGAAAATGGGTCAAAAAATTAATCGACGTTAAATTGAAAAATTTGAATGCAGATTTTTAGAGAATCGAATCAGAAGTCTTTAGAGGTATGCCACTTTGCAATCGGCTTTAGCTTGGTAAAGTTATGGACTCTCGAAGTTCAATTTTGGGTCAAAGTTAAACAAGTCAAATTAGAAATAACTGACATGAAAATGGGTGAAAAATTTGATCAAAGTTAAATTGAAAAATTTGAATGCAGATTTTTAGAGAATCGAATCAGAAGTCTTTAGAGGTATGCCACTTTGGAATCGGCTTAAGTTTGATTAAGTTATGGACTCTCGAAGTTCAATTTTGGGTCAAAGTTAAACAAGTCAAATTAGAAATAACTGACATGAAAATGGGTGAAAAATTTGATCAAAGTTAAATTGAAAAATTTGAATGCAGATTTTTAGAGAATCGAATCAGAAGTCTTTAAAGGTATGCCACTTTGGAATCGGCTTAAGTTTGGTAAAGTTATGGACTCTCTAAGTCCTATTTTGGGTCAACGTTAAAGAAGTCAAATTAGAAATAACTGACATGAAAATGGGTGAAAAATTTGATCAAAGTTAAATTGAAAAATTTGAATGCAGATTTTTAGAGAATCGAATCAGAGGTCTTTAGAGGTATGCCACTTTGGAATCGGCTTAAGTTTGATTAAGTTATGGACTCTCGAAGTTCAATTTTGGGTCAAAGTTAAACAAGTCAAATTAGAAATAACTGACATGAAAATGGGTGAAAAATTTGATCAAAGTTAAATTGAAAAATTTGAATGCAGATTTTTAGAGAATCGAATCAGAAGTCTTTAAAGGTATGCCACTTTGGAATCGGCTTAAGTTTGGTAAAGTTATGGACTCTCTAAGTCCAATTTTTAGTCACTCTGTTACAAGTCCTCGGAAATCTAGAAATAACTGACATGAAAATGGGTCAAAAAATTAATCGACGTTAAATTGAAAAATTTGAATGCAGATTTTTAGAGAATCGAATCAGAAGTCTTTAGAGGTATGCCACCTTGGAATCGGCTTAAGTTTGATTAAGTTATGGACTCTCGAAGTTCAATTTTGGGTCAAAGTTAAACAAGTCAAATTAGAAATAACTGACATGAAAATGGGTGAAAAATTAGATCAAAGTTAAATTGAAAAATTTGAATGCAGATTTTTATAGAATCGAATCAGAAGTTTTTAGAGGTATGCCACTTTGGAATCGGCTTAAGTTTGGTAAAGTTATGGACTCCCGAAGTCCAATTTTGGGTCTACGTTAAATAAGTCAAATTAGAAAAATTTGATCAACGTTAAATTAAAAAATATGAATGCAGATTTTTAGAGAATCGAATCAGAAGTCTTTAGAGGTATGCCACTTTGGAATCGGCTTAAGTTTGGTTAAGTTATGGACTCTCTAATCCTATTTTGGGTCAAAGTTAAAGAAGTCAAATTAGAAAAATTTGATCAACGTTAAATTGAAAAATACGAATGCAGATTTTTAGAGAATCGAATCAGAAGTCTTTAGAGGTATGCCACTTTGGAATCGGAAATAACTGACATGAAAATGGGTCAAAAATTTGATCAACGTTAAATTGAACAAGAGAGAACGCTATAGTCGGGTGCCCCGACTATCAGATACCCGTTACTCAGGTAAAGGGAGTGCGAGGGAGATGGAGATAGAAACTTTGATCACGCATAACTTTTTAACGAATGGTCCGATTTGAAAAATTTCTTCTACATTTCGATAGGTATTGATAAACACAATAAAACTACATTTTTACTTTTCCGAAATATTTAAATTTTTAAAATCGTATATAACCGATTGTGGGCGTTAAAGGGGGCGTGGCACCTTTTTGAAACAAACTTGCGCTGCGTAGGAACTCCTAGAATCTGCATGCAAAATGCCAATCTTCTAGATTTTATAGTTTCCGAGATCTCAGCGTTCATACGGACGGACAGACAGACGGACAGATGGACAGACGGACATGGCTATATCGACTCGGCTAGTGACCCTGATCAAGAATATATATACTTTATAGGGTCGGAAACGCTTCCTTCTAGCTGTTACATACTTTTGCACGAATACAATATACCCTTTTACTCTACGAGTAACGGGTATAAAAATTTGAATGCAGATTTTTAGAGAATCGAATCAGAAGTTTTTAGAGGTATGCCACTTTGGAATCGGCTTAAGTTTGGTAAAGTTATGGACTCCCGAAGTCCAATTTTGGGTCTACGTTAAATAAGTCAAATTAGAAAAATTTGATCAACGTTAAATTGAAAAATATGAATGCAGATTTTTAGAGAATCGAATCAGAAGTCTTTGGAGGTATGCCACTTTGCAATCGGCTTAAGCTTGGTAAAGTTATGGACTCTCGAAGTTCAATGAAAATGGGTCAAAAAATTAATCGACGTTAAATTGAAAAATTTGAATGCAGATTTTTAGAGAATCGAATCAGAAGTCTTTAGAGGTATGCCACTTTGCAATCGGCTTTAGCTTGGTAAAGTTATGGACTCTCGAAGTTCAATTTTGGGTCAAAGTTAAGCAAGTCAAATTAGAAATAACTGACATGAAAATGGGCGAAAAATTTGATCAAAGTTAAATTGAAAAATTTGAATGCAGATTTTTAGAGAATCGAATCAGAAGTCTTTAGAGGTATGCCACTTTGGAATCGGCTTAAGTTTGATTAAGTTATGGACTCTCGAATTTCAATTTTGGGTCAAAGTTAAACAAGTCAAATTAGAAATAACTGACATGAAAATGGGTGAAAAATTTGATCAAAGTTAAATTGAAAAATTTGAATGCAGATTTTTAGAGAATCGAATCAGAAGTCTTTAGAGGTATGCCACTTTGGAATCGGCTTAAGTTTGGTAAAGTTATGGACTCTCTAAGTCTAATTTTTAGTCACTCTGTTACAAGTCCTCGGAAATCTAGAAATAACTGACATGAAAATGGGTCAAAAAATTAATCGACGTTAAATTGAAAAATTTGAATGCAGATTTTTAGAGAATCGAATCAGAAGTCTTTAGAGGTATGCCACTTTGCAATCGGCTTTAGCTTGGTAAAGTTATGGACTCTCGAAGTTCAATTTTGGGTCAAAGTTAAACAAGTCAAATTAGAAATAACTGACATGAAAATGGGTGAAAAATTTGATCAAAGTTAAATTGAAAAATTTGAATGCAGATTTTTAGAGAATCGAATCAGAAGTCTTTAGAGGTATGCCACTTTGGAATCGGCTTAAGTTTGATTAAGTTATGGACTCTCGAAGTTCAATTTTGGGTCAAAGTTAAACAAGTCAAATTAGAAATAACTGACATGAAAATGGGTGAAAAATTTGATCAAAGTTAAATTGAAAAATTTGAATGCAGATTTTTAGAGAATCGAATCAGAAGTCTTTAAAGGTATGCCACTTTGGAATCGGCTTAAGTTTGGTAAAGTTATGGACTCTCTAAGTCCAATTTTTAGTCACTCTGTTACAAGTCCTCGGAAATCTAGAAATAACTGACATGAAAATGGGTCAAAAATTTGATCAACGTTAAATTGAAAAATTTGAATGCAGATTTTTAGAGAATCGAATCAGAAGTCTTTAGAGGTATGCCACCTTGGAAACGGCTTTAGTTTGATTAAGTTATGGACTCTCGAAGTTCAATTTTGGGTCAAAGTTAAACAAGTCAAATTAGAAATAACTGACATGAAAATGGGTGAAAAATTTGATCAAAGTTAAATTGAAAAATTAGAATGCAGATTTTTAGAGAATCGAATCAGAAGTCTTTAGAGGTATGCCACTTTGGAATCGGCTTAAGTTTGGTAAAGTTATGGACTCTCTAAGTCCAATTTTTAGTCACTCTGTTACAAGTCCTCGGAAATCTAGAAATAACTGACATGAAAATGGGTCAAAAAATTAATCGACGTTAAATTGAAAAATTTGAATGCAGATTTTTAGAGAATCGAATTGGAAGTCTTTAGAGGTATGCCACTTTGCAATCGGCTTTAGCTTGCTAAAGTTATGGACTCTCGAAGTTCAATTTTGGGTCAAAGTTAAACAAGTCAAATTAGAAATAACTGACATGAAAATGGGTGAAAAATTTGATCAACGTTAAATTGAAAAATTTGAATGCAGATTTTTAGAGAATCGAATCAGAAGTTTTTAGAGGTATGCCACTTTGGAATCGGCTTAAGTTTGGTTAAGTTATGGATTCTCTAAGTCCAATTTTGAGTCACTCTGTTAAAAGTCATCGGAAAATTGGAAATGACTGACATTGAAAAATTTAAATGCAGATTTTTAGAGAATCGAATCAGAAGTCTTTAGAGGTATGCCACTTTGGAATCGGCTTAAGTTTGGTTAGGTTATGGACTCTCTAAGTCCTATTTTGGGTCAACGTTAAAGAAGTCAAATTAGAAATAACTGACATGAAAATGGGTGAAAAATTTGATCAAAGTTAAATTGAAAAATTTGAATGCAGATTTTTAGAGAATCGAATCAGAGGTCTTTAGAGGTATGCCACTTTGGAATCGGCTTAAGTTTGATTAAGTTATGGACTCTCGAAGTTCAATTTTGGGTCAAAGTTAAACAAGTCAAATTAGAAATAACTGACATGAAAATGGGTGAAAAATTTGATCAAAGTTAAATTGAAAAATTTGAATGCAGATTTTTAGAGAATCGAATCAGAAGTCTTTAAAGGTATGCCACTTTGGAATCGGCTTAAGTTTGGTAAAGTTATGGACTCTCTAAGTCCAATTTTTAGTCACTCTGTTACAAGTCCTCGGAAATCTAGAAATAACTGACATGAAAATGGGTCAAAAAATTAATCGACGTTAAATTGAAAAATTTGAATGCAGATTTTTAGAGAATCGAATCAGAAGTCTTTAGAGGTATGACACCTTGGAATCGGCTTAAGTTTGATTAAGTTATGGACTCTCGAAGTTCAATTTTGGGTCAAAGTTAAACAAGTCAAATTAGAAATAACTGACATGAAAATGGGTGAAAAATTTGATCAAAGTTAAATTGAAAAATTTGAATGCAGATTTTTAGAGAATCGAATCAGAAGTCTTTAGAGGTATGCCACTTTGGAATCGGCTTAAGTTTGGTAAAGTTATGGACTCTCTAAGTCCAATTTTTAGTCACTCTGTTACAAGTCCTCGGAAATCTAGAAATAACTGACATGAAAATGGGTCAAAAAATTAATCGACGTTAAATTGAAAAATTTGAATGCAGATTTTTAGAGAATCGAATCAGAAGTCTTTAGAGGTATGCCACTTTGCAATCGGCTTTAGCTTGCTAAAGTTATGGACTCTCGAAGTTCAATTTTGGGTCAAAGTTAAACAAGTCAAATTAGAAATAACTGACATGAAAATGGGTGAAAAATTTGATCAACGTTAAATTGAAAAATTTGAATGCAGATTTTTAGAGAATCGAATCAGAAGTTTTTAGAGGTATGCCACTTTGGAATCGGCTTAAGTTTGGTTAAGTTATGGATTCTCTAAGTCCAATTTTGAGTCACTCTGTTACAAGTCATCGGAAAATTGGAAATAACTGACATTGAAAAATTTAAATGCAGATTTTTAGAGAATCGAATCAGAAGTCTTTAGAGGTATGCCACTTTGGAATCGGCTTAAGTTTGGTTAAGTTATGGACTCTCTAAGTCCAATTTTGAGTCACTTTGTTAAAAGTCCTCGGAAAACTAGAAATAACTGACATGAAAATGGGTCAAAAATTTGATCAAAGTTAAATTGAAAAATTTGCATGCAGATTTTTAGAGAATCGAAACAGAAGTCTTTAGAGGTATGCCACTTTGGAATCGGCTTAAGTTTGGTAAAGTTATGGACTCTCTAAGTCCAATTTTTAGTCACTCTGTTACAAGTCCTCGGAAAACTAGAAATAACTGACATGAAAATGGGTCAAAAAATTAATCGACGTTAAATTGAAAAATTTGAATGCAGATTTTTAGAGAATCGAATCAGAAGTCTTTAGAGGTATGCCACTTTGGAATCGGCTTAAGTTTGATTAAGTTATGGACTCTCGAAGTTCAATTTTGGGTCAAAGTTAAACAAGTCAAATTAGAAATAACTGACATGAAAATGGGTGAAAAATTTGATCAAAGTTAAATTGAAAAATTTGAATGCAGATTTTTAGAGAATCGAATCAGAAGTCTTTAAAGGTATGCCACTTTGGAATCGGCTTAAGTTTGGTAAAGTTATGGACTCTCTAAGTCCAATTTTTAGTCACTCTGTTACAAGTCCTCGGAAATCTAGAAATAACTGACATGAAAATGGGTCAAAAAATTAATCGACGTTAAATTGAAAAATTTGAATGCAGATTTTTAGAGAATCGAATCAGAAGTCTTTAGAGGTATGCCACCTTGGAATCGGCTTTAGTTTGATTAAGTTATGGACTCTCGAAGTTCAATTTTGGGTCAAAGTTAAACAAGTCAAATTAGAAATAACTGACATGAAAATGGGTCAAAAATTTGATCAACGTTAAATTGAAAAATTAGAATGCAGATTTTTAGAGAATCGAATCAGAAGTCTTTAGAGGTATGCCACTTTGGAATCGGCTTAAGTTTGGTAAAGTTATGGACTCTCTAAGTCCAATTTTTAGTCACTCTGTTACAAGTCCTCGGAAATCTAGAAATAACTGACATGAAAATGGGTCAAAAAATTAATCGACGTTAAATTGAAAAATTTGAATGCAGATTTTTAGAGAATCGAATCAGAAGTCTTTAGAGGTATGCCACTTTGCAATCGGCTTTAGCTTGGTAAAGTTATGGACTCTCGAAGTTCAATTTTGGGTCAAAGTTAAACAAGTCAAATTAGAAATAACTGACATGAAAATGGGTGAAAAATTTGATCAAAGCTAAATTGAAAAATGGGTCAAAAATTTGATCAAAGTTAAATTGAAAAATTTGAATGCAGATTTTTAGAGAATCGAAACAGAAGTCTTTAGAGGTATGCCACTTTGGAATCGGCTTAAGTTTGATAAAGTTATGGACTCTCTAAGTCCAATTTTGAGTCACTCTGTTAAAAGTCCTCGGAAAACTAGAAATAACTTTGAATGCAGATTTTAAGAGAATCGAATCAGAAGTCTTTAGAGGTATGCCACTTTGGAATCGGCTTAAGTTTGATAAAGTTATGGACTCTCTAAGTCCAATTTTGGGTCAACGTTAAATAAGTCAAATTAGAAAAATTTGATCAACGTTAAATTGAAAAATATGAATGCAGATTTTTAGAGAATCGAATCAGAAGTCTTTAGAGGTATGCCACTTTGGAATCGGCTGAAGTTTGGTTAAGTTATGGACTCTCTAAGTCCTATTTTGGGTCAACGCTAAAGAAGTCAAATTAGAAATAACTGACATGAAATTGGGTGAAAAATTTGATCGAAGTTAAATTAAAACGAGGACGGAAGCTAACTTCGGCAAGCCGAAGTTTTAATACCCTTGCAGACTTTGACGAAATTGCTAAAAGTGAAAAAGTAGCGAAAGGAATAAGGTATACATAAGTAAACTAGATTTGCATCGTTTCAAGTCAATTGCTTTTATACTGCAAAAATGTCATATACAAATAGAAAACAAGAGAGAACGCTATAGTCGGGTGCCCCGACTATCAGATACCCGTTACTCAGGTAAAGGGAGTGCGAGGGAGATGGAGATAGAAACTTTGATCACGCATAACTTTTTAACGAATGGTCCGATTTGAAAAATTTCTGCAACATTTCGATAGGTATTGATAAACACAATAAAACTGCATTTTTACTATTCCAAAATATTTAAATTTTTAAGATCGTATATTTGCGATTGTGGGCGGTAAAGGGGGCGTGGCACCATTTTGAAACAAACTTGCGCTGCGTAGGAACTTCTAAAATCTACATGCAAAATGCCAATCTTCTAGCTTTTATAGTTTCCGAGATTGCAGATTTTTAGAGAATCGAATCAGAAGTCTTTAGAGGTATGCCACTTTGGAATCGGCTTAAGTTTGATAAAGTTATGGACTCTCTAAGTCCAATTTTGAGTCACTCTGTTACAAGTCCTCGGAAAACTAGAAATAACTGACATGAAAATTGGTCAAAATTTTGATCAACGTTAAATTAAAAAATTTGAATGCAGATTTTTAGAGAATCGAATCAGAAGTTTTTAGAGGTATGCCACTTTGGAATCGGCTTAAGTTTGGTAAAGTTATGGACTCCCGAAGTCCAATTTTGGGTCAACGTTAAATAAGTCAAATTAGAAAAACTTGATCAACGTTAAATTGAAAAATATGAATGCAGATTTTTAGAGAATCGAATCAGAAGTTTTTAGAGGTATGCCACTTTGGAATCGGCTTAAGTTTGGTAAAGTTATGGACTCCCGAAGTCCAATTTTGGGTCAACGTTAAATAAGTCAAATTAGAAAAACTTGATCAACGTTAAATTGAAAAATATGAATGCAGATTTTTAGAGAATCGAATCAGAAGTCTTTAGAGGTATGCCACTTTGGAATCGGCTTAAGTTTGATTAAGTTATGGACTCTCGAAGTTCAATTTTGGGTCAAAGTTAAACAGTCAAATTAGAAATAACTGACATGAAAATGGGTGAAAAATTTTATCAAAGTTAAATTGAAAAATTTGAATGCAGCTTTTTAGAGAATCGAATCAGAAGTCTTTAGAGGTATGCCACTTTGGAATCGGCTTAAGTTTGATTAAGTTATGGACTCTCGAAGTTCAATTTTGGGTCAAAGTTAAACAAGTCAAATTAGAAATAACTGACATGAAAATGGGTGAAAAATTTTATCAAAGTTAAATTGAAAAATTTGAATGCAGATTTTTAGAGAATCGAATCAGAAGTCTTTAGAGGTATGCCACTTTGGAATCGGCTTAAGTTTGGTTAAGTTATGGACTCTCTAAGTCCTATTTTGGGTCAACGTTAAAGAAGTCAAATTAGAAATAACTGACATGAAAATGGGTGAAAAATTTGATCAAAGTTAAATTGAAAAATTTGAATGCAGATTTTTAGAGAATCGAATCAGAAGTCTTTAGAGGTATGCCACTTTGGAATCGGATTAAGTTTGATAAAGTTATGGACTCTCTAAGTCCAATTTTGAGTCACTCTGTTAAAAGTCCTCGGAAAACTAGAAATAACTTTGAATGCAGATTTTTAGAGAATCGAATCAGAAGTCTTTAGAGGTATGCCACTTTGGAATCGGCTTAAGTTTGATAAAGTTATGGACTCTCTAAGTCCAATTTTGAGTCACTCTGTTACAAGTCCTCGGAAAACTAGAAATAACTGACATGAAAATTGTTCAAAATTTTGATCAACGTTAAATTGAAAAATTTGAATGCAGATTTTTAGAGAAGCGAATCAGAAGTTTTTAGAGGTATGCCACTTTGGAATCGGCTTAAGTTTGGTAAAGTTATGGACTCCCGAAGTCCAATTTTGGGTCAACGTTAAATAAGTCAAATTAGAAAAAATCGATCAACGTTAAATTGAAAAATATGAATGCAGATTTTTAGAGAATCGAATCAGAAGTCTTTAGAGGTATGCCACTTTGGAATCGGCTGAAGTTTGGTTAAGTTATGGACTCTCTAAGTCCTATTTTGGGTCAACGCTAAAGAAGTCAAATTAGAAATAACTGACATGAAAATGGGTGAAAAATTTGATCAAAGTTAAATTAAAAAATTTGAATGCAGATTTTTAGAGAATCGAATCAGAAGTCTTTAGAGGTATGCCACTTTGGAATCGGCTTAAGTTTGATAAAGTTATGGACTCTCTAAGTCCAATTTTGAGTCACTCTGTTAAAAGTCCTCGGAAAACTAGAAATAACTTTGAATGCAGATTTTAAGAGAATCGAATCAGAAGTCTTTAGAGGTATGCCACTTTGGAATCGGCTTAAGTTTAATTAAGTTATGGACTCTCGAAGTTCAATTTTGGGTCAAAGTTAAACAAGTCAAATTAGAAATAACTGACATGAAAATGGGTGAAAAATTTGATCAACGTTAAATTGAAAAATTTGAATGCAGCTTTTTAGAGAATCGAATCAGAAGTCTTTAGAGGTATGCCACTTTGGAATCGGCTTGAGTTTGATTAAGTTATGGACTCTCGAAGTTCAATTTTGGGTCAAAGTTAAACAAGTCAAATTAGAAATAACTGACATGAAAATGGGTGAAAAATTTGATCAAAGTTAAATTGAAAAATTTGAATGCAGATTTTTAGAGAATCGAATCAGAAGTCTTTAGAGGTATGCCACTTTGGAATCGGCTTAAGTTTGTTTAAGTTATGGACTCTCTAAGTCCTATTTTGGGTCAACGTTAAAGAAGTCAAATTAGAAATAACTGACATGAAAATGGGTGAAAAATTTGATCAAAGTTAAATTGAAAAATTTGAATGCAGATTTTTAGAGAATCGAATCAGAAGTCTTTAGAGGTATGCCACTTTGGAATCGGCTTAAGTTTGATAAAGTTATGGACTCTCTAAGTCCAATTTTGAGTCACTCTGTTAAAAGTCCTCGGAAAACTAGAAATAACTTTGAATGCAGATTCTTAGAGAATCGAATCAGAAGTCTTTAGAGGTATGCCACTTTGGAATCGGCTTAAGTTTGATTAAGTTATGGACTCTCGAAGTTCAATTTTGGGTCAAAGTTAAACAAGTCAAATTAGAAATAACTGACATGAAAATGGGTGAAAAATTTGATCAACGTTAAATTGAAAAATTTGAATGCAGTTTTTAGAGAATCGAATCAGAAGTCTTTAGAGGTATGCCACTTTGGAATCGGCTTAAGTTTGATTAAGTTATGGACTCTCGAAGTTCAATTTTGGGTCAAAGTTAAACAAGTCAAATTAGAAATAACTGACATGAAAATGGGTGAAAAATTTGATCAAAGTTAAATTGAAAAATTTGAATGCAGATTTTTAGAGAATCGAATCAGAAGTCTTTAGAGGTATGCCACTTTGGAATCGGCTTAAGTTTGGCTAAGTTATGGACTCCCGAAGTCCAATTTTGGGTCAACGTTAAATAAGTCAAATTAGAAAAACTTGATCAACGTTAAATTGAAAAATATGAATGCAGATTTTTAGAGAATCGAATCAGAAGTCTTTAGAGGTATGCCACTTTGGAATCGGCTTAAGTTTGGTTAAGTAATGGACTCTCTAAGTCCTATTTTGTGTCAACGCTAAGAAGTCAAATTAGAAATAACTGACATGAAAATGGGTGAAAAATTTGATCAAAGTTAAATTGAAAAATTTGAATGCAGATTTTTAGAGAATCGAATCAGAAGTCTTTAGAGGTATGCCACTTTGGAATCGGCTTAAGTTTGATTAAGTTATGGACTCTCGAAGTTCAATTTTGGGTCAAAGTTAAACAAGTCAAATTAGAAATAACTGACATGAAAATGGGTGAAAAATTTTATCAAAGTTAAATTGAAAAATTTGAATGCAGTTTTTAGAGAATCGAATCAGAAGTCTTTAGAGGTATGCCACTTTGGAATCGGCTTAAGTTTGATTAAGTTATGGACTCTCGAAGTTCAATTTTGGGTCAAAGTTAAACAAGTCAAATTAGAAATAACTGACATGAAAATGGGTGAAAAATTTTATCAAAGTTAAATTGAAAAATTTGAATGCAGATTTTTAGAGAATCGAATCAGAAGTCTTTAGAGGTATGCCACTTTGGAATCGGCTTAAGTTTGGTTAAGTTATGGACTCTCTAAGTCCAATTTTGAGTCACTCTGTTAAAAGTCCTCGGAAAACTAGAAATAACTTTGTAATGCAGATTCTTAGAGAATCAGAAGTCTTTAGAGGTATGCCACTTTGGAATCGGCTTAAGTTTGATTAAGTTATGGACTCTCGAAGTTCAATTTTGGGTCAAAGTTAAACAAGTCAAATTAGAAATAACTGACATGAAAATGGGTGAAAAATTTGATCAACGTTAAATTGAAAAATTTGAATGCAGCTTTTTAGAGAATCGAATCAGAAGTCTTTAGAGGTATGCCACTTTGGAATCGGCTTAAGTTTGATTAAGTTATGGACTCTCGAAGTTCAATTTTGGGTCAAAGTTAAACAAGTCAAATTAGAAATAACTGACATGAAAATGGGTGAAAAATTTGATCAAAGTTAAATTGAAAAATTTGAATGCAGATTTTTAGAGAATCGAATCAGAAGTCTTTAGAGGTATGCCACTTTGGAATCGGCTTAAGTTTGGCTAAGTTATGGACTCCCGAAGTCCAATTTTGGGTCAACGTTAAATAAGTCAAATTAGAAAAACTTGATCAACGTTAAATTGAAAAATATGAATGCAGATTTTTAGAGAATCGAATCAGAAGTCTTTAGAGGTATGCCACTTTGGAATCGGCTTAAGTTTGGTTAAGTAATGGACTCTCTAAGTCCTATTTTGTGTCAACGCTAAAGAAGTCAAATTAGAAATAACTGACATGAAAATGGGTGAAAAATTTGATCAAAGTTAAATTGAAAAATTTGAATGCAGATTTTTAGAGAATCGAATCAGAAGTCTTTAGAGGTATGCCACTTTGGAATCGGCTTAAGTTTAATTAAGTTATGGACTCTCGAAGTTCAATTTTGGGTCATAAGTTAAACAAGTCTGAAATTAGAAATAACTGACATGAAAATGGGTGAAAAATTTTATCAAAGTTAAATTGAAAAATTTGAATGCAGTTTTTAGAGAATCGAATCAGAAGTCTTTAGAGGTATGCCACTTTGGAATCGGCTTAAGTTTGATTAAGTTATGGACTCTCGAAGTTCAATTTTGGGTCAAAGTTAAACAAGTCAAATTAGAAATAACTGACATGAAAATGGGTGAAAAATTTTATCAAAGTTAAATTGAAAAATTTGAATGCAGATTTTTAGAGAATCGAATCAGAAGTCCTTAGAGGTATGCCACTTTGGAATCGGCTTAAGTTTGGTTAAGTTATGGACTGAATTTTGAGTCACTCTGTTAAAAGTCCTCGGAAAACTAGAAATAACTTTGAATGCAGATTTTTAGAGAATCGAATCAGAAGTCTTTAGAGGTATGCCACTTTGGAATCGGCTTAAGTTTGATTAAGTTATGGACTCTCGAAGTTCAATTTTGGGTCAAAGTTAAACAAGTCAAATTAGAAATAACTGACATGAAAATGGGTGAAAAATTTGATCAACGTTAAATTGAAAAATTTGAATGCAGATTTTTAGAGAATCGAATCAGAAGTCTTTAGAGGTATGCCACTTTGGAATCGGCTTAAGTTTGATTAAGTTATGGACTCTCGAAGTTCAATTTTGGGTCAAAGTTAAACAAGTCAAATTAGAAATAACTGACATGAAAATGGGTGAAAAATTTTATCAAAGTTAAATTGAAAAATTTGAATGCAGATTTTTAGAGAATCGAATCAGAAGTCTTTAGAGGTATGCCACTTTGGAATCGGCTTAAGTTTGTTTAAGTTATGGACTCTCTAAGTCCTATTTTGGGTCAACGTTAAAGAAGTCAAATTAGAAATAACTGACATGAAAATGGGTGAAAAATTTGATCAAAGTTAAATTGAAAAATTTGAATGCAGATTTTTAGAGAATCGAATCAGAAGTCTTTAGAGGTATGCCACTTTGGAATCGGCTTAAGTTTGATAAAGTTATGGACTCTCTAAGTCCAATTTTGAGTCACTCTGTTAAAAGTCCTCGGAAAACTAGAAATAACTTTGAATGCAGATTCTTGGAGAATCGAATCAGAAGTCTTTAGAGGTATGCCACTTTGGAATCGGCTTAAGTTTGATTAAGTTATGGACTCTCGAAGTTCAATTTTGGGTCAAAGTTAAACAAGTCAAATTAGAAATAACTGACATGAAAATGGGTGAAAAATTTGATCAACGTTAAATTGAAAAATTTGAATGCAGTTTTTAGAGAATCGAATCAGAAGTCTTTAGAGGTATGCCACTTTGGAATCGGCTTAAGTTTGATTAAGTTATGGACTCTCGAAGTTCAATTTTGGGTCAAAGTTAAACAAGTCAAATTAGAAATAACTGACATGAAAATGGGTGAAAAATTTGATCAAAGTTAAATTGAAAAATTTGAATGCAGATTTTTAGAGAATCGAATCAGAAGTCTTTAGAGGTATGCCACTTTGGAATCGGCTTAAGTTTGGCTAAGTTATGGACTCCCGAAGTCCAATTTTGGGTCAACGTTAAATAAGTCAAATTAGAAAAACTTGATCAACGTTAAATTGAAAAATATGAATGCAGATTTTTAGAGAATCGAATCAGAAGTCTTTAGAGGTATGCCACTTTGGAATCGGCTTAAGTTTGGTTAAGTAATGGACTCTCTAAGTCCTATTTTGTGTCAACGCTAAAGAAGTCAAATTAGAAATAACTGACATGAAAATGGGTGAAAAATTTGATCAAAGTTAAATTGAAAAATTTGAATGCAGATTTTTAGAGAATCGAATCAGAAGTCTTTAGAGGTATGCCACTTTGGAATCGGCTTAAGTTTGATTAAGTTATGGACTCTCGAAGTTCAATTTTGGGTCAAAGTTAAACAAGTCAAATTAGAAATAACTGACATGAAAATGGGTGAAAAATTTGATCAAAGTTAAATTGAAAAATTTGAATGCAGATTTTTAGAGAATCGAATCAGAAGTCTTTAGAGGTATGCCACTTTGGAATCGGCTTAAGTTTGGTAAAGTTATGGACTCTCTAAGTCCAATTTTGGGTCAACGTTAAAGAAGTCAAATTAGAAATAACTGACATGAAAATGGGTGAAAAATTTGATCAAAGTTAAATTGAAAAATTTGAATGCAGATTTTTAGAGAATCGAATCAGAAGTCTTTAGAGGTATGCCACTTTGGAATCGGCTTAAGTTTGATAAAGTTATGGACTCTCTAAGTCCAATTTTGAGTCACTCTGTTAAAAGTCCTCGGAAAACTAGAAATAACTTTGAATGCAGATTTTAAGAGAATCGAATCAGAAGTCTTTAGAGGTATGCCACTTTGGAATCGGCTTAAGTTTGATTAAGTTATGGACTCTCGAAGTTCAATTTTGGGTCAAAGTTAAACAAGTCAAATTAGAAATAACTGACATGAAAATGGGTGAAAAATTTGATCAACGTTAAATTGAAAAATTTGAATGCAGTTTTTAGAGAATCGAAGCAGAAGTCTTTAGAGGTATGCCACTTTGGAATCGGCTTAAGTTTGATTAAGTTATGGACTCTCGAAGTTCAATTTTGGGTCAAAGTTAAACAAGTCAAATTAGAAATAACTGACATGAAAATGGGTGAAAAATTTTATCAAAGTTAAATTGAAAAATTTGAATGCAGATTTTTAGAGAATCGAATCAGAAGTCTTTAGAGGTATGCCACTTTGGAATCGGCTTAAGTTTGGTTAAGTTATGGACTCTCTAAGTCCTATTTTGGGTCAACGTTAAAGAAGTCAAATTAGAAATAACTGACATGAAAATGGGTGAAAAATTTGATCAAAGTTAAATTGAAAAATTTGAATGCAGATTTTTAGAGAATCGAATCAGAAGTCTTTAGAGGTATGCCACTTTGGAATCGGCTTAAGTTTGATAAAGTTATGGACTCTCTAAGTCCAATTTTGAGTCACTCTGTTAAAAGTCCTCGGAAAACTAGAAATAACTTTGAATGCAGATTCTTAGAGAATCGAATCAGAAGTCTTTAGAGGTATGCCACTTTGGAATCGGCTTAAGTTTGATTAAGTTATGGACTCTCGAAGTTCAATTTTGGGTCAAAGTTAAACAAGTCAAATTAGAAATAACTGACATGAAAATGGGTGAAAAATTTGATCAACGTTAAATTGAAAAATTTGAATGCAGATTTTTAGAGAATCGAATCAGAAGTCTTTAGAGGTATGCCACTTTGGAATCGGCTTAAGTTTGATTAAGTTATGGACTCTCGAAGTTCAATTTTGGGTCACTAAGTTAAACAAGTCTCGGAAAATTAGAAATAACTGACATGAAAATGGGTGAAAAATTTGATCAAAGTTAAATTGAAAAATTTGAATGCAGATTTTTAGAGAATCGAATCAGAAGTCTTTAGAGGTATGCCACTTTGGAATCGGCTTAAGTTTGATTAAGTTATGGACTCTCGAAGTTCAATTTTGGGTCAAAGTTAAACAAGTCCTCGGAAAATTAGAAATAACTGACATGAAAATGGGTGAAAAATTTTATCAAAGTTAAATTGAAAAATTTGAATGCAGATTTTTAGAGAATCGAATCAGAAGTCTTTAGAGGTATGCCACTTTGGAATCGGCTTAAGTTTGGTTAAGTTATGGACTCTCTAAGTCCTATTTTGGGTCAACGTTAAAGAAGTCAAATTAGAAATAACTGACATGAAAATGGGTGAAAAATTTGATCAAAGTTAAATTGAAAAATTTGAATGCAGATTTTTAGAGAATCGAATCAGAAGTCTTTAGAGGTATGCCACTTTGGAATCGGCTTAAGTTTGATAAAGTTATGGACTCTCTAAGTCCAATTTTGAGTCACTCTGTTAAAAGTCCTCGGAAAACTAGAAATAACTTTTGAATGCAGATTTTAAGAGAATCGAATCAGAAGTCTTTAGAGGTATGCCACTTTGGAATCGGCTTAAGTTTGATAAAGTTATGGACTCTCGAAGTTCAATTTTGGGTCAAAGTTAAACAAGTCAAATTAGAAATAACTGACATGAAAATGGGTGAAAAATTTGATCAACGTTAAATTGAAAAATTTGAATGCAGCTTTTTAGAGAATCGAATCAGAAGTCTTTAGAGGTATGCCACTTTGGAATCGGCTTAAGTTTGATTAAGTTATGGACTCTCGAAGTTCAATTTTGGGTCAAAGTTAAACAAGTCAAATTAGAAATAACTGACATGAAAATGGGTGAAAAATTTTATCAAAGTTAAATTGAAAAATTTGAATGCAGATTTTTAGAGAATCGAATCAGAAGTCTTTAGAGGTATGCCACTTTGGAATCGGCTTAAGTTTGGTTAAGTTATGGACTCTCTAAGTCCTATTTTGGGTCAACGTTAAAGAAGTCAAATTAGAAATAACTGACATGAAAATGGGTGAAAAATTTGATCAAAGTTAAATTGAAAAATTTGAATGCAGATTTTTAGAGAATCGAATCAGAAGTCTTTAGAGGTATGCCACTTTGGAATCGGCTTAAGTTTGATAAAGTTATGGACTCTCTAAGTCCAATTTTGAGTCACTCTGTTAAAAGTCCTCGGAAAACTAGAAATAACTTTGAATGCAGATTCTTAGAGAATCGAATCAGAAGTCTTTAGAGGTATGCCACTTTGGAATCGGCTTAAGTTTGATTAAGTTATGGACTCTCGAAGTTCAATTTTGGGTCAAAGTTAAACAAGTCAAATTAGAAATAACTGACATGAAAATGGGTGAAAAATTTGATCAACGTTAAATTGAAAAATTTGAATGCAGATTTTTAGAGAATCGAATCAGAAGTCTTTAGAGGTATGCCACTTTGGAATCGGCTTAAGTTTGATTAAGTTATGGACTCTCGAAGTTCAATTTTGGGTCACTAAGTTAAACAAGTCATCGGAAAATTAGAAATAACTGACATGAAAATGGGTGAAAAATTTGATCAAAGTTAAATTGAAAAATTTGAATGCAGATTTTTAGAGAATCGAATCAGAAGTCTTTAGAGGTATGCCACTTTGGAATCGGCTTAAGTTTGATTAAGTTATGGACTCTCGAAGTTCAATTTTGGGTCAAAGTTAAACAAGTCTCGAAATTAGAAATAACTGACATGAAAATGGGTGAAAAATTTTATCAAAGTTAAATTGAAAAATTTGAATGCAGATTTTTAGAGAATCGAATCAGAAGTCTTTAGAGGTATGCCACTTTGGAATCGGCTTAAGTTTGGTTAAGTTATGGACTCTCTAAGTCCTATTTTGGGTCAACGTTAAAGAAGTCAAATTAGAAATAACTGACATGAAAATGGGTGAAAAATTTGATCAAAGTTAAATTGAAAAATTTGAATGCAGATTTTTAGAGAATCGAATCAGAAGTCTTTAGAGGTATGCCACTTTGGAATCGGATTAAGTTTGATAAAGTTATGGACTCTCTAAGTCCAATTTTGAGTCACTCTGTTAAAAGTCCTCGGAAAACTAGAAATAACTTTGAATGCAGATTTTTAGAGAATCGAATCAGAAGTCTTTAGAGGTATGCCACTTTGGAATCGGCTTAAGTTTGATAAAGTTATGGACTCTCTAAGTCCAATTTTGAGTCAATCTGTTACAAGTCCTCGGAAAACTAGAAATAACTGACATGAAAATTGTTCAAAATTTTGATCAACGTTAAATTGAAAAATTTGAATGCAGATTTTAGAGAAGCGAATCAGAAGTTTTTAGAGGTATGCCACTTTGGAATCGGCTTAAGTTTGGTAAAGTTATGGACTCCCGAAGTCCAATTTTGGGTCAACGTTAAATAAGTCAAATTAGAAAAAAATTGATCAACGTTAAATTGAAAAATATGAATGCAGATTTTTAGAGAATCGAATCAGAAGTCTTTAGAGGTATGCCACTTTGGAATCGGCTGAAGTTTGGTTAAGTTATGGACTCTCTAAGTCCTATTTTGGGTCAACGTTAAAGAAGTCAAATTAGAAATAACTGACATGAAAATGGGTGAAAAATTTGATCAAAGTTAAATTGAAAAATTTGAATGCAGATTTTTAGAGAATCGAATCAGAAGTCTTTAGAGGTATGCCACTTTGGAATCGGCTTAAGTTTGATTAAGTTATGGACTCTCGAAGTTCAATTTTGGGTCAAAGTTAAACAAGTCAAATTAGAAATAACTGACATGAAAATGGGTGAAAAATTTTATCAAAGTTAAATTGAAAAATTTGAATGCAGCTTTTTAGAGAATCGAATCAGAAGTCTTTAGAGGTATGCCACTTTGGAATCGGCTTAAGTTTGATTAAGTTATGGACTCTCGAAGTTCAATTTTGGGTCAAAGTTAAACAAGTCAAATTAGAAATAACTGACATGAAAATGGGTGAAAAATTTGATCAAAGTTAAATTGAAAAATTTGAATGCAGATTTTTAGAGAATCGAATCAGAAGTCTTTAGAGGTATGCCACTTTGGAATCGGCTGAAGTTTGGTTAAGTTATGGACTCTCTAAGTCCTATTTTGGGTCAACGCTAAAGAAGTCAAATTAGAAATAACTGACATGAAAATGGGTGAAAAAATTGATCAACGTTAAATTGAAAAATATGAATGCAGATTTTTAGAGAATCGAATCAGAAGTCTTTAGAGGTATGCCACTTTGGAATCGGCTGAAGTTTGGTTAAGTTATGGACTCTCTAAGTCCTATTTTGGGTCAACGCTAAAGAAGTCAAATTAGAAATAACTGACATGAAAATGGGTGAAAAATTTGATCAAAGTTAAATTGAAAAATTTGAATGCAGCTTTTTAGAGAATCGAATCAGAAGTCTTTAGAGGTATGCCACTTTGGAATCGGCTTAAGTTTGATTAAGTTATGGACTCTCGAAGTTCAATTTTGGGTCAAAGTTAAACAAGTCGAAATTAGAAATAACTGACATGAAAATGGGTGAAAAATTTTATCAAAGTTAAATTGAAAAATTTGAATGCAGATTTTTAGAGAATCGAATCAGAAGTCTTTAGAGGTATGCCACTTTGGAATCGGCTTAAGTTTGATAAAGTTATGGACTCTCTAAGTCCAATTTTGAGTCACTCTGTTAAAAGTCCTCGGAAAACTAGAAATAACTTTGAATGCAGATTCTTAGAGAATCGAATCAGAAGTCTTTAGAGGTATGCCACTTTGGAATCGGCTTAAGTTTGATTAAGTTATGGACTCTCGAAGTTCAATTTTGGGTCAAAGTTAAACAAGTCAAATTAGAAATAACTGACATGAAAATGGGTGAAAAATTTGATCAACGTTAAATTGAAAAATTTGAATGCAGCTTTTTAGAGAATCGAATCAGAAGTCTTAAGAGGTATGCCACTTTGGAATCGGCTTAAGTTTGATTAAGTTATGGACTCTCGAAGTTCAATTTTGGGTCAAAGTTAAACAAGTCAAATTAGAAATAACTGACATGAAAATGGGTGAAAAATTTGATCAAAGTTAAATTGAAAAATTTGAATGCAGATTTTTAGAGAATCGAATCAGAAGTCTTTAGAGGTATGCCACTTTGGAATCGGCTTAAGTTTGATTAAGTTATGGACTCTCGAAGTTCAATTTTGGGTCAAAGTTAAACAAGTCAAATTAGAAATAACTGACATGAAAATGGGTGAAAAATTTTATCAAAGTTAAATTGAAAAATTTGAATGCAGATTTTTAGAGAATCGAATCAGAAGTCTTTAGAGGTATGCCACTTTGGAATCGGCTTAAGTTTGGTTAAGTTATGGACTCTCTAAGTCCTATTTTGGGTCAACGTTAAAGAAGTCAAATTAGAAATAACTGACATGAAAATGGGTGAAAAATTTGATCAAAGTTAAATTGAAAAATTTGAATGCAGATTTTTAGAGAATCGAATCAGAAGTCTTTAGAGGTATGCCACTTTGGAATCGGATTAAGTTTGATAAAGTTATGGACTCTCTAAGTCCAATTTTGAGTCACTCTGTTAAAAGTCCTCGGAAAACTAGAAATAACTTTGAATGCAGATTTTTAGAGAATCGAATCAGAAGTCTTTAGAGGTATGCCACTTTGGAATCGGCTTAAGTTTGATAAAGTTATGGACTCTCTAAGTCCAATTTTGAGTCAATCTGTTACAAGTCCTCGGAAAACTAGAAATAACTGACATGAAAATTGTTCAAAATTTTGATCAACGTTAAATTGAAAAATTTGAATGCAGATTTTTAGAGAAGCGAATCAGAAGTTTTTAGAGGTATGCCACTTTGGAATCGGCTTAAGTTTGGTAAAGTTATGGACTCCCGAAGTCCAATTTTGGGTCAACGTTAAATAAGTCAAATTAGAAAAAAAATTGATCAACGTTAAATTGAAAAATATGAATGCAGATTTTTAGAGAATCGAATCAGAAGTCTTTAGAGGTATGCCACTTTGGAATCGGCTGAAGTTTGGTTAAGTTATGGACTCTCTAAGTCCTATTTTGGGTCAACGCTAAAGAAGTCAAATTAGAAATAACTGACATGAAAATGGGTGAAAAATTTGATCAAAGTTAAATTAAAAAATTTGAATGCAGATTTTTAGAGAATCGAATCAGAAGTCTTTAGAGGTATGCCACTTTGGAATCGGCTTAAGTTTGATAAAGTTATGGACTCTCTAAGTCCAATTTTGAGTCACTCTGTTAAAAGTCCTCGGAAAACTAGAAATAACTTTGAATGCAGATTTTAAGAGAATCGAATCAGAAGTCTTTAGAGGTATGCCACTTTGGAATCGGCTTAAGTTTGATTAAGTTATGGACTCTCGAAGTTCAATTTTGGGTCAAAGTTAAACAAGTCAAATTAGAAATAACTGACATGAAAATGGGTGAAAAATTTGATCAACGTTAAATTGAAAAATTTGAATGCAGCTTTTTAGAGAATCGAATCAGAAGTCTTTAGAGGTATGCCACTTTGGAATCGGCTTAAGTTTGATTAAGTTATGGACTCTCGAAGTTCAATTTTGGGTCAAAGTTAAACAAGTCAAATTAGAAATAACTGACATGAAAATGGGTGAAAAATTTTATCAAAGTTAAATTGAAAAATTTGAATGCAGATTTTTAGAGAATCGAATCAGAAGTCTTTAGAGGTATGCCACTTTGGAATCGGCTTAAGTTTGGTTAAGTTATGGACTCTCTAAGTCCTATTTTGGGTCAACGTTAAAGAAGTCAAATTAGAAATAACTGACATGAAAATGGGTGAAAAATTTGATCAAAGTTAAATTGAAAAATTTGAATGCAGATTTTTAGAGAATCGAATCAGAAGTCTTTAGAGGTATGCCACTTTGGAATCGGCTTAAGTTTGATAAAGTTATGGATTCAATTTTGAGTCACTCTGTTAAAAGTCCTCGGAAAACTAGAAATAACTTTGAATGCAGATTCTTAGAGAATCGAATCAGAAGTCTTTAGAGGTATGCCACTTTGGAATCGGCTTAAGTTTGATTAAGTTATGGACTCTCGAAGTTCAATTTTGGGTCAAAGTTAAACAAGTCAAATTAGAAATAACTGACATGAAAATGGGTGAAAAATTTGATCAACGTTAAATTGAAAAATTTGAATGCAGCTTTTTAGAGAATCGAATCAGAAGTCTTTAGAGGTATGCCACTTTGGAATCGGCTTAAGTTTGATTAAGTTATGGACTCTCGAAGTTCAATTTTGGGTCAAAGTTAAACAAGTCAAATTAGAAATAACTGACATGAAAATGGGTGAAAAATTTGATCAAAGTTAAATTGAAAAATTTGAATGCAGATTTTTAGAGAATCGAATCAGAAGTCTTTAGAGGTATGCCACTTTGGAATCGGCTTAAGTTTGGCTAAGTTATGGATTCTCTAAGTCCAATTTTGAGTCACTCTGTTACAAGTCATCGGAAAATTGGAAGTAACTGACATTGAAAAATTTAAATGCAGATTTTTAGAGAATCGAATCAGAAGTCTTTAGAGGTATGCCACTTTGGAATCGGCTTAAGTTTGGTTAAGTTATGGACTCTCTAAGTCCTATTTTGGGTCAACGTTAAACAAGTCAAATTAGAAATAACTGACATGAAAATGGGTGAAAAATTTGATCAAAGTTAAATTGAAAAATTTGAATGCAGATTTTTAGAGAATCGAATCAGAAGTTTTTAGAGGTATGCCACTTTGGAATCGGCTTAAGTTTGGTAAAGTTATGGACTCCCGAAGTCCAATTTTGGGTCTACGTTAAATAAGTCAAATTAGAAAAATTTGATCAACGTTAAATTGAAAAATCTGAATGCAGATTTTTAGAGAATCGAATCAGAAGTCTTTAGAGGTATGCCACTTTGGAATCGGCTTAAGGTTGGTTAAGTTATGGACTCTCTAAGTCCTATTTTGGGTCAACGTTAAAGAAGTCAAATTAGAAAAATTTGATCAACGTTAAATTGAAAAATATGAATGCAGATTTTTAGAGAATTCGAAGTCTTTAGAGGTATGCCACTTTGGAATCGGAAATAACTGACATGAAAATGGGTCAAAAATTTGATCAACGTTAAATTGAAAAATTTGAATGCAGATTTTTAGAGAATCGAATCAGAAGTTTTTAGAGGTATGCCACTTTGGAATCGGCTTAAGTTTGGTAAAGTTATGGACTCTCGAAGTTCAATTTTGGGTCAAAGTTAAACAAGTCAAATTAGAAATAACTGACATGAAAATGGGTGAAAAATTTGATCACAGTTAAATTGAAAAATTTGAATGCAGATTTTTAGAGAATCGAATCAGAAGTCTTTAGAGGTATGCCACTTTGGAATCGGCTTAAGTTTGGTTAAGTTATGGATTCTCTAAGTCCAATTTTGAGTCACTCTGTTACAAGTCATCGGAAAATTGGAAATAACTGACATTGACAAATTTAAATGCAGATTTTTAGAGAATCGAATCAGAAGTCTTTAGAGGTATGCCACTTTGGAATCGGCTTAAGTTTGATTAAGTTATGGACTCTCGAAGTTCAATTTTGGGTCAAAGTTAAACAAGTCAAATTAGAAATAACTGACATGAAAATGGGTGAAAAATTTGATCAAAGTTAAATTGAAAAATTTGAATGCAGATTTTTAGAGAATCGAATCAGAAGTCTTTAGAGGTATGCCACTTTGGAATCGGCTTAAGTTTGGCTAAGTTATGGATTCTCTAAGTCCAATTTTGAGTCAAGTCATCGGAAAATTGGAAGTAACTGACATTGAAAAATTTAAATGCAGATTTTTAGAGAATCGAATCAGAAGTCTTTAGAGGTATGCCACTTTGGAATCGGCTTAAGTTTGATTAAGTTATGGACTCTCGAAGTTCAATTTTGGGTCAACGTTAAACAAGTCAAATTAGAAATAACTGACATGAAAATGGGTGAAAAATTTGATCAAAGTTAAATTGAAAAATTTGAATGCAGATTTTTAGAGAATCGAATCAGAAGTCTTTAGAGGTATGCCACTTTGCAATCGGCTTAAGTTTGATTAAGTTATGGACTCTCGAAGTTCAATTTTGGGTCAACGTTAAACAAGTCAAATTAGAAATAACTGACATGAAAATGGGTGAAAAATTAGATCAAAGTTAAATTGAAAAATTTGAATGCAGATTTTTATAGAATCGAATCAGAAGTTTTTAGAGGTATGCCACTTTGGAATCGGCTTAAGGTTGGTTAAGTTATGGACTCTCTAAGTCCTATTTTGGGTCAACGTTAAAGAAGTCAAATTAGAAAAATTTGATCAACGTTAAATTGAAAAATATGAATGCAGATTTTTAGAGAATTCGAAGTCTTTAGAGGTATGCCACTTTGGAATCGGAAATAACTGACATGAAAATGGGTCAAAAATTTGATCAACGTTAAATTGAAAAATTTGAATGCAGATTTTTAGAAAATCGAATCAGAAGTTTTTAGAGGTATGCCACTTTGGAATCGGCTTAAGTTTGGTAAAGTTATGGACTCTCGAAGTTCAATTTTGGGTCAAAGTTAAACAAGTCAAATTAGAAATAACTGACATGAAAATGGGTGAAAAATTTGATCACAGTTAAATTGAAAAATTTGAATGCAGATTTTTAGAGAATCGAATCAGAAGTCTTTAGAGGTATGCCACTTTGGAATCGGCTTAAGTTTGGTTAAGTTATGGATTCTCTAAGTCCAATTTTGAGTCACTCTGTTACAAGTCATCGGAAAATTGGAAATAACTGACATTGACAAATTTAAATGCAGATTTTTAGAGAATCGAATCAGAAGTCTTTAGAGGTATGCCACTTTGGAATCGGCTTAAGTTTGGTTAAGTTATGGATTCTCTAAGTCCAATTTTGAGTCACTCTGTTACAAGTCATCGGAAAATTGGAAATAACTGACATTGAAAAATTTAAATGCAGATTTTTAGAGAATCGAATCACAAGTCTTTAGAGGTATGCCACTTTGCAATCGGCTTAAGTTTGGTAAAGTTATGGACTCCCCGAAAATTTAAATGCAGATTTTTAGAGAATCGAATCAGAAGTCTTTGGAGGTATGCCACTAAGCTTGGTAAAGTTATGGACTCTCGAAGTTCAATTTTGGGTCAAAGTTAAACAAGTCAAATTAGAAATAACTGACATGAAAATGGGTCAAAAATTTGATCAACGTTAAATTGAAAAATTTGAATGCAGATTTTAAGAGAATCGAATCAGAAGTCTTTAGAGGTATGCCACTTTGCAATCGGCTTAAGCTTGGTAAAGTTATGGACTCTCGAAGTTCAATTTTGGGTCAAAGTTAAACAAGTCAAATTAGAAATAACTGACATGAAAATGGGTCAAAAATTTGATCAACGTTAAATTGAAAAATTTGAATGCAGATTTTAAGAGAATCGAATCAGAAGTCTTTAGAGGTATGCCACTTTGGAATCGGCTTAAGTTTGATTAAGTTATGGACTCTCGAAGTTCAATTTTGGGTCAAAGTTAATCAAGTCAAATTAGAAATAACTGACATGAAAATGGGTGAAAAATTTGATCAAAGTTAAATTGAAAAATTTGAATGCAGATTTTTAGAGAATCGAATCAGAAGTCTTTAGAGGTATGCCACTTTGGAATCGGCTTAAGTTTGGTTAAGTTATGGACTCTCTAAGTCCTATTTTGGGTCAACGTTAAACAAGTCAAATTAGAAATAACTGACATGAAAATGGGTGAAAAATTTGATCAAAGTTAAATTGAAAAATTTGAATGCAGATTTTTAGAGAATCGAATCAGAAGTCTTTAGAGGTATGCCACTTTGGAATCGGCTTAAGTTTGATTAAGTTATGGACTCTCGAAGTTCAATTTTGGGTCAAAGTTAAACAAGTCAAATTAGAAATAACTGACATGAAAATGGGTGAAAAATTTGATCAAAGTTAAATTGAAAAATTTGAATGCAGATTTTTAGAGAATCGAATCAGAAGTCTTTAGAGGTATGCCACTTTGGAATCGGCTTAAGTTTGGTTAAGCTATGGACTCTCTAAGTCCTATTTTGGGTCAACGTTAAAGAAGTCAAATTAGAAATAACTGACATGAAAATGGGTGAAAAATTTGATCAAAGTTAAATTGAAAAATTTGAATGCAGATTTTTAGAGAATCGAATCAGAAGTCTTTAGAGGTATGCCACTTTGGAATCGGCTTAAGTTTGGTTAAGTTATGGACTCTCTAAGTCCTATTTTGGGTCAACGTTAAACAAGTCAAATTAGAAATAACTGACATGAAAATAGGTCAAAAATTTGATCAACGTCAAATTGAAAAATTTGAATGCAGATTTTTAGAGAATCGAATCAGAAGTTTTTAGAAGTATGCCACTTTGGAATCGGCTTAAGTTTGATTAAGTTATGGACTCTCGAAGTTCAATTTTGGGTCAAAGTTAAACAAGTCAAATTAGAAATAACTGACATGAAATTGGGTGAAAAAATTGATCAAAGTTAAATTGAAAAATTTGAATGCAGATTTTTAGGGAATCGAATCAGAAGTTTTTAGAGGTATGCCACTTTGGAATCGGCTTAAGTTTGGTAAAGTTATGAACTCTCGAAGTTCAATTTTGGGTCAAAGTTAAACAAGTCAAATTAGAAATAACTGACATGAAAATGGGTGAAAAATTTGATCACAGTTAAATTGAAAAATTTGAATGCAGATTTTTAGAAAATCGAATCAGAAGTCTTTAGAGGTATGCCACTTTGGAATCGGCTTAAGTTTGGTTAAGTTATGGACTCTCGAAGTTCAATTTTGGGTCAAAGTTAAACAAGTCAAATTAGAAATAACTGACATGAAAATGGGTGAAAAATTTGATCAAAGTTAAATTGAAAAATTTGAATGCAGATTTTTAGAGAATCGAATCAGAAGTCTTTAGAGGTATGCCACTTTGGAATCGGCTTAAGTTTGGTTAAGCTATGGACTCTCTAAGTCCTATTTTGGGTCAACGTTAAAGAAGTCAAATTAGAAATAACTGACATGAAAATGGGTGAAAAATTTGATCAAAGTTAAATTGAAAAATTTGAATGCAGATTTTTAGAGAATCGAATCAGAAGTCTTTAGAGGTATGCCACTTTGGAATCGGCTTAAGTTTGGTTAAGTTATGGATTCTCTAAGTCCAATTTTGAGTCACTCTGTTACAAGTCATCGGAAAATTGGAAATAACTGACATTGAAAAATTTAAATGCAGATTTTTAGAGAATCGAATCACAAGTCTTTAGAGGTATGCCACTTTGCAATCGGCTTAAGTTTGGTAAAGTTATGGACTCCCGAAAATTTAAATGCAGATTTTTAGAGAATCGAATCAGAAGTCTTTGGAGGTATGCCACTTTGCAATCGGTTTAAGCTTGGTAAAGTTATGGACTCTCGAAGTTCAATTTTGGGTCAAAGGTAAACAAGTCAAATTAGAAATAACTGACATGAAAATGGGTCAAAAATTTGATCAACGTTAAATTGAAAAATTTGAATGCAGATTTTAAGAGAATCGAATCAGAAGTCTTTAGAGGTATGCCACTTTGCAATCGGTTTAAGCTTGGTAAAGTTATGGACTCTCGAAGTTCAATTTTGGGTCAAAGTTAAACAAGTCAAATTAGAAATAACTGACATGAAAATGGGTCAAAAATTTGATCAACGTTAAATTGAAAAATTTGAATGCAGATTTTAAGAGAATCGAATCAGAAGTCTTTAGAGGTATGCCACTTTGGAATCGGCTTAAGTTTGATTAAGTTATGGACTCTCGAAGTTCAATTTTGGGTCAAAGTTAAACAAGTCAAATTAGAAATAACTGACATGAAAATGGGTGAAAAATTTGATCAAAGTTAAATTGAAAAATTTGAATGCAGATTTTTAGAGAATCGAATCAGAAGTCTTTAGAGGTATGCCACTTTGGAATCGGCTTAAGTTTGGTTAAGTTATGGACTCTCTAAGTCCTATTTTGGGTCAACGTTAAACAAGTCAAATTAGAAATAACTGACATGAAAATGGGTGAAAAATTTGATCAAAGTTAAATTGAAAAATTTGAATGCAGATTTTTAGAGAATCGAATCAGAAGTCTTTAGAGGTATGCCACTTTGGAATCGGCTTAAGTTTGATTAAGTTATGGACTCTCGAAGTTCAATTTTGGGTCAAAGTTAAACAAGTCAAATTAGAAATAACTGACATGAAAATGGGTGAAAAATTTGATCAAAGTTAAATTGAAAAATTTGAATGCAGATTTTTAGAGAATCGAATCAGAAGTCTTTAGAGGTATGCCACTTTGGAATCGGCTTAAGTTTGGTTAAGCTATGGACTCTCTAAGTCCTATTTTGGGTCAACGTTAAAGAAGTCAAATTAGAAATAACTGACATGAAAATGGGTGAAAAATTTGATCAAAGTTAAATTGAAAAATTTGAATGCAGATTTTTAGAGAATCGAATCAGAAGTCTTTAGAGGTATGCCACTTTGGAATCGGCTTAAGTTTGGTTAAGTTATGGACTCTCTAAGTCCTATTTTGGGTCAACGTTAAACAAGTCAAATTAGAAATAACTGACATGAAAATAGGTCAAAAATTTGATCAACGTCAAATTGAAAAATTTGAATGCAGATTTTTAGAGAATCGAATCAGAAGTTTTTAGAAGTATGCCACTTTGGAATCGGCTTAAGTTTGATTAAGTTATGGACTCTCGAAGTTCAATTTTGGGTCAAAGTTAAACAAGTCAAATTAGAAATAACTGACATGAAATTGGGTGAAAAAATTGATCAAAGTTAAATTGAAAAATTTGAATGCAGATTTTTAGAGAATCGAATCAGAAGTTTTTAGAGGTATGCCACTTTGGAATCGGCTTAAGTTTGGTAAAGTTATGAACTCTCGAAGTTCAATTTTGGGTCAAAGTTAAACAAGTCAAATTAGAAATAACTGACATGAAAATGGGTGAAAAATTTGATCACAGTTAAATTGAAAAATTTGAATGCAGATTTTTAGAAAATCGAATCAGAAGTCTTTAGAGGTATGCCACTTTGGAATCGGCTTAAGTTTGGTTAAGTTATGGACTCTCGAAGTTCAATTTTGGGTCAAAGTTAAACAAGTCAAATTAGAAATAACTGACATGAAAATGGGTGAAAAATTTGATCAAAGTTAAATTGAAAAATTTGAATGCAGATTTTTAGAGAATCGAATCAGAAGTCTTTAGAGGTATGCCACTTTGGAATCGGCTTAAGTTTGGTTAAGCTATGGACTCTCTAAGTCCTATTTTGGGTCAACGTTAAAGAAGTCAAATTAGAAATAACTGACATGAAAATGGGTGAAAAATTTGATCAAAGTTAAATTGAAAAATTTGAATGCAGATTTTTAGAGAATCGAATCAGAAGTCTTTAGAGGTATGCCACTTTGGAATCGGCTTAAGTTTGGTTAAGTTATGGACTCTCTAAGTCCTATTTTGGGTCAACGTTAAACAAGTCAAATTAGAAATAACTGACATGAAAATAGGTCAAAAATTTGATCAACGTCAAATTGAAAAATTTGAATGCAGATTTTTAGAGAATCGAATCAGAAGTTTTTAGAAGTATGCCACTTTGGAATCGGCTTAAGTTTGATTAAGTTATGGACTCTCGAAGTTCAATTTTGGGTCAAAGTTAAACAAGTCAAATTAGAAATAACTGACATGAAATTGGGTGAAAAAATTGATCAAAGTTAAATTGAAAAATTTGAATGCAGATTTTTAGAGTATCGAATCAGAAGTCTTTAGAGGTATGCCACTTTGGAATCGGCATAAGTTTGGTAAAGTTATGGACTCTCGAAGTTCAATTTTGGGTCAAAGTTAAACAAGTCAAATTAGAAATAACTGACATGAAAATGGGTCAAAAATTTGATCAACGTTAAATTGAAAAATTTGAATGCAGATTTTTAGAGAATCGAATCAGAAGTTTTTAGAGGTATGCCACTTTGGAATCGGCTTAAGTTTGGTAAAGTTATGAACTCTCGAAGTTCAATTTTGGGTCAAAGTTAAACAAGTCAAATTAGAAATAACTGACATGAAAATGGGTGAAAAATTTGATCACAGTTAAATTGAAAAATTTGAATGCAGATTTTTAGAAAATCGAATCAGAAGTCTTTAGAGGTATGCCACTTTGGAATCGGCTTAAGTTTGGTTAAGTTATGGATTCTCTAAGTCCAATTTTGAGTCACTCTGTTACAAGTCATCGGAAAATTGGAAATAACTGACATTGAAAAATTTAAATGCAGATTTTTAGAGAATCGAATCAGAAGTCTTTAGAGGTATGCCACTTTGGAATCGGCTTAAGTTTGGTTAAGCTATGGACTCTCTAAGTCCTATTTTGGGTCAACGTTAAACAAGTCAAATTAGAAATAACTGACATGAAAATGGGTGAAAAATTTGATCAAAGTTAAATTGAAAAATTTGAGTGCAGATTTTTAGAGAATCGAATCAGAAGTCTTTAGAGGTATGCCACTTTGGAATCGGCTTAAGTTTGGTTAAGTTATGGACTCTCTAAGTCCTATTTTGGGTCAACGTTAAAGAAGTCAAATTAGAAATAACTGACATGAAAATGGGTGAAAAATTTGATCACAGTTAAAT
Source organism: Drosophila rhopaloa (assembly GCF_018152115.1). Taxonomy (NCBI): domain Eukaryota; kingdom Metazoa; phylum Arthropoda; class Insecta; order Diptera; family Drosophilidae; genus Drosophila; species Drosophila rhopaloa. Next base: position 475,731 of record NW_025335192.1, read on the forward strand.
TGAAAAATTTGAATGCAGATTTTTAGAGAATCGAATCAGAAGTCTTTAGAGGTATGCCACTTTGGAATCGGCTTAAGTTTGGTTAAGTTATGGATTCTCTAAGTCCAATTTTGAGTCACTCTGTTACAAGTCATCGGAAAATTGGAAATAACTGACATTGACAAATTTAAATGCAGATTTTTAGAGAATCGAATCAGAAGTCTTTAGAGGTATGCCACTTTGGAATCGGCTTAAGTTTGGTTAAGTTATGGATTCTCTAAGTCCAATTTTGAGTCACTCTGTTACAAGTCATCGGAAAATTGGAAATAACTGACATTGAAAAATTTAAATGCAGATTTTTAGAGAATCGAATCACAAGTCTTTAGAGGTATGCCACTTTGCAATCGGCTTAAGTTTGGTAAAGTTATGGACTCCCGAAAATTTAAATGCAGATTTTTAGAGGATCGAATCAGAAGTCTTTGGAGGTATGCCACTTTGCAATCGGTTTAAGCTTGGTAAAGTTATGGACTCTCGAAGTTCAATTTTGGGTCAAAGTTAAACAAGTCAAATTAGAAATAACTGACATGAAAATGGGTCAAAAATTTGATCAACGTTAAATTGAAAAATTTGAATGCAGATTTTAAGAGAATCGAATCAGAAGTCTTTAGAGGTATGCCACTTTGCAATCGGCTTAAGCTTGGTAAAGTTATGGACTCTCGAAGTTCAATTTTGGGTCAAAGTTAAACAAGTCAAATTAGAAATAACTGACATGAAAATGGGTCAAAAATTTGATCAACGTTAAATTGAAAAATTTGAATGCAGATTTTAAGAGAATCGAATCAGAAGTCTTTAGAGGTATGCCACTTTGGAATCGGCTTAAGTTTGATTAAGTTATGGACTCTCGAAGTTCAATTTTGGGTCAAAGTTAAACAAGTCAAATTAGAAATAACTGACATGAAAATGGGTGAAAAATTTGATCAAAGTTAAATTGAAAAATTTGAATGCAGTTTTTTAGAGAATCGAATCAGAAGTCTTTAGAGGTATGCCACTTTGGAATCGGCTTAAGTTTGGTTAAGTTATGGACTCTCTAAGTCCTATTTTGGGTCAACGTTAAACAAGTCAAATTAGAAATAACTGACATGAAAATGGGTGAAAAATTTGATCAAAGTTAAATTGAAAAATTTGAATGCAGATTTTTAGAGAATCGAATCAGAAGTCTTTAGAGGTATGCCACTTTGGAATCGGCTTAAGTTTGATTAAGTTATGGACTCTCGAAGTTCAATTTTGGGTCAAAGTTAAACAAGTCAAATTAGAAATAACTGACATGAAAATGGGTGAAAAATTTGATCAAAGTTAAATTGAAAAATTTGAATGCAGATTTTTAGAGAATCGAATCAGAAGTCTTTAGAGGTATGCCACTTTGGAATCGGCTTAAGTTTGGTTAAGCTATGGACTCTCTAAGTCCTATTTTGGGTCAACGTTAAAGAAGTCAAATTAGAAATAACTGACATGAAAATGGGTGAAAAATTTGATCAAAGTTAAATTGAAAAATTTGAATGCAGATTTTTAGAGAATCGAATCAGAAGACTTTAGAGGTATGCCACTTTGGAATCGGCTTAAGTTTGGTTAAGTTATGGACTCTCTAAGTCCTATTTTGGGTCAACGTTAAACAAGTCAAATTAGAAATAACTGACATGAAAATAGGTCAAAATTTGATCAACGTTAAATTGAAAAATTTGAATGCAGATTTTTAGAGAATCGAATCAGAAGTCTTTAGAGGTATGCCACTTTGGAATCGGCTTAAGTTTGATTAAGTTATGGACTCTCGAAGTTCAATTTTGGGTCAAAGTTAAACAAGTCAAATTAGAAATAACTGACATGAAATTGGGTGAAAAATTTGATCAAAGTTAAATTGAAAAATTTGAATGCAGATTTTTAGAGAATCGAATCAGAAGTCTTTAGAGGTATGCCACTTTGGAATCGGCTTAAGTTTGGTAAAGTTATGGACTCTCGAAGTTCAATTTTGGGTCAAAGTTAAACAAGTCAAATTAGAAATAACTGACATGAAAATGGGTGAAAAATTTGATCAACGTTAAATTGAAAAATTTGAATGCAGATTTTTAGAGAATCGAATCAGAAGTCTTTAGAGGTATGCCACTCTGGAATCGGCTTAAGTTTGGTAAAGTTATGAACTCTCGAAGTTCAATTTTGGGTCAAAGTTAAACAAGTCAAATTAGAAATAACTGACATGAAAATGGGTGAAAAATTTGATCACAGTTAAATTGAAAAATTTGAATGCAGATTTTTAGAAAATCGAATCAGAAGTCTTTAGAGGTATGCCACTTTGGAATCGGCTTAAGTTTGGTTAAGTTATGGATTCTCTAAGTCCAATTTTGAGTCACTCTGTTACAAGTCATCGGAAAATTGGAAATAACTGACATTGAAAAATTTAAATGCAGATTTTTAGAGAATCGAATCAGAAGTCTTTAGAGGTATGCCACTTTGGAATCGGCTTAAGTTTGGTTAAGTTATGGACTCTCTAAGTCCTATTTTGGGTCAACGTTAAAGAAGTCAAATTAGAAATAACTGACATGAAAATGGGTGAAAAATTTGATCAAAGTTAAATTGAAAAATTTGAGTGCAGATTTTTAGAGAATCGAATCAGAAGTCTTTAGAGGTATGCCACTTTGGAATCGGCTTAAGTTTGGTTAAGTTATGGACTCTCTAAGTCCTATTTTGGGTCAACGTTAAACAAGTCAAATTAGAAATAACTGACATGAAAATGGGTCAAAAAATTGATCAACGTTAAATTGAAAAATTTGAATGCAGATTTTTAGAGAATCGAATCAGAAGTCTTTAGAGGTATGCCACTTTGGAATCGGCTTAAGTTTGGTAAAGTTATGGAGTCTCGAAGTTCAATTTTGGGTCAAAGTTAAACAAGTCAAATTAGAAATAACTGACATGAAAATGGGTGAAAAATTTGATCACAGTTAAATTGAAAAATTTTAATGCAGATTTTTAGAGAATCGAATCAGAAGTCTTTAGAGGTATGCCACTTTGGAATCGGCTTAAGTTTGGTTAAGTTATGGATTCTCTAAGTCCAATTTTGAGTCACTCTGTTACAAGTCATCGGAAAATTGGAAATAACTGACATTGAAAAATTTAAATGCAGATTTTTAGAGAATCGAATCAGAAGTCTTTAGAGGTATGCCACTTTGGAATCGGCTTAAGTTTGGTTAAGTTATGGACTCTCTAAGTCCTATTTTGGGTCAACGTTAAAGAAGTCAAATTAGAAATAACTGACATGAAAATGGGTGAAAAATTTGATCAAAGTTAAATTGAAAAATTTGAATGCAGATTTTTAGAGAATCGAATCAGAAGTCTTTAGAGGTATGCCACTTTTAAATCGGCTTAAGTTTGGTTAAGTTATGGACTCTCTAAGTCCTATTTTGGGTCAACCTTAAACAAGTCAAATTAGAAATAACTGACATGAAAATAGGTCAAAAATTTGATCAACGTCAAATTGAAAAATTTGAATGCAGATTTTTAGAGAATCGAATCAGAAGTTTTTAGAGGTATGCCACTTTGGAATCGGCTTAAGTTTGATTAAGTTATGGACTCTCGAAGTTCAATTTTGGGTCAAAGTTAAACAAGTCAAATTAGAAATAACTGACATGAAAATGGGTGAAAAATTTGATCAAAGTTAAATTGAAAAATTTGAATGCAGATTTTTAGATAATCGAATCAGAAGTCTTTAAGGTATGCCACTTTGGAATCGGCTTAAGTTTGGTAAAGTTATGGACTCTCTAAGTCCAATTTTTAGTCACTCTGTTACAAGTCATCGGAAAATTGGAAATAACTGACATTGAAAAATTTAAATGCAGATTTTTAGAGAATCGAATCAGAAGTCTTTAGAGGTATGCCACTTTGGAATCGGCTTAAGTTTGGTTAAGCTATGGACTCTCTAAGTCCTATTTTGGGTCAACGTTAAAGAAGTCAAATTAGAAATAACTGACATGAAAATGGGTGAAAAATTTGATCAAAGTTAAATTGAAAAATTTGAATGCAGATTTTTAGAGAATCGAATCAGAAGTCTTTAGAGGTATGCCACTTTGGAATCGGCTTAAGTTTGGTCACTCTGTTACAAGTCCTTGGAAAACTAGAAATAACTGACATGAAAATGGGTCAAAAATTTGATCAACGTTAAATTGAAAAATTTGAATGCAGATTTTTAGAGAATCGAATCAGAAGTTTTTAGAGGTATGCCACTTTGGAATCGGCTTAAGTTTGGTAAAGTTATGGACTCTCGAAGTTCAATTTTGGGTCAAAGTTAAACAAGTCAAATTAGAAATAACTGACATGAAAATGGGTGAAAAATTTGATCACAGTTAAATTGAAAAATTTGAATGCAGATTTTTAGAGAATCGAATCAGAAGTCTTTAGAGGTATGCCACTTTGGAATCGGCTTAAGTTTGGTTAAGTTATGGATTCTCTAAGTCCAATTTTGAGTCACTCTGTTACAAGTCATCGGAAAATTGGAAATAATTGACATTGACAAATTTAAATGCAGATTTTTAGAGAATCGAATCAGAAGTCTTTAGAGGTATGCCACTTTGGAATCGGCTTAAGTTTGGTTAAGTTATGGATTCTCTAAGTCCAATTTTGAGTCACTCTGTTACAAGTCATCGGAAAATTGGAAATAACTGACATTGAAAAATTTAAATGCAGATTTTTAGAGAATCGAATCACAAGTCTTTAGAGGTATGCCACTTTGCAATCGGCTTAAGTTTGGTAAAGTTATGGACTCCCGAAAATTTAAATGCAGATTTTTAGAGAATCGAATCAGAAGTCTTTGGAGGTATGCCACTTTGCAATCGGTTTAAGCTTGGTAAAGTTATGGACTCTCGAAGTTCAATTTTGGGTCAAAGTTAAACAAGTCAAATTAGAAATAACTGACATGAAAATGGGTCAAAAATTTGATCAACGTTAAATTGAAAAATTTAAATGCAGATTTTAAGAGAATCGAATCAGAAGTCTTTAGAGGTATGCCACTTTGGAATCGGCTTAAGTTTGATTAAGTTATGGACTCTCGAAGTTCAATTTTGGGTCAAAGTTAAACAAGTCAAATTAGAAATAACTGACATGAAAATGGGTGAAAAATTTGATCAAAGTTAAATTGAAAAATTTGAATGCAGATTTTTAGAGAATCGAATCAGAAGTCTTTAGAGGTATGCCACTTTGGAATCGGCTTAAGTTTGATTAAGTTATGGACTCTCGAAGTTCAATTTTGGGTCAAAGTTAAACAAGTCAAATTAGAAATAACTGACATGAAAATGGGTGAAAAATTTGATCAAAGTTAAATTGAAAAATTTGAATGCAGATTTTTAGAGAATCGAATCAGAAGTCTTTAGAGGTATGCCACTTTGGAATCGGCTTAAGTTTGATTAAGTTATGGACTCTCGAAGTTCAATTTTGGGTCAAAGTTAAACAAGTCAAATTAGAAATAACTGACATGAAAATGGGTGAAAAATTTGATCAAAGTTAAATTGAAAAATTTGAATGCAGATTTTTAGAGAATCGAATCAGAAGTCTTTAGAGGTATGCCACTTTGGAATCGGCTTAAGTTTGGTTAAGCTATGGACTCTCTAAGTCCTATTTTGGGTCAACGTTAAAGAAGTCAAATTAGAAATAACTGACATGAAAATGGGTGAAAAATTTGATCAAAGTTAAATTGAAAAATTTGAATGCAGATTTTTAGAGAATCGAATCAGAAGTCTTTAGAGGTATGCCACTTTGGAATCGGCTTAAGTTTGGTTAAGTTATGGACTCTCTAAGTCCTATTTTGGGTCAACGTTAAACAAGTCAAATTAGAAATAACTGACATGAAAATAGGTCAAAAATTTGATCAACGTCAAATTGAAAAATTTGAATGCAGATTTTTAGAGAATCGAATCAGAAGTTTTTAGAAGTATGCCACTTTGGAATCGGCTTAAGTTTGATTAAGTTATGGACTCTCGAAGTTCAATTTTGGGTCAAAGTTAAACAAGTCAAATTAGAAATAACTGACATGAAAATGGGTGAAAAAATTGATCAAAGTTAAATTGAAAAATTTGAATGCAGATTTTTAGAGAATCGAATCAGAAGTCTTTAGAGGTATGCCACTTTGGAATCGGCATAAGTTTGGTAAAGTTATGGACTCTCGAAGTTCAATTTTGGGTCAAAGTTAAACAAGTCAAATTAGAAATAACTGACATGAAAATGGGTCAAAAATTTGATCAACGTTAAATTGAAAAATTTGAATGCAGATTTTTAGAGAATCGAATCAGAAGTTTTTAGAGGTATGCCACTTTGGAATCGGCTTAAGTTTGGTAAAGTTATGAACTCTCGAAGTTCAATTTTGGGTCAAAGTTAAACAAGTCAAATTAGAAATAACTGACATGAAAATGGGTGAAAAATTTGATCACAGTTAAATTGAAAAATTTGAATGCAGATTTTTAGAAAATCGAATCAGAAGTCTTTAGAGGTATGCCACTTTGGAATCGGCTTAAGTTTGATTAAGTTATGGACTCTCGAAGTTCAATTTTGGGTCAAAGTTAAACAAGTCAAATTAGAAATAACTGACATGAAAATGGGTGAAAAATTTGATCAAAGTTAAATTGAAAAATTTGAATGCAGATTTTTAGAGAATCGAATCAGAAGTCTTTAGAGGTATGCCACTTTGGAATCGGCTTAAGTTTGGTTAAGCTATGGACTCTCTAAGTCCTATTTTGGGTCAACGTTAAAGAAGTCAAATTAGAAATAACTGACATGAAAATGGGTGAAAAATTTGATCAAAGTTAAATTGAAAAATTTGAATGCAGATTTTTAGAGAATCGAATCAGAAGTCTTTAGAGGTATGCCACTTTGGAATCGGCTTAAGTTTGGTTAAGTTATGGACTCTCTAAGTCCTATTTTGGGTCAACGTTAAACAAGTCAAATTAGAAATAACTGACATGAAAATAGGTCAAAAATTTGATCAACGTCAAATTGAAAAATTTGAATGCAGATTTTTAGAGAATCGAATCAGAAGTTTTTAGAAGTATGCCACTTTGGAATCGGCTTAAGTTTGATTAAGTTATGGACTCTCGAAGTTCAATTTTGGGTCAAAGTTAAACAAGTCAAATTAGAAATAACTGACATGAAAATGGGTGAAAAATTGATCAAAGTTAAATTGAAAAATTTGAATGCAGATTTTTAGAGAATCGAATCAGAAGTCTTTAGAGGTATGCCACTTTGGAATCGGCATAAGTTTGGTAAAGTTATGGACTCTCGAAGTTCAATTTTGGGTCAAAGTTAAACAAGTCAAATTAGAAATAACTGACATGAAAATGGGTCAAAAATTTGATCAACGTTAAATTGAAAAATTTGAATGCAGATTTTTAGAGAATCGAATCAGAAGTTTTTAGAGGTATGCCACTTTGGAATCGGCTTAAGTTTGGTAAAGTTATGAACTCTCGAAGTTCAATTTTGGGTCAAAGTTAAACAAGTCAAATTAGAAATAACTGACATGAAAATGGGTGAAAAATTTGATCACAGTTAAATTGAAAAATTTGAATGCAGATTTTTAGAAAATCGAATCAGAAGTCTTTAGAGGTATGCCACTTTGGAATCGGCTTAAGTTTGGTTAAGTTATGGATTCTCTAAGTCCAATTTTGAGTCACTCTGTTACAAGTCATCGGAAAATTGGAAATAACTGACATTGAAAAATTTAAATGCAGATTTTTAGAGAATCGAATCAGAAGTCTTTAGAGGTATGCCACTTTGGAATCGGCTTAAGTTTGGTTAAGCTATGGACTCTCTAAGTCCTATTTTGGGTCAACGTTAAAGAAGTCAAATTAGAAATAACTGACATGAAAATGGGTGAAAAATTTGATCAAAGTTAAATTGAAAAATTTGAGTGCAGATTTTTAGAGAATCGAATCAGAAGTCTTTAGAGGTATGCCACTTTGGAATCGGCTTAAGTTTGGTTAAGTTATGGACTCTCTAAGTCCTATTTTGGGTCAACGTTAAACAAGTCAAATTAGAAATAACTGACATGAAAATGGGTCAAAAATTTGATCAACGTCAAATTGAAAAATTTGAATGCAGATTTTTAGAGAATCGAATCAGAAGTTTTTAGAGGTATGCCACTTTGGAATCGGCTTAAGTTTGGTAAAGTTATGGAGTCTCGAAGTTCAATTTTGGGTCAAAGTTAAACAAGTCAAATTAGAAATAACTGACATGAAAATGGGTGAAAAATTTGATCACAGTTAAATTGAAAAATTTTAATGCAGATTTTTAGAGAATCGAATCAGAAGTCTTTATAGGTATGCCACTTTGGAATCGGCTTAAGTTTGGTTAAGTTATGGATTCTCTAAGTCCAATTTTGAGTCACTCTGTTACAAGTCATCGGAAAATTGGAAATAACTGACATTGAAAAATTTAAATGCAGATTTTTAGAGAATCGAATCAGAAGTCTTTAGAGGTATGCCACTTTGGAATCGGCTTAAGTTTGGTTAAGCTATGGACTCTCTAAGTCCTATTTTGGGTCAACGTTAAAGAAGTCAAATTAGAAATAACTGACATGAAAATGGGTGAAAAATTTGATCAAAGTTAAATTGAAAAATTTGAATGCAGATTTTTAGAGAATCGAATCAGAAGTCTTTAGAGGTATGCCACTTTGGAATCGGCTTAAGTTTGGTTAAGTTATGGACTCTCTAAGTCCTATTTTGGGTCAACGTTAAACAAGTCAAATTAGAAATAACTGACATGAAAATAGGTCAAAAATTTGATCAACGTCAAATTGAAAAATTTGAATGCAGATTTTTAGAGAATCGAATCAGAAGTTTTTAGAAGTATGCCACTTTGGAATCGGCTTAAGTTTGATTAAGTTATGGACTCTCGAAGTTCAATTTTGGGTCAAAGTTAAACAAGTCAAATTAGAAATAACTGACATGAAAATGGGTGAAAAAATTGATCAAAGTTAAATTGAAAAATTTGAATGCAGATTTTTAGAGAATCGAATCAGAAGTCTTTAGAGGTATGCCACTTTGGAATCGGCATAAGTTTGGTAAAGTTATGGACTCTCGAAGTTCAATTTTGGGTCAAAGTTAAACAAGTCAAATTAGAAATAACTGACATGAAAATGGGTCAAAAATTTGATCAACGTTAAATTGAAAAATTTGAATGCAGATTTTTAGAGAATCGAATCAGAAGTCTTTAGAGGTATGCCACTTTGGAATCGGCTTAAGTTTGGTAATGTTATGAACTCTCGAAGTTCAATTTTGGGTCAAAGTTAAACAAGTCAAATTAGAAATAACTGACATGAAAATGGGTGAAAAATTTGATCACAGTTAAATTGAAAAATTTGAATGCAGATTTTTAGAAAATCGAATCAGAAGTCTTTAGAGGTATGCCACTTTGGAATCGGCTTAAGTTTGGTTAAGTTATGGATTCTCTAAGTCCAATTTTGAGTCACTCTGTTACAAGTCATCGGAAAATTGGAAATAACTGACATTGAAAAATTTAAATGCAGATTTTTAGAGAATCGAATCAGAAGTCTTTAGAGGTATGCCACTTTGGAATCGGCTTAAGTTTGGTTAAGCTATGGACTCTCTAAGTCCTATTTTGGGTCAACGTTAAAGAAGTCAAATTAGAAATAACTGACATGAAAATGGGTGAAAAATTTGATCAAAGTTAAATTGAAAAATTTGAGTGCAGATTTTTAGAGAATCGAATCAGAAGTCTTTAGAGGTATGCCACTTTGGAATCGGCTTAAGTTTGGTTAAGTTATGGACTCTCTAAGTCCTATTTTGGGTCAACGTTAAACAAGTCAAATTAGAAATAACTGACATGAAAATGGGTCAAAAATTTGATCAACGTCAAATTGAAAAATTTGAATGCAGATTTTTAGAGAATCGAATCAGAAGTTTTTAGAGGTATGCCACTTTGGAATCGGCTTAAGTTTGGTAAAGTTATGGAGTCTCGAAGTTCAATTTTGGGTCAAAGTTAAACAAGTCAAATTAGAAATAACTGACATGAAAATGGGTGAAAAATTTGATCACAGTTAAATTGAAAAATTTTAATGCAGATTTTTAGAGAATCGAATCAGAAGTCTTTAGAGGTATGCCACTTTGGAATCGGCTTAAGTTTGGTTAAGTTATGGATTCTCTAAGTCCAATTTTGAGTCACTCTGTTACAAGTCATCGGAAAATTGGAAATAACTGACATTGAAAAATTTAAATGCAGATTTTTAGAGAATCGAATCAGAAGTCTTTAGAGGTATGCCACTTTGGAATCGGCTTAAGTTTGGTTAAGTTATGGATTCTCGAAGTCCAATTTTGGGTCACTCTTTTACAAGTCATCGGAAAACTAAAAATAACTCACATGAAAATGGGTCAAAAATTTAATCAACGTTAAATTGAAAAATTTGAATGCAGATTTTTAGAGAATCGAATCAGAAGTCTTTAGAGGTATGCCACTTTGGAATCGGCTTAAGTTTGGTTAAGTTATGGACTCTCTAAGTCCTATTTTGGGTCAACGTTAAACAAGTCAAATTAGAAATAACTGACATGAAAATGGGTGAAAAATTTGATCAAAGTTAAATTGAAAAATTTGAATACAGATTTTTAGATAATCGAATCAGAAGTCTTTAAGGTATGCCACTTTGGAATCGGCTTAAGTTTGGTAAAGTTATGGACTCTCTAAGTCCAATTTTTAGTCACTCTGTTACAAGTCATCGGAAAATTGGAAATAACTGACATTGAAAAATTTAAATGCAGATTTTTAGAGAATCGAATCAGAAGTCTTTAGAGGTATGCCACTTTGGAATCGGCTTAAGTTTGGTTAAGCTATGGACTCTCTAAGTCCTATTTTGGGTCAACGTTAAAGAAGTCAAATTAGAAATAACTGACATGAAAATGGGTGAAAAATTTGATCAAAGTTAAATTGAAAAATTTGAGTGCAGATTTTTAGAGAATCGAATCAGAAGTTTTTAGAGGTATGCCACTTTGGAATCGGCTTAAGTTTGGTTAAGTTATGGACTCTCTAAGTCCTATTTTGGGTCAACGTTAAACAAGTCAAATTAGAAATAACTGACATGAAAATGGGTCAAAAATTTGATCAACGTCAAATTGAAAAATTTGAATGCAGATTTTTAGAGAATCGAATCAGAAGTTTTTAGAGGTATGCCACTTTGGAATCGGCTTAAGTTTGGTAAAGTTATGGAGTCTCGAAGTTCAATTTTGGGTCAAAGTAAAACAAGTCAAATTAGAAATAACTGACATGAAAATGGGTGAAAAATTTGATCACAGTTAAATTGAAAAATTTGAATGCAGATTTTTAGATAATCGAATCAGAAGTCTTTAGAGGTATGCCACTTTGGAATCGGCTTAAGTTTGGTTAAGTTATGGACTCTCTAAGTCCTATTTTGGGTCAACGTTAAACAAGTCAAATTAGAAATAACTGACATGAAAATAGGTCAAAAATTTGATCAACGTCAAATTGAAAAATTTGAATGCAGATTTTTAGAGAATCGAATCAGAAGTCTTTAGAGGTATGCCACTTTGGAATCGGCTTAAGTTTGGTCACTCTGTTACAAGTCCTCGGAAAACTAGAAATAACTGACATGAAAATGGGTCAAAAATTTGATCAACGTTAAATTGAAAAATTTGAATGCAGATTTTTAGAGAATCGAATCAGAAGTTTTTAGAGGTATGCCACTTTGGAATCGGCTTAAGTTTGGTAAAGTTATGGACTCTCGAAGTTCAATTTTGGGTCAAAGTTAAACAAGTCAAATTAGAAATAACTGACATGAAAATGGGTGAAAAATTTGATCACAGTTAAATTGAAAAAATTTGAATGCAGATTTTTAGAGAATCGAATCAGAAGTCTTTAGAGGTATGCCACTTTGGAATCGGCTTAAGTTTGGTTAAGTTATGGATTCTCTAAGTCCAATTTTGAGTCACTCTGTTACAAGTCATCGGAAAATTGGAAATAACTGACATTGAAAAATTTAAATGCAGATTTTTAGAGAATCGAATCAGAAGTCTTTAGAGGTATGCCACTTTGGAATCGGCTTAAGTTTGGTTAAGTTATGGACTCTCTAAGTCCTATTTTGGGTCAACGTTAAAGAAGTCACATTAGAAATAACTGACATGAAAATGGGTGAAAAATTTGATCAAAGTTAAATTGAAAAATTTGAATGCAGATTTTTAGAGAATCGAATCAGAAGTCTTTAGAGGTATGCCACTTTGGAATCGGCTTAAGTTTGGTTAAGTTATGGACTCTCTAAGTCCTATTTTGGGTCAACGTTAAAGAAGTCACATTAGAAATAACTGACATGAAAATGGGTCAAAAATTTGATCAACGTTAAATTGAAAAATTTGAATGCAGATTTTTAGAGAATCGAATCAGAAGTCTTTAGAGGTATGCCACTTTGGAATCGGTTTAAGTTTGATAAAGTTATGGACTCTCTAAGTCCAATTTTGAGTCACTCTGTTACAAGTCATCGGAAAATTGGAAATAACTGATATTGAAAAATTTAAATGCAGATTTTTAGAGAATCGAATCAGAAGTCTTTAGAGGTATGCCACTTTGGAATCGGCTTAAGTTTGGTTAAGTTATGGACTCTCTAAGTCCAATTTTGAGTCACTGTTACAAGTCATCGGAAAATTGGAAATAACTGACATTGAAAAATTTAAATGCAGATTTTTAGAGAATCGAATCAGAAGTCTTTAGAGGTATGCCACTTTGGAATCGGCTTAAGTTTGGTAAAGTTATGGAGTCTCGAAGTTCAATTTTGGGTCAAAGTTAAACAAGTCAAATTAGAAATAACTGACATGAAAATGGGTGAAAAATTTGATCACAGTTAAATTGAAAAATTTTAATGCAGATTTTTAGAGAATCGAATCAGAAGTCTTTAGAGGTATGCCACTTTGGAATCGGCTTAAGTTTGGTTAAGTTATGGATTCTCTAAGTCCAATTTTGAGTCACTCTGTTACAAGTCATCGGAAAATTGGAAATAACTGACATTGAAAAATTTAAATGCAGATTTTTAGAGAATCGAATCAGAAGTCTTTAGAGGTATGCCACTTTGGAATCGGCTTAAGTTTGGTTAAGCTATGGACTCTCTAAGTCCTATTTTGGGTCAACGTTAAAGAAGTCAAATTAGAAATAACTGACATGAAAATGGGTGAAAAATTTGATCAAAGTTAAATTGAAAAATTTGAATGCAGATTTTTAGAGAATCGAATCAGAAGTCTTTAGAGGTATGCCACTTCGGAATCGGCTTAAGTTTGGTTAAGTTATGGACTCTCTAAGTCCTATTTTGGGTCAACGTTAAACAAGTCAAATTAGAAATAACTGACATGAAAATAGGTCTAAAATTTGATCAACGTCAAATTGAAAAATTTGAATGCAGATTTTTAGAGAATCGAATCAGAAGTTTTTAGAGGTATGCCTCTTTGGAATCGGCTTAAGTTTGATTAAGATATGGACTCTCGAAGTTCAATTTTGGGTCAAAGTTAAACAAGTCAAATTAGAAATAACTGACATGAAAATGGGTGAAAAATTTGATCAAAGTTAAATTGAAAAATTTGAATGCAGATTTTTAGATAATCGAATCAGAAGTCTTTAGAGGTATGCCACTTTGGAATCGGCTTAAGTTTGGTAAAGTTATGGACTCTCTAAGTCCAATTTTTAGTCACTCTGTTACAAGTCATCGGAAAATTGGAAATAACTGACATTGAAAAATTTAAATGCAGATTTTTAGAGAATCGAATCAGAAGTCTTTAGAGGTATGCCACTTTGGAATCGGCTTAAGTTTGGTTAAGCTATGGACTCTCTAAGTCCTATTTTGGGTCAACGTTAAGGAAGTCACATTAGAAATAACTGACATGAAAATGGGTCAAAAATTTGATCAACGTTAAATTGAAAAATTTGAATGCAGATTTTTAGAGAATCGAATCAGAAGTCTTTAGAGGTATGCCACTTTGGAATCGGTTTAAGTTTGATAAAGTTATGGACTCTCTAAGTCCAATTTTGAGTCACTCTGTTACAAGTCATCGGAAAATTGGAAATAACTGATATTGAAAAATTTAAATGCAGATTTTTAGAGAATCGAATCAGAAGTCTTTAGAGGTATGCCACTTTGGAATCGGCTTAAGTTTGGTTAAGTTATGGACTCTCTAAGTCCAATTTTAAATGCAGATTTTTAGAGAATCGAATCAGAAGTCTTTAGAGGTATGCCACTTTGGAATCGGCTTAAGTTTGGTAAAGTTATGGAGTCTCGAAGTTCAATTTTGGGTCAAAGTTAAACAAGTCAAATTAGAAATAACTGACATGAAAATGGGTGAAAAATTTGATCACAGTTAAATTGAAAAATTTTAATGCAGATTTTTAGAGAATCGAATCAGAAGTCTTTAGAGGTATGCCACTTTGGAATCGGTTTAAGTTTGATAAAGTTATGGACTCTCTAAGTCCAATTTTGAGTCACTCTGTTACAAGTCATCGGAAAATTGGAAATAACTGATATTGAAAAATTTAAATGCAGATTTTTAGAGAATCGAATCAGAAGTCTTTAGAGGTATGCCACTTTGGAATCGGCTTAAGTTTGGTTAAGTTATGGACTCTCTAAGTCCAATTTTTAGTCACTCTGTTACAAGTCCTCGGAAAACTAGAAATAACTGACATGAAAATGGGTCAAAAATCTCTGTTACAAGTCATCGGAAAATTGGAAATAACTGATATTGAAAAATTTAAATGCAGATTTTTAGAGAATCGAATCAGAAGTCTTTAGAGGTATGCCACTTTGGAATCGGCTTAAGTTTGGTTAAGTTATGGACTCTCTAAGTCCAATTTTGAGTCACTCTGTTACAAGTCATCGGAAAATTGGAAATAACTGACATTGAAAAATTTAAATGCAGATTTTTAGAGAATCGAATCAGAAGTCTTTAGAGGTATGCCACTTTGGAATCGGCTTAAGTTTGGTAAAGTTATGGAGTCTCGAAGTTCAATTTTGGGTCAAAGTTAAACAAGTCAAATTAGAAATAACTGACATGAAAATGGGTGAAAAATTTGATCACAGTTAAATTGAAAAATTTTAATGCAGATTTTTAGAGAATCGAATCAGAAGTCTTTAGAGGTATGCCACTTTGGAATCGGCTTAAGTTTGGTTAAGTTATGGATTCTCTAAGTCCAATTTTGAGTCACTCTGTTACAAGTCATCGGAAAATTGGAAATAACTGACATTGAAAAATTTAAATGCAGATTTTTAGAGAATCGAATCAGAAGTCTTTAGAGGTATGCCACTTTGGAATCGGCTTAAGTTTGGTTAAGCTATGGACTCTCTAAGTCCTATTTTGGGTCAACGTTAAAGAAGTCAAATTAGAAATAACTGACATGAAAATGGGTGAAAAATTTGATCAAAGTTAAATTGAAAAATTTGAATGCAGATTTTTAGAGAATCGAATCAGAAGTCTTTAGAGGTATGCCACTTCGGAATCGGCTTAAGTTTGGTTAAGTTATGGACTCTCTAAGTCCTATTTTGGGTCAACGTTAAACAAGTCAAATTAGAAATAACTGACATGAAAATAGGTCTAAAATTTGATCAACGTCAAATTGAAAAATTTGAATGCAGATTTTTAGAGAATCGAATCAGAAGTTTTTAGAGGTATGCCTCTTTGGAATCGGCTTAAGTTTGATTAAGATATGGACTCTCGAAGTTCAATTTTGGGTCAAAGTTAAACAAGTCAAATTAGAAATAACTGACATGAAAATGGGTGAAAAATTTGATCAAAGTTAAATTGAAAAATTTGAATGCAGATTTTTAGATAATCGAATCAGAAGTCTTTAGAGGTATGCCACTTTGGAATCGGCTTAAGTTTGGTAAAGTTATGGACTCTCTAAGTCCAATTTTTAGTCACTCTGTTACAAGTCATCGGAAAATTGGAAATAACTGACATTGAAAAATTTAAATGCAGATTTTTAGAGAATCGAATCAGAAGTCTTTAGAGGTATGCCACTTTGGAATCGGCTTAAGTTTGGTTAAGCTATGGACTCTCTAAGTCCTATTTTGGGTCAACGTTAAAGAAGTCAAATTAGAAATAACTGACATGAAAATGGGTGAAAAATTTGATCAAAGTTAAATTGAAAAATTTGAATGCAGATTTTTAGAGAATCGAATCAGAAGTCTTTAGAGGTATGCCACTTTGGAATCGGCTTAAGTTTGGTTAAGTTATGGACTCTCTAAGTCCTATTTTGGGTCAACGTTAAAGAAGTCAAATTAGAAATAACTGACATGAAAATGGGTGAAAAATTTGATCAAAGTTAAATTGAAAAATTTGAATGCAGATTTTTAGAGAATCGAATCAGAAGTCTTTAGAGGTATGCCACTTTGGAATCGGTTTAAGTTTGATAAAGTTATGGACTCTCTAAGTCCAATTTTGAGTCACTCTGTTACAAGTCATCGGAAAATTGGAAATAACTGATATTGAAAAATTTAAATGCAGATTTTTAGAGAATCGAATCAGAAGTCTTTAGAGGTATGCCACTTTGGAATCGGCTTAAGTTTGGTTAAGTTATGGACTCTCTAAGTCCAATTTTGAGTCACTCTGTTACAAGTCATCGGAAAATTGGAAATAAC
Organism: Drosophila rhopaloa; assembly: GCF_018152115.1. Classification (NCBI taxonomy): domain Eukaryota; kingdom Metazoa; phylum Arthropoda; class Insecta; order Diptera; family Drosophilidae; genus Drosophila; species Drosophila rhopaloa. The sequence continues at coordinate 492,370 of NW_025335192.1, forward strand.
TGACATTGAAAAATTTAAATGCAGATTTTTAGAGAATCGAATCAGAAGTCTTTAGAGGTATGCCACTTTGGAATCGGCTTAAGTTTGGTAAAGTTATGGAGTCTCGAAGTTCAATTTTGGGTCAAAGTTAAACAAGTCAAATTAGAAATAACTGACATGAAAATGGGTGAAAAATTTGATCACAGTTAAATTGAAAAATTTTAATGCAGATTTTTAGAGAATCGAATCAGAAGTCTTTAGAGGTATGCCACTTTGGAATCGGTTTAAGTTTGATAAAGTTATGGACTCTCTAAGTCCAATTTTGAGTCACTCTGTTACAAGTCATCGGAAAATTGGAAATAACTGATATTGAAAAATTTAAATGCAGATTTTTAGAGAATCGAATCAGAAGTCTTTAGAGGTATGCCGCTTTGGAATCGGCTTAAGTTTGGTTAAGTTATGGACTCTCTAAGTCCAATTTTTAGTCACTCTGTTACAAGTCCTCGGAAAACTAGAAATAACTGACATGAAAATGGGTAAAAAATTTGATCAACGTTAAATTGAAAAATTTGAATGCAGATTTTTAGAGAATCGAATCAGAAGTTTTTAGAGGTATGCCACTTTGGAATCGGCTTAAGTTTGGTAAAGTTATGGACTCTCGAAGTTCAATTTTGGGTCAAAGTTAAACAAGTCAAATTAGAAATAACTGACATGAAAATGGGTGAAAAATTTGATCACAGTTAAATTGAAAAATTTGAATGCAGATTTTTAGAGAATCGAATCAGAAGTCTTTAGAGGTATGCCACTTTGGAATCGGCTTAAGTTTGGTTAAGTTATGGATTCTCTAAGTCCAATTTTGAGTCACTCTGTTACAAGTCATCGGAAAATTGGAAATAACTGACATTGAAAAATTTAAATGCAGATTTTTAGAGAATCGAATCAGAAGTCTTTAGAGGTATGCCACTTTGGAATCGGCTTAAGTTTGGTTAAGTTATGGACTCTCTAAGTCCTATTTTGGGTCAACGTTAAAGAAGTCAAATTAGAAATAACTGACATGAAAATGGGTGAAAAATTTGATCAAAGTTAAATTGAAAAATTTGAATGCAGATTTTTAGAGAATCGAATCAGAAGTCTTTAGAGGTATGCCACTTTGGAATCGGCTTAAGTTTGGTTAAGTTATGGACTCTCTAAGTCCTATTTTGGGTCAACGTTAAAGAAGTCAAATTAGAAATAACTGACATGAAAATGGGTGAAAAATTTGATCAAAGTTAAATTGAAAAATTTGAATGCAGATTTTTAGAGAATCGAATCAGAAGTCTTTAGAGGTATGCCACTTTGCAATCGGCTTAAGCTTGGTAAAGTTATGGACTCTCGAAGTTCAATTTTTGGGTCAAAGTTAAACATGTCAAATTAGTAATAACTGACATGAAAATGGGTCAAAAATTTGATCAAAGTTAAATTGAAAAATTTGAATGCAGATTTTTAGAGAATCGAATCAGAAGTCTTTAGAGGTATGCCACTTTGGAATCGGTTTAAGTTTGATAAAGTTATGGACTCTCTAAGTCCAATTTTGAGTCACTCTGTTACAAGTCATCGGAAAATTGGAAATAACTGACATTGAAAAATTTAAATGCAGATTTTTAGAGAATCGAATCAGAAGTCTTTAGAGGTATGCCACTTTGGAATCGGCTTAAGTTTGGTAAAGTTATGGACTCTCTAAGTCCAATTTTTAGTCACTCTGTTACAAGTCCTCGGAAAACTAGAAATAACTGACATGAAAATGGGTCAAAAATTTGATCAACGTTAAATTGAAAAATTTGAATGCAGATTTTTAGAGAATCGAATCAGAAGTTTTTAGAGGTATGCCACTTTGGAATCGGCTTAAGTTTGGTAAAGTTATGGACTCTCGAAGTTCAATTTAGGGTCAAAGTTAAACAAGTCAAATTAGAAATAACTGACATGAAAATGGGTGAAAAATTTGATCACAGTTAAATTGAAAAATTTGAATGCAGCTTTTTAGAGAATCGAATCAGAAGTCTTTAGAGGTATGCCACTTTGGAATCGGCTTAAGTTTGGTTAAGTTATGGACTCTCTAAGTCCAATTTTGAGTCACTCTGTTACAAGTCATCGAAAAATTGGAAATAACTGACATTGAAAAATTTAAATGCAGATTTTTAGAGAATCGAATCAGAAGTCTTTAGAGGTATGCCACTTTGGAATCGGCTTAAGTTTGGTAAAGTTATGGACTCCCGAAAATTTAAATGCAGATTTTTAGAGAATCGAATCAGAAGTCTTTAGAGGTATGCCACTTTGGAATCGGCTTAAGTTTGGTAAAGTTATGGACTGCCGAAGTCCAATTTTGGGTCAACGTTAGATAAGTCAAATTAGAAAAATTTGATCAACGTTAAATTGAAAAATTTGAATGCAGATTTTTAGAGAATCGAATCAGAAGTCTTTAGAGGTATGCCACTTTGCAATCGGCTTTAGCTTGGTAAAGTTATGGACTCTCGAAGTTCAATTTTGGGTCAAAGTTAAACAAGTCAAATTAGAAATAACTGACATGAAAATGGGTGAAAAATTTGATCAAAGTTAAATTGAAAAATTTGAATGCAGATTTTTAGAGAATCGAATCAGAAGTCTTTAGAGGTATGCCACTTTGGAATCGGCTTAAGTTTGATTAAGTTATGGATTCTCTAAGTCCAATTTTGAATCACTCTGTTACAAGTCATCGGAAAATTGGAAATAACTGATATTGAAAAATTTAAATGCAGATTTTTAGAGAATCGAATCAGAAGTCTTTAGAGGTATGCCACTTTGGAATCGGTTTAAGTTTGATAAAGTTATGGACTCTCTAAGTCCAATTTTGAGTCACTCTGTTACAAGGCATCGGAAAATTGGAAATAACTGACATTGAAAAATTTAAATGCAGATTTTTAGAGAATCGAATCAGAAGTCTTTAGAGGTATGCCACTTTGGAATCGGCTTAAGTTTGGTAAAGTTATGGACTCCCGAAGTCCAATTTTGGGTCAACGTTAGATAAGTCAAATTAGAAAAATTTGATCAACGTTAAATTGAAAAATTTGAATGCAGATTTTTAGAGAATCGAATCAGAAGTCTTTAGAGGTATGCCACTTTGCAATCGGCTTTAGCTTGGTAAAGTTATGGACTCTCGAAGTTCAATTTTGGGTCAAAGTTAAACAAGTCAAATTAGAAATAACTGACATGAAAATGGGTGAAAAATTTGATCAAAGTTAAATTGAAAAATTTGAATGCAGATTTTTAGAGAATCGAATCAGAAGTTTTTAGAGGTATGCCACTTTGGAATCGCCTTAAGTTTGGTAAAGTTATGGACTCTCGAAGTTCAATTTTGGGTCAAAGTTAAACAAGTCAAATTAGAAATAACTGACATGAAAATGGGTGAAAAATTTGATCAAAGTTAAATTGAAAAATTTGAATGCAGATTTTTAGAGAATCGAATCAGAAGTCTTTAGAGGTATGCCACTTTGGAATCGGCTTAAGTTTGATAAAGTTATGGACTCTCTAAGTCCTATTTTGGGTCAACGTTAAAGAAGTTAAATTAGAAATAACTGACATGAAAATGGGTGAAAAATTTGATCAAAGTTAAATTGAAAAATTTGAATGCAGATTTTTAGAGAATCGAATCAGAAGTCTTTAGAGGTATGCCACTTTGGAATCGGCTTAAGTTTGATAAAGTTATGGACCCTCTAAGTCCAATTTTGAGTCACTCTGTTAAAAGTCCTCGGAAAACTAGAAATAACTGACATGAAAATGGGTCAAAAATTTGATCAACGTTAAATTGAAAAATTTGAATGCAGATTTTTAGAGAATCGAATCAGAAGTCTTTAGAGGTATGCCACTTTGGAATCGGCTTAAGTTTGGTAAAGTTATAGACTCTCGAAGTCCAATTTTGGGTCACTCTTTTACAAGTCATCGGAAAACTAAAAATAACTCACATGAAAATGGGTCAAAAATTTAATCAACGTTAAATTGAAAAATTTGAATGCAGATTTTTAGAGAATCGAATCAGAAGTCTTTAGAGGTATGCCACTTTGCAATCGGCTTTAGCTTGGTAAAGTTATGGACTCTCGAAGTTCAATTTTGGGTCAAAGTTAAACAAGTCAAATTAGAAATAACTGACATGAAAATGGGTGAAAAATTTGATCAAAGTTAAATTGAAAAATTTGAATGCAGATTTTTAGAGAATCGAATCAGAAGTCTTTAGAGGTATGCCACTTTGGAATCGGCTTAAGTTTGATTAAGTTATGGATTCTCTAAGTCCAATTTTGAATCACTCTGTTACAAGTCATCGGAAAATTGGAAATAACTGATATTGAAAAATTTAAATGCAGATTTTTAGAGAATCGAATCAGAAGTCTTTAGAGGTATGCCACTTTGGAATCGGTTTAAGTTTGATAAAGTTATGGACTCTCTAAGTCCAATTTTGAGTCACTCTGTTACAAGGCATCGGAAAATTGGAAATAACTGACATTGAAAAATTTAAATGCAGATTTTTAGAGAATCGAATCAGAAGTCTTTAGAGGTATGCCACTTTGGAATCGGCTTAAGTTTGGTAAAGTTATGGACTCCCGAAGTCCAATTTTGGGTCAACGTTAGATAAGTCAAATTAGAAAAATTTGATCAACGTTAAATTGAAAAATTTGAATGCAGATTTTTAGAGAATCGAATCAGAAGTCTTTAGAGGTATGCCACTTTGCAATCGGCTTTAGCTTGGTAAAGTTATGGACTCTCGAAGTTCAATTTTGGGTCAAAGTTAAACAAGTCAAATTAGAAATAACTGACATGAAAATGGGTGAAAAATTTGATCAAAGTTAAATTGAAAAATTTGAATGCAGATTTTTAGAGAATCGAATCAGAAGTTTTTAGAGGTATGCCACTTTGGAATCGCCTTAAGTTTGGTAAAGTTATGGACTCTCGAAGTTCAATTTTGGGTCAAAGTTAAACAAGTCAAATTAGAAATAACTGACATGAAAATGGGTGAAAAATTTGATCAAAGTTAAATTGAAAAATTTGAATGCAGATTTTTAGAGAATCGAATCAGAAGTCTTTAGAGGTATGCCACTTTGGAATCGGCTTAAGTTTGATAAAGTTATGGACTCTCTAAGTCCTATTTTGGGTCAACGTTAAAGAAGTTAAATTAGAAATAACTGACATGAAAATGGGTGAAAAATTTGATCAAAGTTAAATTGAAAAATTTGAATGCAGATTTTTAGAGAATCGAATCAGAAGTCTTTAGAGGTATGCCACTTTGGAATCGGCTTAAGTTTGATAAAGTTATGGACCCTCTAAGTCCAATTTTGAGTCACTCTGTTAAAAGTCCTCGGAAAACTAGAAATAACTGACATGAAAATGGGTCAAAAATTTGATCAACGTTAAATTGAAAAATTTGAATGCAGATTTTTAGAGAATCGAATCAGAAGTCTTTAGAGGTATGCCACTTTGGAATCGGCTTAAGTTTGGTAAAGTTATAGACTCTCGAAGTCCAATTTTGGGTCACTCTTTTACAAGTCATCGGAAAACTAAAAATAACTCACATGAAAATGGGTCAAAAATTTAATCAACGTTAAATTGAAAAATTTGAATGCAGATTTTTAGAGAATCGAATCAGAAGTCTTTAGAGGTATGCCACTTTGGAATCGGCTTAAGTTTGGTAAAGTTATAGACTCTCGAAGTCCAATTTTGGGTCACTCTTTTACAAGTCATCGGAAAACTAAAAATAACTGACATGAAAATGGGTCAAAAATTTGATCAACGTTAAATTGAAAAATTTGAATGCAGATTTTTAGAGAATCGAATCAGAAGTCTTTAGAGGTATGCCACTTTGGAATCGGTTTAAGTTTGATAAAGTCCAATTTTGAGTCACTCTGTTACAAGTCATCGGAAAATTGGAAATAACTGACATTGAAAAATTTAAATGCAGATTTTTAGAGAATCGAATCAGAAGTCTTTAGAGGTATGCCACTTTGGAATCGGCTTAAGTTTGGTAAAGTTATGGACTCCCGAAAATTTAAATGCAGATTTTTAGAGAATCGAATCAGAAGTCTTTAGAGGTATGCCACTTTGGAATCGGCTTAAGTTTGGTAAAGTTATGGACTGCCGAAGTCCAATTTTGGGTCAACGTTAGATAAGTCAAATTAGAAAAATTTGATCAACGTTAAATTGAAAAATTTGAATGCAGATTTTTAGAGAATCGAATCAGAAGTCTTTAGAGGTATGCCACTTTGCAATCGGCTTTAGCTTGGTAAAGTTATGGACTCTCGAAGTTCAATTTTGGGTCAAAGTTAAACAAGTCAAATTAGAAATAACTGACTTGAAAATGGGTGAAAAATTTGATCAAAGTTAAATTGAAAAATTTGAATGCAGATTTTTAGAGAATCGAATCAGAAGTCTTTAGAGGTATGCCACTTTGGAATCGGCTTAAGTTTGATAAAGTTATGGACTCTCTAAGTCCTATTTTGGGTCAACGTTAAAGAAGTTAAATTAGAAATAACTGACATGAAAATGGGTGAAAAATTTGATCAAAGTTAAATTGAAAAATTTGAATGCAGATTTTTAGAGAATCGAATCAGAAGTCTTTAGAGGTATGCCACTTTGGAATCGGCTTAAGTTTGATAAAGTTATGGACCCTCTAAGTCCAATTTTGAGTCACTCTGTTAAAAGTCCTCGGAAAACTAGAAATAACTGACATGAAAATGGGTCAAAAATTTGATCAACGTTAAATTGAAAAATTTGAATGCAGATTTTTAGAGAATCGAATCAGAAGTCTTTAGAGGTATGCCACTTTGGAATCGGCTTAAGTTTGGTAAAGTTATAGACTCTCGAAGTCCAATTTTGGGTCACTCTTTTTACAAGTCATCGGAAAACTAAAAATAACTCACATGAAAATGGGTCAAAAATTTAATCAACGTTAAATTGAAAAATTTGAATGCAGATTTTTAGAGAATCGAATCAGAAGTCTTTAGAGGTATGCCACTTTGGAATCGGCTTAAGTTTGGTAAAGTTATAGACTCTCGAAGTCCAATTTTGGGTCACTCTTTTACAAGTCATCGGAAAACTAAAAATAACTGACATGAAAATGGGTCAAAAATTTGATCAACGTTAAATTGAAAAATTTGAATGCAGATTTTTAGAGAATCGAATCAGAAGTCTTTAGAGGTATGCCACTTTGGAATCGGTTTAAGTTTGATAAAGTTATGGACTCTCTAAGTCCAATTTTGAGTCACTCTGTTACAAGTCATCGGAAAATTGGAAATAACTGACATTGAAAAATTTAAATGCAGATTTTTAGAGAATCGAATCAGAAGTCTTTAGAGGTATGCCACTTTGGAATCGGCTTAAGTTTGGTAAAGTTATGGACTCCCGAAAATTTAAATGCAGATTTTTAGAGAATCGAATCAGAAGTCTTTAGAGGTATGCCACTTTGGAATCGGCTTAAGTTTGGTAAAGTTATGGACTGCCGAAGTCCAATTTTGGGTCAACGTTAGATAAGTCAAATTAGAAAAATTTGATCAACGTTAAATTGAAAAATTTGAATGCAGATTTTTAGAGAATCGAATCAGAAGTCTTTAGAGGTATGCCACTTTGGAATCGGCTTAAGTTTGATAAAGTTATGGACTCTCGAAGTTCAATTTTGGGTCAAAGTTAAACAAGTCAAATTAGAAATAACTGACTTGAAAATGGGTGAAAAATTTGATCAAAGTTAAATTGAAAAATTTGAATGCAGATTTTTAGAGAATCGAATCAGAAGTCTTTAGAGGTATGCCACTTTGGAATCGGCTTAAGTTTGATAAAGTTATGGACTCTCTAAGTCCTATTTTGGGTCAACGTTAAAGAAGTTAAATTAGAAATAACTGACATGAAAATGGGTGAAAAATTTGATCAAAGTTAAATTGAAAAATTTGAATGCAGATTTTTAGAGAATCGAATCAGAAGTCTTTAGAGGTATGCCACTTTGGAATCGGCTTAAGTTTGATTAAGTTATGGACTCTCGAAGTTCAATTTTGGGTCAAAGTTAAACAAGTCAAATTAGAAATAACTGACTTGAAAATGGGTGAAAAATTTGATCAAAGTTAAATTGAAAAATTTGAATGCAGATTTTTAGAGAATCGAATCAGAAGTCTTTAGAGGTATGCCACTTTGGAATCGGCTTAAGTTTGATAAAGTTATGGACTCTCTAAGTCCTATTTTGGGTCAACGTTAAAGAAGTTAAATTAGAAATAACTGACATGAAAATGGGTGAAAAATTTGATCAAAGTTAAATTGAAAAATTTGAATGCAGATTTTTAGAGAATCGAATCAGAAGTCTTTAGAGGTATGCCACTTTGGAATCGGCTTAAGTTTGATAAAGTTATGGACCCTCTAAGTCCAATTTTGAGTCACTCTGTTAAAAGTCCTCGGAAAACTAGAAATAACTGACATGAAAATGGGTCAAAAATTTGATCAACGTTAAATTGAAAAATTTGAATGCAGATTTTTAGAGAATCGAATCAGAAGTCTTTAGAGGTATGCCACTTTGGAATCGGCTTAAGTTTGGTAAAGTTATAGACTCTCGAAGTCCAATTTTGGGTCACTCTTTTACAAGTCATCGGAAAACTAAAAATAACTCACATGAAAATGGGTCAAAAATTTAATCAACGTTAAATTGAAAAATTTGAATGCAGATTTTTAGAGAATCGAATCAGAAGTCTTTAGAGGTATGCCACTTTGGAATCGGCTTAAGTTTGGTAAAGTTATAGACTCTCGAAGTCCAATTTTGGGTCACTCTTTTACAAGTCATCGGAAAACTAAAAATAACTGACATGAAATTTTGAGTCACTCTGTTAAAAGTCCTCGGAAAACTAGAAATAACTGACATGAAAATGGGTCAAAAATTTGATCAACGTTAAATTGAAAAATTTGAATGCAGATTTTTAGAGAATCGAATCAGAAGTCTTTAGAGGTATGCCACTTTGGAATCGGCTTAAGTTTGGTAAAGTTATAGACTCTCGAAGTCCAATTTTGGGTCACTCTTTTACAAGTCATCGGAAAACTAAAAATAACTCACATGAAAATGGGTCAAAAATTTAATCAACGTTAAATTGAAAAATTTGAATGCAGATTTTTAGAGAATCGAATCAGAAGTCTTTAGAGGTATGCCACTTTGGAATCGGCTTAAGTTTGGTAAAGTTATAGACTCTCGAAGTCCAATTTTGGGTCACTCTTTTACAAGTCATCGGAAAACTAAAAATAACTGACATGAAAATGGGTCAAAAATTTGATCAACGTTAAATTGAAAAATTTGAATGCAGATTTTTAGAGAATCGAATCAGAAGTCTTTAGAGGTATGCCACTTTGGAATCGGTTTAAGTTTGATAAAGTTATGGACTCTCTAAGTCCAATTTTGAGTCACTCTGTTACAAGTCATCGGAAAATTGGAAATAACTGACATTGAAAAATTTAAATGCAGATTTTTAGAGAATCGAATCAGAAGTCTTTAGAGGTATGCCACTTTGGAATCGGCTTAAGTTTGGTAAAGTTATGGACTCCCGAAAATTTAAATGCAGATTTTTAGAGAATCGAATCAGAAGTCTTTAGAGGTATGCCACTTTGGAATCGGCTTAAGTTTGGTAAAGTTATGGACTCCCGAAAATTTAAATGCAGATTTTTAGAGAATCGAATCAGAAGTCTTTAGAGGTATGCCACTTTGCAATCGGCTTTAGCTTGGTAAAGTTATGGACTCTCGAAGTTCAATTTTGGGTCAAAGTTAAACAAGTCAAATTAGAAATAACTGACATGAAAATGGGTGAAAAATTTGATCAAAGTTAAATTGAAAAATTTGAATGCAGATTTTTAGAGTATCGAATCAGAAGTCTTTAGAGGTATGCCACTTTGGAATCGGCTTAAGTTTGATTAAGTTATGGACTCTCGAAGTTCAATTTTGGGTCAAAGTTAAACAAGTCCAATTAGAAATAACTGACATGAAAATGGGTCAAAAAATTAATCGACGTTGAATTGAAAAATTTGAATGCAGATTTTTAGAGAATCGAATAAGAAGTCTTTAGAGGTATGCCACTTTGGAATCGGCTTAAGTTTGGTAAAGTTATGGACTCCCGAAGTCCAATTTTGGGTCAACGTTAGATAAGTCAAATTAGAAAAATTTGATCAACGTTAAATTTAAAAATTTGAATGCAGATTCTTAGAGAATCGAATCAGAAGTCTTTAGAGGTATGCCACTTTGCAATCGGCTTTAGCTTGGTAAAGTTATGGACTCTCGAAGTTCAATTTTGGGTCAAAGTTAAACAAGTCAAATTAGAAATAACTGACATGAAAATGGGTGAAAAATTTGATCAAAGTTAAATTGAAAAATTTGAATGCAAATTTTTAGAGAATCGAATCAGAAGTCTTTAGAGGTATGCCACTTTGGAATCGGCTTAAGTTTGATTAAGTTATGGACTCTCGAAGTTCAATTTTGGGTCAAAGTTAAACAAGTCAAATTAGAAATAACTGACTTGAAAATGGGTGAAAAATTTGATCAAAGTTAAATTGAAAAATTTGAATGCATATTTTTAGAGAATCGAATCAGAAGTCTTTAGAGGTATGCCACTTTGGAATCGGCTTAAGTTTGATAAAGTTATGGACTCTCTAAGTCCTATTTTGGGTCAACGTTAAAGAAGTTAAATTAGAAATAACTGACATGAAAATGGGTGAAAAATTTGATCAAAGTTAAATTGAAAAATTTGAATGCAGATTTTTAGAGAATCGAATCAGAAGTCTTTAGAGGTATGCCACTTTGGAATCGGCTTAAGTTTGATAAAGTTATGGACCCTCTAAGTCCAATTTTGAGTCACTCTGTTAAAAGTCCTCGGAAAACTAGAAATAACTGACATGAAAATGGGTCAAAAATTTGATCAACGTTAAATTAAAAAATTTGAATGCAGATTTTTAGAGAATCGAATCAGAAGTCTTTAGAGGTATGCCACTTTGGAATCGGCTTAAGTTTGGTAAAGTTATGGACTCCCGAAAATTTAAATGCAGATTTTTAGAGAATCGAATCAGAAGTCTTTAGAGGTATGCCACTTTGGAATCGGCTTAAGTTTGGTAAAGTTATGGACTCCCGAAGTCCAATTTTGGGTCACTCTGTTACAAGTCATCGGAAAATTGGAAATAACTGACATTGAAAAATTTAAATGCAGATTTTTAGAGAATCGAATCAGAAGTCTTTAGAGGTATGCCACTTTGGAATCGGCTTAAGTTTGGTAAAGTTATGGACTCCCGAAAATTTAAATGCAGATTTTTAGAGAATCGAATCAGAAGTCTTTAGAGGTATGCCACTTTGGAATCGGCTTAAGTTTGGTAAAGTTATGGACTCCCGAAGTCCAATTTTGGGTCAACTTTAGATAAGTCAAATTAGAAAAATTTGATCAAGTTAAATTGAAAAATTTGAATGCAGATTTTTAGAGAATCGAATCAGAAGTCTTTAGAGGTATGCCACTTTGCAATCGGCTTTAGCTTGGTAAAGTTATGGACTCTCGAAGTTCAATTTTGGGTCAAAGTTAAACTAGTCAAATTAGAAATAACTGACATGAAAATGGGTGAAAAATTTGATCAAAGTTAAATTGAAAAATTTGAATGCAGATTTTTAGAGAATCGAATCAGAAGTCTTTAGAGGTATGCCACTTTGGAATCGGCTTAAGTTTGATTAAGTTATGGACTCTCTAAGTTCAATTTTGGGTCAAAGTTAAACAAGTCAAATTAGAAATAACTGACATGAAAATGGGTGAAAAATTTGATCAAAGTTAAATTGAAAAATTTGAATGCAGATTTTTAGAGTATCGAATCAGAAGTCTTTAGAGGTATGCCACTTTGGAATCGGCTTAAGTTTGATTAAGTTATGGACTCTCGAAGTTCAATTTTGGGTCAAAGTTAAACAAGTCAAATTAGAAATAACTGACATGAAAATGGGTCAAAAAATTAATCGACGTTGAATTGAAAAATTTGAATGCAGATTTTTAGAGAATCGAATCAGAAGTCTTTAGAGGTATGCCACTTTGGAATCGGCTTAAGTTTGGTAAAGTTATGGACTCCCGAAGTCCAATTTTGGGTCACTCTGTTACAAGTCATCGGAAAATTGGAAATAACTGACATTGAAAAATTTAAATGCAGATTTTTAGAGAATCGAATCAGAAGTCTTTAGAGGTATGCCACTTTGGAATCGGCTTAAGTTTGGTAAAGTTATGGACTCCCGAAAATTTAAATGCAGATTTTTAGAGAATCGAATCAGAAGTCTTTAGAGGTATGCCACTTTGGAATCGGCTTAAGTTTGGTAAAGTTATGGACTCCCGAAAATTTAAATGCAGATTTTTAGAGAATCGAATCAGAAGTCTTTAGAGGTATGCCACTTTGGAATCGGCTTAAGTTTGGTAAAGTTATGGACTCCCGAAGTCCAATTTTGGGTCAACTTTAGATAAGTCAAATTAGAAAAATTTGATCAAGTTAAATTGAAAAATTTGAATGCAGATTTTTAGAGAATCGAATCAGAAGTCTTTAGAGGTATGCCACTTTGGAATCGGCTTAAGTTTGGTAAAGTTATAGACTCTCGAAGTCCAATTTTGGGTCACTCTTTTACAAGTCATCGGAAAACTAAAAATAACTGACATGAAAATGGGTCAAAAATTTGATCAACGTTAAATTGAAAAATTTGAATGCAGATTTTTAGAGAATCGAATCAGAAGTCTTTAGAGGTATGCCACTTTGGAATCGGTTTAAGTTTGATAAAGTTATGGACTCTCTAAGTCCAATTTTGAGTCACTCTGTTACAAGTCATCGGAAAATTGGAAATAACTGACATTGAAAAATTTAAATGCAGATTTTTAGAGAATCGAATCAGAAGTCTTTAGAGGTATGCCACTTTGGAATCGGCTTAAGTTTGGTAAAGTTATGGACTCCCGAAAATTTAAATGCAGATTTTTAGAGAATCGAATCAGAAGTCTTTAGAGGTATGCCACTTTGGAATCGGCTTAAGTTTGGTAAAGTTATGGACTGCCGAAGTCCAATTTGGGGTCAACGTTAGATAAGTCAAATTAGAAAAATTTGATCAACGTTAAATTGAAAAATTTGAATGCAGATTTTTAGAGAATCGAATCAGAAGTCTTTAGAGGTATGCCACTTTGCAATCGGCTTTAGCTTGGTTAAGTTATGGACTCTCGAAGTTCAATTTTGGGTCAAAGTTAAACAAGTCAAATTAGAAATAACTGACATGAAAATGGGTGAAAAATTTGATCAAAGTTAAATTGAAAAATTTGAATGCAGATTTTTAGAGAATCGAATCAGAAGTCTTTAGAGGTATGCCACTTTGGAATCGGCTTAAGTTTGATTAAGTTATGGATTCTCTAAGTCCAATTTTGAATCACTCTGTTACAAGTCATCGGAAAATTGGAAATAACTGATATTGAAAAATTTAAATGCAGATTTTTAGAGAATCGAATCAGAAGTCTTTAGAGGTATGCCACTTTGGAATCGGCTTAAGTTTGGTTAAGTTATGGACTCTCTAAGTCCTATTTTGGGTCAACGTTAAAGAAGTCAAATTAGAAATAACTGACATGAAAATGGGTCAAAAATTTGATCAACGTTAAATTGAAAAATTTGAATGCAGATTTTTAGAGAATCGAATCAGAAGTCTTTAGAGGTATGCCACTTTGGAATCGGCTTAAGTTTGGTAAAGTTATGGACTCCCGAAGTCCAATTTTGGGTCACTCTGTTACAAGTCATCGGAAAATTGGAAATAACTGACATTGAAAAATTTAAATGCAGATTTTTAGAGAATCGAATCAGAAGTCTTTAGAGGTATGCCACTTTGGAATCGGCTTAAGTTTGGTAAAGTTATGGACTCCCGAAAATTTAAATGCAGATTTTTAGAGAATCGAATCAGAAGTCTTTAGAGGTATGCCACTTTGGAATCGGCTTAAGTTTGGTAAAGTTATGGACTCCCGAAAATTTAAATGCAGATTTTTAGAGAATCGAATCAGAAGTCTTTAGAGGTATGCCACTTTGGAATCGGCTTAAGTTTGGTAAAGTTATGGACTCCCGAAGTCCAATTTTGGGTCAACTTTAGATAAGTCAAATTAGAAAAATTTGATCAAGTTAAATTGAAAAATTTGAATGCAGATTTTTAGAGAATCGAATCAGAAGTCTTTAGAGGTATGCCACTTTGCAATCGGCTTTAGCTTGGTAAAGTTATGGACTCTCGAAGTTCAATTTTGGGTCAAAGTTAAACTAGTCAAATTAGAAATAACTGACATGAAAATGGGTGAAAAATTTGATCAAAGTTAAATTGAAAAATTTGAATGCAGATTTTTAGAGAATCGAATCAGAAGTCTTTAGAGGTATGCCACTTTGGAATCGGCTTAAGTTTGATTAAGTTATGGACTCTCGAAGTTCAATTTTGGGTCAAAGTTAAACAAGTCAAATTAGAAATAACTGACATGAAAATGGGTGAAAAATTTGATCAAAGTTAAATTGAAAAATTTGAATGCAGATTTTTAGAGTATCGAATCAGAAGTCTTTAGAGGTATGCCACTTTGGAATCGGCTTAAGTTTGATTAAGTTATGGACTCTCGAAGTTCAATTTTGGGTCAAAGTTAAACAAGTCAAATTAGAAATAACTGACATGAAATTGGGTCAAAAAATTAATCGACGTTGAATTGAAAAATTTGAATGCAGATTTTTAGAGAATCGAATCAGAAGTCTTTAGAGGTATGCCACTTTGGAATCGGCTTAAGTTTGGTAAAGTTATGGACTCCCGAAGTCCAATTTTGGGTCAACGTTAGATAAGTCAAATTAGAAAAATTTGATCAACGTTAAATTGAATTGAAAAATTTGAATGCAGATTTTTAGAGAATCGAATCAGAAGTCTTTAGAGGTATGCCACTTTGGAATCGGCTTAAGTTTGGTAAAGTTATGGACTCCCGAAGTCCAATTTTGGGTCACTCTGTTACAAGTCATCGGAAAATTGGAAATAACTGACATTGAAAAATTTAAATGCAGATTTTTAGAGAATCGAATCAGAAGTCTTTAGAGGTATGCCACTTTGGAATCGGCTTAAGTTTGGTAAAGTTATGGACTCCCGAAAATTTAAATGCAGATTTTTAGAGAATCGAATCAGAAGTCTTTAGAGGTATGCCACTTTGGAATCGGCTTAAGTTTGGTAAAGTTATGGACTCCCGAAAATTTAAATGCAGATTTTTAGAGAATCGAATCAGAAGTCTTTAGAGGTATGCCACTTTGGAATCGGCTTAAGTTTGGTAAAGTTATGGACTCCCGAAGTCCAATTTTGGGTCAACTTTAGATAAGTCAAATTAGAAAAATTTGATCAAGTTAAATTGAAAAATTTGAATGCAGATTTTTAGAGAATCGAATCAGAAGTCTTTAGAGGTATGCCACTTTGCAATCGGCTTTAGCTTGGTAAAGTTATGGACTCTCGAAGTTCAATTTTGGGTCAAAGTTAAACAAGTCAAATTAGAAATAACTGACATGAAAATGGGTGAAAAATTTGATCAAAGTTAAATTGAAAAATTTGAATGCAGATTTTTAGAGAATCGAATCAGAAGTCTTTAGAGGTATGCCACTTTGGAATCGGCTTAAGTTTGATAAAGTTATGGACCCTCTAAGTTCAATTTTGGGTCAAAGTTAAACAAGTCAAATTAGAAATAACTGACATGAAAATGGGTGAAAAATTTGATCAAAGTTAAATTGAAAAATTTGAATGCAGATTTTTAGAGTATCGAATCAGAAGTCTTTAGAGGTATGCCACTTTGGAATCGGCTTAAGTTTGATTAAGTTATGGACTCTCGAAGTTCAATTTTTGGGTCAAAGTTAAACAAGTCAAATTAGAAATAACTGACATGAAATTGGGTCAAAAAATTAATCGACGTTGAATTGAAAAATTTGAATGCAGATTTTTAGAGAATCGAATCAGAAGTCTTTAGAGGTATGCCACTTTGGAATCGGCTTAAGTTTGGTAAAGTTATGGACTCCCGAAGTCCAATTTTGGGTCAACGTTAGATAAGTCAAATTAGAAAAATTTGATCAACGTTAAATTGAAAAATTTGAATGCAGATTTTTAGAGAATCGAATCAGAAGTCTTTAGAGGTATGCCACTTTGCAATCGGCTTTAGCTTGGTAAAGTTATGGACTCTCGAAGTTCAATTTTGGGTCAAAGTTAAACAAGTCAAATTAGAAATAACTGACATGAAAATGGGTGAAAAATTTGATCAAAGTTAAATTGAAAAATTTGAATGCAGATTTTTAGAGAATCGAATCAGAAGTCTTTAGAGGTATGCCACTTTGGAATCGGCTTAAGTTTGATAAAGTTATGGACCCTCTAAGTCCAATTTTGAGTCACTCTGTTAAAAGTCCTCGGAAAACTAGAAATAACTGACATGAAAATGGGTCAAAAATTTGATCAACGTTAAATTGAAAAATTTGAATGCAGATTTTTAGAGAATCGAATCAGAAGTCTTTAGAGGTATGCCACTTTGGAATCGGCTTAAGTTTGGTAAAGTTATAGACTCTCGAAGTCCAATTTTGGGTCACTCTTTTACAAGTCATCGGAAAACTAAATATAACTCACATGAAAATGGGTCAAAAATGGGTCAAATTAGAAATAACTGACATGAAAATGGGTGAAAAATTTGATCAAAGTTAAATTGAAAAATTTGAATGCAGATTTTTAGAGAATCGAATCAGAAGTCTTTAGAGGTATGCCACTTTGGAATCGGCTTAAGTTTGATTAAGTTATGGACTCTCGAAGTTCAATTTTGGGTCAAAGTTAAACAAGTCAAATTAGAAATAACTGACATGAAAATGGGTGAAAAATTTGATCAAAGTTAAATTGAAAAATTTGAATGCAGATTTTTAGAGTATCGAATCAGAAGTCTTTAGAGGTATGCCACTTTGGAATCGGCTTAAGTTTGATTAAGTTATGGACTCTCGAAGTTCAATTTTGGGTCAAAGTTAAACAAGTCAAATTAGAAATAACTGACATGAAAATGGGTCAAAAAATTAATCGACGTTGAATTGAAAAATTTGAATGCAGAGTTTTAGAGAATCGAATCAGAAGTCTTTAGAGGTATGCCACTTTGGAATCGGCTTAAGTTTGGTAAAGTTATGGACTCCCGAAGTCCAATTTTGGGTCAACGTTAGATAAGTCAAATTAGAAAAATTTGATCAACATTAAATTGAAAAATTTGAATGCAGATTTTTAGAGTATCGAATCAGAAGTCTTTAGAGGTATGCCACTTTGGAATCGGCTTAAGTTTGATTAAGTTATGGACTCTCGAAGTTCAATTTTGGGTCAAAGTTAAACAAGTCAAATTAGAAATAACTGACATGAAAATGGGTGAAAAATTTGATCAAAGTTAAATTGAAAAATTTGAATGCAGATTTTTAGAGTATCGAATCAGAAGTCTTTAGAGGTATGCCACTTTGGAATCGGCTTAAGTTTGATTAAGTTATGGACTCTCGAAGTTCAATTTTGGGTCAAAGTTAAACAAGTCAAATTAGAAATAACTGACATTAAAATGGGTCAAAAAATTAATCGACGTTGAATTGAAAAATTTGAATGCAGAGTTTTAGAGTATCGAATCAGAAGTCTTTAGAGGTATGCCACTTTGGAATCGGCTTAAGTTTGATAAAGTTATGGACCCTCTAAGTCCAATTTTGAGTCACTCTGTTAAAAGTCCTCGGAAAACTAGAAATAACTGACATGAAAATGGGTCAAAAATTTGATCAACGTTAAATTGAAAAATTTGAATGCAGATTTTTAGAGAATCGAATCAGAAGTCTTTAGAGGTATGCCACTTTGGAATCGGCTTAAGTTTGGTAAAGTTATAGACTCTCGAAGTCCAATTTTGGGTCACTCTTTTACAAGTCATCGGAAAACTAAATATAACTCACATGAAAATGGGTCAAAAATGGGTCAAATTAGAAATAACTGACATGAAAATGGGTGAAAAATTTGATCAAAGTTAAATTGAAAAATTTGAATGCAGATTTTTAGAGTATCGAATCAGAAGTCTTTAGAGGTATGCCACTTTGGAATCGGCTTAAGTTTGATTAAGTTATGGACTCTCGAAGTTCAATTTTGGGTCAAAGTTAAACAAGTCAAATTAGAAATAACTGACATGAAAATGGGTCAAAAAATTAATCGACGTTGAATTGAAAAATTTGAATGCAGATTTTTAGAGAATCGAATCAGAAGTCTTTCCACTTTGGAATCGGCTTAAGTTTGGTAAAGTTATGGACTCCCGAAGTCCAATTTTGGGTCAACGTTAGATAAGTCAAATTAGAAAAATTTGATCAACGTTAAATTGAAAAATTTGAATGCAGATTTTTAGAGAAGCGAATCAGAAGTCTTTAGAGGTATGCCACTTTGGAATCGGCTTAAGTTTGATTAAGTTATGGATTCTCTAAGTCCAATTTTGAATCACTCTGTTACAAGTCATCGGAAAATTGGAAATAACTGATATTGAAAAATTTAAATGCAGATTTTTAGAGAATCGAATCAGAAGTCTTTAGAGGTATGCCACTTTGGAATCGGCTTAAGTTTGGTTAAGTTATGGACTCTCTAAGTCCTATTTTGGGTCAACGTTAAAGAAGTCAAATTAGAAATAACTGACATGAAAATGGGTCAAAAATTTGATCAACGTTAAATTGAAAAATTTGAATGCAGATTTTTAGAGAATCGAATCAGAAGTCTTTAGAGGTATGCCACTTTGGAATCGGTTTAAGTTTGATAAAGTTATGGACTCTCTAAGTCCAATTTTGAGTCACTCTGTTACAAGTCATCGGAAAATTGGAAATAACTGACATTGAAAATTTTAAATGCAGATTTTTAGAGAATCGAATCAGAAGTCTTTAGAGGTATGCCACTTTGGAATCGGCTTAAGTTTGGTAAAGTTATGGACTCCCGAAAATTTAAATGCAGATTTTTAGAGAATCGAATCAGAAGTCTTTAGAGGTATGCCACTTTGGAATCGGCTTAAGTTTGGTAAAGTTATGGACTCTCGAAGTTCAATTTTGGGTCAAAGTTAAACAAGTCAAATTAGAAATAACTGACATGAAAATGGGTGAAAAATTTGATCAAAGTTAAATTGAAAAATTTGAATGCAGATTTTTAGAGAATCGAATCAGAAGTCTTTAGAGGTATGCCACTTTGGAATCGGCTTAAGTTTGGTAAAGTTATGGACTCCCGAAGTCCAATTTTGGGTCAACGTTAGATAAGTCAAATTAGAAAAATTTGATCAACGTTAAATTAAAAAATTTGAATGCAGATTTTTAGAGAATCGAATCAGAAGTCTTTAGATGTATGCCACTTTGCAATCGGCTTTAGCTTGGTAAAGTTATGGACTCTCGAAGTTCAATTTTGGGTCAAAGTTAAACAAGTCAAATTAGAAATAACTGACATGAAAATGGGTGAAAAATTTGATCAAAGTTAAATTGAAAAATTTGAATGCAGATTTTTAGAGAATCGAATCAGAAGTCTTTAGAGGTATGCCACTTTGGAATCGGCTTAAGTTTGATTAAGTTATGGACTCTCGAAGTTCAATTTTGGGTCAAAGTTAAACAAGTCAAATTAGAAATAACTGACATGAAAATGGGTGAAAAATTTGATCAAAGTTAAATTGAAAAATTTGAATGCAGATTTTTAGAGAATCGAATCAGAAGTCTTTAGAGGTATGCCACTTTGGAATCGGCTTAAGTTTGATAAAGTTATGGACTCTCTAAGTCCAATTTTGGGTCACTCTTTTAAAAGTCATCGGAAAACTAGAAATAACTGACATGAAAATGGGTCAAAAATTTGATCAACGTTAAATTGAAAAATTTGAATGCAGATTTTTAGAGAATCGAATCAGAAGTCTTTAGAGGTATGCCACTTTGCAATCGGCTTAAGCTTGGTAAAGTTATGGACTCTCGAAGTTCAATTTTGGGTCAAAGTTAAACAAGTCAAATTAGAAATAACTGACATGAAAATGGGTAAAAATTTGATCAAAGTTAAATTGAAAAATTTGAATGCAGATTTTTAGAGAATCGAATCAGAAGTTTTTAGAGGTATGCCACTTCGGAATCGGTTTAAGTTTGATAAAGTTTTGGACTCTCTAAGTCCAATTTTGAGTCACTCTGTTACAAGTCCTCGGAAAACTAGAAATAACTAACATGAAAATGGGTCAAAAATTTGATCAACGTTAAATTGAAAAATTTGAATGCAGATTTTTAGAGAATCGAATCAGAAGTTTTTAGAGGTATGCCACTTTGGAATCGGCATAAGTTTGGTAAAGTTATGGACTCTCGAAGTTCAATTTTGGGGTCAACGTTAAATAAGTCAAATTAGAAAAATTTGATCAACGTTAAATTGAAAAATATGAATGCAGATTTTTAGAGAATCGAATCAGAAGTCTTTAGAGGTATGCCACTTTGTAATCGGCTTAAGTTTGGTTAAGTTATATATTCTCTAAGTCCAATTTTGAGTCACTCTGTTGCAAGTCATCGGAAAATTGGAAATAACTGACATTGAAAAATTTAAATGCAGATTTTTAGAGAATCGAATCAGAAGTCTTTAGAGGTATGCCACTTTGGAATCGGCTTAAGTTTGGTTAAGTTATGGATTCTCTAAGTCCAATTTTGAGTCACTCTGTTGCAAGTCATCGGAAAATTGGAAATAACTGACATTGAAAAATTTAAATGCAGATTTTTAGAGAATCGAATCAGAAGTCTTTAGAGGTATGCCACTTTGGAATCGGCTTAAGTTTGGTAAAGTTATGGACTCCCGAAAATTTAAATGCAGATTTTGAGAGAATCGAATCAGAAGTCTTTAGAGGTATGCCACTTTGGAATCGGCTTAAGTTTGGTAAAGTTATGGACTCCCGAAGTCCAATTTTGGGTCAACGTTAGATAAGTCAAATTAGAAAAATTTGATCAACGTTAAATTGAAAAATTTGAATGCAGATTTTTAGAGAATCGAATCAGAAGTCTTTAGAGGTATGCCACTTTGGAATCGGCTTAAGTTTGGTTAAGTTATGGACTCTCTAAGTCCTATTTTGGGTCAACGTTAAACAAGTCAAATTAGAAATAACTGACATGAAAATGGGTGAAAAATTTGATCAAAGTTAAATTGAAAAATTTGAATGCAGATTTTTAGAGAATCGAATCAGAAGTTTTTAGAGGTATGCCACTTTGGAATCGGCTTAAGTTTGGTAAAGTTATGGACTCCCGAAATCCAATTTTGGGTCAACGTTAAATAAGTCAAATTAGAAAAATTTGATCAACGTTAAATTGAAAAATATGAATGCAGATTTTTAGAGAATCGAATCAGAAGTCTTTAGAGGTATGCCACTTTGGAATCGGCTTAAGTTTGGTTAAGTTATGGACTCTCGAAGTTCAATTTTGGGTCAAAGTTAAACAAGTCAAATTAGAAATAACTGACATGAAAATGGGTGAAAAATTTGATCACAGTTAAATTGAAAAATTTGAATGCAGATTTTTAGAGAATCGAATCAGAAGTCTTTAGAGGTATGCCACTTTGGAATCGGCTTAAGTTTGGTTAAGTTATGGATTCTCTAAGTCCAATTTTGAGTCACTCTGTTACAAGTCATCGGAAAATTGGAAATAACTGACATTGAAAAATTTAAATGCAGATTTTTAGAGAATCGAATCAGAAGTCTTTAGAGGTATGCCACTTTGGAATCGGCTTAAGTTTGGTAAAGTTATGGACTCCCGAAAATTTAAATGCAGATTCTTAGAGAATCGAATCAGAAGTCTTTAGAGGTATGCCACTTTGTAATCGGCTTAAGTTTGGTTAAGTTATGGATTCTCTAATTCCAATTTTGAGTCACTCTGTTGCAAGTCATCGGAAAATTGGAAATAACTGACATTGAAAAATTTAAATGCAGATTTTTAGAGAATCGAATCAGAAGTCTTTAGAGGTATGCCACTTTGGAATCGGCTTAAGTTTGGTTAAGTTATGGATTCTCTAAGTCCAATTTTGAGTCACTCTGTTACAAGTCATCGGAAAATTGGAAATAACTGACATTGAAAAATTTAAATGCAGATTTTTAGAGAATCGAATCAGAAGTCTTTAGAGGAATGCCACTTTGGAATCGGCTTAAGTTTGGTAAAGTTATGGACTCCCGAAAATTTAAATGCAGATTTTGAGAGAATCGAATCAGAAGTCTTTAGAGGTATGCCACTTTGGAATCGGCTTAAGTTTGGTAAAGTTATGGACTCCCGAAGTCCCATTTTGGGTCAACGTTAGATAAGTCAAATTAGAAAAATTTGATCAACGTTAAATTGAAAAATTTGAATGCAGATTTTTAGAGAATCGAATCAGAAGTCTTTAGAGGTATGCCACTTTGGAATCGGCTTAAGTTTGGTTAAGTTATGGACTCTCTAAGTCCTATTTTGGGTCAACGTTAAACAAGTCAAATTAGAAATAACTGACATGAAAATGGGTGAAAAATTTGATCAAAGTTAAATTGAAAAATTTGAATGCAGATTTTTAGAGAATCGAATCAGAAGTTTTTAGAGGTATGCCACTTTGGAATCGGCTTAAGTTTGGTAAAGTTATGGACTCCCGAAATCCAATTTTGGGTCAACGTTAAATAAGTCAAATTAGAAAAATTTGATCAACGTTAAATTGAAAAATATGAATGCAGATTTTTAGAGAATCGAATCAGAAGTCTTTAGAGGTATGCCACTTTGGAATCGGCTTAAGTTTGGTTAAGTTATGGACTCTCGAAGTTCAATTTTGGGTCAAAGTTAAACAAGTCAAATTAGAAATAACTGACATGAAAATGGGTGAAAAATTTGATCACAGTTAAATTGAAAAATTTGAATGCAGATTTTTAGAGAATCGAATCAGAAGTCTTTAGAGGTATGCCACTTTGGAATCGGCTTAAGTTTGGTTAAGTTATGGATTCTCTAAGTCCAATTTTGAGTCACTCTGTTACAAGTCATCGGAAAATTGGAAATAACTGACATTGAAAAATTTAAATGCAGATTTTTAGAGAATCGAATCAGAAGTCTTTAGAGGTATGCCACTTTGGAATCGGCTTAAGTTTGGTAAAGTTATGGACTCCCGAAAATTTAAATGCAGATTCTTAGAGAATCGAATCAGAAGTCTTTAGAGGTATGCCACTTTGTAATCGGCTTAAGTTTGGTTAAGTTATGGATTCTCTAATTCCAATTTTGAGTCACTCTGTTGCAAGTCATCGGAAAATTGGAAATAACTGACATTGAAAAATTTAAATGCAGATTTTTAGAGAATCGAATCAGAAGTCTTTAGAGGTATGCCACTTTGGAATCGGCTTAAGTTTGGTTAAGTTATGGATTCTCTAAGTCCAATTTTGAGTCACTCTGTTACAAGTCATCGGAAAATTGGAAATAACTGACATTGAAAAATTTAAATGCAGATTTTTAGAGAATCGAATCAGAAGTCTTTAGAGGTATGCCACTTTGGAATCGGCTTAAGTTTGGTAAAGTTATGGACTCCCGAAAATTTAAATGCAGATTCTTAGAGAATCGAATCAGAAGTCTTTAGAGGTATGCCACTTTGTAATCGGCTTAAGTTTGGTTAAGTTATGGATTCTCTAAGTCCAATTTTGAGTCACTCTGTTACAAGTCATCGGAAAATTGGAAATAACTGACATTGAAAAATTTAAATGCAGATTTTTAGAGAATCGAATCAGAAGTCTTTAGAGGTATGCCACTTTGGAATCGGCTTAAGTTTGGTAAAGTTATGGACTCCCGAAAATTTAAATGCAGATTCTTAGAGAATCGAATCAGAAGTCTTTAGAGGTATGCCACTTTGGAATCGGCTTAAGTTTGGTAAAGTTATGGACTCCCGAAGTCCAACTTTGGGTCAACGTTAGATAAGTCAAATTAGAAAAATTTGATCAACGTTAAATTAAAAAATTTGAATGCAGATTTTTAGAGAATCGAATCAGAAGTCTTTAGAGGTATGCCACTTTGGAATCGGCTTAAGTTTGGTTAAGTTATGGACTCTCTAAGTCCTATTTTGGGTCAACGTTAAACAAGTCAAATTAGAAATAACTGACATGAAAATGGGTGAAAAATTTGATCAAAGTTAAATTGAAAAATTTGAATGCAGATTTTTAGAGAATCGAATCAGAAGTTTTTAGAGGTATGCCACTTTGGAATCGGCTTAAGTTTGGTAAAGTTATGGACTCCCGAAATCCAATTTTGGGTCAACGTTAAATAAGTCAAATTAGAAAAATTTGATCAACGTTAAATTGAAAAATATGAATGCAGATTTTTAGAGAATCGAATCAGAAGTCTTTAGAGGTATGCCACTTTGGAATCGGCTTAAGTTTGGTTAAGTTATGGACTCTCTAAGTCCTATTTTGGGTCAACGTTAAAGAAGTCAAATTAGAAAAATTTGATCAACGTTAAATTGAAAAATATGAATGCAGATTTTTAGAGAATCGAATCAGAAGTCTTTAGAGGTATGCCACTTTGGAATCAGAAATAACTGACATAAAAATGGGTCAAAAATTTGATCAACGTTAAATTGAAAAATTTGAATGCAGATTTTTAGAGAATCGAATCAGAAGTTTTTAGAGGTATGCCACTTTGGAATCGGCTTAAGTTTGGTAAAGTTATGGACTCTCGAAGTTCAATTTTGGGTCAAAGTTAAACAAGTCAAATTAGAAATAACTGACATGAAAATGGGTGAAAAATTTGATCACAGTTAAATTGAAAAATTTGAATGCAGATTTTTAGAGAATCGAATCAGAAGTCTTTAGAGGTATGCCACTTTGGAATCGGCTTAAGTTTGGTTAAGTTATGGATTCTCTAAGTCCAATTTTGAGTCACTCTGTTACAAGTCATCGGAAAATTGGAAATAACTGACATTGAAAAAATTAAATGCAGATTTTTAGAGAATCGAATCAGAAGTCTTTAGAGGTATGCCACTTTGTAATCGGCTTAAGTTTGGTTAAGTTATGGATTCTCTAAGTCCAATTTTGAGTCACTCTGTTACAAGTCATCGGAAAATTGGAAATAACTGACATTGAAAAATTTAAATGCAGATTTTTAGAGAATCGAATCAGAAGTCTTTAGAGGTATGCCACTTTGGAATCGGCTTAAGTTTGGTAAAGTTATGGACTCCCGAAAATTTAAATGCAGATTCTTAGAGAATCGAATCAGAAGTCTTTAGAGGTATGCCACTTTGGAATCGGCTTAAGTTTGGTAAAGTTATGGACTCCCGAAGTCCAATTTTGGGTCAACGTTAGATAAGTCAAATTAGAAAAATTTGATCAACGTTAAATTGAAAAATTTGAATGCAGATTTTTAGAGAATCGAATCAGAAGTCTTTAGAGGTATGCCACTTTGGAATCGGCTTAAGTTTGGTTAAGTTATGGACTCTCTAAGTCCTATTTTGGGTCAACGTTAAACAAGTCAAATTAGAAATAACTGACATGAAAATGGGTGAAAAATTTGATCAAAGTTAAATTGAAAAATTTGAATGCAGATTTTTAGAGAATCGAATCAGAAGTTTTTAGAGGTATGCCACTTTGGAATCGGCTTAAGTTTGGTAAAGTTATGGACTCCCAAAATCCAATTTTGGGTCAACGTTAAATAAGTCAAATTAGAAAAATTTGATCAACGTTAAATTGAAAAATATGAATGCAGATTTTTAGAGAATCGAATCAGAAGTCTTTAGAGGTATGCCACTTTGGAATCGGCTTAAGTTTGGTTAAGTTATGGACTCTCTAAGTCCTATTTTGGGTCAACGTTAAAGAAGTCAAATTAGAAAAATTTGATCAACGTTAAATTGAAAAATATGAATGCAGATTTTTAGAGAATCGAATCAGAAGTCTTTAGAGGTATGCCACTTTGGAATCAGAAATAACTGACATAAAAATGGGTCAAAAATTTGATCAACGTTAAATTGAAAAATTTGAATGCAGATTTTTAGAGAATCGAATCAGAAGTTTTTATAGGTATGCCACTTTGGAATCGGCTTAAGTTTGGTAAAGTTATGGACTCTCGAAGTTCAATTTTGGGTCAAAGTTAAACAAGTCAAATTAGAAATAACTGACATGAAAATGGGTGAAAAATTTGATCACAGTTAAATTGAAAAATTTGAATGCAGATTTTTAGAGAATCGAATCAGAAGTCTTTAGAGGTATGCCACTTTGGAATCGGCTTAAGTTTGGTTAAGTTATGGATTCTCTAAGTCCAATTTTGAGTCACTCTGTTACAAGTCATCGGAAAATTGGAAATAACTGACATTGAAAAAATTAAATGCAGATTTTTAGAGAATCGAATCAGAAGTCTTTAGAGGTATGCCACTTTGGAATCGGCTTAAGTTTGGTAAAGTTATGGACTCCCGAAAATTTAAATGCAGATTTTTAGAGAATCGAATCAGAAGTCTTTAGAGGTATGCCACTTTGCAATCGGCTAAAGCTTGGTAAAGTTATGGACTCTCGAAGTTCAATTTTGGGTCCAAGTTAAACAAGTCAAATTAGAAATAACTGACATGAAAATGGGTCAAAAATTTGATCAACGTTAAATTGAAAAATTTAAATGCAGATTTTAAGAGAATCGAATCAGAAGTCTTTAGAGGTATGCCACTTTGGAATCGGCTTAAGTTTGATTAAGTTATGGATTCTCTAAGTCCAATTTTGAGTCACTCTGTTACAAGTCATCGGAAAATTGGAAATAACTGACATTGAAAAATTTAAATGCAGATTTTTAGAGAATTAAATCAGAAGTCTTTAGAGGTACGCCACTTTGGAATCGGCTTAAGTTTGGTAAAGTTATGGACTCCCGAAAATTTAAATGCAGATTTTTAGAGAATTAAATCAGAACTCTTTCGAGGTATGCCACTTTGGAATCGGTTTAAGTTTGATAAAGTTATGGACTCTCTAAGTCCAATTTTGAGTCACTCTGTTACAAGTCATCGGAAAATTGGAAATAACTGACATTGAAAAATTTAAATGCAGATTTTTAGAGAATCGAATCAGAAGTCTTTAGAGGTATGCCACTTTGGAATCGGCTTAAGTTTGGTAAAGTTATGGACTCCCGAAAATTTGAATGCAGATTTTTAGAGAATCGAATCAGAAGTCTTTAGAGGTATGCCACTTTGCAATCGGCTTTAGCTTGGTAAAGTTATGGACTCTCGAAGTTCAATTTTGGGTCAAAGTTAAACAAGTCAAATTAGAAATAACTGACATGAAAATGGGTGAAAAATTTGATCAAAGTTAAATTGAAAAATTTGAATGCAGATTTTTAGAGAATCGAATCAGAAGTCTTTAGAGGTATGCCACTTTGGAATCGGCTTAAGTTTGATTAAGTTATGGACTCTCGAAGTTCAATTTTGGGTCAAAGTTAAACAAGTCAAATTAGAAATAACTGACATGAAAATGGGTCAAAAATTTGATCAACGTTAAATTGAAAAATTTGAATGCAGATTTTTAGAGAATCGAATCAGAAGTCTTTAGAGGTATGCCACTTTGGAATCGGCTTAAGTTTGGTAAAGTTATGGACTCCCGAAAATTTAAATGCAGATTTTTAGAGAATCGAATCAGAAGTCTTTAGAGGTATGCCACTTTGCAATCGGCTTAAGCTTGGTAAAGTTATGGACTCTCGAAGTTCAATTTTGGGTCAAAGTTAAAAAAGTCAAATTAGAAATAACTGACATGAAAATGGATCAAAATTTTGATCAACGTTAAATTGAAAAATTTGAATGCAGATTTTTAGAGAATCGAATCAGAAGTCTTTAGAGGTATCCCACTTTGGAATCGGCTTAAGTTTGATTAAGTTATGGACTCCCGAAAATTTAAATGCATATTTTTAGAGAATTAAATCAGAAGTCTTTTGAGGTATGCCACTTTGGAATCGGTTTAAGTTTGATAAAGTTATGGACTCTCTAAGTCCAATTTTGAGTCACTCTGTTACAAGTCATCAGAAAATTGTAAATAACTGACATTGAAAAATTTAAATGCAGATTTTTAGAGAATCGAATCAGAAGTCTTTAG
This sequence comes from Drosophila rhopaloa, assembly GCF_018152115.1. NCBI lineage: Eukaryota > Metazoa > Arthropoda > Insecta > Diptera > Drosophilidae > Drosophila > Drosophila rhopaloa. The sequence goes on from NW_025335192.1 coordinate 520,422, forward strand.
AGGTATGCCACTTTGGAATCGGCTTAAGTTTGGTAAAGTTATGGACTCCCGAAAATTTAAATGCAGATTTTTAGAGAATCGAATCAGAAGTCTTTAGAGGTATGCCACTTTGCAATCGGCTTAAGTTTGGTAAAGTTATGGACTCCCGAAGTCCAATTTTGGGTCAACGTTAGATAAGTCAAATTAGAAAAATTTGATCAACGTTAAATTGAAAAATTTGAATGCAGATTTTTAGAGAATCGAATCAGAAGTCTTTAGAGGTATGCCACTTTGCAATCGGCTTTAGCTTGGTAAAGTTATGGACTCTCGAAATTCAATTTTGGGTCAAAGTTAAACAAGTCAAATTAGAAATAACTGACATGAAAATGGGTCAAAAATTTGATCAACGTTAAATTGAAAAATTTGAATGCAGATTTTTAGAGAATCGAATCAGAAGTCTTTAGAGGTATGCCACTTTGCAATCGGCTTAAGTTTGGTAAAGTTATGGACTCCCGAAAATTTAAATGCAGATTTTTAGAGAATCGAATCAGAAGTCTTTAGAGGTATGCCACTTTGCAATCGGCTTAAGCTTGGTAAAGTTATGGACTCTCGAAGTTCAATTTTGGGTCAAAGTTAAAAAAGTCAAATTAGAAATAACTGACATGAAAATGGGTCAAAAATTTGATCAACGTTAAATTGAAAAATTTGAATGCAGATTTTTAGAGAATCGAATCAGAAGTCTTTAGAGGTATCCCACTTTGGAATCGGCTTAAGTTTGATTAAGTTATGGACTCCCGAAAATTTAAATGCAGATTTTTAGAGAATTAAATCAGAAGTCTTTAGAGGTATGCCACTTTGGAATCGGTTTAAGTTTGATAAAGTTATGGACTCTCTAAGTCCAATTTTGAGTCACTCTGTTACAAGTCATCGGAAAATTGGAAATAACTGACATTGAAAAATTTAAATGCAGATTTTTAGAGAATCGAATCAGAAGTCTTTAGAGGTATGCCACTTTGGAATCGGCTTAAGTTTGGTAAAGTTATGGACTCCCGAAAATTTAAATGCAGATTTTTAGAGAATCGAATCAGAAGTCTTTAGAGGTCTGCCACTTTGGAATCGGCTTAAGTTTGGTAAAGTTATGGACTCCCGAAGTCCAATTTTGGGTCAACGTTAGATAAGTCAAATTAGAAAAATTTGATCAACGTTAAATTGAAAAATTTGAATGCAGATTTTTAGAGAATCGAATCAGAAGTCTTTAGAGGTATGCCACTTTGCAATCGGCTTTAGCTTGGTAAAGTTATGGACTCTCGAAGTTCAATTTTGGGTCAAAGTTAAACAAGTCAAATTAGAAATAACTGACATGAAAATGGGTGAAAAATTTGATCAAAGTTAAATTGAAAAATTTGAATGCAGATTTTTAGAGAATCGAATCAGAAGTCTTTACAGGTTTGCCACTTTGGAATCGGCTTAAGTTTGATTAAGTTATGGACTCTCGAAGTTCAATTTTGGGTCAAAGTTAAACAAGTCAAATTAGAAATAACTGACATGAAAATGGGTCAAAAATTTGATCAACGTTAAATTGAAAAATTTGAATGCAGATTTTTAGAGAATCGAATCAGAAGTCTTTAGAGGTATGCCACTTTGGAATCGGCTTAAGTTTGGTAAAGTTATAGACTCTCGAAGTCCAATTTTGGGTCACTCTTTTTACAAGTCATCGGAAAATTAGAAATAACTCACATGAAAATGGGTCAAAAATTTGATCAACGTTAAATTGAAAAATTTGAATGCAGATTTTTAGAGAATCGAATCAGAAGTCTTTAGAGGTATGCCACTTTGCAATCGGCTTAAGCTTGGTAAAGTTATGGACTCTCGAAGTTCAATTTTGGGTCAAAGTTAAACAAGTCAAATTAGAAATAACTGACATGAAAATGGGTGAAAAATTTGATCAAAGTTAAATTGAAAAATTTGAATGCAGATTTTAGAGAATCGAATCAGAAGTCTTAAAAAGTATGCCACTTTGGAATCGGTTTAAGTTTGATAAAGTTTTGGACTCTCTAAGTCCAATTTTGAGTCACTCTGTTACAAGTCCACGGAAAACTAGAAATAACTGACATGAAAATGGGTCAAAAATTTGATCAACGTTAAATTGAAAAATTTGAATGCAGATTTTTAGAGAATCGAATCAGAAGTTTTTAGAGGTATGCCACTTTGGAATCGGCTTAAGCTTGGTAAAGTTATGGACTCTCGAAGTTCAATTTTGGGTCAAAGTTAAACAAGTCAAATTAGAAATAACTGACATGAAAATGGGTAAAAATTTGATCAAAGTTAAATTGAAAAATTTGAATGCAGATTTTAGAGAATCGAATCAGAAGTCTTAAAAAGTATGCCACTTTGGAATCGGTTTAAGTTTGATAAAGTTTTGGACTCTCTAAGTCCAATTTTAAGTCACTCTGTTACAAGTCCTCGGAAAACTAGAAATAACTGACATGAAAATGGGTCAAAAATTTGATCAACGTTAAATTGAAAAATTTGAATGCAGATTTTTAGAGAATCGAATCAGAAGTTTTTAGAGGTATGCCACTTTGGAATCGGCTTAAGTTTGGTAAAGTTATGGACTCTCGAAGTTCAATTTTGGGGTCAACGTTAAATAAGTCAAATTAGAAAAATTTGATCAAATTTAAATTGAAAAATATGAATGCAGATTTTTAGAGAATCGAATCAGAAGTCTTTAGAGGTATGCCACTTTGTAATCGGCTTAAGTTTGGTTAAGTTATGGATTCTCTAAATCCAATTTTGAGTCACTCTGTTGCAAGTCATCGGAAAATTGGAAATAACTGACATTGAAAAATTTGAATGCAGATTTTTAGAGAATCGAATCAGAAGTTTTTAGAGGTATGCCACTTTGGAATCGGCTTAAGTTTGGTAAAGTTATGGACTCTCGAAGTTCAATTTTGGGGTCAACGTTAAATAAGTCAAATTAGAAAAATTTGATCAACGTTAAATTGAAAAATTTGAATGCAGATTTTTAGAGAATCGAATCAGAAGTTTTTAGAGGTATGCCACTTTGGAATCGGCTTAAGTTTGGTAAAGTTATGGACTCTCGAAGTTCAATTTTGGGTCAAAGTTAAACAAGTCAAATTAGAAATAACTGACATGAAAATGGGTGAAAAATTTGATCACAGTTAAATTGAAAAATTTGAATGCAGATTTTTAGAGAATCGAATCAGAAGTCTTTAGAGGTATGCCACTTTGGAATCGGCTTAAGTTTGGTTAAGTTATGGATTCTCTAATTCCAATTTTGAGTCACTCTGTTGCAAGTCATCGGAAAATTGGAAATAACTGACATTGAAAAATTTAAATGCAGATTTTTAGAGAATCGAATCAGAAGTCTTTAGAGGTATGCCACTTTGGAATCGGCTTAAGTTTGGTTAAGTTATGGATTCTCTAAGACCAATTTTGAGTCACTCTGTTACAAGTCATCGGAAAATTGGAAATAACTGACATTGAAAAATTTAAATGCAGATTTTTAGAGAATCGAATCAGAAGTCTTTAGAGGAATGCCACTTTGGAATCGGCTTAAGTTTGGTAAAGTTATGGACTCCCGAAAATTTAAATGCAGATTTTTAGAGAATCGAATCAGAAGTCTTTAGAGGTATGCCACTTTGGAATCGGCTTAAGTTTGGTAAAGTTATAGACTCTCGAAGTCCAATTTTGGGTCACTCTTTTACAAGTCATCGGAAAACTAAAAATAACTGACATGAAAATGGGTCAAAAATTTGATCAACGTTAAATTGAAAAATTTGAATGCAGATTTTTAGAGAATCGAATCAGAAGTCTTTAGAGGTATGCCACTTTGGAATCGGCTTAAGTTTGGTAAAGTTATGGACTCCCGAAGTCCAATTTTGGGTCAACGTTAGATAAGTCAAATTAGAAAAATTTGATCAACGTTAAATTGAAAAATTTGAATGCAGATTTTTAGAGAATCGAATCAGAAGTCTTTAGAGGTATGCCACTTTGCAATCGGCTTTAGCTTGGTAAAGTTATGGACTCTCGAAGTTCAATTTTGGGTCAAAGTTAAACAAGTCAAATTAGAAATAACTGACATGAAAATGGGTGAAAAATTTGATCAAAGTTAAATTGAAAAATTTGAATGCAGATTTTTAGAGAATCGAATCAGAAGTCTTTACAGGTTTGCCACTTTGGAATCGGCTTAAGTTTGATTAAGTTATGGACTCTCGAAGTTCAATTTTGGGTCAAAGTTAAACAAGTCAAATTAGAAATAACTGACATGAAAATGGGTCAAAAATTTGATCAACGTTAAATTGAAAAATTTGAATGCAGATTTTTAGAGAATCGAATCAGAAGTCTTTAGAGGTATGCCACTTTGGAATCGGCTTAAGTTTGATAAAGTTTTGGACTCTCTAAGTCCAATTTTGAGTCACTCTGTTACAAGTCCTCGGAAAACTAGAAATAACTGACATGAAAATGGGTCAAAAATTTGATCAACGTTAAATTGAAAAATTTGAATGCAGATTTTTAGAGAATCGAATCAGAAGTTTTTAGAGGTATGCCACTTTGGAATCGGCTTAAGCTTGGTAAAGTTATGGACTCTCGAAGTTCAATTTTGGGTCAAAGTTAAACAAGTCAAATTAGAAATAACTGACATGAAAATGGGTAAAAAATTGATCAAAGTTAAATTGAAAAATTTGAATGCAGATTCTTAGAGAATCGAATCAGAAGTCTTTAAAAGTATGCCACTTTGGAATCGGTTTAAGTTTGATAAAGTTTTGGACTCTCTAAGTCCAATTTTGAGTCACTCTGTTACAAGTCCTCGGAAAACTAGAAATAACTGACATGAAAATGGGTCAAAAATTTGATCAACGTTAAATTGAAAAATTTGAATGCAGATTTTTAGAGAATCGAATCAGAAGTTTTTAGAGGTATGCCACTTTGGAATCGGCTTAAGCTTGGTAAAGTTATGGACTCTCGAAGTTCAATTTTGGGTCAAAGTTAAACAAGTCAAATTAGAAATAACTGACATGAAAATGGGTAAAAAATTGATCAAAGTTAAATTGAAAAATTTGAATGCAGATTTTTAGAGAATCGAATCAGAAGTCTTTAAAAGTATGCCACTTTGGAATCGGTTTAAGTTTGATAAAGTTTTGGACTCTCTAAGTCCAATTTTGAGTCACTCTGTTACAAGTCCTCGGAAAACTAGAAATAACTGACATGAAAATGGGTCAAAAATTTGATCAACGTTAAATTGAAAAATTTGAATGCAGATTTTTAGAGAATCGAATCAGAAGTTTTTAGAGGTATGCCACTTTGGAATCGGCTTAAGTTTGGTAAAGTTATGGACTCTCGACGTTCAATTTTGGGGTCAACGTTAAATAAGTCAAATTAGAAAAATTTGATCAAATTTAAATTGAAAAATATGAATGCAGATTTTTAGAGAATCGAATCAGAAGTCTTTAGAGGTATGCCACTTTGTAATCGGCTTAAGTTTGGTTAAGTTATGGATTCTCTAAATCCAATTTTGAGTCACTCTGTTGCAAGTCATCGGAAAATTGGAAATAACTGACATTGAAAAATTTGAATGCAGATTTTTAGAGAATCGAATCAGAAGTTTTTAGAGGTATGCCACTTTGGAATCGGCTTAAGTTTGGTAAAGTTATGGACTCTCGAAGTTCAATTTTGGGGTCAACGTTAAATAAGTCAAATTAGAAAAATTTGATCAACGTTAAATTGAAAAATTTGAATGCAGATTTTTAGAGAATCGAATCAGAAGTTTTTAGAGGTATGCCACTTTGGAATCGGCTTAAGTTTGGTAAAGTTATGGACTCTCGAAGTTCAATTTTGGGTCAAAGTTAAACAAGTCAAATTAGAAATAACTGACATGAAAATGGGTGAAAAATTTGATCACAGTTAAATTGAAAAATTTGAATGCAGATTTTTAGAGAATCGAATCAGAAGTCTTTAGAGGTATGCCACTTTGGAATCGGCTTAAGTTTGGTAAAGTTATGGACTCTCGACGTTCAATTTTGGGGTCAACGTTAAATAAGTCAAATTAGAAAAATTTGATCAAATTTAAATTGAAAAATATGAATGCAGATTTTTAGAGAATCGAATCAGAAGTCTTTAGAGGTATGCCACTTTGTAATCGGCTTAAGTTTGGTTAAGTTATGGATTCTCTAAATCCAATTTTGAGTCACTCTGTTGCAAGTCATCGGAAAATTGGAAATAACTGACATTGAAAAATTTGAATGCAGATTTTTAGAGAATCGAATCAGAAGTTTTTAGAGGTATGCCACTTTGGAATCGGCTTAAGTTTGGTAAAGTTATGGACTCTCGAAGTTCAATTTTGGGGTCAACGCTAAATAAGTCAAATTAGAAAAATTTGATCAACGTTAAATTGAAAAATTTGAATGCAGATTTTTAGAGAATCGAATCAGAAGTTTTTAGAGGTATGCCACTTTGGAATCGGCTTAAGTTTGGTAAAGTTATGGACTCTCGAAGTTCAATTTTGGGTCAAAGTTAAACAAGTCAAATTAGAAATAACTGACATGAAAATGGGTGAAAAATTTGATCACAGTTAAATTGAAAAATTTGAATGCAGATTTTTAGAGAATCGAATCAGAAGTCTTTAGAGGTATGCCACTTTGGAATCGGCTTAAGTTTGGTTAAGTTATGGATTCTCTAATTCCAATTTTGAGTCACTCTGTTGCAAGTCATCGGAAAATTGGAAATAACTGACATTGAAAAATTTAAATGCAGATTTTTAGAGAATCGAATCAGAAGTCTTTAGAGGTATGCCACTTTGGAATCGGCTTAAGTTTGGTTAAGTTATGGATTCTCTAAGTCCAATTTTGAGTCACTCTGTTACAAGTCATCGGAAAATTGGAAATAACTGACATTGAAAAATTTAAATGCAGATTTTTAGAGAATCGAATCAGAAGTCTTTAGAGGAATGCCACTTTGGAATCGGCTTAAGTTTGGTAAAGTTATGGACTCCCGAAAATTTAAATGCAGATTTTTAGAGAATCGAATCAGAAGTCTTTAGAGGTATGCCACTTTGGAATCGGCTTAAGTTTGGTAAAGTTATAGACTCTCGAAGTCCAATTTTGGGTCACTCTTTTACAAGTCATCGGAAAACTAAAAATAACTGACATGAAAATGGGTCAAAAATTTGATCAACGTTAAATTGAAAAATTTGAATGCAGATTTTTAGAGAATCGAATCAGAAGTCTTTAGAGGTATGCCACTTTGCAATCGGCTTAAGCTTGGTAAAGTTATGGACTCTCGAAGTTCAATTTTGGGTCAAAGTTAAACAAGTCAAATTAGAAATAACTGACATGAAAATGGGTAAAAATTTGATCAAAGTTAAATTGAAAAATTTGAATGCAGATTTTTAGAGAATCGAATCAGAAGTCTTAAAAAGTATGCCACTTTGGAATCGGTTTAAGTTTGATAAAGTTTTGGACTCTCTAAGTCCAATTTTGAGTCACTCTGTTACAAGTCCTCGGAAAACTAGAAATAACTGACATGAAAATGGGTCAAAAATTTGATCAACGTTAAATTGAAAAATTTGAATGCAGATTTTTAGAGAATCGAATCAGAAGTTTTTAGAGGTATGCCACTTTGGAATCGGCTTAAGCTTGGTAAAGTTATGGACTCTCGAAGTTCAATTTTGGGTCAAAGTTAAACAAGTCAAATTAGAAATAACTGACATGAAAATGGGTAAAAATTTGATCAAAGTTAAATTGAAAAATTTGAATGCAGATTTTTAGAGAATCGAATCAGAAGTCTTTAAAAGTATGCCACTTTGGAATCGGTTTAAGTTTGATAAAGTTTTGGACTCTCTAAGTCCAATTTTGAGTCACTCTGTTACAAGTCCTCGGAAAACTAGAAATAACTGACATGAAAATGGGTCAAAAATTTGATCAACGTTAAATTGAAAAATTTGAATGCAGATTTTTAGAGAATCGAATCAGAAGTTTTTAGAGGTATGCCACTTTGGAATCGGCTTAAGTTTGGTAAAGTTATGGACTCTCGAAGTTCAATTTTGGGTCAAAGTTAAACAAGTCAAATTAGAAATAACTGACATGAAAATGGGTGAAAAATTTGATCACAGTTAAATTGAAAAATTTGAATGCAGATTTTTAGAGAATCGAATCAGAAGTCTTTAGAGGTATGCCACTTTGGAATCGGCTTAAGTTTGGTTAAGTTATGGATTCTCTAATTCCAATTTTGAGTCACTCTGTTGCAAGTCATCGGAAAATTGGAAATAACTGACATTGAAAAATTTAAATGCAGATTTTTAGAGAATCGAATCAGAAGTCTTTAGAGGTATGCCACTTTGGAATCGGCTTAAGTTTGGTTAAGTTATGGATTCTCTAAGTCCAATTTTGAGTCACTCTGTTACAAGTCATCGGAAAATTGGAAATAACTGACATTGAAAAATTTAAATGCAGATTTTTAGAGAATCGAATCAGAAGTCTTTAGAGGAATGCCACTTTGGAATCGGCTTAAGTTTGGTAAAGTTATGGACTCCCGAAAATTTAAATGCAGATTTTTAGAGAATCGAATCAGAAGTCTTTAGAGGTATGCCACTTTGGAATCGGCTTAAGTTTGGTAAAGTTATGGACTCTCGAAGTTCAATATTGGGGTCAACGTTAAATAAGTCAAATTAGAAAAATTTGATCAAATTTAAATTGAAAAATATGAATGCAGATTTTTAGAGAATCGAATCAGAAGTCTTTAGAGGTATGCCACTTTGTAATCGGCTTAAGTTTGGTTAAGTTATGGATTCTCTAAATCCAATTTTGAGTCACTCTGTTGCAAGTCATCGGAAAATTGGAAATAACTGACATTGAAAAATTTGAATGCAGATTTTTAGAGAATCGAATCAGAAGTTTTTAGAGGTATGCCACTTTGGAATCGGCTTAAGTTTGGTAAAGTTATGGACTCTCGAAGTTCAATTTTGGGGTCAACGTTAAATAAGTCAAATTAGAAAAATTTGATCAACGTTAAATTGAAAAATTTGAATGCAGATTTTTAGAGAATCGAATCAGAAGTTTTTAGAGGTATGCCACTTTGGAATCGGCTTAAGTTTGGTAAAGTTATGGACTCTCGAAGTTCAACTTTGGGTCAAAGTTAAACAAGTCAAATTAGAAATAACTGACATGAAAATGGGTGAAAAATTTGATCACAGTTAAATTGAAAAATTTGAATGCAGATTTTTAGAGAATCGAATCAGAAGTCTTTAGAGGTATGCCACTTTGGAATCGGCTTAAGTTTGGTTAAGTTATGGATTCTCTAAGTCCAATTTTGAGTCACTCTGTTACAAGTCATCGGAAAATTGGAAATAACTGACATTGAAAAATTTAAATGCAGATTTTTAGAGAATCGAATCAGAAGTCTTTAGAGGTATGCCACTTTGGAATCGGCTTAAGTTTGGTAAAGTTATGGACTCCCGAAAATTTAAATGCAGATTCTTAGAGAATCGAATCAGAAGTCTTTAGAGGTATGCCACTTTGTAATCGGCTTAAGTTTGGTTAAGTTATGGATTCTCTAATTCCAATTTTGAGTCACTCTGTTGCAAGTCATCGGAAAATTGGAAATAACTGACATTGAAAAATTTAAATGCAGATTTTTAGAGAATCGAATCAGAAGTCTTTAGAGGTATGCCACTTTGGAATCGGCTTAAGTTTGGTTAAGTTATGGATTCTCTAAGTCCAATTTTGAGTCACTCTGTTACAAGTCATCGGAAAATTGGAAATAACTGACATTGAAAAATTTAAATGCAGATTTTTAGAGAATCGAATCAGAAGTCTTTAGAGGAATGCCACTTTGGAATCGGCTTAAGTTTGGTAAAGTTATGGACTCCCGAAAATTTAAATGCAGATTTTTAGAGAATCGAATCAGAAGTCTTTAGAGGTATGCCACTTTGGAATCGGCTTAAGTTTGGTAAAGTTATGGACTCCCGAAGTCCAATTTTGGGTCAACGTTAGATAAGTCAAATTAGAAAAATTTGATCAACGTTAAATTAAAAATTTGAATGCAGATTTTTAGAGAATCGAATCAGAAGTCTTTAGAGGTATGCCACTTTGGAATCGGCTTAAGTTTGGTTAAGTTATGGACTCTCTAAGTCCTATTTAGGGTCAACGTTAAACAAGTCAAATTAGAAATAACTGACATGAAAATGGGTGAAAAATTTGATCAAAGTTAAATTGAAAAATTTGAATGCAGATTTTTAGAGAATCGAATCAGAAGTTTTTAGAGGTATGCCACTTTGGAATCGGCTTAAGTTTGGTAAAGTTATGGACTCCCGAAATCCAATTTTGGGTCAACGTTAAATAAGTCAAATTAGAAAAATTTGATCAACGTTAAATTGAAAAATATGAATGCAGATTTTTAGAGAATCGAATCAGAAGTCTTTAGAGGTATGCCACTTTGGAATCGGCTTAAGTTTGGTTAAGTTATGGACTCTCTAAGTCCTATTTTGGGTCAACGTTAAAGAAGTCAAATTAGAAAAATTTGATCAACGTTAAATTGAAAAATATGAATGCAGATTTTTAGAGAATCGAATCAGAAGTCTTTAGAGGTATGCCACTTTGGAATCAGAAATAACTGACATGAAAATGGGTCAAAAATTTGATCAACGTTAAATTGAAAAATTTGAATGCAGATTTTTAGAGAATCGAATCAGAAGTTTTTAGAGGTATGCCACTTTGGAATCGGCTTAAGTTTGGTAAAGTTATGGACTCTCGAAGTTCAATTTTGGGTCAAAGTTAAACAAGTCAAATTAGAAATAACTGACATGAAAATGGGTGAAAAATTTGATCACAGTTAAATTGAAAAATTTGAATGCAGATTTTTAGAGAATCGAATCAGAAGTCTTTAGAGGTATGCCACTTTGGAATCGGCTTAAGTTTGGTTAAGTTATGGATTCTCTAAGTCCAATTTTGAGTCACTCTGTTACAAGTCATCGGAAAATTGGAAATAACTGACATTGAAAAATTTAAATGCAGATTTTTAGAGAATCGAATCAGAAGTCTTTAGAGGTATGCCACTTTGGAATCGGCTTAAGTTTGGTAAAGTTATGGACTCCCGAAAATTTAAATGCAGATTTTTAGAGAATCGAATCAGAAGTCTTTAGAGGTATGCCACTTTGCAATCGGCTAAAGCTTGGTAAAGTTATGGACTCTCGAAGTTCAATTTTGGGTCCAAGTTAAACAAGTCAAATTAGAAATAACTGACATGAAAATGGGTCAAAAATTTGATCAACGTTAAATTGAAAAATTTAAATGCAGATTTTAAGAGAATCGAATCAGAAGTCTTAAGAGGTATGCCACTTTGGAATCGGCTTAAGTTTGATTAAGTTATGGATTCTCTAAGTCCAATTTTGAGTCACTCTGTTACAAGTCATCGGAAAATTGGAAATAACTGACATTGAAAAATTTAAATGCAGATTTTTAGAGAATTAAATCAGAAGTCTTTAGAGGTATGCCACTTTGGAATCGGCTTAAGTTTGGTAAAGTTATGGACTCCCGAAAATTTAAATGCAGATTTTTAGAGAATCGAATCAGAAGTCTTTAGAGGTATGCCACTTTGCAATCGGCTTAAGCTTGGTAAAGTTATGGACTCTCGAAGTTCAATTTTGGGTCAAAGTTAAACAAGTCAAATTAGAAATAACTGACATGAAAATGGGTCAAAAATTTGATCAACGTTAAATTGAAAAATTTGAATGCAGATTTTTAGAGAATCGAATCAGAAGTCTTTAGAGGTATCCCACTTTGGAATCGGCTTAAGTTTGATTAAGTTATGGACTCCCGAAATCCAATTTTGGGTCAACGTTAAATAAGTCAAATTAGAAAAATTTGATCAACGTTAAATTGAAAAATATGAATGCAGATTTTTAGAGAATCGAATCAGAAGTCTTTAGAGGTATGCCACTTTGGAATCGGCTTAAGTTTGGTAAAGTTATGGACTCTCGAAGTTCAATTTTGGGTCAAAGTTAAACAAGTCAAATTAGAAATAACTGACATGAAAATGGGTGAAAAATTTGATCACAGTTAAATTGAAAAATTTGAATGCAGATTTTTAGAGAATCGAATCAGAAGTCTTTAGAGGTATGCCACTTTGGAATCGGCTTAAGTTTGGTTAAGTTATGGACTCTCTAAGTCCTATTTTGGGTCAACGTTAAAGAAGTCAAATTAGAAAAATTTGATCAACGTTAAATTGAAAAATATGAATGCAGATTTTTAGAGAATCGAATCAGAAGTCTTTAGAGGTATGCCACTTTGGAATCAGAAATAACTGACATGAAAATGGGTCAAAAATTTGATCAACGTTAAATTGAAAAATTTGAATGCAGATTTTTAGAGAATCGAATCAGAAGTTTTTAGAGGTATGCCACTTTGGAATCGGCTTAAGTTTGGTAAAGTTATGGACTCTCGAAGTTCAATTTTGGGTCAAAGTTAAACAAGTCAAATTAGAAATAACTGACATGAAAATGGGTCAAAAATTTGATCAACGTTAAATTGAAAAATTTGAATGCAGATTTTTAGAGAATCGAATCAGAAGTTTTTAGAGGTATGCCACTTTGGAATCGGCTTAAGTTTGGTAAAGTTATGGACTCCCGAAATCCAATTTTGGGTCAACGTTAAATAAGTCAAATTAGAAAAATTTGATCAACGTTAAATTGAAAAATATGAATGCAGATTTTTAGAGAATCGAATCAGAAGTCTTTAGAGGTATGCCACTTTGGAATCGGCTTAAGTTTGGTTAAGTTATGGACTCTCTAAGTCCTATTTTGGGTCAACGTTAAAGAAGTCAAATTAGAAAAATTTGATCAACGTTAAATTGAAAAATATGAATGCAGATTTTTAGAGAATCGAATCAGAAGTCTTTAGAGGTATGCCACTTTGGAATCAGAAATAACTGACATGAAAATGGGTCAAAAATTTGATCAACGTTAAATTGAAAAATTTGAATGCAGATTTTTAGAGAATCGAATCAGAAGTTTTTAGAGGTATGCCACTTTGGAATCGGCTTAAGTTTGGTAAAGTTATGGACTCTCGAAGTTCAATTTTGGGTCAAAGTTAAACAAGTCAAATTAGAAATAACTGACATGAAAATGGGTGAAAAATTTGATCACAGTTAAATTGAAAAATTTGAATGCAGATTTTTAGAGAATCGAATCAGAAGTCTTTAGAGGTATGCCACTTTGGAATCGGCTTAAGTTTGGTTAAGTTATGGATTCTCTAAGTCCAATTTTGAGTCACTCTGTTACAAGTCATCGGAAAATTGGAAATAACTGACATTGAAAAATTTAAATGCAGATTTTTAGAGAATCGAATCAGAAGTCTTTAGAGGTATGCCACTTTGGAATCGGCTTAAGTTTGGTAAAGTTATGGACTCCCGAAAATTTAAATGCAGATTTTTAGAGAATCGAATCAGAAGTCTTTAGAGGTATGCCACTTTGCAATCGGCTAAAGCTTGGTAAAGTTATGGACTCTCGAAGTTCAATTTTGGGTCCAAGTTAAACAAGTCAAATTAGAAATAACTGACATGAAAATGGGTCAAAAATTTGATCAACGTTAAATTGAAAAATTTAAATGCAGATTTTAAGAGAATCGAATCAGAAGTCTTAAGAGGTATGCCACTTTGGAATCGGCTTAAGTTTGATTAAGTTATGGATTCTCTAAGTCCAATTTTGAGTCACTCTGTTACAAGTCATCGGAAAATTGGAAATAACTGACATTGAAAAATTTAAATGCAGATTTTTAGAGAATTAAATCAGAAGTCTTTAGAGGTATGCCACTTTGGAATCGGCTTAAGTTTGGTAAAGTTATGGACTCCCGAAAATTTAAATGCAGATTTTTAGAGAATCGAATCAGAAGTCTTTAGAGGTATGCCACTTTGCAATCGGCTTAAGCTTGGTAAAGTTATGGACTCTCGAAGTTCAATTTTGGGTCAAAGTTAAACAAGTCAAATTAGAAATAACTGACATGAAAATGGGTCAAAAAATTTGATCAACGTTAAATTGAAAAATTTGAATGCAGATTTTTAGAGAATCGAATCAGAAGTCTTTAGAGGTATCCCACTTTGGAATCGGCTTAAGTTTGATTAAGTTATGGACTCCCGAAAATTTAAATGCAGATTTTTAGAGAATTAAATCAGAAGTCTTTAGAGGTATGCCACTTTGGAATCGGTTTAAGTTTGATAAAGTTATGGACTCTGTAAGTCCAATTTTGAGTCACTCTGTTACAAGTCATCGGAAAATTGGAAATAACTGACATTAAAAAATTTAAATGCAGATTTTTAGAGAATCGAATCAGAAGTCTTTAGAGGTATGCCACTTTGGAATCGTCTTAAGTTTGGTAAAGTTATGGAATCCCGAAAATTTAAATGCAGATTTTTAGAGAATCGAATCAGAAGTCTTTAGAGGTATGCCACTTTGGAATCGGCTTAAGTTTGGTAAAGTTATGGACTCCCGAAGTCCAATTTTGGGTCAACGTTAGATAAGTCAAATTAGAAAAATTTGATCAACGTTAAATTGAAAAATTTGAATGCAGATTTTTAGAGAATCGAATCAGAAGTCTTTAGAGGTATGCCACTTTGCAATCGGCTTTAGCTTGGTAAAGTTATGGACTCTCGAAGTTCAATTTTGGGTCAAAGTTAAACAAGTCAAATTAGAAATAACTGACATGAAAATGGGTGAAAAATTTGATCAAAGTTAAATTGAAAAATTTGAATGCAGATTTTTAGAGAATCGAATCAGAAGTCTTTAGAGGTATGCCACTTTGGAATCGGCTTAAGTTTGATTAAGTTATGGACTCTCGAAGTTCAATTTTGGGTCAAAGTTAAACAAGTCAAATTAGAAATAACTGACATGAAAATGGGTCAAAAATTTGATCAACGTTAAATTGAAAAATTTGAATGCAGATTTTTAGAGAATCGAATCAGAAGTCTTTAGAGGTATGCCACTTTGGAAACGGCTTAAGTTTGGTAAAGTTATGGACTCCCGAAAATTTTAATGCAGATTTTTAGAGAATCGAATCAGAAGTCTTTAGAGGTATGCCACTTTGCAATCGGCTTAAGCTTGGTAAAGTTATGGACTCTCGAAGTTCAATTTTGGGTCAAAGTTAAAAAAGTCAAATTAGAAATAACTGACATGAAAATGGGTCAAAAATTTGATCAACGTTAAATTGAAAAATTTGAATGCAGATTTTTAGAGAATCGAATCAGAAGTCTTTAGAGGTATCCCACTTTGGAATCGGCTTAAGTTTGATTAAGTTATGGACTCCCGAAAATTTTAATGCAGATTTTTAGAGAATTAAATCAGAAGTCTTTAGAGGTATGCCACTTTGGAATCGGTTTAAGTTTGATAAAGTTATAGACTCTCTAAGTCCAATTTTGAGTCACTCTGTTACAAGTCATCAGAAAATTGGAAATAACTGACATTGAAAAATTTAAATGCAGATTTTTAGAGAATCGAATCAGAAGTCTTTAGAGGTATGCCACTTTGGAATCGGCTTAAGTTTGGTAAAGTTATGGACTCCCGAAAATTTAAATGCAGATTTTTAGAGAATCGAATCAGAAGTCTTTAGAGGTATGCCACTTTGGAATCGGCTTAAGTTTGGTAAAGTTATGGACTCCCGAAGTCCAATTTTGGGTCAACGTTAGATAAGTCAAATTAGAAAAATTTGATCAACGTTAAATTGAAAAATTTGAATGCAGATTTTTAGAGAATCGAATCAGAAGTCTTTAGAGGTATGCCACTTTGGAATCGGCTTAAGTTTGATTAAGTTATGGACTCTCGAAGTTCAATTTTGGGTCAAAGTTAAACAAGTCAAATTAGAAATAACTGACATGAAAATGGGTCAAAAATTTGATCAACGTTAAATTGAAAAATTTGAATGCAGATTTTTAGAGAATCGAATCAGAAGTCTTTAGAGGTATGCCACTTTGGAATCGGCTTAAGTTTGGTAAAGTTATGGACTCCCGAAAATTTAAATGCAGATTTTTAGAGAATCGAATCAGAAGTCTTTAGAGGTATGCCACTTTGCAATCGGCTTAAGCTTGGTAAAGTTATGGACTCTCGAAGTTCAATTTTGGGTCAAAGTTAAAAAAGTCAAATTAGAAATAACTGACATGAAAATGGGTCAAAAATTTGATCAACGTTAAATTGAAAAATTTGAATGCAGATTTTTAGAGAATCGAATCAGAAGTCTTTAGAGGTATCCCACTTTGGAATCGGCTTAAGTTTGATTAAGTTATGGACTCCCGAAAATTTTAATGCAGATTTTTAGAGAATTAAATCAGAAGTCTTTAGAGGTATGCCACTTTGGAATCGGTTTAAGTTTGATAAAGTTATGGACTCTCTAAGTCCAATTTTGAGTCACTCTGTTACAAGTCATCGGAAAATTGGAAATAACTGACATTGAAAAATTTAAATGCAGATTTTTAGAGAATCGAATCAGAAGTCTTTAGAGGTATGCCACTTTGGAATCGGCTTAAGTTTGGTAAAGTTATGGACTCCCGAAAATTTAAATGCAGATTTTTAGAGAATCGAATCAGAAGTCTTTAGAGGTATGCCACTTTGGAATCGGCTTAAGTTTGGTAAAGTTATGGACTCCCGAAGTCCAATTTTGGGTCAACGTTAGATAAGTCAAATTAGAAAAATTTGATCAACGTTAAATTGAAAAATTTGAATGCAGATTTTTAGAGAATCGAATCAGAAGTCTTTAGAGGTATGCCACTTTGGAATCGGCTTAAGTTTGATTAAGTTATGGACTCTCGAAGTTCAATTTTGGGTCAAAGTTAAACAAGTCAAATTAGAAATAACTGACATGAAAATGGGTCAAAAATTTGATCAACGTTAAATTAAAAAATTTGAATGTAGATTTTTAGAGAATCGAATCAGAAGTCTTTAGAGGTATGCCACTTTGGAATCGGCTTAAGTTTGGTAAAGTTATAGACTCTCGAAGTACGAAAATGGGTAAAAATTTGATCAAAGTTAAATTGAAAAATTTGAATGCAGATTTTTAGAGAATCGAATCAGAAGTCTTTAAAAGTATGCCACTTTGGAATCGGTTTAAGTTTGATAAAGTTTTGGACTCTCTAAGTCCAATTTTGAGTCACTCTGTTACAAGTCCTCGGAAAACTAGAAATAACTGACATGAAAATGGGTCAAAAATTTGATCAACGTTAAATTGAAAAATTTGAATGCAGATTTTTAGAGAATCGAATCAGAAGTTTTTAGAGGTATGCCACTTTGGAATCGGCTTAAGCTTGGTAAAGTTATGGACTCTCGAAGTTCAATTTTGGGTCAAAGTTAAACAAGTCAAATTAGAAATAACTGACATGAAAATGGGTAAAAATTTGATCAAAGTTAAATTGAAAAATTTGAATGCAGATTTTTAGAGAATCGAATCAGAAGTCTTTAAAAGTATGCCACTTTGGAATCGGCTTAAGTTTGATAAAGTTTTGGACTCTCTAAGTCCAATTTTGAGTCACTCTGTTACAAGTCCTCGGAAAACTAGAAATAACTGACATGAAAATGGGTCAAAAATTTGATCAACGTTAAATTGAAAAATTTGAATGCAGATTTTTAGAGAATCGAATCAGAAGTTTTTAGAGGTATGCCACTTTGGAATCGGCTTAAGTTTGGTAAAGTTATGGACTCTCGAAGTTCAATTTTGGGGTCAACGTTAAATAAGTCAAATTAGAAAAATTTGATCAAATTTAAATTGAAAAATATGAATGCAGATTTTTGGAGAATCTAATCAGAAGTCTTAAGAGGTATGCAACTTTGGAATCGGCTTAAGTTTGGTAAAGTTATGGATTCTCTAAATCCAATTTTGAGTCACTCTGTTGCAAGTCATCGGAAAATTGGAAATAACTGACATTGAAAAATTTAAATGCAGATTTATAGAGAATCGAATCAGAAGTCTTTAGAGGTATGCCACTTTGGAATCGGCTTAAGTTTGGTTAAGTTATGGATTCTCTAAGTCCAATTTTGAGTCACTCTGTTACAAGTCATCGGAAAATTGGATATAACTGACATTGAAAATTTTAAATGCAGATTTTTAGAGAATCGAATCAGAAGTCTTTAGAGGTATGCCACTTTGGAATCGGCTTAAGTTTGGTAAAGTTATGGACTCCCGAAAATTTAAATGCAGATTTTTAGAGGATCGAATCAGAAGTCTTTAGAGGTATGCCACTTTGGAATCGGCTTAAGTTTGGTAAAGTTATGGACTCCCGAAGTCCAATTTTGGGTCAACGTTAGATAAGTCAAATTAGAAAAATTTGATCAACGTTAAATTGAAAAATTTTAATGCCGATTTTTAGAGAATCGAATCAGAAGTCTTTAGAGGTATGCCACTTTGGAATCGGCTTAAGTTTGGTTAAGTTATGGACTCTCTAAGTCCTATTTTGGGTCAACGTTAAACAAGTCAAATTAGAAATAACTGACATGAAAATGGGTGAAAAATTTGATCAAAGTTAAATTGAAAAATTTGAATGCAGATTTTTAGAGAATCGAATCAGAAGTTTTTAGAGGTATGCCACTTTGGAATCGGCTTAAGTTTGGTTAAGTTATGGATTCTCTAAATCCAATTTTGAGTCACTCTGTTGCAAGTCATCGGAAAATTGGAAATAACTGACATTGAAAAATTTAAATGCAGATTTTTAGAGAATCGAATCAGAAGTCTTTAGAGGTATGCCACTTTGCAATCGGCTTAAGCTTGGTAAAGTTATGGACTCTCGAAGTTCAATTTTGGGTCCAAGTTAAAAAAGTCAAATTAGAAATAACTGACATGAAAATGGGTCAAAAATTTGATCACCGTTAAATTGAAAAATTTAAATGCAGATTTTAAGAGAATCGAATCAGAAGTCTTTAGAGGTATGCCACTTTGGAATCGGCTTAAGTTTGATTAAGTTATGGATTCTCTAAGTCCAATTTTGAGTCACTCTGTTACAAGTCATCGGAAAATTGGAAATAACTGACATTGAAAAATTTAAATGCAGATTTTTAGAGAATTAAATCAGAAGTCTTTAGAGGTATGCCACTTTGGAATCGGCTTAAGTTTGGTAAAGTTATGGACTCCCGAAAATTTAAATGCAGATTTTTAGAGAATCGAATCAGAAGTCTTTAGAGGTATGCCACTTTGCAATCGGCTTAAGCTTGGTAAAGTTATGAACTCTCAAAGTTCAATTTTGGGTCAAAGTTAAAAAAGTCAAATTAGAAATAACTGACATGAAAATGGGTCAAAAATTTGATCAACGTTAAATTGAAAAATTTGAATGCAGATTTTTAGAGAATCGAATCAGAAGTCTTTAGAGGTATGCCACTTTGGAATCGGCTTAAGTTTGATTAAGTTATGGACTCTCGAAGTTCAATTTTGGGTCAAAGTTAAACAAGTCAAATTAGAAATAACTGACATGAAAATGGGTGAAAAATTTGATCAAAGTTAAATTGAAAAATTTGAATGCAGATTTTTAGAGAATCGAATCAGAAGTCTTTAGAGGTATGCCACTTTGGAATCGGCTTAAGTTTGGTAAAGTTATGGACTCTCGAAGTTCAATTTTGGGTCAAAGTTAAACAAGTCAAATTAGAAATAACTGACATGAAAATGGGTGAAAAATTTGATCAAAGTTAAATTGAAAAATTTGAATGCAGATTTTTAGAGAATCGAATCAGAAGTCTTTAGAGGTATGCCACTTTGGAATCGGCTTAAGTTTGGTAAAGTTATGGACTCTCGAAGTTCAATTTTGGGTCAAAGTTAAACAAGTTAAATTAGAAATAACTGACATGAAAATGGGTGAAAAATTTGATCACAGTTAAATTGAAAAATTTGAATGCAGATTTTTAGAGAATCGAATCAGAAGTCTTTAGAGGTATGCCACTTTGGAATCGGCTTAAGTTTGATAAAGTTATGGATTCTCTAAGTCCAATTTTGAGTCACTCTGTTACAAGTCATCGGAAAATTGGAAATAACTGACATTGAAAGATTTAAATGCAGATTTTTAGAGAATCGAATCAGAAGTCTTTAGAGGTATGCCACTTTGGAATCGGCTTAAGTTTGGTTAAGTTATGGACTCTCTAAGTCCTATTTTGGGTCAACGTTAAAGAAGTCAAATTAGAAATAACTGACATGAAAATGGGTGAAAAATTTGATCAAAGTTAAATTGAAAAAATTCAATACAGATTTTTAGAGAATCAAATCAGAAGTCTTTAGAGGTATGCCACTTTGGAATCGGCTTAAGTTTGATAAAGTTATGGACTCTCTAAGTCCAATTTTGAGTCACTCTGTTAAAAGTCCTCGGAAAACTAGAAATAACTGACATGAAAATGGGTCAAAAATTTGATCAACGTTAAATTGAAAAATTTGAATGCAGATTTTTAGAGAATCGAATCAGAAGTCTTTAGAGGTATGCCACTTTGGAATCGGCTTAAGTTTGATAAAGTTATGGATTCTCTAAGTCCAATTTTGAGTCACTCTGTTACAAGTCATCGGAAAATTGGAAATAACTGACATTGAAAAATTTAAATGCAGATTTTTAGAGAATCGAATCAGAAGTCTTTAGAGGTATGCCACTTTGGAATCGGCTTAAGTTTGGTAAAGTTATGGACTCCCGAAAATTTAAATGCAGATTTTTAGAGAATCGAATCAGAAGTCTTTAGAGGTATGCCACTTTGGAATCGGCTTAAGTTTGGTAAAGTTATGGACTCCCGAAGTCCAATTTTGGGTCAACGTTAGATAAGTCAAATTAGAAAAATTTTATCAACGTTAAATTGAAAAATTTGAATGCAGATTTTTAGAGAATCGAATCAGAAGTCTTTAGAGGTATGCCACTTTGGAATCGGCTTAAGTTTGGTTAAGTTATGGACTTTCTAAGTCCTATTTTGGGTCAACGTTAAACAAGTCAAATTAGAAATAACTGACATGAAAATGGGTGAAAAATTTGATCAAAGTTAAATTGAAAAATTTGAATGCAGATTTTTAGAGAATCGAATCAGAAGTTTTTAGAGGTATGCCACTTTGGAATCGGCTTAAGTTTGGTTAAGTTATGGATTCTCTAAATCCAATTTTGAGTCACTCTGTTGCAAGTCATCGGAAAATTGGAAATAACTGACATTGAAAAATTTAAATGCAGATTTTTAGAGAATCGAATCAGAAGTCTTTAGAGGTATGCCACTTTGCAATCGGCTTAAGCTTGGTAAAGTTATGGACTCTCGAAGTTCAATTTTGGGTCCAAGTTAAAAAAGTCAAATTAGAAATAACTGACATGAAAATGGGTCAAAAATTTGATCACCGTTAAATTGAAAAATTTAAATGCAGATTTTAAGAGAATCGAATCAGAAGTCTTTAGAGGTATGCCACTTTGGAATCGGCTTAAGTTTGATTAAGTTATGGATTCTCTAAGTCCAATTTTGAGTCACTCTGTTACAAGTCATCGGAAAATTGGAAATAACTGACATTGAAAAATTTAAATGCAGATTTTTAGAGAATTAAATCAGAAGTCTTTAGAGGTATGCCACTTTGGAATCGGCTTAAGTTTGGTAAAGTTATGGACTCCCGAAAATTTAAATGCAGATTTTTAGAGAATCGAATCAGAAGTCTTTAGAGGTATGCCACTTTGCAATCGGCTTAAGCTTGGTAAAGTTATGAACTCTCAAAGTTCAATTTTGGGTCAAAGTTAAAAAAGTCAAATTAGAAATAACTGACATGAAAATGGGTCAAAAATTTGATCAACGTTAAATTGAAAAATTTGAATGCAGATTTTTAGAGAATCGAATCAGAAGTCTTTAGAGGTATGCCACTTTGGAATCGGCTTAAGTTTGATTAAGTTATGGACTCTCGAAGTTCAATTTTGGGTCAAAGTTAAACAAGTCAAATTAGAAATAACTGACATGAAAATGGGTGAAAAATTTGATCAAAGTTAAATTGAAAAATTTGAATGCAGATTTTTAGAGAATCGAATCAGAAGTCTTTAGAGGTATGCCACTTTGGAATCGGCTTAAGTTTGGTAAAGTTATGGACTCTCGAAGTTCAATTTTGGGTCAAAGTTAAACAAGTCAAATTAGAAATAACTGACATGAAAATGGGTGAAAAATTTGATCAAAGTTAAATTGAAAAATTTGAATGCAGATTTTTAGAGAATCGAATCAGAAGTCTTTAGAGGTATGCCACTTTGGAATCGGCTTAAGTTTGGTAAAGTTATGGACTCTCGAAGTTCAATTTTGGGTCAAAGTTAAACAAGTTAAATTAGAAATAACTGACATGAAAATGGGTGAAAAATTTGATCACAGTTAAATTGAAAAATTTGAATGCAGATTTTTAGAGAATCGAATCAGAAGTCTTTAGAGGTATGCCACTTTGGAATCGGCTTAAGTTTGATAAAGTTATGGATTCTCTAAGTCCAATTTTGAGTCACTCTGTTACAAGTCATCGGAAAATTGGAAATAACTGACATTGAAAGATTTAAATGCAGATTTTTAGAGAATCGAATCAGAAGTCTTTAGAGGTATGCCACTTTGGAATCGGCTTAAGTTTGGTTAAGTTATGGACTCTCTAAGTCCTATTTTGGGTCAACGTTAAAGAAGTCAAATTAGAAATAACTGACATGAAAATGGGTGAAAAATTTGATCAAAGTTAAATTGAAAAAATTCAATACAGATTTTTAGAGAATCAAATCAGAAGTCTTTAGAGGTATGCCACTTTGGAATCGGCTTAAGTTTGATAAAGTTATGGACTCTCTAAGTCCAATTTTGAGTCACTCTGTTAAAAGTCCTCGGAAAACTAGAAATAACTGACATGAAAATGGGTCAAAAATTTGATCAACGTTAAATTGAAAAATTTGAATGCAGATTTTTAGAGAATCGAATCAGAAGTCTTTAGAGGTATGCCACTTTGGAATCGGCTTAAGTTTGGTAAAGTTATAGACTCTCGAAGTCCAATTTTGGGTCACTCTTTTACAAGTCATCGGAAAACTAAAAATAACTGACATGAAAATGGGTCAAAAATTTGATCACAGTTAAATTGAAAAATTTGAATGCAGATTTTTAGAGAATCGAATCAGAAGTCTTTAGAGGTATGCCACTTTGGAATCGGCTTAAGTTTGATAAAGTTATGGATTCTCTAAGTCCAATTTTGAGTCACTCTGTTACAAGTCATCGGAAAATTGGAAATAACTGACATTGAAAAATTTAAATGCAGATTTTTAGAGAATCGAATCAGAAGTCTTTAGAGGTATGCCACTTTGGAATCGGCTTAAGTTTGGTAAAGTTATGGACTCCCGAAAATTTAAATGCAGATTTTTAGAGAATCGAATCAGAAGTCTTTAGAGGTATGCCACTTTGGAATCGGCTTAAGTTTGGTAAAGTTATGGACTCCCCGAAGTCCAATTTTGGGTCAACGTTAGATAAGTCAAATTAGAAAAATTTTATCAACGTTAAATTGAAAAATTTGAATGCAGATTTTTAGAGAATCGAATCAGAAGTCTTTAGAGGTATGCCACTTTGGAATCGGCTTAAGTTTGGTTAAGTTATGGACTTTCTAAGTCCTATTTTGGGTCAACGTTAAACAAGTCAAATTAGAAATAACTGACATGAAAATGGGTGAAAAATTTGATCAAAGTTAAATTGAAAAATTTGAATGCAGATTTTTAGAGAATCGAATCAGAAGTTTTTAGAGGTATGCCACTTTGGAATCGGCTTAAGTTTGGTAAAGTTATAAAATAACTGACATGAAAATGGGTCAAAAATTTGATCAACGTTAAATTGAAAAATTTAAATGCAGATTTTTAGAGAATCGAATCAGAAGTCTTTAGAGGTATGCCACTTTGGAATCGGCTTAAGTTTGGTAAAGTTATGGACTCCCGAAAATTTAAATGCAGATTTTTAGAGAATCGAATCAGAAGTCTTTAGAGGTATGCCACTTTGCAATCGGCTTAAGCTTGGTAAAGTTATGGACTCTCGAAGTTCAATTTTGGGTCCAAGTTAAAAAAGTCAATTTAAAAATAACTGACATGAAAATGGGTCAAAAATTTGATCAACGTTAAATTGAAAAATTTAAATGCAGATTTTAAGAGAATCGAATCAGAAGTCCTTAGAGGTATGCCACTTTGGAATCGGCTTAAGTTTGATTAAGTTATGGATTAAATTGAAAAATTTGAATGCAGATTTTTAGAGAATCGAATCAGAAGTCTTTAGAGGTATGCCACTTTGGAATCGGCTTAAGTTTGATTAAGTTATGGACTCTCGAAGTTCAATTTTGGGTCAAAGTTAAACAAGTCAAATTAGAAATAACTGACATGAAAATGGGTGAAAAATTTGATCAAAGTTAAATTGAAAAATTTGAATGCAGATTTTTAGAGAATCGAATCAGAAGTCTTTAGAGGTATGCCACTTTGGAATCGTCTTAAGTTTGGTAAAGTTATGGACTCCCGAAAATTTATATGCAGATTTTTAGAGAATCGAATCAGAAGTCTTTAGAAAAATCGGCTTAAGCTTGGTTTGGTTAAGTTATGGATTCTCTAAGTCCAATTTTGAGTCACTCTGTTGCAAGTCATCGGAAAATTGGAAATAACTGACATTGAAAAATTTAAATGCAGATTTTTAGAGAATCGAATCAGAAGTCTTTAGAGGTATGCCACTTTGGAATCGGCTTAAGTTTGGTTAAGTTATGGATTCTCTAAGTCCAATTTTGAGTCACTTTGTTACAAGTCATCGGAAAATTGGAAATAACTGACATTGAAAACTTTAAATGCAGATTTTTAGAGAATCGAATCAGAAGTCTTTAGAGGTATGCCACTTTGGAATCGGCTTAAGTTTGGTAAAGTTATGGACTCCCGAAAATTTAAATGCAGATTTTTAGAGAATCGAATCAGAAGTCTTTAGAGGTATGCCACTTTGGAATCGGCTTAAGTTTGGTAAAGTTATGGACTCCCGAAGTCCAATTTTGGGTCAACGTTAGATAAGTCAAATTAGAAAAATTTGATCAACGTTAAATTGAAAAATTTGAATGCAGATTTTTAGAGAATCGAATCAGAAGTCTTTAGAGGTATGCCACTTTGGAATCGGCTTAAGTTTGGTTAAGTTATGGACTTTCTAAGTCCTATTTTGGGTCAACGTTAAACAAGTCAAATTAGAAAAAACTGACATGAAAATGGGTGAAAAATTTGATCAAAGTTAAATTGAAAAATTTGAATGCAGATTTTTAGAGAATCGAATCAGAAGTCTTTAGAGGTATGCCACTTTGGAATCGGCTTAAGTTTGGTAAAGTTATAAAATAACTGACATGAAAATGGGTCAAAAATTTGATCAACGTTAAATTGAAAAATTTAAATGCAGATTTTTAGAGAATCGAATCAGAAGTCTTTAGAGGTATGCCACTTTGGAATCGGCTTAAGTTTGGTAAAGTTATGGACTCCCGAAAATTTAAATGCAGATTTTTAGAGAATCGAATCAGAAGTCTTTAGAGGTATGCCACTTTGGAATCGGCTTAAGTTTGGTAAAGTTATGGACTCCCGAAGTCCAATTTTGGGTCAACGTTAGATAAGTCAAATTAGAAAAATTTGATCAACGTTAAATTGAAAAATTTGAATGCAGATTTTTAGAGAATCGAATCAGAAGTCTTTAGAGGTATGCCACTTTGGAATCGGCTTAAGTTTGGTTAAGTTATGGACTTTCTAAGTCCTATTTTGGGTCAACGTTAAACAAGTCAAATTAGAAATAACTGACATGAAAATGGGTGAAAAATTTGATCAAAGTTAAATTGAAAAATTTGAATGCAGATTTTTAGAGAATCGAATCAGAAGTTTTTAGAGGTATGCCACTTTGGAATCGGCTTAAGTTTGGTAAAGTTATAAAATAACTGACATGAAAATGGGTCAAAAATTTGATCAACGTTAAATTGAAAAATTTAAATGCAGATTTTTAGAGAATCGAATCAGAAGTCTTTAGAGGTATGCCACTTTGGAATCGGCTTAAGTTTGGTAAAGTTATGGACTCCCGAAAATTTAAATGCAGATTTTTAGAGAATCGAATCAGAAGTCTTTAGAGGTATGCCACTTTGCAATCGGCTTAAGCTTGGTAAAGTTATGGACTCTCGAAGTTCAATTTTGGGTCCAAGTTAAAAAAGTCAATTTAAAAATAACTGACATGAAAATGGGTCAAAAATTTGATCAACGTTAAATTGAAAAATTTAAATGCAGATTTTAAGAGAATCGAATCAGAAGTCTTTAGAGGTATGCCACTTTGGAATCGGCTTAAGTTTGATTAAGTTATGGATTCTCTAAGTCCAATTTTGAGTCACTCTGTTACAAGTCATCGGAAAATTGGAAATAACTGACATTGAAAAATTTAAATGCAGATTTTTAGAGAATTAAATCAGAAGTCTTTAGAGGTATGCCACTTTGGAATCGGCTTAAGTTTGGTAAAGTTATGGACTCCCGAAAATTTAAATGCAGATTTTTAGAGAATCGAATCAGAAGTCTTTAGAGGTATGCCACTTTGCAATCGGCTTAAGCTTGGTAAAGTTATGGACTCTCGAAGTTCAATTTTGGGTCAAAGTTAAAAAAGTCAAATTAGAAATAACTGACATGAAAAGGGGTTAAAAATTTGATCAACGTTAAATTGAAAAATTTGAATGCAGATTTTTAGAGAATCGAATCAGAAATCTTTAGAGGTATGCCACTTTGGAATCGGCTTAAGTTTGATTAAGTTATGGACTCTCGAAGTTCAATTTTGGGTCAAAGTTAAACAAGTCAAATTGGAAATAACTGACATTGAAAAATTTGAATGCAGATTTTTAGAGAATCGAATCAGAAGTCTTTAGAGGTATGCCACTTTGGAATCGGCTTAAGTTTGGTAAAGTTATGGACTCTCGAAGTTCAATTTTGGGTCAAAGTTAAACAAGTTAAATTAGAAATAACTGACATGAAAATGGGTGAAAAATTTGATCACAGTTAAATTGAAAAATTTGAATGCAGATTTTTAGAGAATCGAATCAGAAGTCTTTAGAGGTATGCCACTTTGGAATCGGCTTAAGTTTGATAAAGTTATGGATTCTCTAAGTCCAATTTTGAGTCACTCTGTTACAAGTCATCGGAAAATTGGAAATAACTGACATTGAAAGATTTAAATGCAGATTTTTAGAGAATCGAATCAGAAGTCTTTAGAGGTATGCCACTTTGGAATCGGCTTAAGTTTGGTAAAGTTATGGACTCCCGAAAATTTAAATGCAGATTTTTAGAGAATCGAATCAGAAGTCTTTAGAGGTATGCCACTTTGGAATCGGCTTAAGTTTGGTAAAGTTATGGACTCCCGAAGTTCAATTTTGGGTCAACGTTAGATAAGTCAAATTAGAAAAATTTGATCAACGTTAAATTGAAAAATTTGAATGCAGATTTTTAGAGAATCGAATCAGAAGTCTTTAGAGGTATGCCACTTTGGAATCGGCTTAAGTTTGGTTAAGTTATGGACTTTCTAAGTCCTATTTTGGGTCAACGTTAAACAAGTTAAATTAGAAATAACTGACATGGGTGAAAAATTTGATCACAGTTAAATTGAAAAATTTGAATGCAGATTTTTAGAGAATCGAATCAGAAGTCTTTAGAGGTATGCCACTTTGGAATCGGCTTAAGTTTGATAAAGTTATGGATTCTCTAAGTCCAATTTTGAGTCACTCTGTTACAAGTCATCGGAAAATTGGAAATAACTGACATTGAAAGATTTAAATGCAGATTTTTAGAGAATCGAATCAGAAGTCTTTAGAGGTATGCCACTTTGGAATCGGCTTAAGTTTGGTTAAGTTATGGACTCTCTAAGTCCTATTTTGGGTCAACGTTAAAGAAGTCAAATTAGAAATAACTGACATGAAAATGGGTGAAAAATTTGATCAAAGTTAAATTGAAAAAATTGAATACAGATTTTTAGAGAATCGAATCAGAAGTCTTTAGAGGTATGCCACTTTGGAATCGGCTTAAGTTTGATAAAGTTATGGACTCTCTAAGTCCAATTTTGAGTCACTCTGTTAAAGTCCTCGGAAAACTAGAAATAACTGACATGAAAATGGGTCAAAAATTTGATCAACGTTAAATTGAAAAATTTGAATGCAGATTTTTAGAGAATCGAATCAGAAGTCTTTAGAGGTATGCCACTTTGGAATCGGCTTAAGTTTGGTAAAGTTATAGACTCTCGAAGTCCAATTTTGGGTCACTCTTTTACAAGTCATCGGAAAACTAAAAATAACTGACATGAAAATGGGTCAAAAATTTGATCAACGTTAAATTGAAAAATTTGAATGCAGATTTTTAGAGAATCGAATCAGAAGTCTTTAGAGGTATGCCACTTTGCAATCGGCTTAAGCTTGGTAAAGTTATGGACTCTCGAAGTTCAATTTTGGGTCAAAGTTAAACAAGTCAAATTAGAAATAACTCACATGAAAATGGGTCAAAAATTTGATCAA
Organism: Drosophila rhopaloa; assembly: GCF_018152115.1. Lineage (NCBI taxonomy): Eukaryota > Metazoa > Arthropoda > Insecta > Diptera > Drosophilidae > Drosophila > Drosophila rhopaloa. The sequence goes on from NW_025335192.1 coordinate 548,882, forward strand.
CGTTAAATTGAAAAATTTGAATGCAGATTTTTAGAAAATCGAATCAGAAGTTTTTAGAGGTATGCCACTTTGGAATCGGCTTAAGTTTGATTAAGTTATGGACTCTCGAAGTTCAATTTTGGGTCAAAGTTAAACAAGTCAAATTAGAAATAACTGACATGAAAATGGGTGAAAAATTTGATCAAAGTTAAATTGAAAAATTTGAATGCAGATTTTTAGAGAATCGAATCAGAAGTCTTTAGAGGTATGCCACTTTGGAATCGTCTTAAGTTTGGTAAAGTTATGGACTCCCGAAAATTTATATGCAGATTTTTAGAAGTTTTTAGAGGTATGCCACTTTGGAATCGGCTTAAGTTTGGTAAAGTTATAAAATAACTGACATGAAAATGGGTCAAAAATTTGATCAACGTTAAATTGAAAAATTTAAATGCAGATTTTTAGAGAATCGAATCAGAAGTCTTTAGAGGTATGCCACTTTGGAATCGGCTTAAGTTTGGTAAAGTTATGGACTCCCGAAAATTTAAATGCAGATTTTTAGAGAATCGAATCAGAAGTCTTTAGAGGTATGCCACTTTGCAATCGGCTTAAGCTTGGTAAAGTTATGGACTCTCGAAGTTCAATTTTGGGTCCAAGTTAAAAAAGTCAATTTAAAAATAACTGACATGAAAATGGGTCAAAAATTTGATCAACGTTAAATTGAAAAATTTAAATGCAGATTTTAAGAGAATCGAATCAGAAGTCTTTAGAGGTATGCCACTTTGGAATCGGCTTAAGTTTGATTAAGTTATGGATTCTCTAAGTCCAATTTTGAGTCACTCTGTTACAAGTCATCGGAAAATTGGAAATAACTGACATTGAAAAATTTAAATGCAGATTTTTAGAGAATTAAATCAGAAGTCTTTAGAGGTATGCCACTTTGGAATCGGCTTAAGTTTGGTAAAGTTATGGACTCCCGAAAATTTAAATGCAGATTTTTAGAGAATCGAATCAGAAGTCTTTAGAGGTATGCCACTTTGCAATCGGCTTAAGCTTGGTAAAGTTATGGACTCTCGAAGTTCAATTTTGGGTCAAAGTTAAAAAAGTCAAATTAGAAATAACTGACATGAAAAGGGGTCAAAAATTTGATCAACGTTAAATTGAAAAATTTGAATGCAGATTTTTAGAGAATCGAATCAGAAATCTTTAGAGGTATGCCACTTTGGAATCGGCTTAAGTTTGATTAAGTTATGGACTCTCGAAGTTCAATTTTGGGTCAAAGTTAAACAAGTCAAATTGGAAATAACTGACATGAAAATGGGTGAAAAATTTGATCAAAGTTAAATTGAAAAATTTGAATGCAGATTTTTAGAGAATCGAATCAGAAGTCTTTAGAGGTATGCCACTTTGGAATCGGCTTAAGTTTGATTAAGTTATGGACTCTCGAAGTTCAATTTTGGGTCAAAGTTAAACAAGTCAAATTAGAAATAACTGACATGAAAATGGGTGAAAAATTTGATCAAAGTTAAATTGAAAAATTTGAATGCAGATTTTTAGAGAATCGAATCAGAAGTCTTTAGAGGTATGCCACTTTGGAATCGGCTTAAGTTTGGTAAAGTTATAGACTCTCGAAGTTCAATTTTGGGTCAAAGTTAAACAAGTCAAATTAGAAAAAACTGACATGAAAATGGGTGAAAAATTTGATCAAAGTTAAATTGAAAAATTTGAATGCAGATTTTTAGAGAATCGAATCAGAAGTCTTTAGAGGTATGCCACTTTGGAATCGGCTTAAGTTTGGTAAAGTTATGGACTCTCGAAGTTCAATTTTGGATCAAAGTTAAACAAGTTAAATTAGAAATAACTGACATGAAAATGGGTGAAAAATTTGATCACAGTTAAATTGAAAAATTTGAATGCAGATTTTTAGAGAATCGAATCAGAAGTCTTTAGAGGTATGCCACTTTGGAATCGGCTTAAGTTTGATAAAGTTATGGATTCTCTAAGTCCAATTTTGAGTCACTCTGTTACAAGTCATCGGAAAATTGGAAATAACTGACATTGAAAGATTTAAATGCAGATTTTTAGAGAATCGAATCAGAAGTCTTTAGAGGTATGCCACTTTGGAATCGGCTTAAGTTTGGTTAAGTTATGGACTCTCTAAGTCCTATTTTGGGTCAACGTTAAAGAAGTCAAATTAGAAATAACTGACATGAAAATGGGTGAAAAATTTGATCAAAGTTAAATTGAAAAAATTTAATGCAGATTTTTAGAGAATCGAATCAGAAGTCTTTAGAGGTATGCCACTTTGGAATCGGCTTAAGTTTGATAAAGTTATGGACTCTCTAAGTCCAATTTTGAGTCACTCTGTTAAAAGTCCTCGGAAAACTAGAAATAACTGACATGAAAATGGGTCAAAAATTTGATCAACGTTAAATTGAAAAATTTGAATGCAGATTTTTAGAGAATCGAATCAGAAGTCTTTAGAGGTATGCCACTTTGGAATCGGCTTAAGTTTGGTAAAGTTATAGACTCTCGAAGTCCAATTTTGGGTCACTCTTTTACAAGTCATCGGAAAACTAAAAATAACTGACATGAAAATGGGTCAAAAATTTGATCAACGTTAAATTGAAAAATTTGAATGCAGATTTTTAGAGAATCGAATCAGAAGTCTTTAGAGGTATGCCACTTTGCAATCGGCTTAAGCTTGGTAAAGTTATGGACTCTCGAAGTTCAATTTTGGGTCAAAGTTAAACAAGTCAAATTAGAAATAACTCACATGAAAATGGGTCAAAAATTTGATCAACGTTAAATTGAAAAATTTGAATGCAGATTTTTAGAAAATCGAATCAGAAGTTTTTAGAGGTATGCCACTTTGGAATCGGCTTAAGTTTGATTAAGTTATGGACTCTCGAAGTTCAATTTTGGGTCAAAGTTAAACAAGTCAAATTAGAAATAACTGACATGAAAATGGGTGAAAAATTTGATCAAAGTTAAATTGAAAAATTTGAATGCAGATTTTTAGAGAATCGAATCAGAAGTCTTTAGAGGTATGCCACTTTGGAATCGTCTTAAGTTTGGTAAAGTTATGGACTCCCGAAAATTTATATGCAGATTTTTAGAAGTTTTTAGAGGTATGCCACTTTGGAATCGGCTTAAGTTTGGTAAAGTTATAAAATAACTGACATGAAAATGGGTCAAAAATTTGATCAACGTTAAATTGAAAAATTTAAATGCAGATTTTTAGAGAATCGAATCAGAAGTCTTTAGAGGTATGCCACTTTGGAATCGGCTTAAGTTTGGTAAAGTTATGGACTCCCGAAAATTTAAATGCAGATTTTTAGAGAATCGAATCAGAAGTCTTTAGAGGTATGCCACTTTGCAATCGGCTTAAGCTTGGTAAAGTTATGGACTCTCGAAGTTCAATTTTGGGTCCAAGTTAAAAAAGTCAATTTAAAAATAACTGACATGAAAATGGGTCAAAAATTTGATCAACGTTAAATTGAAAAATTTAAATGCAGATTTTAAGAGAATCGAATCAGAAGTCTTTAGAGGTATGCCACTTTGGAATCGGCTTAAGTTTGATTAAGTTATGGATTCTCTAAGTCCAATTTTGAGTCACTCTGTTACAAGTCATCGGAAAATTGGAAATAACTGACATTGAAAAATTTAAATGCAGATTTTTAGAGAATTAAATCAGAAGTCTTTAGAGGTATGCCACTTTGGAATCGGCTTAAGTTTGGTAAAGTTATGGACTCCCGAAAATTTAAATGCAGATTTTTAGAGAATCGAATCAGAAGTCTTTAGAGGTATGCCACTTTGCAATCGGCTTAAGCTTGGTTAAGTTACGGACTCTCGAAGTTCAAGTTTGGGTCAAAGTTAAACAAGTCAAATTAGAAATAACTGACATGAAAAGGGGTCAAAAATTTGATCAACGTTAAATTGAAAAATTTGAATGCAGATTTTTAGAGAATCGAATCAGAAATCTTTAGAGGTATGCCACTTTGGAATCGGCTTAAGTTTGATTAAGTTATGGACTCTCGAAGTTCAATTTTGGGTCAAAGTTAAACAAGTCAAATTGGAAATAACTGACATGAAAATGGGTGAAAAATTTGATCAAAGTTAAATTGAAAAATTTGAATGCAGATTTTTAGAGAATCGAATCAGAAGTCTTTAGAGGTATGCCACTTTGGAATCGGCTTAAGTTTGATTAAGTTATGGACTCTCGAAGTTCAATTTTGGGTCAAAGTTAAACAAGTCAAATTAGAAATAACTGACATGAAAATGGGTGAAAAATTTGATCAAAGTTAAATTGAAAAATTTGAATGCAGATTTTTAGAGAATCGAATCAGAAGTCTTTAGAGGTATGCCACTTTGGAATCGGCTTAAGTTCGGTAAAGTTATAGACTCTCGAAGTTCAATTTTGGGTCAAAGTTAAACAAGTCAAATTAGAAAAAACTGACATGAAAATGGGTGAAAAATTTGATCAAAGTTAAATTGAAAAATTTGAATGCAGATTTTTAGAGAATCGAATCAGAAGTCTTTAGAGGTATGCCACTTTGGAATCGGCTTAAGTTTGGTAAAGTTATGGACTCTCGAAGTTCAATTTTGGATCAAAGTTAAACAAGTTAAATTAGAAATAACTGACATGAAAATGGGTGAAAAATTTGATCACAGTTAAATTGAAAAATTTGAATGCAGATTTTTAGAGAATCGAATCAGAAGTCTTTAGAGGTATGCCACTTTGGAATCGGCTTAAGTTTGATAAAGTTATGGATTCTCTAAGTCCAATTTTGAGTCACTCTGTTACAAGTCATCGGAAAATTGGAAATAACTGACATTGAAAGATTTAAATGCAGATTTTTAGAGAATCGAATCAGAAGTCTTTAGAGGTATGCCACTTTGGAATCGGCTTAAGTTTGGTTAAGTTATGGACTCTCTAAGTCCTATTTTGGGTCAACGTTAAAGAAGTCAAATTAGAAATAACTGACATGAAAATGGGTGAAAAATTTGATCAAAGTTAAATTGAAAAAATTTAATGCAGATTTTTAGAGAATCGAATCAGAAGTCTTTAGAGGTATGCCACTTTGGAATCGGCTTAAGTTTGATAAAGTTATGGACTCTCTAAGTCCAATTTTGAGTCACTCTGTTAAAAGTCCTCGGAAAACTAGAAATAACTGACATGAAAATGGGTCATAAATTTGATCAACGTTAAATTGAAAAATTTGAATGCAGATTTTTAGAGAATCGAATCAGAAGTCTTTAGAGGTATGCCACTTTGGAATCGGCTTAAGTTTGGTAAAGTTATAGACTCTCGAAGTCCAATTTTGGGTCACTCTTTTACAAGTCATCGGAAAACTAAAAATAACTGACATGAAAATGGGTCAAAAATTTGATCAACGTTAAATTGAAAAATTTGAATGCAGATTTTTAGAGAATCGAATCAGAAGTCTTTAGAGGTATGCCACTTTGCAATCGGCTTAAGCTTGGTAAAGTTATGGACTCTCGAAGTTCAATTTTGGGTCAAAGTTAAACAAGTCAAATTAGAAATAACTCACATGAAAATGGGTCAAAAATTTGATCAACGTTAAATTGAAAAATTTGAATGCAGATTTTTAGAGAATCGAATCAGAAGTCTTTAGAGGTATGCCACTTTGGAATCGGCTTAAGTTTGGTAAAGTTATGGACTCTCGAAGTTCAATTTTGGGTCAAAGTTAAACAAGTCAAATTAGAAATAACTGACATGAAAATGGGTGAAAAATTTGATCAAAGTTAAATTGAAAAATTTGAATGCAGATTTTTAGAGAATCGAATCAGAAGTCTTTAGAGGTATGCCACTTTGGAATCGGCTTAAGTTTGGTAAAGTTATGGACTCTCGAAGTTCAATTTTGGATCAAAGTTAAACAAGTTAAATTAGAAATAACTGACATGAAAATGGGTGAAAAATTTGATCACAGTTAAATTGAAAAATTTGAATGCAGATTTTTAGAGAATCGAATCAGAAGTCTTTAGAGGTATGCCACTTTGGAATCGGCTTAAGTTTGATAAAGTTATGGATTCTCTAAGTCCAATTTTGAGTCACTCTGTTACAAGTCATCGGAAAATTGGAAATAACTGACATTGAAAGATTTAAATGCAGATTTTTAGAGAATCGAATCAGAAGTCTTTAGAGGTATGCCACTTTGGAATCGGCTTAAGTTTGGTTAAGTTATGGACTCTCTAAGTCCTATTTTGGGTCAACGTTAAAGAAGTCAAATTAGAAATAACTGACATGAAAATGGGTGAAAAATTTGATCAAAGTTAAATTGAAAAAATTTAATGCAGATTTTTAGAGAATCGAATCAGAAGTCTTTAGAGGTATGCCACTTTGGAATCGGCTTAAGTTTGATAAAGTTATGGACTCTCTAAGTCCAATTTTGAGTCACTCTGTTAAAAGTCCTCGGAAAACTAGAAATAACTGACATGAAAATGGGTCAAAAATTTGATCAACGTTAAATTGAAAAATTTGAATGCAGATTTTTAGAGAATCGAATCAGAAGTCTTTAGAGGTATGCCACTTTGGAATCGGCTTAAGTTTGGTAAAGTTATAGACTCTCGAAGTCCAATTTTGGGTCACTCTTTTACAAGTCATCGGAAAACTAAAAATAACTGACATGAAAATGGGTGAAAAATTTGATCAAAGTTAAATTGAAAAATTTGAATGCAGATTTTTAGAGAATCGAATCAGAAGTCTTTAGAGGTATGCCACTTTGGAATCGGCTTAAGTTTGGTAAAGTTATGGACTCTCGAAGTTCAATTTTGGGTCAAAGTTAAACAAGTCAAATTAGAAATAACTGACATGAAAATGGGTGAAAAATTTGATCAAAGTTAAATTGAAAAATTTGAATGCAGATTTTTAGAGAATCGAATCAGAAGTCTTTAGAGGTATGCCACTTTGGAATCGGCTTAAGTTTGATAAAGTTATGGATTCTCTAAGTCCAATTTTGAGTCACTCTGTTACAAGTCATCGGAAAATTGGAAATAACTGACATTGAAAAATTTAAATGCAGATTTTTAGAGAATCGAATCAGAAGTCTTTAGAGGTATGCCACTTTGGAATCGGCTTAAGTTTGGTTAAGTTATGGACTCTCTAAGTCCTATTTTGGGTCAACGTTAAAGAAGTCAAATTAGAAATAACTGATATGAAAATGGGTGAAAAATTTGATCAAAGTTAAATTGAAAAAATTGAATGCAGATTTTTAGAGAATCGAATCAGAAGTCTTTAGAGGTATGCCACTTTGGAATCGGCTTAAGTTTGATAAAGTTATGGACTCTCTAAGTCCAATTTTGAGTCACTCTGTTAAAAGTCCTCGGAAAACTAGAATAACTGACATGAAAATGGGTCAAAAATTTGATCAACGTTAAATTGAAAAATTTGAATGCAGATTTTTAGAGAATCGAATCAGAAGTCTTTAGAAGTATGCCACTTTGGAATCGGCTTAAGTTTGGTAAAGTTATAGACTCTCGAAGTCCAATTTTGGGTCACTCTTTTACAAGTCATCGGAAAACTAAAAATAACTGACATGAAAATGGGTCAAAAATTTGATCAACGTTAAATTGAAAAATTTGAATGCAGATTTTTAGAGAATCGAATCAGAAGTCTTTAGAGGTATGCCACTTTGCAATCGGCTTAAGCTTGGTAAAGTTATGGACTCTCGAAGTTCAATTTTGGGTCAAAGTTACCCAAGTCAAATTAGAAATAACTGACATGAAAATGGGTCAAAAATTTGATCAACGTTAAATTGAAAAATTTGAATGCAGATTTTTAGAGAATCTCTAAGTCCAATTTTGAGTCACTCTGTTACAAGTCATCGGAAAATTGGAAATAACTGACATTGAAATCGGCTTAAGTTTGGTAAAGTTATGGACTCCCGAAAATTTAAATGCAGATTTTTAGAGAATCGAATCAGAAGTCTTTAGAGGTATGCCACTTTGCAATCGGCTTAAGCTTGGTAAAGTTATGGACTCTCGAAGTTCAATTTTGGGTCCAAGTTAAACAAGTCAAATTAGAAATAAAATGGGTCAAAAATTTGATCAACGTTAAATTGAAAAATTTAAATGCAGATTTTAAGAGAATCGAATCAGAAGTCTTTAGAGGTATGCCACTTTGGGATCGGCTTAAGTTTGATTAAGTTATGGATTCTCTAAGTCCAATTTTGAGTCACTCTGTTACAAGTCATCGGAAAATTGGAAATATCTGACATTGAAAAATTTAAATGCAGATTTTTAGAGAATTAAATCAGAAGTCTTTAGAGGTATGCCACTTTGGAATCGGCTTAAGTTTGGTAAAGTTATGGGCTCCCGAAAATTTAAATGGAGATTTTTAGAGAATCGAATCAGAAGTCTTTAGATGTATGCCACTTTGAAATCGGCTTAAGCTTGGTAAAGTTATGGACTCTCGAAGTTCAATTTTGGGTCAAAGTTAAACAAGTCAAATTAGAAATAACTGACATGAAAATGGGTGAAAAATTTGATCAACGTTAAATTGAATAATTTGAATGCAGATTTTTAGAGAATCGAATCAGAAGTCTTTAGAGGTATGCCACTTTGGAATCGACTTAAGTTTGATTAAGTTATGGACTCTCGAAGTTCAATTTTGGGTCAAAGTTAAACAAGTCAAATTAGAAATAACTGACATGAAAATGGGTGAAAAATTTGCCACTTTGGAATCGGCTTAAGTTTGATTAAGTTATGGACTCTCGAAGTTCAATTTTGGGTCAAAGTTAAACAAGTCAAATTAGAAATAACTGACATGAAAATGGGTGAAAAATTTGATCAAAGTTAAATTGAAAAATTTGAATGCAGATTTTTAGAGAATCGAATCAGAAGTCTTTAGAGGTATGCCACTTTGGAATCGGCTTAAGTTTGGTAAAGTTATGGACTCTCGAAGTTCAATTTTGGGTCAAAGTTAAACAAGTCAAATTAGAAATAACTGACATGAAAATGGGTGAAAAATTTGATCAAAGTTAAATTGAAAAATTTGAATGCAGATTTTTAGAGAATCGAATCAGAAGTCTTTAGAGGTATGCCACTTTGGAATCGGCTTAAGTTTGATAAAGTTATGGATTCTCTAAGTCCAATTTTGAGTCACTCTGTTACAAGTCATCGGAAAATTGGAAATAGCTGACATTGAAAAATTTAAATGCAGATTTTTAGAGAATCGAATCAGAAGTCTTTAGAGGTATGCCACTGTGGAATCGGCTTAAGTTTGGTTAAGTTATGGACTCTATAAGTCCTATTTTGGGTCAACGTTACAGAAGTCAAATTAGAAATAACTGACATGAAAATGGGTGAAAAATTTGATCAAAGTTAAATTGAAAAAATTGAATGCAGATTTTTAGAGAATCGAATCAGAAGTCTTTAGAGGTATGCCACTTTGCAATCGGCTTAAGCTTGGTAAAGTTATGGACTCTCGAAGTTCAATTTTGGGTCAAAGTTAAACAAGTCAAATTAGAAATAACTGACATGAAAATGGGTCAAAAATTTGATCAACGTTAAATTGAAAAATTTGAATGCAGATTTTTAGAGAATCGAATCAGAAGTCTTTAGAGGTATGCCACTTTGGAATCGGCTTAAGTTTGATTAAGTTATGGACTCTCGAAGTTCAATTTTGGGTCAAAGTTAAACAAGTCAAATTAGAAATAACTGACATTAAAATGGGTGAAAAATTTGATCAAAGTTAAATTGAAAAATTTGAATGCAGATTTTTAGAGAATCGAATCAGAAGTCTTTAGAGGTATGCCACTTTGGAATCGTCTTAAGTTTGGTAAAGTTATGGACTCTCTAAGTCCAATTTTTAGTCACTCTGTTACAAGTCCTCGGAAATCTAGAAATAACTGACATGAAAATGGGTCAAAAAATTAATCGACGTTAAATTGAACAAGAAAGGAAAGCTAACTTCGGGCGGAGCCGAAGTTGATATACCCTTGCAGAATACTCTGTAAATTATATTCTCCAAAATTATTCATATAATGCATTCTTAATACTCATAAAAATCCCAACTTCCTAACTTTACAAACACGAAAGTTATGGCATTTCCGATCAATCAGTTATATGGCAGCTATAGGATATAGTCGGCCGATCCTTATGAAATTTGGTAGGTCGGATTGATTGGCCAAATATAAAACCCATAGAAAACCCCAACTTCCTAACTTTACAAACACGAAAGTTATGGCATTTCCGATCAATCAGTTATATGGCAGCTATAGGATATAGTCGGCCGATCCTTATGAAATTTGGTAGGTCGGATTGATTGGCCAAATATAAAACCCATAGAAAATCTCAACTTCCTAACTTTACAAACACGAAAGTTATGGCATTTCCGATCAATCAGTTATATGGCAGCTATAGGATATAGTCGGCCGATCCCGGCCGTTCCGACTTATATACTGCGTGCAAAAAGAAAGAAGGGTGTGTGCAAAGTTTCAATTTGATAGCTTTAAAACTGAAAGACTAGTTTGCGTAGAAACAGACAGACGGACAGACGGACAGACAGACGGACAGACGGACAGACGGACAGACGGACATGGCTATATCAACTCAGGAGGTGATCCTGATCAAGAATATATATACTTTATAGGGTCGGAGACGTCTCCTTCACTGCGTTGCACACTTTTGACCAAAATTATAATACCCTCTGCAAGGGTATAAAAAATTTGAATGCAGATTTTTAGAGAATCGAATCAGAAGTCTTTAGAGGTATGCCTCTTTGCAATCGGCTTTAGCTTGGTAAAGCTATGGACTCTCGAAATTCAATTTTGGGTCAAAGTTAAACAAGTCAAATTAGAAATAACTGACATGAAAATGGGTGAAAAATTTGATCAAAGTTAAATTGAAAAATTTGAATGCAGATTTTTAGAGAATCGAATCAGAAGTCTTTAGAGGTATGCCACTTTGCAATCGGCTTTAGCTTGGTAAAGCTATGGACTCTCGAAATTCAATTTTGGGTCAAAGTTAAACAAGTCAAATTAGAAATAACTGACATGAAAATGGGTCAAAAATTTGATCAACGTTAAATTGAAAAATTTGAATGCAGATTTTTAGAGAATCGAATAAGAAGTCTTTAGAGGTATGCCACTTTGGAATCGGCTTAAGTTTGATTAAGTTATGGACTCTCGAAGTTCAATTTTGGGTCAAAGTTAAACAAGTCAAATTAGAAATAACTGACATTAAAATGGGTGAAAAATTTGATCAAAGTTAAATTGAAAAATTTGAATGCAGATTTTTAGAGAATCGAATCAGAAGTCTTTAGAGGTATGCCACTTTGGAATCGTCTTAAGTTTGGTAAAGTTATGGACTCTCTAAGTCCAATTTTTAGTCACTCTGTTACAAGTCCTCGGAAATCTAGAAATAACTGACATGAAAATGGGTCAAAAAATTAATCGACGTTAAATTGATCAAGAAAGGAAAGCTAACTTCGGGCGGAGCCGAAGTTGATATACCCTTGCAGAATACTCTGTAAATTATATTCTCCAAAATTATTCATATAATGCATTCTTAATACTCATAAAAAATCCCAACTTCCTAACTTTACAAACACGAAAGTTATGGCATTTCCGATCAATCAGTTATATGGCAGCTATAGGATATAGTCGGCCGATCCTTATGAAATTTGGTAGGTCGGATTGATTGGCCAAATATAAAACCCATAGAAAACCCCAACTTCCTAACTTTACAAACACGAAAGTTATGGCATTTCCGATCAATCAGTTATATGGCAGCTATGGGATATAGTCGGCCGATCCTTATGAAATTTGGTAGGTCGGATTGATTGGCCAAATATAAAACCCATAGAAAACCCCAACTTCCTAACTTTACAAACACGAAAGTTATGGCATTTCCGATCAATCAGTTATATGGCAGCTATAGGATATAGTCGGCCGATCCTTATGAAATTTGGTAGGTCGGATTGATTGGCCAAATATAAAACCCATAGAAAACCCCAACTTCCTAACTTTACAAACACGAAAGTTATGGCATTTCCGATCAATCAGTTATATGGCAGCTATGGGATATAGTCGGCCGATCCTTATGAAATTTGGTAGGTCGGATTGATTGGCCAAATATAAAACCCATAGAAAATCTCAACTTCCTAACTTTACAAACACGAAAGTTATGGCATTTCCGATCAATCAGTTATATGGCAGCTATAGGATATAGTCGGCCGATCCCGGCCGTTCCGACTTATATACTGCGTGCAAAAGAAAGAAGGGTGTGTGCAAAGTTTCAATTTGATAGCTTTAAAACTGAAAGACTAGTTTGCGTAGAAACAGACAGACGGACAGACGGACAGACAGACGGACAGACGGACAGACGGACAGACGGACATGGCTATATCAACTCAGGAGGTGATCCTGATCAAGAATATATATACTTTATAGGGTCGGAGACGTCTCCTTCACTGCGTTGCACACTTTTGACCAAAATTATAATACCCTCTGCAAGGGTATAAAAAATTTGAATGCAGATTTTTAGAGAATCGAATCAGAAGTCTTTAGAGGTATGCCTCTTTGCAATCGGCTTTAGCTTGGTAAAGCTATGGACTCTCGAAATTCAATTTTGGGTCAAAGTTAAACAAGTCAAATTAGAAATAACTGACATGAAAATGGGTGAAAAATTTGATCAAAGTTAAATTGAAAAATTTGAATGCAGATTTTTAGAGAATCGAATCAGAAGTCTTTAGAGGTATGCCACTTTGCAATCGGCTTTAGCTTGGTAAAGCTATGGACTCTCGAAATTCAATTTTGGGTCAAAGTTAAACAAGTCAAATTAGAAATAACTGACATGAAAATGGGTCAAAAATTTGATCAACGTTAAATTGAAAAATTTGAATGCAGATTTTTAGAGAATCGAATAAGAAGTCTTTAGAGGTATGCCACTTTGGAATCGGCTTAAGTTTGATTAAGTTATGGACTCTCGAAGTTCAATTTTGGGTCAAAGTTAAACAAGTCAAATTAGAAATAACTGACATTAAAATGGGTGAAAAATTTGATCAAAGTTAAATTGAAAAATTTGAATGCAGATTTTTAGAGAATCGAATCAGAAGTCTTTAGAGGTATGCCACTTTGGAATCGTCTTAAGTTTGGTAAAGTTATGGACTCTCTAAGTCCAATTTTTAGTCACTCTGTTACAAGTCCTCGGAAATCTAGAAATAACTGACATGAAAATGGGTCAAAAAATTAATCGACGTTAAATTGATCAAGAAAGGAAAGCTAACTTCGGGCGGAGCCGAAGTTGATATACCCTTGCAGAATACTCTGTAAATTATATTCTCCAAAATTATTCATATAATGCATTCTTAATACTCATAAAAATCCCAACTTCCTAACTTTACAAACACGAAAGTTATGGCATTTCCGATCAATCAGTTATATGGCAGCTATAGGATATAGTCGGCCGATCCTTATGAAATTTGGTAGGTCGGATTGATTGGCCAAATATAAAACCCATAGAAAACCCCAACTTCCTAACTTTACAAACACGAAAGTTATGGCATTTCCGATCAATCAGTTATATGGCAGCTATGGGATATAGTCGGCCGATCCTTATGAAATTTGGTAGGTCGGATTGATTGGCCAAATATAAAACCCATAGAAAACCCCAACTTCCTAACTTTACAAACACGAAAGTTATGGCATTTCCGATCAATCAGTTATATGGCAGCTATAGGATATAGTCGGCCGATCCTTATGAAATTTGGTAGGTCGGATTGATTGGCCAAATATAAAACCCATAGAAAATCTCAACTTCCTAACTTTACAAACACGAAAGTTATGGCATTTCCGATCAATCAGTTATATGGCAGCTATAGGATATAGTCGGCCGATCCCGGCCGTTCCGACTTATATACTGCGTGCAAAAAGAAAGAAGGGTGTGTGCAAAGTTTCAATTTGATAGCTTTAAAACTGAGAGACTAGTTTGCGTAGAAACAGACAGACGGACAGACAGACGGACAGACGGACAGACGGACATGGCTATATCAACTCAGGAGGTGATCCTGATCAAGAATATATATACTTTATAGGGTCGGAGACGTCTCCTTCACTGCGTTGCACACTTTTGACCAAAATTATAATACCCTCTGCAAGGGTATAAAAAATTTGAATGCAGATTTTTAGAGAATCGAATCAGAAGTCTTTAGAGGTATGCCTCTTTGCAATCGGCTTTAGCTTGGTAAAGCTATGGACTCTCGAAATTCAATTTTGGGTCAAAGTTAAACAAGTCAAATTAGAAATAACTGACATGAAAATGGGTGAAAAATTTGATCAAAGTTAAATTGAAAAATTTGAATGCAGATTTTTAGAGAATCGAATCAGAAGTCTTTAGAGGTATGCCACTTTGCAATCGGCTTTAGCTTGGTAAAGCTATGGACTCTCGAAATTCAATTTTGGGTCAAAGTTAAACAAGTCAAATTAGAAATAACTGACATGAAAATGGGTCAAAAATTTGATCAACGTTAAATTGAAAAATTTGAATGCAGATTTTTAGAGAATCGAATAAGAAGTCTTTAGAGGTATGCCACTTTGGAATCGGCTTAAGTTTGATTAAGTTATGGACTCTCGAAGTTCAATTTTGGGTCAAAGTTAAACAAGTCAAATTAGAAATAACTGACATTAAAATGGGTGAAAAATTTGATCAAAGTTAAATTGAAAAATTTGAATGCAGATTTTTAGAGAATCGAATCAGAAGTCTTTAGAGGTATGCCACTTTGGAATCGTCTTAAGTTTGGTAAAGTTATGGACTCTCTAAGTCCAATTTTTAGTCACTCTGTTACAAGTCCTCGGAAATCTAGAAATAACTGACATGAAAATGGGTCAAAAAATTAATCGACGTTAAATTGATCAAGAAAGGAAAGCTAACTTCGGGCGGAGCCGAAGTTGATATACCCTTGCAGAATACTCTGTAAATTATATTCTCCAAAATTATTCATATAATGCATTCTTAATACTCATAAAAATCCCAACTTCCTAACTTTACAAACACGAAAGTTATGGCATTTCCGATCAATCAGTTATATGGCAGCTATAGGATATAGTCGGCCGATCCTTATGAAATTTGGTAGGTCGGATTGATTGGCCAAATATAAAACCCATAGAAAACCCCAACTTCCTAACTTTACAAACACGAAAGTTATGGCATTTCCGATCAATCAGTTATATGGCAGCTATGGGATATAGTCGGCCGATCCTTATGAAATTTGGTAGGTCGGATTGATTGGCCAAATATAAAACCCATAGAAAACCCCAACTTCCTAACTTTACAAACACGAAAGTTATGGCATTTCCGATCAATCAGTTATATGGCAGCTATAGGATATAGTCGGCCGATCCTTATGAAATTTGGTAGGTCGGATTGATTGGCCAAATATAAAACCCATAGAAAATCTCAACTTCCTAACTTTACAAACACGAAAGTTATGGCATTTCCGATCAATCAGTTATATGGCAGCTATAGGATATAGTCGGCCGATCCCGGCCGTTCCGACTTATATACTGCGTGCAAAAGAAAGAAGGGTGTGTGCAAAGTTTCAATTTGATAGCTTTAAAACTGAGAGACTAGTTTGCGTAGAAACAGACAGACGGACAGACAGACGGACAGACGGACAGACGGACATGGCTATATCAACTCAGGAGGTGATCCTGATCAAGAATATATATACTTTATAGGGTCGGAGACGTCTCCTTCACTGCGTTGCACACTTTTGACCAAAATTATAATACCCTCTGCAAGGGTATAAAAAATTTGAATGCAGATTTTTAGAGAATCGAATCAGAAGTCTTTAGAGGTATGCCACTTTGCAATCGGCTTAAGTTTGATAAAGTTATGGACTCTCTAAGTCCAATTTTAAGTCACTATGTTACAAGTCCTCGGAAAACTAGAAATAACTGTCATGAAAATGGGTCAAAAATTTAATCAACGTTAAATTGAAAAATTTGAATGCAGATTTTTAGAGAATCTAATCGGAAGTTTTTAGAGGTATGCCACTTTGGAATCGGCTTAAGTTTGGTAAAGTTATGGACTCTCGAAGTTCAATTTTGGGTCAAAGTTAAACAAGTCAAATTAGAAATAACTGACATGAAAATGGGTGAAAAATTTGATCACAGTTAAATTGAAAAATTTGAATGCAGATTTTTAGAGAATCGAATCAAAAGTCTTTAGAGGTATGCCACTTTGGAATCGGCTTAAGTTTGGTTAAGTTATGGATTCTCTAAGTCCAATTTTGAGTCACTCTGTTACAAGTCATCGGAAAATTGGAAATAACTGACATTGAAAAATTTAAATGCAGATTTTTAGAGAATCGAATCAGAAGTCTTAAGAGGTATGCCACTTTGGAATCGGCTTAAGTTTGGTTAAGTTATGGACTCTCTAAGTCCTATTTTGGGTCAACGTTAAATAAGTCATATTAGAAATAACTGACATGAAAATGGGTGAAAAATTTGATCAAAGTTAAATTGAAAAATTTGAATGCAGATTTTTAGAGAATCGAATCAGAAGTCTTTAGAGGTATGCCACTTTGGAATCGGCTTAAGTTTGATAAAGTTATGGACTCTCTAAGTCCAATTTTGAGTCACTCTGTTAAAAGTCCTCGGAAAACTAGAAATAACTGACATGAAAATGGGTCAAAAATTTGATCAACGTTAAATTGAAAAATTTGAATGCAGATTTTTAGAGAATCGAATCAGAAGTCTTTAGAGGTATGCCACTTTGGAATCGGCTTAAGTTTGGTAAAGTTATAGACTCTCGAAGTCCAATTTTGGGTCAACGTTAAAGAATTCAAATTAGAAATAACTGACATGAAAATGGGTGAAAAATTTGATCAAAGTTAAATTGAAAAATTTAAATGCAGATTTTTAGAGAATCGAATCAGAAGTCTTTAGAGGTATGCCACTTTGGAATCGGCTTAAGTTTGATAAAGTTATGGACTCTCTAAGTCCAATTTTGAGTCACTCTGTTAAAAGTCCTCGGAAATCTAGAAATAACTGACATGAAAATGGGTCAAAAAATTAATCGACGTTAAATTGAAAAATTTGAATGCAGATTTTTAGAGAATCGAATCAGAAGTCTTTAGAGGTATGCCACTTTGGAATCGGCTTAAGTTTGGTAAAGTTATGGACTCTCTAAGTCCAATTTTTTAGTCACTCTGTTACAAGTCCTCGGAAATCTAGAAATAACTGACATGAAAATGGGTCAAAAAATTAATCGACGTTAAATTGAAAAATTTGAATGCAGATTTTTAGAGAATCGAATCAGAAGTCTTTAGAGGTATGCCACTTTGGAATCGGCTTTAGCTTGGTAAAGTTATGGACTCTCGAAGTTCAATTTTGAGTCATTCTGTTACAAGTCATCGGAAATTGGCAATAACTGACATTGAAAAATTTAAATGCAGATTTTTAGAGAATCGAATCAGAAGTCTTTAGGGGTATGCCACTTTGGAATCGGCTTAAGTTTGGTAAAGTTATGGACTCCCGAAGTCCAATTTTGGGTCAACGTTAGATAAGTCAAATTAGAAAAATTTGATCAACGTTAAATTGAAAAATTTGAATGCAGATTTTTAGAGAATCGAATCAGAAGTCTTTAGAGGTATGCCACTTTGGAATCGGCTTAAGTTTGGTTAAGTTATGGACTCTCTAAGTCCTATTTTGGGTCAACGTTAAACAAGTCAAATTAGAAATAACTGACATGAAAATGGGTGAAAAATTTGATCAAAGTTAAATTGAAAAATTTGAATGCAGATTTTTAGAGAATCGAATCAGAATTTTTTAGAGGTATGCCACTTTGGAATCGGCTTAAGTTTGGTAAAGTTATGGACTCCCGAAGTCCAATTTTGGGTCAACGTTAAATAAGTCAAATTAGAAAAATTTAATCAACGTTAAATTGAAAAATATGAATGCAGATTTTTAGAGAATCGAATCAGAAGTCTTTAGAGGTATGCCATTTTGGAATCGGCTTAAGTTTGGTAAAGTTATAGACTCTCGAAGTCAAATTTTGGGTCACTCTTTTACAAGTCATCGGAAAACTAAAAATAACTGACATGAAAATGGGTCAAAAATTTGATCAACGTTAAATTGAAAAATTTGAATGCAGATTTTTAGAGAATCGAATCAGAAGTCTTTAGAGGTATGCCACTTTGCAATCGGCTTAAGTTTGGTAAAGTTATGGACTCTCTAAGTCCAATTTTTAGTCACTCTGTTACAAGTCCTCGGAAATCTAGAAATAACTGACATGAAAATGGGTCAAAAAATTAATCGACGTTAAATTGAAAAATTTGAATGCAGATTTTTAGAGAATCGAATCAGAAGTCTTTAGAGGTATGCCACTTTGGAATCGGCTTTAGCTTGGTAAAGTTATGGACTCTCGAAGTTCAATTTTGGGTCAAAGTTAAACAAGTCAAATTAGAAATAACTGACATGAAAATGGGTGAAAAATTTGATCAAAGTTAAATTGAAAAATTTGAATCCAGATTTTTAGAGAATCGAATCAGAAGTCTTTAGAGGTATGCCACTTTGGAATCGGCTTAAGTTTGATAAAGTTATGGACTCTCTAAGTCCAATTTTGAGTCACTCTATTACAAGTCCTCGGAAAACTAGAAAGAACTGACATGAAAATGGGTCAAAAATTTGATCAACGTTAAATTGAAAAATTTGAATGCAGATTTTTAGAGAATCGAATCAGAAGTTTTTAGAGGTATGCCACTTTGGAATCGGCTTAAGTTTGGTAAAGTTATGGACTCTCGAAGTTCAATTTTGGGTCAAAGTTAAACAAGTCAAATTAGAAATAACTGACATGAAAATGGGTGAAAAATTTGATCACAGTTAAATTGAAAAATTTGAATGCAGATTTTTAGAGAATCGAATCAGAAGTCTTTAGAGGTATGCCACTTTGGAATCGGCTTAAGTTTGGTAATGTTATGGACTCCCGAAGTCCAATTTTGGGTCAACGTTAAATAAGTCAAATTAGAAAAATTTGATCAACGTTAAATTGAAAAATTTGAATGCAGATTTTTAGAGAATCGAATCAGAAGTCTTTAGAGGTATTCCACTTTGGAATCGGCTTAAGTTTGGTTAAGTTATGGACTCTCTAAGTCCTATTTTGGGTCAACGTTAAACAAGTCAAATTAGAAATAACTGACATGAAAATGGGTGAAAAATTTGATCAAAGTTAAATTGAAAAATTTGAATGCAGATTTTTAGAGAATCGAATCAGAAGTTTTTAGAGGTATGCCACTTTGGAATCGGCTTAAGTTTGGTAAAGTTATGGACTCCCGAAGTCCAATTTTGGGTCAACGTTAAATAAGTCAAATTAGAAAAATTTGATCAACGTTAAATTGAAAAATATGAATGCAGATTTTTAGAGAATCGAATCAGAAGTCTTTAGAGGTATGCCACTTTGGAATCGGCTTAAGTTTGGTTAAGTTATGGATTCTCTAAGTCCAATTTTGAGTCACTCTGTTACAAGTCATCGGAAAATTGGAAATAACTGACATTGAAAAATTTAAATGCAGATTTTTAGAGAATCGAATCAGAAATCTTTAGAGGTATGCCACTTTGGAATCGGCTTAAGTTTGGTTAAGTTATGGATTCTCTAAGTCCAATTTTGAGTCACTCTGTTACAAGTCATCGGAAAATTGGAAATAACTGACATTGAAAAATTTAAATGCAGATTTTTAGAGAATCGAATCAGAAGTCTCTAGAGATATGCCACTTTGGAATCGGCTTAAGTTTGGTAAAGTTATGGACTCCCGAAAATTTAAATGCAGATTTTTAGAGAATCGAATCAGAAGTCTTTAGAGGTATGCCACTTTGCAATCGGCTTAAGCTTGGTAAAGTTATGGACTCTCGAAGTTCAATTTTGGGTCAAAGTTAAAAAAGTCAAATTAGAAATAACTGACATGAAAATGGGTCAAAAATTTGATCAACGTTAAATTGAAAAATTTAAATCCAGATTTTAAGAGAATCGAATCAGAAGTCTTTAGAGGTATGCCACTTTGGAATCGGCTTAAGTTTGATTAAGTTATGGATTCTCTAAGTCCAATTTTGAGTCACTCTGTTACAAGTCATCGGAAAATTGGAAATAACTGACATTGAAAAATTTAAATGCAGATTTTAAGAGAATCGAATCAGAAGTCTTTAGAGATATGCCACTTTGGAATCGGCTTAAGTTTGGTAAAGTTATGGACTCCCGAAAATTTAAATGCAGATTTTTAGAGAATCGAATCAGAAGTCTTTAGAGGTATGCCACTTTGCAATCGGCTTAAGCTTGGTAAAGTTATGGACTCTCGAAGTTCAATTTTGGGTCAAAGTTAAAAAAGTCAAATTAGAAATAACTGACATGAAAATGGGTCAAAAATTTGATCAACGTTAAATTGAAAAATTTAAATCCAGATTTTAAGAGAATCGAATCAGAAGTCTTTAGAGGTATGCCACTTTGGAATCGGCTTAAGTTTGGTTAAGTTATGGATTCTCTAAGTCCAATTTTGAGTCACTCTGTTACAAGTCATCGGAAAATTGGAAATAACTGACATTGAAAAATTTAAATGCAGATTTTTAGAGAATCGAATCAGAAGTCTTTAGAGATATGCCACTTTGGAATCGGCTTAAGTTTGGTTAAGTTATGGATTCTCTAAGTCCAATTTTGAGTCACTCTGTTACAAGTCATCGGAAAATTGGAAATAACTGACATTGAAAAATTTAAATGCAGATTTTTAGAGAATCGAATCAGAAGTCTTTAGAGATATGCCACTTTGGAATCGGCTTAAAATTGGTAAAGTTATGGACTCCCGAAAATTTAAATGCAGGACTCTCGAAGTTCAATTTTGGGTCAAAGTTAAAAAAGTCAAATTAGAAATAACTGACATGAAAATGGGTCAAAAATTTGATCAACGTTAAATTGAAAAATTTGAATGCAGATTTTTAGAGAATCGAATCAGAAGTCTTTAGAGGTATGCCACTTTGGAATCGGCTTAAGTTTGATAAAGTTATGGACTCTCGAAGTTCAATTTTGGGTCAAAGTTAAACAAGTCAAATTAGAAATAACTGACATGAAAATGGGTCAAAAATTTTATCAACGTTAAATTGAAAAATTTGAATGCAGATTTTTAGAGAATCGAATCAGAAGTCTTTAGAGATATGCCACTTTGGAATCGGCTTAAAATTGGTAAAGTTATGGACTCCCAAAAATTTAAATGCAGATTTTTAGAGAATCGAATCAGAAGTCTTTAGAGGTATGCCACTTTGGAATCGGCTTAAGTTTGGTAAAGTTATGGACTCTCTAAGTCCAATTTTTAGTCACTCTGTTACAAGTCCTCGGAAATCTAGAAATAACTGACATGAAAATGGGTCAAAAAATTAATCGACGTTAAATTGAAAAATTTGAATGCAGATTTTTAGAGAATCGAATCAGAAGTCTTTAGAGGTATGCCACTTTGCAATCGGCTTTAGCTTGGTAAAGTTATGGACTCTCGAAGTTCAATTTTGGGTCAAAGTTAAACAAGTTAAATTAGAAATAACTGACATGAAAATGGGTGAAAAATTTGATCACAGTTAAATTGAAAAATTTGAATGCAGATTTTTAGAGAATCGAATCAGAAGTCTTTAGAGGTATGCCACTTTGGAATCGGCTTAAGTTTGATAAAGTTATGGATTCTCTAAGTCCAATTTTGAGTCACTCTGTTACAAGTCATCGGAAAATTGGAAATAACTGACATTGAAAAATTTAAATGCAGATTTTTAGAGAATCGAATCAGAAGTCTTTAGAGGTATGCCACTTTGGAATCGGCTTAAGTTTGGTTAAGTTATGGACTCTCTAAGTCCTATTTTGGGTCAACGTTAAAGAAGTCAAAATAGAAATAACTGACATGAAAATGGGTGAAAAATTTGATCAAAGTTAAATTGAAAAATTTGAATGCAGATTTTTAGAGAATCGAATCAGAAGTCTTTAGAGGTATGCCACTTTGGAATCGGCTTAAGTTTGATAAAGTTATGGACTCTCGAAGTTCAATTTTGGGTCAAAGTTAAACAAGTCAAATTAGAAATAACTGACATGAAAATTGGTCAAAAATTTTATCAACGTTAAATTGAAAAATTTGAATGCAGATTTTAAGAGAATCGAATCAGAAGTCTTTAGAGGTATGCCACTTTGGAATCGGCTTAAGTTTGATTAAGTTATGGACTCTCGAAGTTCAATTTTGGGTCAAAGTTAAACAAGTCAAATTAGAAATAACTGACATGAAAATGGGTGAAAAATTTGATCAAAGTTAAATTGAAAAATTTGAATGCAGATTTTTAGAGAATCGAATCAGAAGTCTTTAGAGGTATGCCACTTTGGAATCGGCTTAAGTTTGGTAAAGTTATGGACTCTCTAAGTCCAATTTTTAGTCACTCTGTTACAAGTCCTCGGAAATCTAGAAATAACTGACATGAAAATGGGTCAAAAAATTAATCGACGTTAAATTGAAAAATTTGAATGCAGATTTTTAGAGAATCGAATCAGAAGTCTTTAGAGATATGCCACTTTGGAATCGGCTTAAGTTTGGTAAAGTTATGGACTCCCGAAAATTTAAATGCAGATTTTTAGAGAATCGAATCAGAAGTCTTTAGAGATATGCCACTTTGGAATCGGCTTAAAATTGGTAAAGTTATGGACTCCCGAAAATTTAAATGCAGATTTTTAGAGAATCGAATCAGAAGTCTTTAGAGGTATGCCACTTTGGAATCGGCTTAAGTTTGGTAAAGTTATGGACTCTCTAAGTCCAATTTTTAGTCACTCTGTTACAAGTCCTCGGAAATCTAGAAATAACTGACATGAAAATGGGTCAAAAAATTAATCGACGTTAAATTGAAAAATTTGAATGCAGATTTTTAGAGAATCGAATCAGAAGTCTTTAGAGGTATGCCACTTTGGAATCGGCTTAAGTTTGGTAAAGTTATGGACTCTCTAAGTCCAATTTTTAGTCACTCTGTTACAAGTCCTCGGAAATCTAGAAATAACTGACATGAAAATGGGTCAAAAAATTAATCGACGTTAAATTGAAAAATTTGAATGCAGATTTTTAGAGAATCGAATCAGAAGTCTTTAGAGGTATGCCACTTTGCAATCGGCTTTAGCTTGGTAAAGTTATGGACTCTCTAAGTCCTATTTTGGGTCAACGTTAAAGAAGTCAAATTAGAAATAACTGACATGAAAATGGGTGAAAAATTTGATCAAAGTTAAATTGAAACAAGAAAGGAAAGCTAACTTCGGGCGGAGCCGAAGTTGATATACCCTTGCAGAATACTCTGTAAATTATATTCTCCAAAATTATTCATATGATGCATTCTTAATACTCATAAAAAATCCGAACTTCCTAACTTTAACAACAACAAAGTTATGGCATTTCCAATCGTTCAGTTATATGGCAGCTATAGGATATAGTCGGCCGATCCTTATGAAATTTGATAGGTCGGATTGATTGGCCAAAAATAAAATCCATAGAAAATCCCAACTTCCTAACTTTACAAACACCAAAGTTATGGCATTTCCGATCAATCAGTTATATGGCAGCTATAGGATATAGTCGGCCGAGCCTTATGAAATTTGGTAGGTCGGATTGATTGGCCAAAAATAAAATCCATAGAAAATCCCAACTTCCTAACTTAACAAACACCAAAGTAATGGCATTTCCGATCAATCAGTTATATGGCAGCTATAGGATATAGTCGGCCGATCTTTATGAAATTTGGTGGGTCGGATTGATTGGCCAAATATAAAACCCATAGAAAATCCCAACTTCCTAACTTTACAAACACCAAAGTTATGGCATTTCCGATCAATCAGTTATATGGCAGCTATAGGATATAGTCGGCCGATCCTTATGAAATTTGGTAGGTCGGATTGATTGGCCAAATATAAAACCCATAGAAAACCCCAACTTCCTAACTTTACAAACACCAAAGTTATGGCATTTCCGATCAATCAGTTATATGGCAGCTATAGGATATAGTCGGCCGATCCTTATGAAATTTGGTAGGTCGGATTGATTGGCCAAATATAAAACCCATAGAAAATCCCAACTTCCTAACTTTACAAACACGAAAGTTATGGCATTTCCGATCAATCAGTTATATGGCAGCTATAGGATATAGTCGGCCGATCCCGGCCGTTCCGACTTATATACTGCGTGCAAAGGAAAGAAGGGTGTGTGCAAAGTTTCAATTTGATAGCTTTAAAACTGAGAGACTAGTTTGCGTAGAAACAGACAGACGGACAGACGGACAGACAGACGGACAGACGGACATGGCTATATCAACTCAGGAGGTGATCCTGATCAAGAATATATATACTTTATAGGGTCGGAGACGTCTCCTTCACTGCGTTGCACACTTTTGACCAAAATTATAATACCCTCTGCAAGGGTATAAAAAATTTGAATGCAGATTTTTAGAGAATCGAATCAGAAGTCTTTAGAGGTATGCCACTTTGCAATCGGCTTTAGCTTGGTAAAGCTATGGACTCTCGAAATTCAATTTTGGGTCAAAGTTAAACAAGTCAAATTAGAAATAACTGACATGAAAATGGGTGAAAAATTTGATCAAAGTTAAATTGAAAAATTTGAATGCAGATTTTTAGAGAATCGAATCAGAAGTCTTTAGAGGTATGCCACTTTGGAATCGTCTTAAGTTTGGTAAAGTTATGGACTCTCTAAGTCCAATTTTTAGTCACTCTGTTACAAGTCCTCGGAAATCTAGAAATAACTGACATGAAAATGGGTCAAAAAATTAATCGACGTTAAATTGAAAAATTTGAATGCAGATTTTTAGAGAATCGAATCAGAAGTCTTTAGAGGTATGCCACTTTGCAATCGGCTTAAGTTTGATAAAGTTATGGACTCTCTAAGTCCAATTTTAAGTCACTATGTTACAAGTCCTCGGAAAACTAGAAATAACTGTCATGAAAATGGGTCAAAAATTTAATCAACGTTAAATTGAAAAATTTGAATGCAGATTTTTAGAGAATCTAATCGGAAGTTTTTAGAGGTATGCCACTTTGGAATCGGCTTAAGTTTGGTAAAGTTATGGACTCTCGAAGTTCAATTTTGGGTCAAAGTTAAACATGTCAAATTAGAAATAACTGACATGAAAATGGGTGAAAAATTTGATCACAGTTAAATTGAAAAATTTGAATGCAGATTTTTAGAGAATCGAATCAAAAGTCTTTAGAGGTATGCCACTTTGGAATCGGCTTAAGTTTGGTTAAGTTATGGATTCTCTAAGTCCAATTTTGAGTCACTCTGTTACAAGTCATCGGAAAATTGGAAATAACTGACATTGAAAAATTTAAATGCAGATTTTTAGAGAATCGAATCAGAAGTCTTAAGAGGTATGCCACTTTGGAATCGGCTTAAGTTTGGTTAAGTTATGGACTCTCTAAGTCCTATTTTGGGTCAAAGTTAAACAAGTCAAATTAGAAATAACTGACATGAAAATGGGTGAAAAATTTGATCACAGTTAAATTGAAAAATTTGAATGCAGATTTTTAGAGAATCGAATCAAAAGTCTTTAGAGGTTTTGCCACTTTGGAATCGGCTTAAGTTTGATAAAGTTATGGACTCTCGAAGTTCAATTTTGGGTCAAAGTTAAACAAGTCAAATTAGAAATAACTGACATGAAAATGGGTGAAAAATTTGATCACAGTTAAATTGAAAAATTTGAATGCAGATTTTTAGAGAATCGAATCAAAAGTCTTTAGAGGTATGCCACTTTGGAATCGGCTTAAGTTTGATAAAGTTATGGACTCTCTAAGTCCAATTTTGAGTCACTCTGTTAAAAGTCCTCGGAAAACTAGAAATAACTGACATGAAAATGGGTCAAAAATTTGATCAACGTTAAATTGAAAAATTTGAATGCAGATTTTTAGAGAATCGAATCAGAAGTCTTTAGAGGTATGCCACTTTGGAATCGGCTTAAGTTTGGTAAAGTTATAGACTCTCGAAGTCCAATTTTGGGTCAACGTTAAAGAAGTCAAATTAGAAATAACTGACATGAAAATGGGTGAAAAATTTGATCAAAGTTAAATTGAAAAATTTAAATGCAGATTTTTAGAGAATCGAATAAGAAGTCTTTAGAGGTATGCCACTTTGGAATCGTCTTAAGTTTGGTAAAGTTATGGACTCTCTAAGTCCAATTTTTAGTCACTCTGTTACAAGTCCTCGGAAATCTAGAAATAACTGACATGAAAATGGGTCAAAAAATTAATCGACGTTAAATTGAAAAATTTGAATGCAGATTTTTAGAGAATCGAATCAGAAGTCTTTAGAGGTATGCCACTTTGCAATCGGCTTAAGTTTGATAAAGTTATGGACTCTCTAAGTCCAATTTTAAGTCACTATGTTACAAGTCCTCGGAAAACTAGAAATAACTGTCATGAAAATGGGTCAAAAATTTAATCAACGTTAAATTGAAAAATTTGAATGCAGATTTTTAGAGAATCTAATCGGAAGTTTTTAGAGGTATGCCACTTTGGAATCGGCTTAAGTTTGGTAAAGTTATGGACTCTCGAAGTTCAATTTTGGGTCAAAGTTAAACAAGTCAAATTAGAAATAACTGACATGAAAATGGGTGAAAAATTTGATCACAGTTAAATTGAAAAATTTGAATGCAGATTTTTAGAGAATCGAATCAAAAGTCTTTAGAGGTATGCCACTTTGGAATCGGCTTAAGTTTGGTTAAGTTATGGATTCTCTAAGTCCAATTTTGAGTCACTCTGTTACAAGTCATCGGAAAATTGGAAATAACTGACATTGAAAAATTTAAATGCAGATTTTTAGAGAATCGAATCAGAAGTCTTAAGAGGTATGCCACTTTGGAATCGGCTTAAGTTTGGTTAAGTTATGGACTCTCTAAGTCCTATTTTGGGTCAACGTTAAATAAGTCATATTAGAAATAACTGACATGAAAATGGGTGAAAAATTTGATCAAAGTTAAATTGAAAAATTTGAATGCAGATTTTTAGAGAATCGAATCAGAAGTCTTTAGAGGTATGCCACTTTGGAATCGGCTTAAGTTTGATAAAGTTATGGACTCTCTAAGTCCAATTTTGAGTCACTCTGTTAAAAGTCCTCGGAAAACTAGAAATAACTGACATGAAAATGGGTCAAAAATTTGATCAACGTTAAATTGAAAAATTTGAATGCAGATTTTTAGAGAATCGAATCAGAAATCTTTAGAGGTATGCCACTTTGGAATCGGCTTAAGTTTGGTAAAGTTATAGACTCTCGAAGTCCAATTTTGGGTCAACGTTAAAGAAGTCAAATTAGAAATAACTGACATGAAAATGGGTGAAAAATTTGATCAAAGTTAAATTGAAAAATTTAAATGCAGATTTTTAGAGAATCGAATAAGAAGTCTTTAGAGGTATGCCACTTTGGAATCGGCTTAAGTTTGATAAAGTTATGGACTCTCTAAGTCCAATTTTGAGTCACTCTGTTAAAAGTCCTCGGAAATCTAGAAATAACTGACATGAAAATGAGTCAAAAAATTAATCGACGTTAAATTGAAAAATTTGAATGCAGATTTTTAGAGAATCGAATCAGAAGTCTTTAGAGGTATGCCACTTTGGAATCGGCTTAAGTTTGGTAAAGTTATGGACTCTCTAAGTCCAATTTTTAGTCACTCTGTTACAAGTCCTCGGAAATCTAGAAATAACTGACATGAAAATGGGTCAAAAATTAATCGACGTTAAATTGAAAAATTTGAATGCAGATTTTTAGAGAATCGAATCAGAAGTCTTTAGAGGTATGCCACTTTGGAATCGGCTTTAGCTTGGTAAAGTTATGGACTCTCGAAGTTCAATTTTGAGTCATTCTGTTACAAGTCATCGGAAATTGGCAATAACTGACATTGAAAAATTTAAATGCAGATTTTTAGAGAATCGAATCAGAAGTCTTTAGGGGTATGCCACTTTGGAATCGGCTTAAGTTTGGTAAAGTTATGGACTCCCGAAGTCCAATTTTGGGTCAACGTTAGATAAGTCAAATTAGAAAAATTTGATCAACGTTAAATTGAAAAATTTGAATGCAGATTTTTAGAGAATCGAATCAGAAGTCTTTAGAAGTATGCCACTTTGGAATCGGCTTAAGTTTGGTTAAGTTATGGACTCTCTAAGTCCTATTTTGGGTCAACGTTAAACAAGTCAAATTAGAAATAACTGACATGAAAATGGGTGAAAAATTTGATCAACGTTAAATTGAAAAATTTGAATGCAGATTTTTAGAGAATCGAATCAGAAGTTTTTAGAGGTATTCCACTTTGGAATCGGCTTAAGTTTGGTAAAGTTATGGACTCCCGAAGTCCAATTTTGGGTCAACGTTAAATAAGTCAAATTAGAAAAATTTGATCAACGTTAAATTGAAAAATATGAATGCAGATTTTTAGAGAATCGAATCAGAAGTCTTTAGAGGTATGCCACTGTGGAATCGGCTTAAGTTTGGTAAAGTTATAGACTCTCGAAGTCAAATTTTGGGTCACTCTTTTACAAGTCATCGGAAAACTAAAAATAACTGACATGAAAATGGGTCAAAAATTTGATCAACGTTAAATTGAAAAATTTGAATGCAGATTTTTAGAGAATCGAATCAGAAGTCTTTAGAGGTATACCACTTTGCAATCGGCTTAAGTTTGGTAAAGTTATGGACTCTCTAAGTCCAATTTTTAGTCACTCTGTTACAAGTCCTCGGAAATCTAGAAATAACTGACATGAAAATGGGTCAAAAAATTAATCGACGTTAAATTGAAAAATTTGAATGCAGATTTTTAGAGAATCGAATCAGAAGTCTTTAGAGGTATGCCACTTTGGAATCGGCTTTAGCTTGGTAAAGTTATGGACTCTCGAAGTTCAATTTTGGGTCAAAGTTAAACAAGTCAAATTAGAAATAACTGACATGAAAATGGGTGAAAAATTTGATCAAAGTTAAATTGAAAAAGTTGAATCCAGATTTTTAGAGAATCGAATCAGAAGTCTTTAGAGGTATGCCACTTTGGAATCGGCTTAAGTTTGATAAAGTTATGGACTCTCTAAGTCCAATTTTGAGTCACTCTATTACAAGTCCTCGGAAAACTAGAAATAACTGACATGAAAATGGGTCAAAAATTTGATCAACGTTAAATTGAAAAATTTGAATGCAGATTTTTAGAGAATCGAATCAGAAGTTTTTAGAGGTATGCCACTTTGGAATCGGCTTAAGTTTGGTAAAGTTATGGACTCTCGAAGTTCAATTTTGGGTCAAAGTTAAACAAGTCAAATTAGAAATAACTGACATGAAAATGGGTGAAAAATTTGATCACAGTTAAATTGAAAAATTTGAATGCAGATTTTTAGAGAATCAAATCAGAAGTCTTTAGAGGTATGCCACTTTGGAATCGGCTTAAGTTTGGTAAAGTTATGGACTCCCGAAGTCCAATTTTGGGTCAACGTTAAATAAGTCAAATTAGAAAAATTTGATCAACGTTAAATTGAAAAATTTGAATGCAGATTTTTAGAGAATCGAATCAGAAGTCTTTAGAGGTATGCCACTTTGGAATCGGCTTAAGTTTGGTTAAGTTATGGACTCTCTAAGTCCTATTTTGGGTCAACGTTAAACAAGTCAAATTAGAAATAACTGACATGAAAATGGGTGAAAAATTTGATCAAAGTTAAATTGAAAAATTTGAATGCAGATTTTTAGAGAATCGAATCAGAAGTTTTTAGAGGTATGCCACTTTGGAATCGGCTTAAGTTTGGTAAAGTTATGGACTCCCGAAGTCCAATTTTGGGTCAACGTTAAATAAGTCAAATTAGAAAAATTTGATCAACGTTAAATTGAAAAATATGAATGCAGATTTTTAGAGAATCGAATCAGAAGTCTTTAGAGGTATGCCACTTTGGAATCGGCTTAAGTTTGGTTAAGTTATGGATTCTCTAAGTCCAATTTTGAGTCACTCTGTTACAAGTCATCGGAAAATTGGAAATAACTGACATTGAAAAATTTAAATGCAGATTTTTAGAGAATCGAAGGTATGCCACTTTGGAATCGGCTTAAGTTTGGTTAAGTTATGGATTCTCTAAGTCCAATTTTGAGTCACTCTGTTACAAGTCATCGGAAAATTGGAAATAACTGACATTGAAAAATTTAAATGCAGATTTTTAGAGAATCGAATCAGAAGTCTTTAGAGATATGCCACTTTGGAATCGGCTTAAGTTTGGTAAAGTTATGGACTC
Organism: Drosophila rhopaloa; assembly: GCF_018152115.1. NCBI lineage: Eukaryota > Metazoa > Arthropoda > Insecta > Diptera > Drosophilidae > Drosophila > Drosophila rhopaloa. The sequence goes on from NW_025335192.1 coordinate 579,122, forward strand.
CCGAAAATTTAAATGCAGATTTTTAGAGAATCGAATCAGAAGTCTTTAGAGATATGCCACTTTGGAATCGGCTTAAAATTGGTAAAGTTATGGACTCCCGAAAATTTAAATGCAGATTTTTAGAGAATCGAATCAGAAGTCTTTAGAGGTATGCCACTTTGGAATCGGCTTAAGTTTGATAAAGTTATGGACTCTCGAAGTTCAATTTTGGGTCAAAGTTAAACAAGTCAAATTAGAAATAACAGACATGAAAATTGGTCAAAAATTTTATCAACGTTAAATTGAAAAATTTAAATGCAGATTTTTAGAGAATCGAATCAGAAGTCTTTAGAGATATGCCACTTTGGAATCGGCTTAAAATTGGTAAAGTTATGGACTCCCGAAAATTTAAATGCAGATTTTTAGAGAATCGAATCAGAAGTCTTTAGAGGTATGCCACTTTGGAATCGGCTTAAGTTTGATAAAGTTATGGACTCCCGAAAATTTAAATGCAGATTTTTAGAGAATCGAATCAGAAGTCTTTAGAGGTATGCCACTTTGGAATCGGCTTAAGTTTGATAAAGTTATGGACTCTCGAAGTTCAATTTTGGGTCAAAGTTAAACAAGTCAAATTAGAAATAACAGACATGAAAATTGGTCAAAAATTTTATCAACGTTAAATTGAAAAATTTAAATGCAGATTTTTAGAGAATCGAATCAGAAGTCTTTAGAGATATGCCACTTTGGAATCGGCTTAAAATTGGTAAAGTTATGGACTCCCGAAAATTTAAATGCAGATTTTTAGAGAATCGAATCAGAAGTCTTTAGAGGTATGCCACTTTGGAATCGGCTTAAGTTTGATAAAGTTATGGACTCTCGAAGTTCAATTTTGGGTCAAAGTTAAACAAGTCAAATTAGAAATAACTGACATGAAAATTGGTCAAAAATTTTATCAACGTTAAATTGAAAAATTTAAATGCAGATTTTTAGAGAATCGAATCAGAAGTCTTTAGAGATATGCCACTTTGGAATCGGCTTAAAATTGGTAAAGTTATGGACTCCCGAAAATTTAAATGCAGATTTTTAGAGAATCGAATCAGAAGTCTTTAGAGGTATGCCACTTTGGAATCGGCTTAAGTTTGATAAAGTTATGGACTCTCGAAGTTCAATTTTGGGTCAAAGTTAAACAAGTCAAATTAGAAATAACTGACATGAAAATGGGTCAAAAATTTGATCAACGTTAAATTGAAAAATTTAAATGCAGATTTTTAGAGAATCGAATCAGAAGTCTTTAGAGGTATGCCACTTTGCAATCGGCTTAAGCTTGGTAAAGTTATGGACTCCCGAAAATTTAAATGCAGATTTTTAGAGAATCGAATCAGAAGTCTTTAGAGGTATGCCACTTTGCAATCGGCTTTAGCTTGGTAAAGTTATGGACTCTCGAAGTTCAATTTTGGGTCAAAGTTAAACAAGTTAAATTAGAAATAACTGACATGAAAATGGGTGAAAAATTTGATCACAGTTAAATTGAAAAATTTAAATGCAGATTTTTAGAGAATCGAATCAGAAGTCTTTAGAGGTATGCCACTTTGGAATCGGCTTAAGTTTGATAAAGTTATGGATTCTCTAAGTCCAATTTTGAGTCACTCTGTTACAAGTCATCGGAAAATTGGAAATAACTGACATTGAAAAATTTAAATGCAGATTTTTAGAGAATCGAATCAGAAGTCTTTAGAGGTATGCCACTTTGGAATCGGCTTAAGTTTGGTTAAGTTATGGACTCTCTAAGTCCTATTTTGGGTCAACGTTAAAGAAGTCAAATTAGAAATAACTGACATGAAAATGGGTGAAAAATTTGATCAAAGTTAAATTGAAACAAGAAAGGAAAGCTAACTTCGGGCGGAGCCGAAGTTGATATACCCTTGCAGAATACTCTGTAAATTATATTCTCCAAAATTATTCATATGATGCATTCTTAATACTCATAAAAATCCGAACTTCCTAACTTTAACAACAACAAAGTTATGGCATTTCCAATCGTTCAGTTATATGGCAGCTATAGGATATAGTCGGCCGATCCTTATGAAATTTGATAGGTCGGATTGATTGCCAAAAATAAAATCCATAGAAAATCCCAACTTCCTAACTTTACAAACACCAAAGTTATGGCATTTCCGATCAATCAGTTATATGGCAGCTATAGGATATAGTCGGCCGATCCTTATGAAATTTGGTAGGTCGGATTGATTGGCCAAAAATAAAATCCATAGAAAATCCCAACTTCCTAACTTAACAAACACCAAAGTTATGGCATTTCCGATCAATCAGTTATATGGCAGCTATAGGATATAGTCGGCCGATCCTTATGAAATTTGGTGGGTCGGATTGATTGGCCAAATATAAAACCCATAGAAAATCCCAACTTTCTAACTTTACAAACACCAAAGTTATGGCATTTCCGATCAATCAGTTATATGGCAGCTATAGGATATAGTCGGCCGATCCTTATGAAATTTGGTAGGTCGGATTGATTGGCCAAATATAAAACCCATAGAAAACCCCAACTTCCTAACTTTACAAACACCAAAGTTATGGCATTTCCGATCAATCAGTTATATGGCAGCTATAGGATATAGTCGGCCGATCCTTATGAAATTTGGTAGGTCGGATTGATTGGCCAAAAATAAAATCCATAGAAAATCCCAACTTCCTAACTTAACAAACACCAAAGTTATGGCATTTCCGATCAATCAGTTATATGGCAGCTATAGGATATAGTCGGCCGATCCTTATGAAATTTGGTGGGTCGGATTGATTGGCCAAATATAAAACCCATAGAAAATCCCAACTTTCTAACTTTACAAACACCAAAGTTATGGCATTTCCGATCAATCAGTTATATGGCAGCTATAGGATATAGTCGGCCGATCCTTATGAAATTTGGTAGGTCGGATTGATTGGCCAAATATAAAACCCATAGAAAACCCCAACTTCCTAACTTTACAAACACCAAAGTTATGGCATTTCCGATCAATCAGTTATATGGCAGCTATAGGATATAGTCGGCCGATCCTTATGAAATTTGGTAGGTCGGATTGATTGGCCAAATATAAAACCCATAGAAAATCCCAACTTCCTAACTTTACAAACACGAAAGTTATGGCATTTCCGATCAATCAGTTATATGGCAGCTATAGGATATAGTCGGCCGATCCCGGCCGTTCCGACTTATATACTGCGTGCAAAGGAAAGAAGGGTGTGTGCAAAGTTTCAATCCGATAGCTTTAAAACTGAGAGACTAGTTTGCGTAGAAACAGACAGACGGACAGACGGACAGACGGACAGACGGACATGGCTATATCAACTCAGGAGGTGATCCTGATCAAGAATATATATACTTTATAGGGTCGGAGATGTCTCCTTCACTGCGTTGCACACTTTTGACCAAAATTATAATACCCTCTGCAAGGGTATACAAATTGAATGCAGATTTTTAGAGAATCGAATCAGAAGTCTTTAGAGGTATGCCACTTTGGAATCGGCTTAAGTTTGATAAAGTTATGGACTCTCTAAGTCCAATTTTGAGTCACTCTGTTAAAAGTCCTCGGAAAACTAGAAATAACTGACATGAAAATGGGTCAAAAATTTGATCAACGTTAAATTGAAAAATTTGAATGCAGATTTTTAGAGAATCGAATCAGAAGTTTTTAGAGGTATGCCACTTTGGAATCGGCTTAAGTTTGGTAAAGTTATGGACTCTCGAAGTTCAATTTTGGGTCAAAGTTAAACAAGTCAAATTAGAAATAACTGACATGAAAATGGGTGAAAAATTTGATCACAGTTAAATTGAAAAATTTGAATGCAGATTTTTAGAGAATCGAATCAGAAGTCTTTAGAGGTATGCCACTTTGGAATCGGCTAAAGTTTGGTTAAGTTATGGATTCTCTAAGTCCAATTGTGAGTCACTCTGTTACAAGTCATCGGAAAATTGGAAATAACTGACATTGAAAAATTTAAATGCAGATTTTTAGAGAATCGAATCAGAAGTCTTTAGAGGTATGCCACTTTGGAATCGGCTTAAGTTTGGTAAAGTTATGGACTCCCGAAGTCCAATTTTGGGTCAACGTTAAATAAGTCATATTATAAAAATTTGATCAACGTTAAATTGAAAAATATGAATGCAGATTTTTAGAGAATCGAATCAGAAGTCTTTAGAGGTATGCCACTTTGGAATCGGCTTAAGTTTGGTTAAGTTATGGATTCTCTAAGTCCAATTTTGAGTCACTCTGTTACAAGTCATCGGAAAATTGGAAATAACTGACATTGAAAAATTTAAATGCAGATTTTTAGAGAATCGAATCAGAAGTTTTTAGAGGTATGCCACTTTGGAATCGGCTTAAGTTTGGTAAAGTTATGGACTCTCGAAAATCAATTTTGGGTCAAAGGTAAACAAGTCAAATTAGAAATAACTGACATGAAAATGGGTGAAAAATTTGATCACAGTTAAATTGAAAAATTTGAATGCAAATTTTTAGAGAATCGAATCAGAAGTCTTTAGAGGTATGCCACTTTGGAATCGGCTTAGGTTTGGTTAAGTTATGGATTCTCTAAGTCCAATTTTGAGTCACTCTGTTACAAGTCATCGGAAAATTGGAAATAACTGACATTGAAAAATTTAAATGCAGATTTTTAGAGAATCGAATCAGAAGTCTTTAGAGGTATGCCACTTTGGAATCGGCTTAAGTTTGGTTAAGTTATGGACTCTCTAAGTCCAATTTTTAGTCACTCTGTTACAAGTCCTCGGAAATCTAGAAATAACTGACATGAAAATGGGTCAAAAAATTAATCGACGTTAAATTGAAAAATTTGAATTCAGATTTTTAGAGAATCGAATCAGAAGTCTTTAGAGGTATGCCACTTTGCAATCGGCCTTAGCTTGGTAAAGTTATGGACTCTCGAAGTTCAATTTTGGGTCAAAGTTAAACAAGTTAAATTAGAAATAACTGACATGAAAATGGGTGAAAAATTTGATCACAGTTAAATTGAAAAATTTGAATGCAGATTTTTAGAGAATCGAATCAGAAGTCTTTAGAGGTATGCCACTTTGGAATCGGCTTAAGTTTGATAAAGTTATGGATTCTCTAAGTCCAATTTTGAGTCACTCTGTTACAAGTCATCGGAAAATTGGAAATAACTGACATTGAAAAATTTAAATGCAGATTTTTAGAGAATCGAATCAGAAGTCTTTAGAGGTATGCCACTTTGGAATCGGCTTAAGTTTGGTTAAGTTATGGACTCTCTAAGTCCTATTTTGGGTCAACGTTAAAGAAGTCAAATTAGAAATAACTGACATGAAAATGGGTGAAAAATTTGATCAAAGTTAAATTGAAAAAATTGAATGTAGATTTTTAGAGAATCGAATCAGAAGTCTTTAGAGGTATGCCACTTTGGAATCGGCTTAAGTTTGATAAAGTTATGGACTCTCTAAGTCCAATTTTGAGTCACTCTGTTAAAAGTCCTCGGAAAACTAGAAATAACTGACATGAAAATGGGTCAAAAATTTGATCAACGTTAAATTGAAAAATTTGAATGCAGATTTTTAGAGAATCGAATCAGAAGTTTTTAGAGGTATGCCACTTTGGAAGTTATGGACTCTCGAACTTCAATTTTGGGTCAAAGTTAAACAAGTCAAATTAGAAATAACTGACATGAAAATGGGTGAAAAATTTGATCACAGTTAAATTGAAAAATTTGAATGCAGATTTTTAGAGAATCGAATCAGAAGTCTTTAGAGGTATGCCACTTTGGAATCGGCTAAAGTTTGGTTAAGTTATGGATTCTCTAAGTCCAATTGTGAGTCACTCTGTTACAAGTCATCGGAAAATTGGAACTAACTGAGGTATGCCACTGTGGAATCGGCTTAAGTTTGGTAAGGTTATGGACTCCCGAAGTCCAATTTTGGGTCAACGTTAAATAAGTCAAATTAGAAAAATTTGATCAACGTTAAATTGAAAAATATGAATGCAGATTTTTAGAGAATCGAATCAGAAGTCTTTAGAGGTATGCCACTTTGGAATCGGCTTAAGTTTGGTTAAGTTATGGATTCTCTAAGTCCAATTTTGAGTCACTCTGTTACAAGTCATCGGAAAATTGGAAATAACTGACATTGAAAAATTTAAATGCAGATTTTTAGAGAATCGAATCAGAAGTCTTTAGAGGTATGCCACTTTGCAATCGGCTTTAGCTTGGTAAAGTTATGGACTCTCGAAGTTCAATTTTGGGTCAAAGTTAAACAAGTTAAATTAGAAATAACTGACATGAAAATGGGTGAAAAATTTGATCACAGTTAAATTGAAAAATTTGAATGCAGATTTTTAGAGAATCGAATCAGAAGTCTTTAGAGGTATGCCACTTTGGAATCGGCTTAAGTTTGATGAAGTTATGGATTCTCTAAGTCCAATTTTGAGTCACTCTGTTAAAAGTCATCGGAAAATTGGAAATGACTGACATTGAAAAATTTAAATGCAGATTTTTAGAGAATCGAATCAGAAGTCTTTAGAGGTATGCCACTTTGGAATCGGCTTAAGTTTGGTAAAGTTATGGACTCCCGAAGTCCAATTTTGGGTCAACGTTAAATAAGTCAAATTAGAAAAATTTGATCAACGTTAAATTGAAAAATATGAATGCAGATTTTTAGAGAATCGAATCAGAAGTCTTTAGAGGTATGCCACTTTGGAATCGGCTTAAGTTTGGTTAAGTTATGGATTCTCTAAGTCCAATTTTGAGTCACTCTGTTACAAGTCATCGGAAAATTGGAAATAACTGACATTGAAAAATTTAAATGCAGATTTTTAGAGAATCGAATCAGAAGTCTTTAGAGGTATGCCACTTTGCAATCGGCTTTAGCTTGGTAAAGTTATGGACTCTCGAAGTTCAATTTTGGGTCAAAGTTAAACAAGTTAAACTAGAAATAACTGACATGAAAATGGGTCAAAAATTTGATCAACGTTAAATTGAAAAATTTGAATGCAGATTTTTAGAGAATCGAATCAGAAGTTTTTAGTGGTATGCCACTTTGGAAGTTATGGACTCTCGAAGTTCAATTTTGGGTCAAAGTTAAACAAGTCAAATTAGAAATAACTGACATGAAAATGGGTGAAAAATTTGATCACAGTTAAATTGAAAAATTTGAATGCAGATTTTTAGAGAATCGAATCAGAAGTCTTTAGAGGTATGCCACTTTGGAATCGGCTTAAGTTTGATAAAGTTATGGATTCTCTAAGTCCAATTTAGAGTCACTCTGTTACAAGTCATCGGAAAATTGGAAATAACTGACATTGAAAAATTTAAATGCAGATTTTTAGAGAATCGAATCAGAAGTCTTAAGAGGTATGCCACTTTGGAATCGGCTTAAGTTTGGTTAAGTTATGGACTCTCTAAGTCCTATTTTGGGTCAACGTTAAAGAAGTCAAATTAGAAATAACTGACATGAAAATGGGTGAAAAATTTGATCAAAGTTAAATTGAAAAAATTGAATGCAGATTTTTAGAGAATCGAATCAGAAGTCTTTAGAGGTATGCCACTTTGGAATCGGCTTAAGTTTGATAAAGTTATGGACTCTCTAAGTCCAATTTTGAGTCACTCTGTTAAAAGTCCTCGGAAAACTAGAAATAACTGACATGAAAATGGGTCAAAAATTTGATCAACGTTAACTTGAAAAATTTGAATGCAGATTTTTAGAGAATCGAATCAGAAGTTTTTAGTGGTATGCCACTTTGGAAGTTATGGACTCTCGCAGTTCAATTTTGGGTCAAAGTTAAACAAGTCAAATTAGAAATAACTGACATGAAAATGGGTGAAAAATTTGATCACAGTTAAATTGAAAAATTTGAATGCAGATTTTTAGAGAATCGAATCAGAAGTCTTTAGAGGTATGCCACTTTGGAATCGGCTAAAGTTTGGTTAAGTTATGGATTCTCTAAGTCCAATTGTGAGTCACTCTGTTACAAGTCATCGGAAAATTGGAAATAACTGACATTGAAAAATTTAAATGCAGATTTTTAGAGAATCGAATCAGAAGTCTTTAGAGGTATGCCACTTTGGAATCGGCTTAAGTTTGGTAAAGTTATGGACTCCCGAAGTCCAATTTTGGGTCAACGTTAAATAAGTCAAATTAGAAAAATTTGATCAACGTTAAATTGAAAAATATGAATGCAGATTTTTAGAGAATCGAATCAGAAGTCTTTAGAGGTATGCCACTTTGGAATCGGCTTAAGTTTGGTTAAGTTATGGATTCTCTAAGTCCAATTTTGAGTCACTCTGTTACAAGTCATCGGAAAATTGGAAATAACTGACATTGAAAAATTTAAATGCAGATTTTTAGAGAATCGAATCAGAAGTCTTTAGAGGTATGCCACTTTGCAATCGGCTTTAGCTTGGTAAAGTTATGGACTCTCGAAGTTCAATTTTGGGTCAAAGTTAAACAAGTTAAATTAGAAATAACTGACATGAAAATGGGTGAAAAATTTGATCACAGTTAAATTGAAAAATTTGAATGCAGATTTTTAGAGAATCGAATCAGAAGTCTTTAGAGGTATGCCACTTTGGAATCGGCTTAAGTTTGATAAAGTTATGGATTCTCTAAGTCCAATTTTGAGTCACTCTGTTACAAGTCATCGGAAAATTGGAAATAACTGACATTGAAAAATTTAAATGCAGATTTTTAGAGAATCGAATCAGAAGTCTTTAGAGGTATGCCACTTTGGAATCGGCTTAAGTTTGGTTAAGTTATCGACTCTCTAAGTCCTATTTTGGGTCAACGTTAAAGAAGTCAAATTAGAAATAACTGACATGAAAATGGGTGAAAAATTTGATCAAAGTTAAATTGAAAAAATTGAATGCAGATTTTTAGAGAATCGAATCAGAAGTCTTTAGAGGTATGCCACTTTGGAATCGGCTTAAGTTTGGTTAAGTTATGGATTCTCTAAGTCCAATTTTAAGTCACTCTGTTACAAGTCATCGGAAAATTGGAAATAACTGACATTGAAAAATTTAAATGCAGATTTTTAGAGAATCGAATCAGAAGTCTTTAGAGGTATGCCACTTTGCAATCGGCTTTAGCTTGGTAAAGTTATGGACTCTCGAAGTTCAATTTTGGGTCAAAGTTAAACAAGTTAAATTAGAAATAACTGACATGAAAATGGGTGAAAAATTTGATCACAGTTAAATTGAAAAATTTGAATGCAGATTTTTAGAGAATCGAATCAGAAGTCTTTAGAGGTATGCCACTTTGGAATCGGCTTAAGTTTGATAAAGTTATGGATTCTCTAAGTCCAATTTTGAGTCACTCTGTTACAAGTCATCGGAAAATTGGAAATAACTGACATTGAAAAATTTAAATGCAGATTTTTAGAGAATCGAATCAGAAGTCTTTAGAGGTATGCCACTTTGGAATCGGCTTAAGTTTGGTTAAGTTATGGACTCTCTAAGTCCTATTTTGGGTCAACGTTAAAGAAGTCAAATTAGAAATAACTGACATGAAAATGGGTGAAAAATTTGATCAAAGTTAAATTGAAAAAATTGAATGCAGATTTTTAGAGAATCGAATCAGAAGTCTTTAGAGGTATGCCACTTTGGAATCGGCTTAAGTTTGGTAAGGTTATGGACTCCCGAAGTCCAATTTTGGGTCAACGTTAAATAAGTCAAATTAGAAAAATTTGATCAACGTTAAATTGAAAAATATGAATGCAGATTTTTAGAGAATCGAATCAGAAGTCTTTAGAGGTATGCCACTTTGGAATCGGCTTAAGTTTGGTTAAGTTATGGATTCTCTAAGTCCAATTTTGAGTCACTTTGTTACAAGTCATCGGAAAATTGGAAATAACTAACATTGAAAAATTTAAATGCAGATTTTTAGAGAATCGAATCAGAAGTCTTTAGAGGTATGCCACTTTGCAATCGGCTTTAGCTTGGTAAAGTTATGGACTCTCGAAGTTCAATTTTGGGTCAAAGTTAAACAAGTTAAATTAGAAATAACTGACATGAAAATGGGTGAAAAATTTGATCACAGTTAAATTGAAAAATTTGAATGCAGATTTTTAGAGAATCGAATCAGAAGTCTTTAGAGGTATGCCACTTTGCAATCGGCTTTAGCTTGGTAAAGTTATGGACTCTCGAAGTTCAATTTTGGGTCAAAGTTAAACAAGTTAAATTAGAAATAACTGACATGAAAATGGGTGAAAAATTTGATCACAGTTAAATTGAAAAATTTGAATGCAGATTTTTAGAGAATCGAATCAGAAGTCTTTAGAGGTATGCCACTTTGGAATCGGCTTAAGTTTGATAAAGTTATGGACTCTCTAAGTCCAATTTTGAGTCACTCTGTTACAAGTCCTCGGAAAACTAGAAATAACTGACATGAAAATGGGTCAAAAATTTGATCAACGTTAAATTGAAAAATTTGAATGCAGATTTTTAGAGAATCGAATCAGAAGTTTTTAGAGGTATGCCACTTTGGAAGTTATGGACTCTCGAAGTTCAATTTTGGGTCAAAGTTAAACAAGTCAAATTAGAAATAACTGACATGAAAATGGGTGAAAAATTTGATCACAGTTAAATTGAAAAATTTGAATGCAGATTTTTAGAGAATCGAATAAGAAGTCTTTAGAGGTATGCCACTTTGGAATCGGCTAAAGTTTGGTTAAGTTATGGATTCTCTAAGTCCAATTGTGAGTCACTCTGTTACAAGTCATCGGAAAATTGGAAATAACTGACATTGAAAAATTTAAATGCAGATTTTTAGAGAATCGAATCAGAAGTCTTTAGAGGTATGCCACTTTGGAATCGGCTTAAGTTTGGTAAAGTTATGGACTCCCGAAGTCCAATTTTGGGTCAACGTTAAATAAGTCAAATTAGAAAAATTTGATCAACGTTAAATTGAAAAATATGAATGCAGATTTTTAGAGAATCGAATCAGAAGTCTTTAGAGGTATGCCACTTTGGAATCGAAGTTCAATTTTGGGTCAAAGTTAAACAAGTCAAATTAGAAATAACTGACATGAAAATGGGTGAAAAATTTGATCACAGTTAAATTGAAAAATTTGAATGCAGATTTTTAGAGAATCGAATAAGAAGTCTTTAGAGGTATGCCACTTTGGAATCGGCTAAAGTTTGGTTAAGTTATGGATTCTCTAAGTCCAATTGTGAGTCACTTTGTTACAAGTCATCGGAAAATTGGAAATAACTGACATTGAAAAATTTAAATGCAGATTTTTAGAGAATCGAATCAGAAGTCTTTAGAGGTATGCCACTTTGGAATCGGCTTAAGTTTGGTAAAGTTATGGACTCCCGAAGTCCAATTTTGGGTCAACGTTAAATAAGTCAAATTAGAAAAATTTGATCAACGTTAAATTGAAAAATATGAATGCAGATTTTTAGAGAATCGAATCAGAAGTCTTTAGAGGTATGCCACTTTGGAATCGGCTTAAGTTTGGTTAAGTTATGGATTCTCTAAGTCCAATTTTGAGTCACTCTGTTACAAGTCATCGGAAAATTGGAAATAACTGACATTGAAAAATTTAAATGCAGATTTTTAGAGAATCGAATCAGAAGTCTTTAGAGGTATGCCACTTTGCAATCGGCTTTAGCTTGGTAAAGTTATGGACTCTCGAAGTTCAATTTTGGGTCAAAGTTAAACAAGTTAAATTAGAAATAACTGACATGAAAATGGGTAAAAATTTGATCACAGTTAAATTGAAAAATTTGAATGCAGATTTTTAGAGAATCGAATCAGAAGTCTTTAGAGGTATGCCACTTTGGAATCGGCTTAAGTTTGATAAAGTTATGGATTCTCTAAGTCCAATTTTGAGTCACTCTGTTACAAGTCATCGGAAAATTGGAAATAACTGACATTGAAAAATTTAAATGCAGATTTTTAGAGAATCGAATCAGAAGTCTTTAGAGGTATGCCACTTTGGAATCGGCTTAAGTTTGGTTAAGTTATGGACTCTCTAAGTCCTATTTTGGGTCAACGTTAAAGAAGTCAAATTAGAAATAACTGACATGAAAATGGGTGAAAAATTTGATCAAAGTTAAATTGAAAAAATTGAATGCAGATTTTTAGAGAATCGAATCAGAAGTCTTTAGAGGTATGCCACTTTGGAATCGGCTTAAGTTTGATAAAGTTATGGACTCTCTAAGTCCAATTTTGAGTCACTCTGTTAGAAGTCCTCGGAAAACTAGAAATAACTGACATGAAAATGGGTCAAAAATTTGATCAACGTTAAATTGAAAAATTTGAATGCAGATTTTTAGAGAATCGAATCAGAAGTTTTTAGAGGTATGCCACTTTGGAAGTTATGGATTCTCGAAGTTCAATTTTGGGTCAAAGTTAAACAAGTTAAATTAGAAATAACTGACATGAAAATGGGTGAAAAATTTGATCACAGTTAAATTGAAAAATTTGAATGCAGATTTTTAGAGAATCGAATCAGAAGTCTTTAGAGGTATGCCACTTTGGAATCGGCTTAAGTTTGATAAAGTTATGGATTCTCTAAGTCCAATTTTGAGTCACTCTGTTACAAGTCATCGGAAAATTGGAAATAACTGACATTGAAAAATTTAAATGCAGATTTTTAGAGAATCGAATCAGAAGTCTTTAGAGGTATGCCACTTTGGAATCGGCTTAAGTTTGATAAAGTTATGGACTCTCGAAGTTCAATTTTGGGTCAAAGTTAAACAAGTCAAATTAGAAATAACTGACATGAAAATTGGTCAAAAATTTTATCAACGTTAAATTGAAAAATTTGAATGCAGATTTTAAGAGAATCGAATCAGAAGTCTTTAGAGGTATGCCACTTTGGAATCGGCTTAAGTTTGATTAAGTTATGGACTCTCGAAGTTCAATTTTGGGTCAAAGTTAAACAAGTCAAATTAGAAATAACTGACATGAAAATGGGTGAAAAATTTGATCAAAGTTAAATTGAAAAATTTGAATGCAGATTTTTAGAGAATCGAATCAGAAGTCTTTAGAGGTATGCCACTTTGGAATCGGCTTAAGTTTGGTAAAGTTATGGACTCTCTAAGTCCAATTTTTAGTCACTCTGTTACAAGTCCTCGGAAATCTAGAAATAACTGACATGAAAATGGGTCAAAACCTTAATCGACGTTAAATTGAAAAATTTGAATGCAGATTTTTAGAGAATCGAATCAGAAGTCTTTAGAGGTATGCCACTTTGCAATCGGCTTTAGCTTGGTAAAGTTATGGACTCTCGAAGTTCAATTTTGGGTCAAAGTTAAACAAGTTAAATTAGAAATAACTGACATGAAAATGGGTGAAAAATTTGATCACAGTTAAATTGAAAAATTTAAATGCAGATTTTTAGAGAATCGAATCAGAAGTCTTTAGAGGTATGCCACTTTGGAATCGACTTAAGTTTGATAAAGTTATGGATTCTCTAAGTCCAATTTTGAGTCACTCTGTTACAAGTCATCGGAAAATTGGAAATAACTGACATTGAAAAATTTAAATGCAGATTTTTCGAGAATCGAATCAGAAGTCTTTAGAGGTATGCCACTTTGGAATCGGCTTAAGTTTGGTTAAGTTATGGACTCTCTAAGTCCTATTTTGGGTCAACGTTAAAGAAGTCAAATTAGAAATTAATGACATGAAAATGGGTGAAAAATTTGATCAAAGTTAAATTGAAAAAATTGAATGCAGATTTTTAGAGAATCGAATCAGAAGTCTTTAGAGGTATGCCACTTTGGAATCGGCTTAAGTTTGATAAAGTTATGGACTCTCTAAGTCCAATTTTGAGTCACTCTGTTAAAAGTCCTCGGAAAACTAGAAATAACTGACATGAAAATGGGTCAAAAATTTGATCAACGTTAAATTGAAAAATTTGAATGCAGATTTTTAGAGAATCGAATCAGAAGTTTTTAGAGGTATGCCACTTTGGAAGTTATGGATTCTCGAAGTTCAATTTTGGGTCAAAGTTAAACAAGTTAAATTAGAAATAACTGACATGAAAATGGGTGAAAAATTTGATCACAGTTAAATTGAAAAATTTGAATGCAGATTTTTAGAGAATCGAATCAGAAGTCTTTAGAGGTATGCCACTTTGGAATCGGCTTAAGTTTGATAAAGTTATGGATTCTCTAAGTCCAATTTTGAGTCACTCTGTTACAAGTCATCGGAAAATTGGAAATAACTGACATTGAAAAATTTAAATGCAGATTTTTAGAGAATCGAATCAGAAGTCTTTAGAGGTATGCCACTTTGGAATCGGCTTAAGTTTGATAAAGTTATGGACTCTCGAAGTTCAATTTTGGGTCAAAGTTAAACAAGTCAAATTAGAAATAACTGACATGAAAATTGGTCAAAAATTTTATCAACGTTAAATTGAAAAATTTGAATGCAGATTTTAAGAGAATCGAATCAGAAGTCTTTAGAGGTATGCCACTTTGGAATCGGCTTAAGTTTGATTAAGTTATGGACTCTCGAAGTTCAATTTTGGGTCAAAGTTAAACAAGTCAAATTAGAAATAACTGACATGAAAATGGGTGAAAAATTTGATCAAAGTTAAATTGAAAAATTTGAATGCAGATTTTTAGAGAATCGAATCAGAAGTCTTTAGAGGTATGCCACTTTGGAATCGGCTTAAGTTTGGTAAAGTTATGGACTCTCTAAGTCCAATTTTTAGTCACTCTGTTACAAGTCCTCGGAAATCTAGAAATAACTGACATGAAAATGGGTCAAAACCTTAATCGACGTTAAATTGAAAAATTTGAATGCAGATTTTTAGAGAATCGAATCAGAAGTCTTTAGAGGTATGCCACTTTGCAATCGGCTTTAGCTTGGTAAAGTTATGGACTCTCGAAGTTCAATTTTGGGTCAAAGTTAAACAAGTTAAATTAGAAATAACTGACATGAAAATGGGTGAAAAATTTGATCACAGTTAAATTGAAAAATTTAAATGCAGATTTTTAGAGAATCGAATCAGAAGTCTTTAGAGGTATGCCACTTTGGAATCGACTTAAGTTTGATAAAGTTATGGATTCTCTAAGTCCAATTTTGAGTCACTCTGTTACAAGTCATCGGAAAATTGGAAATAACTGACATTGAAAAATTTAAATGCAGATTTTTAGAGAATCGAATCAGAAGTCTTTAGAGGTATGCCACTTTGGAATCGGCTTAAGTTTGGTTAAGCTATGGACTCTCTAAGTCCTATTTTGGGTCAACGTTAAAGAAGTCAAATTAGAAATTAATGACATGAAAATGGGTGAAAAATTTGATCAAAGTTAAATTGAAACAAGAAAGGAAAGCTAACTTCGGGCGGAGCCGAAGTTGATATACCCTTGCAGAATACTCTGTAAATTATATTCTCCAAAATTATTCATATGATGCATTCTAATACTCATTAAAAATCCGAACTTCCTAACTTTAACAACAACAAAGTTATGGCATTTCCAATCGTTCAGTTATATGGCAGCTATAGGATATAGTCGGCCGATCCTTATGAAATTTGATAGGTCGGATTGATTGGCCAAAAATAAAATCCATAGAAAATCCCAACTTCCTAACTTAACAAACACCAAAGTTATGGCATTTCCGATCAATCAGTTATATGGCAGCTATAGGATATAGTCGGCCGATCCTTATGAAATTTGGTGGGTCGGATTGATTGGCCAAATATAAAACCCATAGAAAATCCCAACTTTCTAACTTTACAAACACCAAAGTTATGGCATTTCTGATCAATCAGTTATATGGCAGCTATAGGATATAGTCGGCCGATCCTTATGAAATTTGGTAGGTCGGATTGATTGGCCAAATATAAAACCCATAGAAAACCCCAACTTCCTAACTTTACACACACCAAAGTTATGGCATTTCCGATCAATCAGTTATATGGCAGCTATAGGATATAGTCGGCCGATCCCGGCCGTTCCGACTTATATACTGCGTGCAAAGGAAAGAAGGGTGTGTACAAGGTTTCAATCCGATAGCTTTAAAACTGAGAGACTAGTTTGCGTAGAAACAGACAGACGGACAGACGGACAGACGGACATGGCTATATCAACTCAGGAGGTGATCCTGATCAAGAATATATATACTTTATAGGGTCGGAGATGTCTCCTTCACTGCGTTGCACACTTTTGACCAAAATTATAATACCCTCTGCAAGGGTATAAAAATTGAATGCAGATTTTTAGAGAATCGAATCAGAAGTCTTTAGAGGTATGCCACCTTGGAATCGGCTTAAGTTTGATAAAGTTATGGACTCTCTAAGTCCAATTTTGAGTCACTCTGTTAAAAGTCCTCGGAAAACTAGAAATAACTGACATGAAAATGGGTCAAAAATTTGATCAACGTTAAATTGAAAAATTTGAATGCAGATTTTTAGAGAATCGAATCAGAAGTTTTTAGAGGTATGCCACTTTGGAATCGGCTTAAGTTTGGTAAAGTTATGGACTCTCGAAGTTCAATTTTGGGTCAAAGTTAAACAAGTCAAATTAGAAATAACTGACATGAAAATGGGTGAAAAATTTGATCACAGTTAAATTGAAAAATTTGAATGCAGATTTTTAGAGAATCGAATCAGAAGTCTTTAGAGGTATGCCACTTTGGAATCGGCTAAAGTTTGGTTAAGTTATGGATTCTCTAAGTCCAATTGTGAGTCACTCTGTTACAAGTCATCGAAAAATTGGAAATAACTGACATTGAAAAATTTAAATGCAGATTTTTAGAGAATCGAATCAGAAATTTTTAGAGGTATGCCACTTTGGAATCGGCTTAAGTTTGGTAAAGTTATGGACTCCCGAAGTCCAATTTTGGGTCAACGTTAAATAAGTCAATTTAGAATAATTTGATCAACGTTAAATTGAAAAATATGAATGCAGATTTTTAGAGAATCGAATCAGAAGTCTTTAGAGGTATGCCACTTTGGAATCGGCTTAAGTTTGGTTAAGTTATGGATTCTCTAAGTCCAATTTTGAGTCACTCTGTTACAAGTCATCGGAAAATTGGAAATAACTGACATTGAAAAATTTAAATGCAGATTTTTAGAGAATCGAATCAGAAATTTTTAGAGGTATGCCACTTTGGAATCGGCTTAAGTTTGGTAAAGTTATGGACTCTCGAAAATCCATTTTGGGTCAAAGGTAAACAAGTCAAATTAGAAATAACTGACATGAAAATGGGTGAAAAATTTGATCACAGTTAAATTGAAAAATTTGAATGCAGATTTTTAGAGAATCGAATCAGAAGTTTTTAGAGGTATGCCACTTTGGAATCGGCTTAAGTTTGGTAAAGTTATGGACTCTCGAAAATCAATTTTGGGTCAAAGGTAAACAAGTCAAATTAGAAATAACTGACATGAAAATGGGTGAAAAATTTGATCACAGTTAAATTGAAAAATTTGAATGCAGATTTTTAGAGAATCGAATCAGAAGTCTTTAGAGGTATGCCACTTTGGAATCGGCTTAGGTTTGGTTAAGTTATGGATTCTCTAAGTCCAATTTTGAGTCACTCTGTTACAAGTCATCGGAAAATTGGAAATAACTGACATTGAAAAATTTAAATGCAGATTTTTAGAGAATCGAATCAGAAGTCTTTAGAGGTATGCCACTTTGGAATCGGCTTAAGTTTGGTTAAGTTATGGACTCTCTAAGTCCAATTTTTAGTCACTCTGTTACAAGTCCTCGGAAATCTAGAAATAACTGACATGAAAATGGGTCAAAAAATTAATCGACGTTAAATTGAAAAATTTGAATTCAGATTTTTAGAGAATCGAATCAGAAGTCTTTAGAGGTATGCCACTTTGCAATCGGCTTTAGCTTGGTAAAGTTATGGGCTCTCGAAGTTCAATTTTGGGTCAAAGTTAAACAAGTTAAATTAGAAATAACTGACATGAAAATGGGTGAAAAATTTGATCACAGTTAAATTGAAAAATTTGAATGCAGATTTTTAGAGAATCGAATCAGAAGTCTTTAGAGGTATGCCACTTTGGAATCGGCTTAAGTTTGATAAAGTTATGGATTCTCTAAGTCCAATTTTGAGTCACTCTGTTACAAGTCATCGGAAAATTGGAAATAACTGACATTGAAAAATTTAAATGCAGATTTTTAGAGAATCGAATCAGAAGTCTTTAGAGGTATGCCACTTTGGAATCGGCTTAAGTTTGGTTAAGTTATAGACTCTCTAAGTCCTATTTTGGGTCAACGTTAAAGAAGTCAAATTAGAAATAACTGACATGAAAATGGGTGAAAAATTTGATCACAGTTAAATTGAAAAATTTGAATGCAGATTTTTAGAGAATCGAATCAGAAGTCTTTAGAGGTATGCCACTTTGGAATCGGCTAAAGTTTGGTTAAGTTATGGATTCTCTAAGTCCAATTGTGAGTCACTCTGTTACAAGTCATCGGAAAATTGGAACTAACTGACATTGAAAAATTTAAATGCATATTTTTTAGAGAATCGAATCAGAAGTCTTTAGAGGTATGCCACTTTGGAATCGGCTTAAGTTTGGTAAAGTTATGGACTCCCGAAATCCAATTTTGGGTCAACGTTAAATAAGTCAAATTAGAAAAATTTGATCAACGTTAAATTGAAAAATATGAATGCAGATTTTTAGAGAATCGAATCAGAAGTCTTTAGAGGTATGCCACTTTGGAATCGGCTTAAGTTTGGTTAAGTTATGGATTCTCTAAGTCCAATTTTGAGTCACTCTGTTACAAGTCATCGGAAAATTGGAAATAACTGACATTGAAAAATTTAAATGCAGATTTTTAGAGAATCGAATCAGAAGTCTTTAGAGGTATGCCACTTTGCAATCGGCTTTAGCTTGGTAAAGTTATGGACTCTCGAAGTTCAATTTTGGGTCAAAGTTAAACAAGTCAAATTAGAAATAACTGACATGAAAATGGGTGAAAAATTTGATCACAGTTAAATTGAAAAATTTGAATGCAGATTTTTAGAGAATCGAATCAGAAGTCTTTAGAGGTATGCCACTTTGGAATCGGCCAAAGTTTGGTTAAGTTATGGATTCTCTAAGTCCAATTGTGAGTCACTCTGTTACAAGTCATCGGAAAATTGGAAATAACTGACATTGAAAAATTTAAATGCAGATTTTTAGAGAATCGAATCAGAAGTTTTTAGAGGTATGCCACTTTGGAAGTTATGGACTCTCGAAAATCAATTTTGGGTCAAAGGTAAACAAGTCAAATTAGAAATAACTGACATGAAAATGGGTGAAAAATTTGATCACAGTTAAATTGAAAAATTTGAATGCAGATTTTTAGAGAATCGAATCAGAAGTCTTTAGAGGTATGCCACTTTGGAATCGGCCAAAGTTTGGTTAAGTTATGGATTCTCTAAGTCCAATTGTGAGTCACTCTGTTACAAGTCATCGGAAAATTGGAAATAACTGACATTGAAAAATTTAAATGCAGATTTTTAGAGAATCGAATCAGAAGTCTTTAGAGGTATGCCACTTTGGAATCGGCTTAAGTTTGATAAAGTTATGGACTCTTTAAGTCCAATTTTGAGTCACTCTGTTAAAAGTCCTCAGAAAACTAGAAATAACTGACATGAAAATGGGTCAAAAATTTGATCAACGTTAAATTGAAAAATTTGAATGCAGATTTTTAGAGAATCGAATCAGAAGTTTTTAGAGGTATGCCACTTTGCAATCGGCTTTAGCTTGGTAAAGTTATGGACTCTCGAAGTTCAATTTTGGGTCAAAGTTAAACAAGTTAAATTAGAAATAACTGACATGAAAATGGGTGAAAAATTTGATCACAGTTAAATTGAAAAATTTGAATGCAGATTTTTAGAGAATCGAATCAGAAGTTTTTAGAGGTATGCCACTTTGGAATCGGCTTAAGTTTGGTAAAGTTATGGACTCTCGAAAATCAATTTTGGGTCAAAGGTAAACAAGTCAAATTAGAAATAACTGACATGAAAATGGGTGAAAAATTTGATCACAGTTAAATTGAAAAATTTGAATGCAGATTTTTAGAGAATCGAATCAGAAGTCTTTAGAGGTATGCCACTTTGGAATCGGCTTAGGTTTGGTTAAGTTATGGATTCTCTAAGTCCAATTTTGAGTCACTCTGTTACAAGTCATCGGAAAATTGGAAATAACTGACATTGAAAAATTTAAATGCAGATTTTTAGAGAATCGAATCAGAAGTCTTTAGAGGTATGCCACTTTGGAATCGGCTTAAGTTTGGTTAAGTTATGGACTCTCTAAGTCCAATTTTTAGTCACTCTGTTACAAGTCCTCGGAAATCTAGAAATAACTGACATGAAAATGGGTCAAAAAATTAATCGACGTTAAATTGAAAAATTTGAATTCAGATTTTTAGAGAATCGAATCAGAAGTCTTTAGAGGTATGCCACTTTGCAATCGGCTTTAGCTTGGTAAAGTTATGGGCTCTCGAAGTTCAATTTTGGGTCAAAGTTAAACAAGTTAAATTAGAAATAACTGACATGAAAATGGGTGAAAAATTTGATCACAGTTAAATTGAAAAATTTGAATGCAGATTTTTAGAGAATCGAATCAGAAGTCTTTAGAGGTATGCCACTTTGGAATCGGCTTAAGTTTGATAAAGTTATGGATTCTCTAAGTCCAATTTTGAGTCACTCTGTTACAAGTCATCGGAAAATTGGAAATAACTGACATTGAAAAATTTAAATGCAGATTTTTAGAGAATCGAATCAGAAGTCTTTAGAGGTATGCCACTTTGGAATCGGCTTAAGTTTGGTTAAGTTATAGACTCTCTAAGTCCTATTTTGGGTCAACGTTAAAGAAGTCAAATTAGAAATAACTGACATGAAAATGGGTGAAAAATTTGATCACAGTTAAATTGAAAAATTTGAATGCAGATTTTTAGAGAAT